>NC_053026.1:286836253-287495476 GCF_003073215.2 Triticum urartu
GCCAATATGGAAATGCTGAAGTTGAGTGACAAAGATGGTGGTCAACTCTTTTGCAGATATCATCATGAAACACAGTGGGCACTTCTTCCAGCACTCACCTCTGTAATCCTCTTTACCCATTAGTAAATAATGCAAAATGCATGGAAAGCAATAGATATGACCGCATGATGTAATCTGCGGGCACAGCGGGCTTTCCAAACAAATTGGACATCGCACCTCAGAAGGGCTACAATATCTTACACAGATGATATCTTCCCACTGGAGCATCTTATCAGGATCCATTGAATCAATCTGATAATTTCCAGTATCCAACACAACGAACTTAAAATTTGCTTGGAGGAACAAGTCCTTGTTGTAAGGCTTAATCTTCCTTTGCCTTCTCGGTGGATATGTTCTAGGGCCATGAGGCTGCGGTCGAGAAATAGGATCATACTGGAAATTCAGAAGATAATTTGCATTCACAGCCTGATTCTTTCTAGAAGCCATCAGAGCTCCATTACCCTGAAGTCCATCAGAACTATGGTCAATCTCTAGGGACCCCACCAACTCAAGTCTCTGAACATCTGCCTGAACTGAGCCGCCACTGTGCACTGTGAGACCCAAACTCCCCTGTCCAGAAGACTGGCATTCAGAAACATCACTAACCTCTTGGGCGTACGGATCATCCTCTTGACCAGATATTCTAAATCCAACTACCTGGGATTGAATTCATTCGCATGGATAAGCCAAGAGCAGAAAACAAAGTTGTTTGTACATAAAACAGTTAGCTTGAATTAAATTAAACTAAAATTATTCAGATGTTCTTAAATAACTTTACCGCTTGGGATGTATCAACAGATTGTCCGATAAAACCCACTGAGTCTGCAAAATATATCCTCTTGTTAGCATTAAACTGGAAATGGAAGGTTTTGAGATAGTGAAGGCGGAGCTAATACCATGAAAGAAAGACAACTGTGGGGCATATGCCATGTAGACAACTTATGAGACTGAAGCAGATAGTTATCAATCAGCATGCTGACACGAGACATTATCAAGAGTCGATGTGATCGAAGTAAGAAAATCAAGAACACAGCATCACTGCACAAGGAGCAAACCAGCTAACATACTTTGACTGAAAATATGAAATATTATTTTACACCGTTTGCATATGAAACTATTGTTCAGTATTATAGTAATTAAGGTTTCCAAACGGCAGTCTTATGCTCATGGAGAAGCATTTGATGTGTGTATATTGGGGTACGTGTGAAGCAGATGGACATGCTAATAGCCTTACATAACAGAGACCTCATAGCCTACAGCTAGTCGTATGAACGGAGCACCTATGCTTCACAGAAAATAGCATCATCCAGAGCAATAATATGTACCTGAATTCCTTAGAGGCTACCGTTGAGCTATCGTATTATACCAAATGGAGAGTCAAAAGCTCAGTTTAGCAAAATCCCCAGAGTCAAAAGCTCTAACCCTAGAGCTAGAGACTTAACTCTCAATCTATCAAATACACTGTAGGTACAGAGGTACTACCAAAGCTTTCACCCGAAGCACGGGGCCAGTCCTGCCGAAGTAGTAATACCTAACCGCAGCCTGGCAGCATCTAATCGACCAGTTAACCAATCCAATACAGATCTACCCACAGCACCCGCCAATCGATGTACGCATGGAAAGGAAGGAGAGTGCGAAAAGACCGAGAGAAACTTCACCGTTGCTTGCGCCGTCCCTGCCGACGCCAGGCGCGGCGGCAGAGGCCCGAGGGGAAGAGCGACTGCCGCGGCGAGAGGCGGTGCCATGGCGAGGGCTGGGGCTAGGGTTCGAGGCGCGCGGAGCGGGCGGGTGGGATCCTCTGGTGGATTCTGTAGGGGAGATGGACATGTACCCGCGCGGGAGCTCGTGGGTGAGTTTGGTCGGCGGCGAGGGGGGGGGACACCGGTAACTCCGGCACGGGGTAGGAGGTGCGAGCCTTTATACGCTTTGTTTCCTTGAAAGCCATTGTGGCGACTTTATTCCATTGGCATATGCCGTTTGCTTTGCGTTAATATTACATGTACGTTGTACGTAATGGACATATTGTAGATCACTCATTGCACTGCGCAAAAATCAAATACGACCGAAAAGTGAGAGCAATTGTACTATGAAACTGTAACTCATAGTTGTTATAGTGCTATATATACCAACCATCACATTTGGTTCATGCAACTTTGGTTCTCAAACCAAACACACGCATAAAGAACATCTAGGTATGTAAGATGGTGTTGATATAACCTAATCCGCGTGAAATTCTTAGTTTTGTATGACGTGAAGTGAGTGGTGCACTCTCGGGGTCCCGCCTTACGGTCCAATGGGTCGACGTTCTGTCGGTTTTTGGAGCGACGCCTTTAGACTCAGAGACATCGCATTTAGCTACAGTCACGAGTGGGGAACTCGATACTCGACTCGTGATATGTTGGAGGTGCATTTTGGATGTCGTGTTGTTGCTTTCTTCTTGACACATTTCTTTTCTAGTGCTCTGACATCTGGTATAAGATCATACAGACGATCAGCTCCCGCCTTCTAGGCCTCGACGCCATCGAGGTGGTACAGATGCATCACCAATTTGATCTTGTCCAGGACAACGTCGGACTTGGTATAGAGCTCATCTACCCTTATTGGCCTTCAATGCCAGGCTAGTCTTAAAAAGCAAAAGAATAAATGACTGCACATGTCCTCCATTGTCACGCATACTCGAGCAATGGTCCTACACAATAATCAATGATTGATTGGTTCGAATATTGTTGCATGTGTCCATGAGATGTCAGCGTTGAGCATTCCCTCTTGGTTGATGCAACAAATTGGAATGTATGACATATTCCGCATCTAAACTAAACCAATATCAGTATAAGTAGACAACTCAACAAATACTAAAAATATTTATATTCGTGACTACCTGACTAGCAAGGAAGCGATGTGGATGGATGTTTCACCTAAAAGTTTCTCGGGACAGATGCAACATATGGCTTCCTTGATAGTTATGGTAATGTGAAATGATCAATCAGAGTGTGAGATCTCGTACCATCATCGAACCTGAAGCCGGTCGGCATCAACGACCAACACTTTTTTAACTACACACCAGTTAATTTCATTGCAAACATGCTTAATATATCAAATATGTGTCGTTGCGAGGAGATAAGTCAACCGCAAATGCAAATCTAAAATACAAATACAAGAAAACCCAACAAACTCAAGCATACCTGATGTTGCGTCTCGAGACCAGGCCTAGGCAAGACAGTAGTCATGCGTGCATAGATCAATAATCTATACGCACACAAAGGCGTAGTTTAAGCAAGCATTAGCCAACAGCGGAACATGAAAGTCCATATATTCACTTTACAAATTTCTTTACATTTGCAAATAGCTGAAGAATTACATAAGATTTTCTAGTCACTTCCCTTGTTGGTCAAGACTGTTATGGATGACGACATTTCCCGGGCTTATGTAAATTTATAACTGCATCTAAAATACAGAGGAAGCAAAGGTGAGTATGACAAGACATGCTCCGCAAGTAGATGTTTTACTAAAAATTAGAATACAAAATAAGCATGTGTGTAGAAGATCAACGGGAATATAAGAGGATGTATAAAGCATCAAAATAATGTTTAGAGTAATAAAAAAGAAAAGGATTGGCGTCTACATGATCACAATCTTCCCAACCCAAGAGTCACTTGGGTGAAAATTCACACTTTAGCACTCTTAAGAGAGGTGTTCCGACGTCGACAACCTCTGCTAGAAACACACGGGTTCCAAAAGAGGAGAGCTATTTTGCCCACTGAAACACGACAATCTTGTACTAGCATTGGTCGCCCGTACAGATCCATCATTGATACTCTGTTTGGAACAAGTGTCATCCCAGCGGAGAATTTGGATAGTCCCACACTTGATCTACGACAGATTCAATATGTTTGTAGATGTGACTCCAATAAAGAGTAAGGTGAAAGCGCTTTTTTAGCGGCAAGGGCATGTAACGGCACCGCGTCCGCCATTCGCTCCAAAGTCTAGATTCATGTGTCGATCGGTTGTGTAAATATGTGAATTGATTTGTTCCATCTATACATTGCAATATGATCTTACACCACCCTGACAGAGTACTTGAATACAACAGGTGGGACCAAGTTCTATTCGCGTGGGCTTAACATGAAAAATCTCTCTCACCTCTGTTTGGTGCCTTTTTCCTCGTGAAATATGATGGAAATATGCCCTAGAGGCAATAATAAAGTTTTTATTATTATATTTCCTTGTTCATGATAAAGGTTTATTATTCATGCTAGAATTGTATTGATCGGAAACTTAAATACATGTGTGGATACATAAACAAATATTGTGTCCCTAGTGAGCCTCTACTAGACTAGCTCGTTGATCAAAAGATGGTTAAGGTTTCCTAACCATATACATGAGTTGTCATTTGATAACCGGATCACATCATTAGGAGAATGATATGATGGAAAAGACCCATCTGTTAGCTTAGCGTATGATCGTTCATTTTATTGCTACTGCTTTCTTAATGTCATATACATATTCCTTTGACCATGAGATCATACAACTCCCGGATACCCGAGGAATACCTTGTGTGCTATCAAACGTCACAACGTAACTGGGTGATCATAAAGATGCTCTATAGGTATCTCCGAAGGTGTCTATTAAGTTGGCGTGAATCGAGATTGGGATTCGTCACTTTGTATGATAGAGAGGTATCTCTGGGCCCTCTCAGTAATACAGCATCACAAGAAGCTTGTAAGGAAAGTGACTAAGGAGTTAGTTACGGGGTGATGTATTACGGAACGAGTAAAGAGACATGCTGGTAACGAGATTGAACTAGGTATGAAGCTACCGACGATCGAATCTCGGTAAGTAACATACCGACAGACAAAGGGAATTACGTATGTTGTCATAAGGTTCGGCCGATAAAGATCTTCGTAGAATATGTAGGAACCAATATGGGAATCCAGGTTCTGCTATTGGTTATTGACCGGAGAAATGTCTCGGTCATGTCTACATCATTCTCGAACCTGTAGGGTCCGCACACTTAACGTTCGTTGACGATATAGTATTATATAAGTTATGTATGTTGGTGACCGAATGTTGTTCGGAGTCCCTGATGAGATCACGTACATGATGAGGAGATCTAGAATGTTCCGGAGGTAAAGATTGATATATAGGATGATATGGTTAGGCCAAGGGGTAAGGCCCACGGGGCCTTAGGTCGGTGCAAAAGGATGTTTTGCAGAGGTCAGGGTCCAAACGCCAGAGATCCGGGCGACTGGCCCTAGGCCAGACGCCGAGGCCCATGGTGTCTGGGCCAGACGCCAAGGACTGTGGCGTCTAGTCCTGAAAGTCCGAGAAGGACTCTTCCTTGTGGGAAAAACCGACTTTGAGGAGGCTCTTTCTCAAAGTTTCGACCCCAGGGCTCAACATATAAATAGAGGGGCAGGGCTAGCACCCGGAACACATCAAGATACACCAAGCCGTGTGTCGGCAACCCCGTCCCTCTAGTTTATCATCTGTCATAGTTTCTGTTGTGCTTAGCGAAGCCCTGCAGAGATTGTTCTTCACCAACACTGTCACCACGCCGTCGGGCTGCCGGAACTCATCTACTACTTCGCCCCTCTTGCTGGATCAAGAAGGCGAGGACGTCATCGAGCTGAGCGTGTGCTGAACGCGAAGGTGCCATACGTTCGGTACTTGATCGGGACTGATCGTGAAGGCGTACGACTACATCAACCGCGTTGATAAACGCTTCTGCTTGGTGATCTTCAAGGGTATGAGGATGCTCTCCCCCTCTCATAGCTATGCATCTCCATGGATAGATCTTGCATGTGCGTATAATTTTTTTGTTTTCCATGTAACGTTCCCCAACAGTGGCATTCGAGCCAGGTCTATGCGTAGATGATATGCACGAGTAGAACACAAAGAAGTTGTGGGTGGTGATGGTCATAGTGCGTACCACGAACGTCTTATTTTGATTCGGCGGTATTGTGGGATGAAGCGGCTCGAACCAACCTTACATGTCCACGTACATGAGACTGGTTCCACCGACAAGCATGCAACTTGTTTTGCATAAAGGTGGTTGGCGGGTGTTTGTTTTTCCTACTTTAGTTGAATCGAATTTGACTACGGCCGGTCCTTGAAGAAGGTCAAAACAACAAACTTGATAATCACTGTTGTGGTTTTTGCGTAGTTAAGAACATTTCTTGCTAGAAGCCTGTAGCAGCCATGTAAAACTTGCAATAACAAAGTAGAGGACGTCTAACTTGTTTTTGCAGGGCATGTTGTGATGTCATATGGTCAAGACGTGATGTGATATACGTTGTTGTATGAGATGATCATGTTTTGTAATATCGACAACCGGCAAGAGCCTTAGGGATGTCTCTTAATTATTGTATGAAGTGCAAGCTTCATGTAATTGCTTTACTTTATCGCTATGCGTTAGCAATAGTTGTAGAAGTAATAGTTGGCTAGACGACCCTGACGCAATGATGGAGATCAAGGTGTCAAGCCGGTGAAGATGGAGATCATGACGATGCTTTGGAGATGGAGATCAAAAGCACAAAATGATGATGGCCGTATCATGTCATATTTTTTTGATTGCATGTGATGTTTATCCTTTATGCATCTTATTTTGCTTAGAATGACAGTAGCATTATAAGATGATCCATTCACTAAATTTCAAGATGAAAGTGTTCTCCCCGAGTATGCACCGTTGCCAAAGTCCGTCGTTTCGAAGCACCTCGTGATGATCGGATGTGATAGACTCTACGTACACATACAACAGGTGTAAGACAGTTTTGCACATGTAGAGTACTTGGGTTAAACTTGAGGAGCCTAGCATGTACAGACATGGTCTCTGAACACTGGAGACCGAAAGGTCGAACGTGAGTCATATACTAGATATGATCACCATAGAGATGTTCACCATTGAAGACTACCCCATCTCACGTGATGATCGGTCATGGGTTAGTTGATTTGGATCATGTATCACTTAGATAACTTGAGGGGTGTTTATTTAAATGGGAGTTCATTAGTAATTTGATTAATTGAACTTAATTTATCATGAACTTAGTCTTACTAGTTTTTGCATATCTATGTTGTAGACAATGGCCCGTGCTACCGTTCCCCTGAATTTTAATGCGTTCATAGAGAAAGCTAAGTTGAAAGATGATAGTAGCAACTACACGGACTGGGTCCGTAACTTGAGGATTATCCTCATTGCTGCACAGAAGAATTATGTCCTTGATGCACCGCTAGGTGACAGACCTGCTGCAGGAGCTAATGCAGATGTTATGAATGTCTGGCAGACTCGATCTGATGACTACTCAATAGTTCAGTGTGCCATGCTTTACGGCTTAGAACCGGGACTTCAAAGACGGTTTGAATGTCACGGAGCATATGAGATGTTCCAAGAGCTAAAGTTGATATTTCAAGCTAATGCTCGGGTTGAGAGATATGAAGTCTCCAACAAGTTCTATAGCTGCAAGATGGAGGAGAATAGTTCTGTCAGTGGACACATACTCAAAATGCCTGGGTATCATAACCACTTGACTCAGCTCGGAATTAATCTTCCAGTTGAGAGTGTTATTGATAGAGTTCTTTAGTCACTGCCACCAAGCTACAAAGGCTTCGTGATGAACTATAATATGCAAGGGATGATGAAAATGATTCCCGAGCTCTTCGCGATGCTGAAATCGGCGGAGGTAGAAATCAAGAAGGAGCATCAAGTGTTGATGGTTAACAAGACCACTATTTTCAAGAAAAAGGGCAAGGGAAAGAAAGGGAACTTCAAGAAGAATGGCAAGCAAGTCGTCGCTTGGTACGTCTCCAATGTATCTATAATTTTTGATTGTTCCATGCTATTATATTATTCATCTAGGATGTTTTATATGCATTTATATGCTATTTTATATGATTTTTGGGACTAACCTATTAACCTAGAGCCCAGTGCCAGTTTCTGTTTTTCCCTTGTTTTTGAGTTTTACAGAAAAGGAATACCAAACGGAGTCCCATTGACATGCCAATTTTTGACGATTCTTTATGGACCAAAAGAAGACCCCGGAGTAAAAGAGTTGGGCCAGAAGAGTCTCGAGCCGTCCATGAGGGTGGGGGGCGCGCCCACCCCCCACGGGCGCGTGGGCCTACCTCGTGGATGACTTGGGCACCTCCTTGACATGAGACCGACGCCAAAATTCCTATAAATACTGAAACCTCCAGAAAATAACCTAGATCAGGAGTTTCGCCGCCAGAAGCCTCTGTAGCCACCGAAAGCCAATCTAGACCCGTTCCGGCACCCTGCCGGAGGGGGGATTCCCTCTCCGGTGGCCATCTTCATCATCCCGGCGCTCTCCATGACGAGGAGGGAGTAGTTCACTCTCGGGGCTGAGGGTATGTACCAGTAGCTATGTGTTTGATCTCTCTCTCTCTCTCGTGTTCTTGATTTGGCACGATCTTGATGTATCGCGAGCTTTGCTATTATAGTTGGATCTTATGATGTTTCTCCCCCTCTACTCTCTTGTGATGGATTGAGTTTTCCCTTTGAAGTTATCTTATTGGATTGAGTCTTTAAGGATTTGAGAATACTTGATGTATGTCTTGCATGTGCTTATCTGAGGTGACAATGGGATATCACATGATCCACTTGATGTATGTTTTGGTGATCAACTTGCGAGTTCCGTGACCTCATGAACTTATGCATAGGCGTTGGCACACATTTTCGTCTTGACTCTTCGGTAGAAACTTTGGGGCACTCTTTGAAGTTCTTTGTGTTGGTTTAATAGATGAATATGAGATTGTGTGATGCATATCGTATAATCATACCCACGGATACTTGAGGTAACATTGGAGTATCTAGGTGACATTAGGGTTTTGGTTCATTTATGTCTTAAGGTGTTATTCTAGTACGAACTATATGATAGATCGAACGGAAAGAATAACTTTGTGTTATTTTACTACGGACTCTTGAATAGATCGGTCAGAAAGGATAAATTTGAGATGGTTTCGTACCCTACCATAATCTCTTCGTTTGTTCTCTGCTATTAGTGACTTTGGAGTGACTCTTTGTTGTATGTTGAGGGATAGTTATGAGATCCAATTATGTTATTATTGTTGAGAGAACTTGCACTAGTGAAAGTATGAACCCCAGGCCTTGTTTCCTAGCATTGAAATACCGTTTATGCTGACTTTTATTATTAGTTACCTTGCTGTTTTTATATTTTCAAATAACAAAAACCTTTATCTACCATCCATATTGCACTTGTATCACCATCTGTTCGCCAAACTAGTGCACCTATACAATTTACCATTGTATTGGGTGTGTTGGGGACACAAGAGACTCTTTGTTATTTGGTTGCAGGGTTGCTTGAGAGAGACCATTTTCATCCTACGCCTCCCACGGATTGATAAACCTTAGGTCATCCACTTGAGGGAAATTTGCTATTGTCATACAAACCTCTGCACTTGGAGGCCCAACAACGTCTACAAGAAGAAGGTTGTGTAGTAGACATCACCGCTCCCGTGAAGAAGCCCAAAGCTGGACCCAAGCTTGAAACTAAGTGCTTCTACTTCAAAGGAAATGGTTAGTGGAAACAGAACTGCCCCAAATACTTGGCGGATAAGAAGGATGGCAAAGTGAACAAAGGTATATTTGATATACATGTTATTGATGTGTACCTTACTAATGCTCGTAGTAGTGCCTGGGTATTTGATACTGGTTCGGTTGCTCATATTTGTAACTCGAAACAGGAGCTGCGAAATAAATGAAGATTGGCTAAGGATGAGGTGACGATGTGCGTAGGGAATGGTTCCAAGGTCGACGTGATCATCGTTGATACATCCATTTTGCATCATGCTTATTGATATTTATTGCATTATGGGTTGTTATTACCTATTTTGGTACAATACTTATGCCTTTTTTTCTTATTTTACAAGGTTTACATGAAGAGGGAGAATGCTGGCAGCTGGAATTCTGGACTAGAAAAGGAGCAAATCTAAGAGACCTATTCTGCACAACTCCAAAAGTCCTGAAAATTTATGGAGAATTATTTTGGATTATATAAAAAATATTAGGCGAAGAAAATACCAGAGTGTTTGGAAATGTAGCGTGCAATTTCAAAAAAATTCCTACGCTCACGCACGACCTTTCTAGGAGATGCATAACAACGAGAGGGGGAGAGTGTGTCTACATACCCTCGTAGACCAAAAGCGGAAGCGTTTGACAACACGGTTGATGTAGTCGAACTTCTTCTCGTTCCGACCGATCAAGCACCGAACGTACGGCACCTCCGAGTTCTGCACATGTTCAACTCGATGACGTCCCTCGAACTCTTGATCCAGCAAAGTGTCGAGGGAGAGTTCCGTCAGCACGACGGCGTGGTGACAGTGATGGTGAAGTGATCCGTGCAGGGCTTCGCCAAAGCACTGCGAAGATATGACCGGAGGTGTAATCTGTGGAGGGAGGCGCCGCACACGGCTAACAGATGTTGTTGTGTGTTCTAGGCGCCTCCCCCTCATATATATAGGTGGGAGGGAGAGGGAGCAGCCAAGGGGGCGCCCAAGTAGGAGGAATCCTACTTGGGGCCCTAGTCCTATTCACCCCCCCTTACCATAAATTCCAGAAGGGGGGAGGAAGGAGGAGGGAGGAGAGAAGGAGGGGGGAGGCCGAATCCCTCCCCTTCCTTTCTCTCTTCCCCTCTTTCCTTCCCCTCCAGGTTCGACCTATATGGGGGGCGCAACAACCCATGCTCGCTGCTGCGTTTCCCCTCTTGGCCCATTAGGCCCATATCTTTGTCGTGAGTGCCCGGAACCTCTTTCCGGTGACCCGATATGTACCTGGTACCCCCGGAACACTTCAGTGTCCGAATACCATCGTCCTATATATAAATCTTCACCTATCAACCATTTCGAGACTCCTCGTCATGTCCGTGATCTCATTCGGGGCTCCAAACAACATCCGGCCACCAAATCACATAACTCATATAATACAAAATCATCATTGAACGTTAAGCGTGCGGACCCTACGGGTTCGAGAACTATGTAGACATGACCGAGACACCTCTCCGGTCAATAACAAACAGAGGAACCTGGATGCTCATATTGGTTCCCACATATTCTACGAAGATCTTTATTGGTCGTACCGTAATGCCAACATATGTTATTCCCTTTGTCATTGATATGTTACTTGCCCGAGATTCGATCGTCGGTATCTTCATACCTAGTTCAATCTCGTTACTGGCAAGTCTCCTTACTCGTTCCGTAATACATCATCCCGCAACTAACTCATTAGTCACATTGCTTGCAAGGCTTCTTATGATGTGTATTACCGAGAGGGCCCAAAGATACCTGTCTAATACTCGGAGTGACAAATCCTAATCTCGATCTATGCCAATCCAACAAACACCTTCGGAGATACCTGTAGAGCATCTTTATAATCACCCAATTACGTTGTGATGTTTGATAGCACATAAGGTATTCCTCCGGTATCCGGGAGTTGCATAATATCATAGTCAAAGGAATATGTATATGACATGAAGAAAGCAATAGCAATAAAACTGAACGATCAATATGCTAAGCTAATGGATGGATCTTGTCCATCACATCATTCTCCTAACGATGTGATCCCGTTCATCAAATGACAACACATGTCTATGGTTAGGAAACTTAACAATCTTTGATTAACGAGCTAGTATAGTAGAGGCTTACTACGAACACGGTGTTTTGTCTATGTATCCACACATGTATCAACTTTTTGTTAAATCAATTCTAGCATGAATAATAAACATTTATCATGATATAAGGAAATATAAAATAAAAACTTTATTATTTCCTCTAGGGCATATTTCCTTGAGTCTCCCACTTGCACTAGATTCAATAATCTAGATTACCTTATAATGATCCTAACACCCATGGAGTCTTGGTGCTGATCATGTTTTGCTCGTGGAAGAGGCTTAGTCAACGGATCTGCCACATTCAGATCCGTATGTATTTTGGAAATCTCTATGTCTCCCTCCTTGACTTGATTACAGATGGAGTTGAAGTGTCTCTTAATGTGTTTGGTTCTTTTGTGAAATCCGAATTCCTTCGCCGAGGCAATTTCTCCAGTATTGTAACAAAATATTTTCACTGGACCCAACGCACTAGGTATTACACCTAGATCGGATATGAACTCCTTCATCCAGACTCCTTCATTCGCTGCTTCCGAAGCAGCTATGTACTCCGCTTCACACGTAGATCCCGCCACAATGCTTTGCTTGGAGCTGCACCAACTAACAGCTCCACCATTCAATATAAATATGTATCCGGTTTGTGACTTAGAATCATCCGGATCAATGTCAAAGCTAGCATCGACGTAACCATTTACGACGAGCTCTTTGTCACCTCCATAAATGAGAAACATATCCTTAGTCCTTTTCAGGTACTTTAGGATGTTCTTGACCGTTGTCCAGTGATCCCCTCCTAGATTACTTTGGTACCTCCCTGCTAGACTTATAGCAAGGCACACATCAGGTCTGGGACATAGCATAGCATACATGATAGAACCTATGGCTGAGGCATAGGGAATGACTTCCATTTTCTCTCTATCTTCTGCAATGGTCGGGCATTGAGTCTGACTCAACTTCACACCTTGTAACACAGGCAAGAAACCTTTCTTTGACTGATCCATTTTGAACTTCTTCAAAACTTTATCAAGGTATGTGCTTTGTGGAAGTCCAATTAAGCGTCTTGATCGATCTCTATAGATCTTGATGCCCAATATATAAGCAGCTTCACCGAGGTCTTTCATTGAAAAACTTTTATTCAAGCATCCTTTTATGCTATCTAGAAATTCTATATCATTTCCAATCAACAATATGTCATCCACATATAATAATAGAAATGCTACAGAGCTCCCACTCACTTTCTTGTAAATACATGCTTCTCCAAAAGTCTGGATAAAGCCATATCACTGGTGCGCGTCGGTGCTATATAATAACCCACAAGTATAGGGGATCACAACAGTTTTCGAGGGTAGAGTATTCAACCCAAATTTATAGATTTGACACAAGGGGAGCCAAAGAATATTTGAAGGTATTAGCAGCTGAGTTGTCAATTCAACCACACCTGGAGATTAATTATCTACAGCAAGGTGATCAGGAGCAAAGTAGTATGATAGTTTTGATGATAGTAGCGGCAGTAACGGTAACGGTAACAGTGATAGCAATAGTTTTGTAGCAAGTGTAACAGTAACAATAGTAGTAGTAACTTAGCAAGAACAATATAGGATAAATTCGTAGGCATTGGATCAGTGAATTGTTGGATGATATTCATCACGAGACAGTTATAAACCTAGGGCGATACGGCACTAGCTCCAGTTCGTCAATATAATATAGGCATGTATCCCATAAATAGTCATACGTGCTTATGGAAAGAACTTGCATGACATCTTTTGTCCTACCCTCATGTGGCAGCGGGGTCCATATTGGAAACTAAGGGATATTAAGGCCTCCTTTTAATAGAGAATCAGAACAAAGCATTAACACATAGTGAATAAATGAACTCCTCAAACTACGGTCATCACCGGGAGAAGTCTCGGTTATTGTCACTCTGGAGTTGCCGGATCGTAACACGTAGTAGGTGACTATAACTTGCAAGATCGGATCTAGAACATGGATATAATGGTGATAACATAAACAGTTCAGATCTGAAATCATGGCACCCGTGCCCAAAGTGACAAGCATTAAGCATGGCAAAGTCATAGCAACATCAATCTTAGAACATAGTGGATACTAGGGATCAAGCCCTAACAAAACTAACTCGATTACATGATGAATCTCATCCAACTCCTCACCGACCAGCGAGCCTACGAAAGAATTTCTCACTCCCGGTGGGGAGCATCATGGAATTAGCGATGGAGAAGGGTTGGTGATGACGAAGAACGAAGACCCCCTCTCCGGAGCCCCAAACGGACTCCAGATCTGGCCTCCCGATGAAGAACATGAGGTGACGGCGGCTCTGTCTCGTGGATCGCGATAATTCTTTCTCCTTGATTTTTCTGGAAAATAGGATTTTATAGCGTCGGTTTTAGGGTCTGCGGGGCCACCGGGTGGGAACAACCCACCTGGGTGCGCCCGGTGAGGGGGGCGCACCCTGGTGGGTTGTGCCCACCTAAGTGCCCCCCTTCAATAGGTCTTGGTTCCAGAAATTCTTATATATTATATAAAAATTCCTCGCAAAGTTTCGTTTCATTCCGAGAACTTCTATTTTTGCACAAAAACAACACCATGGTAGTTCTTTTGAAAACAGCGTCAGTCCGGGATTAGTTTCATTCAAATCATGCAAAATAGAGTCCAAAATAAGAGGAAAAGTGTTAGGAAAAGTAGATACGTTGGAGACGTATCACTATACAAACGGTTTTTAACCCCTTTCCGCGATGGCATTTGGAACCGTCGCCTAGTGAGTGACGGCGATAGGGGGTCCTTCTCACATGACCCAGAAACCGTCGGGGATAGGGACCCTACAGTACTCCTACTCGTTTGTGCTCGCATTGCCATCGTAGTCGGTATTCTGTGGTGCCCATCACAAACGGTTCACTATTATATAATGTGTATGATAAGCATACAATCACACACATTCGCTTTCCCAGACTGTATGCGATAACTAATTAAGAAGATTAGCTAATCGTTGTACGAGTGTCGGACAGGATTACGAAACGTCGGACCGTCGTAACATCGTCGTACACGACAACTATCGCACACACTATTCTGTGGTGCAACGTTTACGATGCATACTTCATCAGAAACAGTTCATGGATGTGAATCGTGTACGATAAGGCTACTAACGCAAACGTTTAGTTTGCCCGCACCGTTTGTGATATTGTCTGACATCATACACGCTTTGCAAATGGCAACTGTGTGCATGCTTGTGTTGGGGAATGCAGTATTTCAAAAAAAATTACCTACGGTCACACAAGATCTATCTAGGAGATGCATATCAACGAGAGGGGAGAGTGTGTCTACGTACCCTCGTAGACCGAAAGCAGAAGCGTTTAGTAACGCGGTTGATGTAGTCGAACGTCTTCGCAATCCAACCGATCCAAGTATCGAACGCACGACACCTCCGTGATCAGCACACGTTCTGTTCGATGACGTCCCTCGAACTCTTGATCCAGTTGAGGCTGAGGGTGAGTTCCGTCAGCACGACGGCGTGGCGACGGTGACAATGAAGTTACCGATGCAGGGCTTCGCCAAAGCACTACGATGATATGACCGAGGTGTGTAACTATGGAGGGGGGCACCGCACATGGCTAAAAGATCAACTTGTGTGTTCTAGGGTGCCCCCCTCCCCACATATATAAAGGTGAGAGGAGGGGAGGGCCAGCCGGCCGGCCCCTAGGGCACGCCTAAGAGGGGAGTCCTACTAGGACTACTATTCCTAGTAGGATTCCACCAAAAGGGAGAGAGGGGGAAGGAAGGAGAGGGAGAGGGAGTAGGAAAGGGGGGCGTCGCCCCCTTCCCTTGTCCAATTTGGACTGCAGGGGGGGCAGACTACCCTGGCTGCCCTCCCCTCTCTCCAATAAGGCCCATGGTGGCCCATTCGTTCCCCCCCGGGGGGGTCCGGTAACCCCTATGGCACTCCGTTTTTACTCGAAACCATCCGAAACACTTCCGGTGTCTCAATAACATGGTCCAATATATCAATCTTTATGTCTCGACCATTTAGAGACTCCTCGTCATGTCCGTGATCTCATCCGGGACTCTGAACAACCTTCGGTACATCAAATCACATAACTCATAATACAAATCGTCATCAAACGTTAAGCGTGCGGACCCTACGGGTTCGAGAACTATGTAGACATGACCGAGACACATCTCCGGTCAATAACCAATAGCGGAACCTGGATGCTCATATTGTCTCCTACATATTCTATGAAGATCTTTATTGGTCAAAACGCATAACCACATACGTTGTTCCCTTTGTCATCGGTATGTTACTTGCCCAAGATTCGATCGTCGGTATCCTCATACCTAGTTCAATCTCGTCACCGGCAAGTCTCTTTACTCGTTCTGTAATGCATCATCCCATGGGTAACTCATTAGACACATTGCTTGCAAGGCTCATAGTGATGTGCATTACCGAGAGGGCCCAGAGATACCTCTCTGATACATAGAGTGACGAATCCTAATCTCGATCTATGCCAACTCAACAAACACTATCGGAGACACCTGTAGAGCATCTTTATAATCACCCAGTTATGTTGTGACATTTGATAGCACATAGGGTGTTCCTCCGGTATTCGGGAGTTGCATAATCTCATAGTCTGAGGAACATGTATAAGTCATGAAGAAAGCAATAGCAGAAAAACTAAACGATCATTATGCTAAGGTAATGGATAGGTCTTGTCCATCACATCATTCTCTAATGATGTGATCTCGTTCATCAAATGAAAACACATGTGTATGGCTAGGAAACTCAACCATCTTTGATTAATGAGCTAGTCAAGTAGAAGCATACTTGGGACACTCTATTTGTCTATGTATTCACACATGTACTAAGTTTCCGGTAAATACAATTCTAGCATGAATAATAAACATTTATCATGATATAAGGAAATATAAATAACAACTTTATTATTGCCTCTAGGGCATATTTCCTTCAGTCTCCCACTTGCACTATAGTCAATAATCTAGCTTACATAGTAATGATTCTAACACCCATGGAGTCTTGGTGCTGATCATGTTTTGCTCGTGAGAGAGGCTTAGTCAATGGGTCTGCAACATTCAGATCCGTATGTATCTTGCAAATCTCTATGTATCCCGCCACAATGCTCTGCTTAGATCTGCACCAACTGACGGCTCCACCATTTAATAAAAATACATATCCGGTTTGTGACTTAGAGTCATCCTGATCAGTGTCAAAGCTTCCATCGACGTAACCGTTTACGATGAGCTCTTTGTCACCTCCATAAACGAGAAACATATCCTTAGTCCTTTTCAGGTATTTCAAGATGTTCTTGACCGCTGTCTAGTGATCCACTCCTGGATTACTTTGTTGCCGCCTGATGACCCACAAGTATAGGGGATCTATCGTAGTCCTTTCGATAAGTAAGTGTGTCGAACCCAACGAGGAGCAGAAGGAAATGATAAGCAGTTTTCAGTAAGGTATTCTCTGCAAGCACTGAAATTATCGGTAATAGATAGTTTTCTGATTAGGTAATTTGTAACGGGTAACAAGTAATGAAAGTAAATAAGGTGCAGCAAGATGGCCCAATCCTTTTTTAGCAAAGGACAAGCCTGAACAAACTCTTATATAAAGGAAAGCGCTCCCGAGGACACATGGGAATTATCGTCAAGCTAGTTTTCATCATGTTCATACGATTCGCGTTCGGTACTTTGATAATTTGATATGTGGGTGGACCGGTGCTTGGGTACTTCCCTTCCTTGGACAAGCATCCCACTTATGATTAACCCCTCTTGCAAGCATCCACAACTACAAAAGAAGTATTAAGGTAAACCTAACCATAGCATGATACATACGGACCCAAATCAGCCCCTTACGAAGCAACGCATAAACTAGGGTTTAAGCTTCTGTCACTCTAGCAACCCATCATCTACTTATTACTTCCCAATGCCTTCCTCTAGGCCCAAACAATGGTGCAGTGTCATGTAGTCGACGTTCACATGACACCACTAGAGGAAAGACAACATACATCTCATCAAAATATCGAACGAATACCAAATTCACATGACTACTTATAGCAAGACTTCTCCCATGTCCTCAAGAACAAACGTAACTACTCACAAATCATATTCATGTTCATAATCAGAGGGTATTAATATGCATAAAGGATCTGAACATATGATCTTCCACCGAATAAACCAACTAGCATCAACTACAAAGAGTAATCAACACTACTAGCAACCCACAGGTACCAATCTGAGGTTTTGGGACAAAGATTGGATACAAGAGATGAACTAGGGTTTGAGATGAGATGGTGCTGGTGAA
Organism: Triticum urartu; assembly: GCF_003073215.2. NCBI lineage: Eukaryota > Viridiplantae > Streptophyta > Magnoliopsida > Poales > Poaceae > Triticum > Triticum urartu. The sequence goes on from NC_053026.1 coordinate 286,854,245, forward strand.
GATGTTGATGGAGATTGACCCCCTCCCGATGAGAGGATCGATGATGATGACAGTGGTGATGATTTCCCCCTCCCGGAGGGAAGTTTCCCCGGCAGAACAGCTCCGCTAGAGCCCTAGATTGGTTCCGCCTCGTGGCGGCGGAGTTTCGTACCGTGAGCTAGCTTATAATTTTTTCCAGGGCAAAGGACCTCATATAACAGAAGATGGACACCGGAGGCCTGCCAGGGGGCCCACGAGGCAGGGGGCGCGCCAAGGGGGTTAGGGGCGCCCCCACCCTCGTGGATGGTGGGTGGCCCCCCTTTGGTACTTCCTTCACCCAATATTTTTATATCTTCTGAAGCGTGCTCCCGCGAAGTTTCAGGACTTTGGGAGTTGTGCAGGATAGGTCTCTAATATTTGCTCCTTTTCCAGCCCAGAATTCCAGCTGCCGGCATTCCCCCTCTTCATGTAAACCTTGTAAAATAAGAGAGAATAGGCATAAGTATTGTGACATAATGTGTAATAACTGCCCATAATGCAATAAATATCGATATAAAAGCATGATTCAAAATGGACGTATCAACTCGCCCAAGCTTAGACCTTGCTTGTCCTCAAGCGGAAGCCAATATCGAAAAATATGACCACATGTTTAGAGATAGAGGTGTCGATAAAAATAAAATACGGACACGAGAGCATCATGATCATTCTTAGAACAGCAACATATATATTGTCATATGATCTCTTATACTAAAGTAACAATTCATTCACAGTTTCAAGTATGAATCGTAAACTTTATTGAAAACTAACAAACTATAATCTCAGTCATTGAAGCAATTGCAATTTATCATAACATCTGAAAGAGTCAACATCAGAGCTTTTCAGCAAGTCCACATAATCAACTATCATTTAGTCTTTCACAATTGCTAACACTCACTCAATATTTATGGGTATAGAGTTTTAATTGGACACAGAGAAAGATAGGGGCTTATAGTATTGCCTCCCAACCTTTTACCTCAAGGGTAATGTCAACAATAATAGTTCATGAAAACTCACATCCAATTGGCTATATATATCAGGATCTTTCCAACACATTGTGCTTGCCAAAGGATAAAATGTAAAATGGAAAGGTGAAGATCACCAAGACTTTTGTATACGACAAGAATAAAAGATAGGCCCTTCGCAGAGGGAAGCAGAGGTTGTCATGTGCTTTTATGGTTGGATGCACGAAATCTTAATGCAAAAGAACGTCACTTTATATTGCCACTTGTGATATGGACCTTTATTATGCACTCCGTCACTTTTATTTCTTCCACATCACAAGATCGTATGAAGCTTATTTTCTCCACACTAATAAATCATACATATTTAGAGAGAAACTTTTATTGCTTGCAACAATGACAACTTACTTGAAGGATCTTACTCAATCCATAGGTAGATATGGTGGACTCTCATGGCAAAACTGGGTTTAAGGATATTTGGAAGCATAAGTAGTATCTCTACTTGGTGCAAAGAATTTGGCTAGCATAAGAGAGAAAGGCAATCTCAACATGTTGGATGATCCACGACAATATAATTTATTTCGGATGTAAGAAAACATAACCCATTATGTTGTCTTCCTTGTCCAACATCAACTCTTTAGCATGTCATATTTTAACGAGTGCTCACAATCATAAAAGATGTCCAAGATAGTATATTTATATGTGAGGACCTCTCTTTCTTTATTACTTCCTATTAATTTCAACGATGACCAAAACTATGTTTGTCAACTCTCAACAACTTTTATTCATCATACTCTTTATATGTGAAGTCATTACTTGATAACCCACAAGTATAGGGGATCAATTGTAGCCTCTTTCGATAAGTAAGAGTGTCGAACCCAACGAGGAGCTAAAGGTAGAACAAATATTCCCTCAAGTTCTATCGACCACCGATACAACTCTACGACGCTTGACGTTCGCTTTACCGGAAACAAGTATGAAACTAGAAGTACTTTGTAGGTGTTTTGGGGTAGGCTTGCAAGAAAGTAAAGAAGACGAAAATAAAATCTAGGGGCTGTTTAGACACAACTAAATTAGTTTTAGTAAAGAGCTTTTGTCAACAAGAAGGTTATTTGTCCCTAGGCAATCGATAACTAGACCGGTAATCCTTATTGCAATTTTATTTGAGGGAGAGGCATAAGCTAACATACTTTCTCTACTTGGATCATATGCACTTATGATTGGAACTCTAGAAAGCATCCACAACTACTAAAGATTCATTAAGGTAAAACCCAACCATAGCATTAAAGTATCAAGTCCCCTTTATCCCATACGCAAACAACCTACTTACTCGGGTCTGTGCTTCTGTCACTCACGCCACCCACCATAAGCAAATCATAAGCATATTGCAAACCCTACAGCGGGAATCCCTCACGCTTGCTCGACACGGAGAGCACCATAGGACAGCACCAATAATAAAACATACAACTCAAACCAATCACGATCATCAAATAGCCATTAGGACAAAACAGATCTACTCAAACATCATAGGATAGCCATACATCATTGGGAAATAATATATAGCGTTGAGCACCATGTTTAAGTAGAGATTACAGCGGGTAAGAGAGAGGTTACACCGCTGCATAGAGGGGGGAAGAGTTGGTGATGATGGCGGTGAAGTTGTTGGTGAAGATGACGGTGATGATGATGGCCCCCGGTGGCACTCCGGTGCCACCGGAAGCGAGGGGGAGAGAGCCCCCCTCCTTCTTCTTCTTCCTTGACCTCCTCCGTAGATGGGAGAAGGGTTTACCCTCTGGTCCTTGGCTCCCATGGCGTGGGAGGGGTGAGAGCCCCTCCGAGATTGGATCTATCTCTCTGTCTCTCTCTGTTTCTGCGTTCTCTCCTGGCTCTGTTTCACCGTTTCGCGTATATATGGAGATCCGTAACTCCGATTGGCCTGAAACCTTCGCCGTGATTTTTTTCCGAATATTAGCTTTATTGCGGCAAAAGAAGAGCATCAACCGCCTTTTGGTGGGCTCACGAGGGCAGGGGGCGCGCCCTGGGGGGGCGCCCCCCTGTCTCGTGACCACCTCGGGCACTGGTTCGCGTTGATTTTCCTTCCGAATTTTCCATATTTTCCAAAAATAAGCTCCGTCCGTTTTTATCCCGTTTGGACTCCGTTTGATATGGATATTCTGCGAAACCAAAAACATGCAACAGACAGGAACTGGCTCTGTGCACTGGATCAATATGTTAGTCCCAAAAATAATATAAAAGGTTGCCAAAAAGTATATGAAAGTTGAATAATATTGGCATGGAACAATCAAAAATTATAGATACGACGGAGACGTATCATTACTCTCCATAAGATCCATATATGATCTCTTTATTTCTTTTTGTTCTTTCTCTTCTTTTTATTTTTATTCCCTCAAGATCATAGTGTTGGAAATATGCCCTAGAGGCAATAATAAATTGATTATTATTATATTTCCTTGTTCATGATAATCGTTTATTATCCATGCTAGAATTGTATTGATAGGAAACTTAGATACATGTGTGGATACATAGACAACACCATGTCCCTAGTAAGCCTCTAGTTGACTAGCTCGTTGATCAATAGATGGTTACGGTTTCCTGACCATGGACATTGGATGTCATTGATAACGGGATCACATCATTAGGAGAATGATGTGATGGACAAAGACCCAATCCTAAGCCTAGCACAAGATCATGTAGTTCGTATGCTAAAGCTTTTCTAATGTCAAGTATCATTTCCTTAGACCATGAGATTGTGCAACTCCCGGATACCGTAGGAGTGCTTTGGGTGTGCCAAACGTCACAACGTAACCGGGTGGCTATAAAGGTACACTACAGGTATCTCCGAAAGTGTCTGTTGGGTTGGCGCGAATCGAGACTGGGATTTGTCACTCCGTGTAAACGGAGAGGTATCTCTGGGCCCACTCAGTAGGACATCATCATAATGTGCACAATGTGATCAAGGAGTTGATCACGGGATGATGTGTTACGAAACGAGTAAAGAGACTTGCCGGTAACGAGATTGAACAAGGTATCGGGATACCAACGATCGAATCTCGGGCAAGTATCGTACCGCTAGACAAAGGGAATTGTATACGTGATTGATTAAGTCCTTGACATCGTGGTTCATCCGATGAGATCATCGTGGAACATGTGGGAGCCAACATGGGTATCCAGATCCCGCTGTTGGTTATTGACCGGAGAGTCATCTCGGTCATGTCTGCATGTCTCCCGAACCCGTAGGGTCTACACACTTAAGGTTCGGTGACGCTAGGGTTATAGAGATATTATTATGCGGTAACCCAAAAGTTGTTCGGAGTCCCGGATGAGATCCCGGACGTCACGAGGAGTTCCAGAATGGTCCGGAGGTAAAGATTTATATATGGGAAGTCTTGTTTTGGTCGCCGGAAAAGTTTCGTGCATTATCGGTATTGTACCGGGAGTGCCGAAAGGGGTCCGAGGGTCCACCAAAGGGGTCCACCTGCCCCGGGGGGCCACATGGGCTGTAGGGGTGTGCGCCTTGGCCTATATGGGCCAAGGGCACCAGCCCCAAGAGGCCCATGCGCCAAGAGATAAGGGAAAGTAAGAGTCCTAAAAGGGGAAGGCACCTCCTAGGTGCCTTGGGGAGGAGGGACTCCTCCCTGGCCGCACCCTTCCTTGGAGGAAGGGCCAAGGCTGCGCCCCCCTCTCCCTTGGCCCTATATATAGTGGGGGAAAGGGAGGGAAGCCTCACCTAAGCCCTGGCGCCTCCCTCTCCCTCCCATGACACATCTCCCTCCTCCCGCAGCGCTTGGCGAAGCCCTGTCGGAATCCCGCTACTTCCACCACCACGCCGTCGTGCTGCTGGATCTCCATCAACCTCTCCTTCCCCCTTGCTGGATCAAGAAGGAGGAGACGTCGCTGCTCCGTACGTGTGTTGAACACGGAGGTGCCGTCCGTTCGGCGCTAGGATCATCGGTGATTTGGATCACGACGAGTACGACTCCATCAACCCCGTTCTCTTGAACGCTTCCGCGCGCGATCTACAAGGGTATGTAGATCCACTCCTCCCTTGTTTCTAGATGACTCCATAGATAGATCTTGGTGACACGTAGGAAAATTTTGAATTTATGCTACATTCCCCAACAGTGGTATCAGAGCTAGGTCTATGCGTAGTTTCTATGCACGAGTAGAACACAAAGTAGTTATGGGCGTTGATTTTGTTCAATATGCTTACCGTTACTAGTCCAATCTTGATTCGGTGGCATTATGGGATGAAGCGGCCCGGACCGACCTTACACGTACTCTTACATGAGACTGGTTCCACCGACTGACATGCACTAGTTGCATAAGGTGGCTAGCGGGTGTCTGTCTCTCCCACTTTAGTCGGATCGGATTCGATGAAAAGGGTCCTTATGAAGGGTAAATAGCAATTGGCATATCACGTTGTGGTTTTTGCGTAGGTAAGAAACTTTCTTGCTAGAAACCCATAGCAGCCACGTAAAACATGCAAACAACAATTAGAGGACGTCTAACTTGTTTTTGCAGGGTATGCTATGTGATGTGATATGGCCAAAAGGATGTGATGAATGATATATGTGATGTATGAGATTGATCATGTTCTTGTAATAGGAATCATGACTTGCATGTCGATGAGTATGACAACCGGCAGGAGCCATAGGAGTTGTCTTAATTTATTTATGACCTGCGTGTCAACATAAACGTCATGTAATTACTTTACTTTATTGCTAACCGTTAGCTGTAGTAGTAGAAGTAATAGTTGACGAGACAACTTCATGAAGACACGATGATAGAGATCATGATGATGGAGATCATGGTGTCATGCCGGTGATGATGATGATCATGGAGCCCCGAAGATGGAGATCAAGAGGAGCAAAGTGATGATGGCCATATCATGTCACTATTTGATTGCATGTGATGTTTATCATGTTTATACATCTTATTTGCTTAGAACGACGGTAGTAAATAAGATGATCCCTCACTAAAATTTCAAGAAGGTGTTCCCCCTAACTGTGCACCGTTGCGAAAGTTCGTCGTTTCGAAGCACCACGTGATGATCGGGTGTGATAGATTCTTACGTTCGAATACAACGGGTGTTGACGAGCCTAGCATGTACAGACATGGCCTCAGAACACATGCGAAACACTTAGGTTGACTTGACGAGCCTATCATGTACAGACATGGCCTCGGAACACAAGAGACTGAAAGGTCGAGCATGAGTCGTATGGTAGATACGATCAACATGAAGATGTTCACCGATGATGACTAGTCCATCTCACGTGATGATCGGACACGGCCTAGTTGACTCGGATCATGTAATCACTTAGATGACTAGAGGGATGTCTATCTGAGTGGGAGTTCACAAGATGAACTTAATTATCCTAAACATAGTCAAAAGGTCTTCGCAAATTATGTCGTAGCTCGCGCTTCAGTTCTACTGTTTAGATATGTTCCTAGAGAAAATTTAGTTGAAAGTTGATAGTAGTAATTATGCGGACTAGGTCCGTAAACTGAGGTTTGTCCTCATTGCTTCATAGAAGGCTTATGTCCTTAATGCATCGCTTAGTGTGCCGAACCTCGAACGTCGTCTGTGGATGTTGCGAACATCTGACATACACGTTTTGATGACTACATGATAGTTCAGTGCGTAATGCTAAATGGTTTAGAATTGAGGCACCAAAGACGTTTTTGAAACATCGCAGAACATATGAGATGTTCCAAGGACTAAAATTGGGATTTCAGGCTTGTGCCCACGTCAAGAGGTATAAGACCTCCGACGATTTTCTTAGCCTGCAAACTAAGGGAGAAAAGCTCAATTGTTGAGCTTGTGCTCAGATTGTCTGAGTACAACAATCATTTAAATCGAGTGGGAGTTGATCTTCCAGATGAGAAAGTGATGTTTCTCCGAAGTCATTACCACCAAGCTGCTAGAGCTTCGTGATGAACTATAATATATCAGGGACATATATGATGATCCTTGAGATATCCGCGATGTTTGACACCACAAAAGTAGAAATCAAGAAGGAGCATCAATTGTTGATGGTTGGTGAAACCACTAGTTTCAAGAAGGGCAAGGGCACGAAGGGATACTTCATGAAACGGCAATTCAGCTGCTGCTCTAGTGAAGAAACCCAAGGTTGAACCCAAACCCGAGATTAAGTGCTTCTGTAATAAGGGGAACAGCCACTGGAGCAGAATTACCCTAGATACTTGGTAGATGAGAAGGCTGGCAAGGTCGATAGAAGTATATTGGATATACATTGTGTTGATGTGTACTTTACTAGTACTCCTAGTAGCACCAGGGTATTAGATACCGGTTCGGTTGCTAAGTGTTAGTAACTCGAAATAAAAGCTACGGAATAAACGGAGACTAGCTAAAGGTGAGATGACGATATGTGTTGGAAGTATTTCCAAGGTTGATCAAATATCGTACGCTCCCTCTACCATCGAGATTGGTGTTTGCGTTGAGCATAGACATGATTGGATTAAGTCTATCGCAATACGGTTATTCATTTAAGGAGAATAACGGTTACTCTGTTTATTTGAATAATACCTTCAATGGTCTTGCACCTAAAATGAATGGTTCATTGAATCTCGATCATAGTGATACACATGTTCATGCCAAAAGATATAAGATAGTAATGATAGTACCACCTACTTGTGGCACTGCCACTTAAGTCATATCGGTATAAAACGCATGAAGAAGCTCCATGTTGATGGATCTTTGGACTCACTCATTTTTGAAAGGATTGAGACATGCGAACCATGTTTGTTGGTAGATATGCATGAAGAAACTCTATAAAGATGGATCGTTTGGACTCACTTGATTTTGAATCACTTGAGACATGCAAATCATACCACATGGGCAAGATGACTGAAAGCCTCGTTTTCAGTAAAATGGAACTAGAAAGCAACTTGTTGGAAGCAATACATTTTGATGTGTGCAATCCAGTGAGTGCTGAGGCATGTAGTGGATATCGTTATGTTCTTACTTCACAGATGATTTGAGTAGATGTTGACTATATTTACTTGATGAATCACGAGTCTGAATTATTGAAAGGTTCAAGTAATTTCAGGGTGAAGTTGAAAGATCGTCGTGACAAGAGGATAAAATATCTATGATATGATCTTAGAGATGAATATCTGAATTATGAGTTTGGCACAGAATTAAGACATTGTGAAAATTGTTTCACAACTAATACAGCCTGGAACACCGTAGTGTGATGGTGTGTCCGAACATCATAACTGCACCCTATTGGATATGATGCATACCATGATGTCTCTTATCGAATTACCACGATAGTTTATGGGTTAGGCATTAGAGACAACCACATTCACTTTAAATAGGGCACCATGTAATTCCGATGAGATGACACCATATGAACTATGGTTTAGAGAAACCTAAGCTGTCATTTCTTAAAAGTTTGGGGCTGCGACGCTTATGTGAAAAAGTTTCAGGCTGATAAGCTCGAACCCAAAGCGGATAAATGCATCTTCATAGGACACCCAAAACATTTGGGTATACCTCCTGTCTCAGATTTGAAAGCAATAAGGGATTGTTTCTAGAATTGGGTCCTTTCTCGAGGAAAAGTTTCTCTCGAAAGAATTGAGTGGGAGGATGGTGGAGACTTGATGAGGTTATTGAACCGTCTCTTCAACTAGTGTGTGGCACAGCACATGGAGTTGTTCCTGTGGCACCTACACCAATTGAAGTGGAAGCTTATGATAGTGATCATGAAACTTCAGATCAAGTCACTACCAAACCTCGTGGGATGACAAGGATGCATACTACTTCAGAGTGGTACGTAATCCTGTCTTGGAAGTCATGTTGCTAGACAACAATGAACCTACGAGCTATGGAGAAGCGATGGTGGGCCCGGATTCCGATAAATGGCTCGAGGCCATAAAATCCGAGAGAGGATCCATGTATGAAAACAAAGTGTAGACTTTGGCAGAACGGCTCGATGGTCGTAATGCTATTGAGTACAGATGGATTTTAAAAGGAAGACGGACAATGATGGTAGGTATCACCATTAAGAAAGCTCGACTTGTCATTAAGATGTTTTCCGACAAGTTCAAGGAGTTGACTGCGATGAGACTTTCTCACTCGTAGCGATGCTAAGAGTCTGTTGGAATTATATTAGCAATTACTGCATTATTTGTGAAATCTTGCAGATAGGATGCCAAAAACCATTGTTTCCTCGACGATTTTTGAGGAAAGGTTGTATGTGATACAACTGGAAGGTTTTGTTAATCCTGAAAGATGCTAATAAGTATGCAAAGCTCCAGCAATCCTTCTAAGGACTGGAGTAAGCATCTCGGAGTTGGAATGTATGCTTTGATAAGATGATCAAAGTTTTGGGTGTATACAAAGTTTATGAGAAACTTGTATTTCCAAAGAAGTGAGTGGGAGCACTATAGAATTTCTGATAAATATATGTTGACATATTGTTGATCAGAAATGATGTAGAATTTCTGGAAAGCATATAGGGTTATTTGGAAAGTGTTTTTCAATGAAAGCCTGGATTAAGCTACTTGAACATTGAGCATCAAGATCTATAAGGATAGATCAAAACGCTTAATGGTACTTTCAAATGAGCACATACCTTGACATGATCTTGAAGGTGTTCAAGATGGACCAGTCAAAGAAGGAGTTCTTGCCTGAGTTGTAAGGTATGAAGTTAAGACTTAAAGCTCGACCACGGCAGAAGAAAGAGGAAGGACGAAGGTCGTCCCCTATGCTTTTGTCATAGGCTCTATACGGTATGCCATGCTGAGTACCGCACCTGATGTGTGCCTTGCCACATATCTGGCAAGAGGGTACAAAGGTAATCTAGGAGTAGATCACCAGATAGCGGTCTAAATTATCCTGAGAGGAATAAGGATATGTTTCTCGGTTATGGAGGTGATAAAGAGTTCGACGTAAAGAGTTACGTCGATGCAAGCTTAACACCTATCCGGATAGCTCTGAGTAGAGATACCGGATACGTATAATGGAGCAACAATTTAGAATAGCTCCAAGTAGAACAGTTATTTGAAATGGCTCCAAATGTAGCATAGTAGTTGCATCTACAAGATGACATAGAAATTTGCGAAGTACATACGGATCTGAATGTTGCAGACCCGTTGACTAAAACCTCTCTCACAAGCATAACATGATCAAACCCAGAACTCTTTGGGTGTTGGTCACATGGGGATGTGACCTTGAGTGTTAATCACATATCGATGTGAACTGGATTATTGACTCTAGTGCAAGTGGGAGACTGTTGGAAATATGCCCTAGAGGCAATAATAAATTGATTATTATTATATTTCCTTGTTCATGATAATCATTTATTATCCATGCTAGAATTGTATTGATAGGAAACTCAGATACATGTGTGGATACATAGACAACACCATGTCCCTAGTAAGCCTCTAGTTGACTAGCTCGTTGATCAATAGATGGTTACGGTTTCCTGACCATGGACATTGGATGTCATTGATAACGGGATCACATCATTAGGAGAATGATGTGATGGACAAAGACCCAATCCTAAGCCTAGCACAAGATCATGTATACGGGATTGATTAAGTCCTTGACATCGTGGTTCATCCGATGAGATCATCGTGGAACATGTGGGAGCCAACATGGGTATCCAGATCCCGCTGTTGGTTATTGACCGGAGAGTCATCTCGGTCATGTCTGCATGTCTCCCGAACCCGTAGGGTCTACACACTTAAGGTTCGGTGACACTAGGGTTATAGAGATATTATTATGCGGTAACCAAAAAGTTGTTCGGAGTCCCGGATGAGATCCCGGACGTCACGAGGAGTTCCGGAATGGTCCGGAGGTAAAGATTTATATATGGGAAGTCTTGTTTTGGTCGCCGGAAAAGTTTCGCGCATTATCGGTATTGTACCGGGAGTGCCGAAAGGGGTCCGGGGGTCCACCAAAGGGGTCCACCTGCCCCGGGGGGCCACATGGGCTGTAGGGGTGTGCGCCTTGGCCTATATGGGCCAAGGGAACCAGCCCCAAGAGGCCCATGCGCCAAGAGATAAGGGAAAGGAAGAGTCCTAAAAGGGGAAGACACCTCCTAGGTGCCTTGGGGAGGAGGGACTCCTCCCTGGCCGCACCCTTCCTTGGAGGAAGGGCCAAGGCTGCGCCCCCCTCTCCCTTGGCCCTATATATAGTGGGGGAAAGGGAGGGCAGCCTCACCTAAGCCCTGGCGCCTCCCTCTCCCTCCCATGACACATCTCCCTCCTCCCGCAGCGCTTGGCGAAGCCCTGTTGGAATCCCGCTACTTCCACCACCACGCCGTCGTGCTGCCGGATCTCCATCAACCTCTCCTTCCCCCTTGCTGGATCAAGAAGGAGGAGACGTCGCTGCTCCGTACGTGTGTTGAACACGGAGGTGCCGTCCGTTCGGCGCTAGGATCATCGGTGATTTGGATCACGACGAGTACGACTCCATCAACCCCGTTCTCTTGAACGCTTCCGCGCGCGATCTACAAGGGTATGTAGATCCACTCCTCCCTCATTGCTAGATGACTCCATAGATAGATCTTGGTGACACGTAGGAAAATTTTGAATTTATGCTACGTTCCCCAACACATAGCAAGATGGCAAAGCCCTTGACTCAACACTAATCTTTATTATATAACTCACGGACTCGATTACATAGAAGGATCATAAAGCAAAACTCAAAACTAGATCATACTAAAACTTTATTCTACTAGATTAAGATATTAACAAAAGGATCGAACTAAGAAAAATGGTAAAGATAAAAGAGTGATGACAATATGATACCGGGGCACTCCCCCATGCTTGGCAGTTGCCAAGGGGAGTGCACATACCAGATACTCAGTTTTTCTTTGTTGGTGAAGAAGATGATGGCGATGATGGATAGTCGCACATCGAGCGTAGGAGATCCTCCAATTTGTGGATGATGCCCTTGAGTGCAATAGTATGCTCCTTCAACAAAATATTTTCACTTGTGAGATACTTGTTTTGAATGCGAGCTAACTCAATCATCTTGAAAGCTTCAATCTTCGTTGGGGTAAGGAGATTGTGATGAGGTTGAAGGATGTATTCGTCTTTTACTGTCAGAACTTGATCTTCCATGGCCTTCTTGATCCCATTATCCTTGTTGATCTCCCCGGGTTCTTCTCTCTTCAGCTCTATCTTCATTAGCCAAGCATCGTTGCCCTCATTGTTGGAGGAGGGAGAAGCCATGGTGCCTGGCCTTGACAACCCTGGCAGAAAATAGCTCGAAACAAAAACAGGAGATATTTGCGTGATACGATGGTCAAAACCTTCGGGAGATTATATAATGAATTTTTACTGACCAAAAGAAGTATCGTGCAAGAAAACATAGTTCGGAGAGCACACAAGGTAAAGTCTCTGTAGCGACCCGACCTCAGACGGTCAAGTCTCTATGCTTAAGTGTCATCCCTGGATCGGTATGCTGACACACACAATACTTGAGGATTTATAACAGAGGTAAATCACATGTATAAAGTAACGTAAATACTATTACCTCAATCCAAATAGCAGAAGTAACTACAAGGTTGTGGATTCCCATCAACACCAACGGCAAAGTTGAGTGTAGAAATCGTAACCCTAACGTATCACTTACTCGTCGTAAGAATCCTGCAACATGAGACGTTGCAGCCACAAAGGGTGAGTACATTGAGTATACTAGCAAATTCACACCTGAGGATAATGATGAATAATGACTATCACTACATGCATATATGGCTGGTGGAAAAGCTCTATGGTTATAAGGTTTTGCGAAAAGCCAATTTTTTCCTACAACAAAGGAATATATTTTATTTAACTACAAAGTTGGTTGAAAAAATTTATTGAGAAGGTTCCTCCAACTCAATCCCAAAATAATAATCATTAACCCAATCAAATTAATTAAATAAAGTGTTGAGATCAACATGATAATTCAAGAACCAGATACTCAAGATGTCCATAAACGGGGACACGACTAATCATAATTAGTTTGCGCACTTTTCCCCACAAGACTCGAATACATCCCTGGTCGGAGATTCGAGAGACAGTCTTTCTGAAGCATTAACTCTCTACTCTGGGTAGACTATACCACCTACAACCCACTACATCTGCTAGTCTACCTCTTCAAGAGCTTCACGCAACTTACTCAACTCTGCTAGAGCCCATAATAGCTTGTGGCTGCACACGGAAGTTTCTAGCATGAATAATCTTATGATCCCTTTGAGCCTGGGTGGCATTCCATAGGGTGATCACATGGGTCCTCCGGGATCCCCTTGGGCAAGCACTGGGTTCTCCAGGTGCCCGGGCAAACCACTGGGTGCTCCAGGGTGCCCCTTACCATTCCACCCAGATGTGTATTAAAGTAGCCACCTTAAGTTGAACCATTAATTAGACAATCTCACATCTGTCATGGAATACACACAAACCCAATCCACGTCTACGAGCATAGCATGGCAATATAAGCATAACGTAGAAGTAACTCCCAAGGGTTTGATATAAAGGACAATAGGTTCTACCTCATCAACTACTTCCCAATACCCACATGTTATCAAGTCCTAACCATGCAGTGTTTGAGGGTTGAAACTAATGCATAAAAACTGGGTAATGAAAAGTATGATCAAAGTGTGAACTTGCCTGTACTGTTGATGAAGATGATTCACACGCATAACTCCTGATAGTTCTACTCGTCACACTCCGGTCAATCTATCGTGAGCAAGCAATAGTAACCACACATAAGCAATCACTCAAAAGATCGAAAAGAACGAAGAAGACAATTCGAAAAACATCAAAAACAGGCAAATAACTCTTGCAACATAAAACAATTTCTAACAATACCAAAATTATGTGAATTTGGCCTTATCAGAAAGTTTAGGTCAAGAGCTTCGAATAGCAAAAAGAATCAACTAAAATGGAGTTATAAAACTCAAGTTATGATCAATCGAAGTTTGAATTCAAATCTGATCTAACTGAAATTTTAAAATTTTCAAAAACAAGTTTAAGTTGTTTTACTGGATAGAGGAAATCATAACAAAGAAGTCGGCGTTGGTTTCGTTGGATTTGGATAAACGAGCAAAAAGTTACGGTGTTTTGAACATCAGGGGCTATTCTGCAAATAATTTACTCACAAACGGGTCCCTGGCAGAAATTAAAAAGAAAAAGGAAAAATACTAAACAATGAACGTTTGCTAAACTGCTTTACAGAACGAAAACGTTTGCTATCGAAACCTAACTAAAGAACGTCCACTAAATAACCTAACAAAAATATAAAACCGGCTTTAAAAGAAAAACCGAAGAAAACCTAAAAATAAAAAAATAAACCGGACCAGGGAGGGTTATACCGGTTCGTCAGTTCGGCTGGGAAAGACCGGCAGCGGCTCCGGCGAGGCGGGCAGCGGCGAGCGGCGGCTACAGCGGCGTGGGTGGCTCCGGCGTGGGGGGCGCGACTGTGGGAGGCGGCTAGCAGCGCGGGGCAAGGCGGCGGCGGGGCGGCGCGGCACTAGGCGACGAGCGGCGTGGTGCGCTGTGCAGCGGTGGCGGCGGCGATGCAGCGACGGCTCTGGTGACGAGGCGACTTGATGCGGCGAAGGGGAGGAGAACTGGGGTCCGGGGCCCGCTACTTATAGGTGGCCGGGGCGGCGAGGCGTGGAGGAGGGGGCACGAAGGCCGAGGCGGTTACGGCGCGGCGGCGGAGTCGTGCGGCGGCGGGTCTCCCGCTCGGGAGCTCGGGGACGGTGGCGGCGTGGGCTGGGCCATGGCCTGGCCTGGGAGCTGGGCCGGCCCAGTTCGGCGGTGGGGAGTAGAAGTTTATTTTTAAATAAAGATTTTCCAGACAAAGAAAATAATAAAAACGAAATAAATAAAAAAATTATATAGGCATATAATATATCAAAAATTTCAGAAAAACATTTTCTTCAACCTGGACATTTTTCTAGCATTAAATAAAATCCACACAAATTCCAATAATTCAAACAGTGCTCCTGCTCTACTAAAATCCAATAAAAATCATCTTAAAAATACCAAAATGATTTCAAATTTATTTATCTCCAATTTCTGATGTAGGGAATCATTTTACCCTATTTTCCATATATTTTTATTTTGGAGAAAAATAATTTGAATAAAACCCAAATAACTCCAAATTGAAAATAATTTCAAAAGGACTTTGAATTTGATCCTTTTAAACTTCCAACTCATATTTCATATAAATTTGAAGAAGTCATTTTATCTTCTTTCATGAAAATCATTGAGTTGCCTGAAGTTTCTGAATTTGAAATATTTCTAAGTGAAATTCAAATATTTTCAAAAAACCCTTTTCATTTATTTAAATGGAAGAAGTCATGTCATCTTCTCTCTAGGGTTTTGTATTTGAAAATAATTTGAATTCACGGCGATCATAAATGCACAAATGAAAGTTTGGGAAAGTCATTTTATTCCCTCTCATTTAACTTTCAAAAAGTTTCGAATTCACTTAATTTCAGTCAATCAATCACACAACAATCAAATCTATCTATTTAATATAACATTCCAAAATTTAGAATTTTGGGATGTTACACCCTCGTGGACGCCTCGTGTCCTTCTCGGACTGCTTCTTATTTTCCTATTTTCTTAAATACTCCAAAATGGAGAAAATTGCTATTAGAACTGTTTTGGAGTCGGTTTACTTACCGTACCTCATACCTATTCCTTTTTGGAGTTTGGAATGTTCTCGAAAGTGTCCCTTATGTATTCCTCTGGGGTTACAGTTTCAATAACATTACTTTTAACATTTATGGGATTACCTGAGATATAATGTTTGATTCTTTGACCGTTCACCACCCTCGGATTTGTGCCTTCAAAGTTGTTGATTTTATGGCACCGGAACGATAGACCTCCTCGATGACATAAAGACCTTCCCATTTAGAGAGGAGTTTTCCTGCAAAAAATCTTAAATGAGAGTTGTAGCAAAACATAATCACTTACATTAAACTCACGCTTTTGTATCCTTTTGTCATGCCATCTTTTAACCTTTTTTTTAAACAGTTTGGCATTCTCATAAGCCTGGGTTCTCCATTCATCAAGTGAGCTAATGTCAAAAAGCCTCTGTAACATCCCAAATTTTCAATTTGGAATGTTATACATTAGATCATCACTGCATATCATATTTTACTTGCCTTTGGTTTGATCCTAGAAATTCTACGCAACTCAAGGACCCTCGGAGAGTTGGGGATTTCGTTATTTTCATATTTGAGTTTTCTCAAATTTTGAAAATAGGATCATTTGATTTTATTTATTTTATCTTCAATTATTTCTATTATAAAAATATGAGAGAGGGAATAAAATGACTTTCCCAAAATAAAGAAATATTGAGGATTTAATAATAAAATCAAATAAGATTTTATTTCAGAGTTTTATTGCTATTTTATTTGAATTTAGGAAAAATGCGTGTTTTTCAAAATTGCATTTAGGCCCCAAATAATTGTTCTTCCTGTTCGGCTTGATTTTAGAAGTCAGGGAAAATTTATTTCGGGATTTTTGGAGTCCGTTTAGTATTTCTTTTATTTGTTTTTCCGCGCGTAATTATTTAAAGAAAACGCGTAACCGACCTTGGGCCGTGTTCGGCCAGGACTCTGGCCGGGCCTTTAAAAGGCTGAAAATGCAACTATCCCTGGGTGGTTTTGGTAATTCCTAACAACATATAGCTCATTGAGCTAACATTATTTCAAGATTAATATTTCAGGAAAAGCTCAATGAATGGCATGGCATGGATGAGGAAAGTGGATCCCTCAAAATTCTAAGGACAAAAAGTTTGGCTCAAGCGTGAAGCTCAAGACTCTACATTTTATATTTTAGTGATCCAAGATCGCATTGAGTCTATAGGAAAAGCCAATACTATCAAGGAGGGATGAGGTGTTGCTTAATGGCTTGCTTGCTCAAAGTGCTTAGTGATATGCTCCAAAATCATCAACTACCTTCCCACATCCACATATGACCTAAACCAAAAGTCAAACTCGGCCCCACCAATTCTTTCTATCCGGCGCCACCGAGTTTCAAATGTCATAGCCACTACCACAAACCCTAGGCAAATCGGTCTCACCGATAGGGATCTCGGTCTCACCGAGATGGGATTGTAATCTCTCTGTTTCCCTTCGTAATGTTTCGGTCTTACCGAGATGAGCGATCGGTCCCACCGATATTGCAATGTAAACTCTCTGTTTCCCTTTTGTAACATTTTGGTCTCACCGAGATGAGCAAATCGGTCCCACCGAGTTTACCTGACCAACTCTCTGGTTAGCTTATTACCAAAATCGGTCCCACCGAGTTTGTGTAATCGGTCACACCGAGATTATGTTATGCCCTAACCCTAACCATATCGGCCCTACCGAGTTGTATCTCAGTCCCACCAAAAATCCTAACGGTCACTAGGTTTGCTGAATCGGTCGGACCGAGTTTAACCATTCGGTCCCACCGAGTTTGGCAAATTGTGTGTAACGGTTAGATTTTGTGTGGAGGCTATATATACCCCTCCACCCACTCTTCATTCGTGGAGAGAGCCATCAGAACATACCTACACTTCCAATAACATTTTCTAAGAGAGAACCACCTACACTTTTGTCGAGGTCAAGATATTCCATTCCAACCATATGAATCTTGATCTCTAGCCTTCCCAAGTTGCTTTCCACTCAAATCTTCTTTCCACCAAATCCAAATCCTGTGAGAGAGAGTTGAGTGTTGGGGAGACTATCATTTGAAGCACAAGAGCAAGGAGTTCATCATCAACACACCATTTGTTACTTCTTGGAGAGTGGTGTCTCCTAGATTGGCTAGGTGTCACTTGGGAGCCTCCGACAAGATTGTGGAGTTGAACCAAGGAGTTTGTAAGGGCAAGGAGATCGCCTACTCCGTGAAGATCTACCGTTAGCGAGGCAAGTCCTTCGTGGGCGACGGCCGTGATGGAATAGACAAGGTTGCTTCTTCGTGGACCCTTCGTGGGTGGAGCCCTCCGTGGACTCGCGCAACCGTTACCATCTGTGGGTTGAAGTCTCCATCAATGTGGATGTACGATAGCACCACCTATCGGAACCACGACAAAAACATCCGTGTCTCCAATTGCGTTTGAATCCTCCAAACCCTTCCCTTTACATTCTTGCAAGTTGCATGCTTTACTTTCCGCTGCTCATATAATCTTTTGCAAGCTTGCTTGAATTGTGTGGAGATTGCTTGACTTGTGCTAAGATAGCTAAAATCTGCCAAGAACTAAAATGGGAAAAGGCTAGATTTTTATTTGGTCAAGTAGTCTAATCACCCCCTCTAGACATACTTTTGATCCTACAAGTGGTATCAGAGCTTTGGTCTCCATTTGCTTTGATTTCCATAGCTTTTGGCGGTCATAGCCTTGGTTTCACAACCTAGGAGAGTATGGCGTCTAGCGAGGGAAATTATCACCGTAGAGGTCCTTACTTGGATGGCACTAATTTTGCTAGTTGGAAGCATAAGATGAAAATGCATATTCTTGGACATAACCCCGCCGTTTGGGCTATTGTGTGTATTGGCTTGCAAGGTGAATTCTTTGACGGGAAATAACCGAACCGTGAAGCCACCGCGGAAGAGTTCAAAATGCTGCAATACAACGCTCAAGCTTGTGATATCCTCTTCAACGGATTATGCCCCGAAGAATTCAACAAAATCAGCCGTCTTGAGAATGCAAAGGAAATTTGGGATACTTTGATTGATATGCATGAAGGTACCAACTCTGTCAAGGAATCCAAATTGGATGTGCTTCAAAGTCAACTTGACAAGTTCAAAATGAAGGATGGTGAAGGTGTCGCTGAAATGTACTCTAGGCTTGCTCTTATCACAAATGAGATTGCCGGCTTAGGGAGTGAAGAGATGACAGATAGATTCATCATCAAGAAGATCCTAAGATCCTTGGATGGAAAATATGATACCGTGTGCACATTGATCCAAATGATGTCCAATTACAAAGATCTCAAGCCAACGGAAGTCATCGGAAGAATTGTTGCTCATGAGATGTCACTCAAGGATAAAGAGGAACTTCACAACAAATCAAGTGGTGCTTACAAATCCTCATGTGAAGCCCCCACATCATCGAGTGAGAAACAAACCTTCAATGTAGAATTGAGCTTAATGGTGAAGAACTTCAACAAGTTCTACAAGAGTAGAAGCAAAGAGAGAAGCTCCAAGTCAAGGTCCTACAATGACAAAAGATCTTCTAGTCGAGAGCGAAACTACTACAATTGTGGAAGGCCCGGACACTATTCCAATGAGTGTACGGCCCCCTACAAGAGAAGAGAAGATTCTCCCAAGAGAAGAAGTAGAAGAGAAGAATCACCATCTAGAGAAAGAAGGAGTAGAGATGATCATTATGAACGAAGACCCTCACGGAGATGCAAGGATTCGGAAAGAAAGGACAAGTCATCAAGGAGCTACACAAAACGAAGACATCAAGCTCATGTTGGTGAATGGGTATCCGGCTCCGACTCCGACAACCACTCCGAGAGAAGCTATCACTCCGACTCCGAATATACTCAAGATGAAGGTGTTGCCGGTCTAGCACTTGTGACAACCAACTCCTACGACATATCTGACTCACCAAATGAAGGAGTTGGAACATGCTTCATGGCTAAAGGCCCAAAGGTATCACACCCCGAGTATGTTGATTTCAATAGTGATGAGGATGACTTGTTAGGTGATGATGATTTACTTGTTGACAACTCTAGTGATGAATACTATGATGAAACGTCAATTAATCATGCTAATCAATATAAAACGAATGAAAATGATAAGGAGAAGATTGAGTCTCTAACTAAAGAACTAAACACTCTTAAGTTAGCTCATGAAACTATCTTAGGAGATCATCGAGAACTTTTAAGGACTCATGAGAAATTACGCTTTGAAAAGCTCAACCTTGAGCAAGAGCATGAGTTCTTAAAAGCAATCAGTGATGATCTTCGTAAGAAAAGTTCTTATTACATTGCCAAGCGTTTACTCTTATCCACTTACATGTCTCAAGTCAAGTCTAGTAACAAGAACAAGAAAGATTCTTCCTCTAGTAGTAACAATAATCATTCTAAATCCAATATTGTTGCTTCTAGTAGTTCTCTTGATTCCACTAATGATTCTCTTAGCCAAGTTACACTTGAGCAAGAAAATAGCTTATTGAAGGGAATTATAGAGAAAGGTGTTTACAAGAGCCTTGCCGGAAGTAAGCAATTCGAGGAAATTGTATGCAAGCAAGGAAGGCACCGGAAGAATCAAGGTGTTGATTTTGAATGAAAGTTCAATGCCAATGGAGTTGAGTGGGAAGAAGATCAATACCCCAAGACGAAGTTTGTTCCTCAACAAGAGAAGTATGATCCTACTTCTCTCAAAGGGACACAAGCTCAAGATGATCTTCCACCACAAGACCACAAGCAAAAAGGCAAGGACAAGCTTCAAGAGGAAATTGATGCATTTGAAGAAGCTCCTAAGGCCTTGGTCAAGTGGGTTCCCAAGACTACTTCAAGTTCCACTTCATCAAGTACAACTACAACACCGAGGATTCCCATCAAGATGGTGTGGATCCCGAAGAAGAAGAACTAGAGAGTTCTTGAGGGTGACTCCGCCAACATACTTCACTCTTATCATCTTGGCAAGAACAAGTGCAATCAACTTCCACATCTTGCACTAGTTCAAGGAGTCACAAACCCTCTTGTTGGTAAGACAAGGGACAAGGTAACCTAAAAGCTTTCATAGACATCATCTTGTGTGTGCATCACTTTATGTCTATGGATATCCTTGTTTGTTCCTTGTGGGACTAACCCGTGTAGGTATTGAAAGTGAAACTCACTCCAATGGATAGCTACAAATGATCTACATCAACATTGAGCATCCACATCTTCAACATCTACATGAAGTCATCATCGAAAAAACCCAAGGTTAGTTCATCCCTCTTAGGGGGGATCTCACATCTAGGGGGAGCTTTACTCTAAGAATTGAGCTAAAGCAACTCTAATGGTGTGAACACAACAATGCTTTATGTAAAAGTGGTAACCCCACTTGTGCTTAAACGATGAGTATGACCTATGATCAAATGTTCTCATTTGACTCCTAAGTCAATATACTCATATATAGATGACCTAGTCATCGCAAATTGTTTGATAGATGCTAGAATTGGTTGTGCATGCTTTGCCACATATTTCAATTGCTATTTTATTGTGTGAGCATGTTGATTGCATATTTTATTCATTCGAGGACATCCACTTGTTGTTTTGATTGATTGGTTTTCTTTTCTTTTGCCAAGTGGATGGACAAGAATGCCTAAGAACCCTCTCTAGCTATCTATGCTTTTCTCGTCTCAAACTCTATTCATGCTACATGACAAAATTTGATCAAGTCAGATTCGAACCACTCTGTGTGAGGAGCACTCGGAGTCCCCGATTCGTCATAGACTTAAACTTCCAAAACTTCTTTATGCATTTAGGTCTGACCGATTCCTCCATTTCGGTCATACCGAGATCACTAAGTCGATCTAGGTTTTCAATCTCGGTGCAACCGATTTGAACCTTTCGGTCACACCGAGTTTCAGTAACTGCTTGGAGTTATGAATCTCGGTGCCACCGATTTGTTCCACTCGGTCACACCGACAGGGTCGGGCTATATATACTCACAGGCAAAATTTTGGAAATTTCTCCGAAACCCCTTCGCCCGCACATAGCTCGCTCTGCCTCCTGGGTCTCCGGATCGTCCTCCTTGTCGCCAGCCACCTCCTATCGCTGGTCTCCACCGCCGTCAACGGAATTCTTCCTCGCCGTTGCCACCGTAGCGAGTTCATCGCCGAACTAGGGTATGGACTCGATCACAGTGCTATCCCCGTACGATTCCTAGCACATTGTGTTCATCATGAATCTTGCCACGATTGAAACAATCTTATCCAGTCAAAACACTCCGTAGATTAGAGTTGAATTGAAAATTTAGGGTTAGGTTTCCGCCGAAACCATCTCGGACCCACCGAGTTGTGGAACTCGGTACCACCGATTCGGCTCAGGCCATTGCACATGTAATTTTCGGTCTGACCGAGAATTGCAAATCGGTGTGACCGAGTTTAGGACTTTGTGAAACCCTAGCAGTCTCGGTGCCACCGAACTGTGACTCAGTCTGACCGAGTTCACTAGTTTAGGTACCAACAGCTACTTCGGTATCACCGAGTTTACAAATCGGTTGATCCAAAATGCTTTCTGTGGAAAACTAAAACTAAGTTTTTGACTCATTCTTTTGCAAAAACCTCTGCATTTTGTGATGCTCATCCACTCTATCTCATCTATATCTATTCACAGGGTCTGCTGTCAGTGTTTGCAATATGTCTGATCAGAGTGACAGCCAGAATAGGTCAGAGGAGCAGGTTCACCTGAGTGAGGGCACTAGTCCCTCTAGCAGTTCAGATGATGGTAGCAGGAGCACTCCCAGCAACTTGCCCAAAGCTTCCACTAGAACAAGGAAGAAGAAAACTTCAGAGTCCGAGGATGAAGACTATGTGGCCACTGAGGATGATGTCACATCAAAGAAGAAAGTTCTTAAGAAGGAATATGGCACAGCTGCTTCAACCAAGCCAGGTCTGAAGACCAAGAGGTCAGGAGGGAGACAACCAATGTCTAAAGCCAGAGCCTCCTCTCAAGCATCTTTGGAATCTCAACCCAAAGAGGCTGCTGCAGAAGGGAAGAAGAGGAAGGAGAGGATCAAAAAGACCACTCCTAGAGTGCTTGGGAGATCCTCAATCATGAGAGATTCTGAAGAAGAAGAGGAAGAAGAGGTTGCTGCACCAGCACCTAAGGCCCAGAAGCTTATGGGTGATGCTATCAGGACAGGGGCTGCTTCATCAAAGCCCAAAGAAGCACCCAAAGCAGCCTCCAAGCCCAAGAGTGCACCGAAGAGGAATACCAGGAGTATACCAGCTGCTGAGAAGAACAAGGCCCCAGTGCCTGAAGTTGCTGCTGATGAAGATGATGAAGGACAAGTCCTGAGAAAGCTCAAACCCAAGATTCCAGACCACAATGATGCTCATCCTATGGCTGAGAACATGAAGATCAGGAGAGACTCAGGATTGAGGAAATGGAGAGAGACATACCCATATGCTACAAGAAGAAGAACTGCTATTGATTACAGGTTCCACACAAAGGAACAACAAGATTTCTATAAGACAATGCTGCTGGACAAGAAGCCTATATTGTGTGAAATGAGGTGGGTCGACTGGAAGTATATCAAGGAAAATGAGGAACACTATCCTGGTGTGTTTGACAGCTTTAGTGCTTGTGGAGTTGCAGACTTTGTTGGGCAGAAGCTCACAAAGTGGAATGAGGAGCTCATAATGCAATTCTACTCCACAACACACTTCTATCCAGATGGCAGGATAGTATGGATGTCTGAAGGTACAAGCTACCACTCAACTATTGAGGAATGGGCAAATCTGATCGATGCTCCTAAGGAAGAAGAAGATGACTTGGATGTCTATGCCAAGAAGAAGATGGATCACAACTCTATGGAAAACATGTACAAGGAGATTCCTGAAGATGATCTTGAGACTCACCAGTTTGGGTCAGTAAAACACTTGCTGTCAGGGCTGCCTACAATCAATTGGATCCTTAGGCACACTCTCTTACCCAAGTCTGGTGATCACAGAATGATCAGAGGCCATGCAATTAACTTGCTACATATATTTGATGTGCCACAGAAGTTCAAGGTCATGAGCCTTATAGTTGAGACTATCAAGAGGACTGCAGCTGACCAGAAAAGAAGTTGTGGATATGCCCCACAGATCCAGGAGTTGATAAACTCAAAGATGGGCACAGGCACATACTTGTTGGATAAGGAACACTTGTCTATCTATCCTGACTTTGAGGACAATCAAGTTGTGATGAATGAGAATGAACCATCATCAGTACAAGCTCAAGAGAAGAAGGAGAAAGCAAAGAAAGAGAAGGCTGCCAAGATGCGAACTCAAGAGGAGGCATCTGAGTACTTTTTGAAAAGCAAGCAGGACCAGCTTGGTTATTTGATAGCATCAACTCTGAGGATTGAGAAGGGGTTGGCCACCCTAACTCAAAACCAGGAGAGCCTGGAAAGAATCATGGAACAAAAATTCTATGATTTAGATGTCAAAGTAACTGAGATTCAGTCTGTTGTGGAGCAGCTACAGGATGACATGCAGGAGAGGAAGGGCAAGACAACCATTGATGCATTTTGCCAGAGTGCCTTGAGCTCAGAGATCTACTGCAGTGCCTGTTCCAGACACTAGAGTCACTTCATCTGCACCAGCTACAGCTCCAGCGCAACCAGCTCCAGCACCAACTCCATCAGCTCCATCTACTTCGACTGAAGCCTTCGTACTTAGCGTTCTCCGGACACCACCACCTGAAGACCAAGCTTGAGAGACGTTTTAGTGCTATGCATTTTCTATGAACTTTTTGGTAACTTGTTGCCAAAGGGGGGAGAAAAATGTATAGATCATAGGCTTCGAGAGAGAGCGTTGCTTTTTATTCTCTCTTGCTTTGGTGGTTGAACTTTGTTTGTCTTTTGATTGCTTGAGATACTATGCTATTATCTGTGAGACATTGATGATCATGTGGTTGATCATAAGCTACACTTATGCTTGTTAGATGATATTATCTTACTTATCCTTATATGATCATTCACTTTGCTTGGTGATGAGTGCATGTATTTAATTCTTATCATTTTGAGCGCTCCACCAAGATGTATGTGACATGGAAGAGTAACCCATGATCCTAACTCATTGTGCATTTGCAGTCCAAAGCAAATCTTAAGATATGCACAAATTTAGGGGGAGCTCTTGCTTTTCACATACTTCTCAAAGCGACAATATCTTTCACTCTTATTATCATTTGTCGAAGCTTTGATCTATATGTTGTCATCAATTACCAAAAAGGGGGAGATTGAAAGTGCAACTATCCCTGGGTGGTTTTGGTAATTCCTAACAACATATAGCTCATTGAGCTAACATTATTCCAAGATTAATATTTCAGGAAAAGCTCAATGAATGGCATGGCATGGATGAGGAAAGTGGATCCCTCAAAATTCTAAGGACAAAAAGTTTGGCTCAAGTGTGAAGCTCAAGACTCTACATTTTATATTTTAGTGATCCAAGATCACATTGAGTCTATAGGAAAAGCCAATACTATCAAGGAGGGATGAGGTGTTGCTTAATGGCTTGCTTGCTCAAAGTGCTTAGTGATATGCTCCAAAATCCTCAACTACCTTCCCACATCCACATATGACCTAAACCAAAAGTCAAACTCGGCCCCACCGATTCTTTCTATCCGGCGCCACCGAGTTTCAAATGTCATAGCCACTACCACAAACCCTAGGCAAATCGGTCTCACCAATAGGGATCTCGGTCTCACCGAGATGGGATTGTAATCTCTCTGTTTCCCTTCGTAACGTTTCGGTCTTACCGAGATGAGCGATCGGTCCCACCGAGATTGCAATGTAAACTCTTTGTTTCCCTTTTGTAACATTTCGGTCTCACCGAGATGAGCGAATCGGTCCCACCGAGTTTACCTGACCAACTCTCTGGTTAGCTTATTACCAAAATCGGTCCCACCGAGTTTGTGTAATCGGTCACACCGAGATTACGTTATGCCCTAACCCTAACCATATCGGTCCTACCAAGTTGCATCTCAGTCCCATCGAAAATCCTAACGGTCACTAGGTTTGCTGAATCGGTCCGACCGAGTTTAACCATTCGGTCCCACCGAGTTTGGCAAATTGTGCGTAACAGTTAGATTTTATGTGGAGGCTATATATACCCCTCCACCCACTCTTCATTCGTGGAGAGAGCCATCAGAACATACCTACACTTCCAATACACATTTTCCGAGAGAGAACCACCTACACTTGTGTTGAGGTCAAGATATTCCATTCCAACCATATGAATCTTGATCTCTAGCCTTCCCAAGTTGCTTTCCACTCAAATCTTCTTTCCACCAAATCCAAATCCTGTGAGAGAGAGTTGAGTGTTGGGGAGACTATTATTTGAAGCACAAGAGCAAGGAGTTCATCATCAACACACCATTTGTTACTTCTTGGAGAGTGGTGTCTCCTAGATTGGCTAGGTGTCACTTGGGAGCCTCCGACAAGATTGTGGAGTTGAACCAAGGAGTTTGTAAGGGCAAGGAGATCGCCTACTTCGTGAAGATCTACCGCTAGTGAGGCAAGTCCTTCGTGGGCGACGACCGTGATGGAATAGACAAGGTTGCTTCTTCGTGGACCCTTCGTGGGTGGAGCCCTCCGTGGACTCGCGCAACCGTTACCATCTGTGGGTTGAAGTCTCCATCAACATGGATGTACGATAGCACCACCTATCGGAACCACGACAAAAACATCCGTGCCTCCAATTGCGTTTGAATCCTCCAAACCCTTGCCTTTACATTCTTGCAAGTTGCATGCTTTACTTTCCGCTGCTCATATACTCTTTTGCATGCTTGCTTGAATTGTGTGGAGATTGCTTGACTTGTGCTAAGATAGCTAAAATCTGCCAAGAACTAAAAAGGCGCCGCTAGACATACTTCGTGCCCCAATTTTAGCGAAACATATAAATCGTGATCATCAAGTAGTCTAATCACCCCCCTCTAGACATACTATCGATCCTACAAAGGCGCCGCCCCGAGCCCGTTAAGCCCCAAGCCGCGCCGCGGCCTAACCCTAGCCCGCCGCCGCTGCCGCGTGCCGCCGCAGCCGCCGGACCCCGCCGCCCGCGCCGCCGCATCCCCGCGCTGCCGCACGCCGGAGCCGCCACTGCCGGACCCCGCCGCCCGCCGAGGTTGACCCCGCCCCGCCGCCGGTTTTCCCTAGAAAACCGTTCGGTTTTCCGCCGGTTTTCGTTCTTTTTTTAAATCTGTTTTTTAGAACGGTTTATTTCCGGTTTAGTTTATTTAGCGAGCGTTCGCTCGTTTGTTCGTTTTAACGAACGCGTTCACCTTTTAGTTACAGAAAATGAACGTTCGTTCATTAATTTGTTCGTCGTTTTTCTTTTTCTTGGATTTTCCCCAATTATTTCTGATCGCGATTTCTGATCCAATTTTCGTTCTAGTATAACTTTTCGCTCGTTTATCGGAATCTGGCGATTCAAGCGCCTGGAGTTTCGTATCGAAATCCTCTTTCCGTTTAACCAACTCAAACAAGTTTTTGCTTCTGTAAAATTTGACCTAGATTCAGATTAGTTAACGAAGCTTGTTTCTTTCGCCATTTGACTTTCGTTGCTTCGTTCGATTTGATTCTTTTTGAAAACCGGAGTTCTTAAGTTGAACTTTCTGGTTAGATCTCTTATTTGAGTTTTACCTATGCATTAGATGAGTTCTTATTGTATGCTTGTTTGTTTGCGATAGAGTACCCGAAGTGCGTCGCTTGTTACTTTGAATTGCTAGGTTTCGCGGATCATCAGCAAGGCAAGTAACACTTTGATCATACCTCTTTACTACCCAGTTTTATTGCATTAGACCAATCCTCAAACATTGCATGATTAGGATCTAGTGGGTTTTGGGAAGTAGATGAGGTAGTACCTATTACCTGTTTTGTTATCAAACCCTTGGGAGTTACTTCTACGTTTGCTTATACTGCCATGCTATGCTAGTAGACGTGGATTGAGTGAGTGTATCCATGACAGATGTGAGATTGCTAAATTAATGGTTTACTTAAGGTGGCAACTTAAACACACATCTAGGTGGACTGAGGCACCCGGGTATTCCAGCGATTGCCTGTTTTTCTTTATGGACCGCCACCCAGGCTCAAAGGGATCATGAGATTATTCATACTAGAAACTTCCGTGTGCAGCCACAAGCTACTATGGGCTCTAGCATAGTTGACTAAGTCATGCAAACTCTTACAGTGGTAAACTAGCAGATGTAGGGGATGTAGGTTGGTACGGTCTACCCGATCGTAAGGTGCTAGCGCTTCTAAAAGACTATGTCTCGGTCATCCGTTTCTCGAACATCATGTAGTGTGAGAATCCCAACGGAGGAGATCGAGTCTTGTGGGGAAAAGTGCGCAAACCTCTATAGAGTGTATAAACTAATCATGGTTAGCCGTGTCCCCGGTTATGGACATCTTGAGTATCTAGTACTTGGATTATCATGTGAATATCATCATGTTACTTTAATTAATATTGTTGGGTTTTAAAGATGATGCTTAATTGGGATTGAGAGGGTGTCTACACTCTCAATGTTCAACAACTACCATGATAGTTAAATAAAATTTATTCCTTTGCAGTAGGGAAAAATTGGCTTTACGCAAAACTATAACCATAGAGCTTTCCACCAGCCATATATGCATGTAGAATAGCCTATTTCTTGCATTACTCTCTATGTGTTACTTTGCCAGCATATTCCATGTGCTGACCCGTTTCGGGCTGCAACGTTCATGTTGCAGACTTTTCAGACGACGAGTAAGGTGCTTTTAGGTCGTTGTTCTATACTCAGTGATGTCGTTGGAGTTGATGGACTCACTTATCTTCCAAGCCTTTCGCTGTTATCATTATTAGATGGCCTTAAGCCATATTTATTGTAATAAGTTCTCTTTTGAGACACTTGTTGTAATAAGTGTGTGATTGCTACTCTGTTATAAATTCTTCAAGTACTGTGCATGTCAGCATTACTGATCCAGGGATGACACTGAAGCACAGAGACCAGGCCGTTTAAGGTCTGGTCGCTACATCCTCTTCTCAGTGGCAAGTTTGAAATCATAATTGAGCTCTTTAATGGTCCAATATGCCTTATGTTCTAGTTCGAGAGGTAAGTGACAAGCTTTTCCATAAACCATTTTATATGAAGACATACCCATGGGATTTTTATATGCAGTTCTATAAGCCCATAATGCATCATCAAGTTTCTTTGACCAATTCTTTCTAGATCTATTAACAGTCTTTTGCAAAATTAATTTAAGCTCTCTATTACTTAATTCTACTTGACCACTAGACTGTGAATGATATGGGGATGCAATTCTATGATTAACATCATACTTAGAAAGCATTTTACGAAAAGCACCATGAATAAAATGTGAACCACCATCAGTCATTAAGTATCTAGGGACTCCAAACCTCGGAAAAATATCTTCTTTAAGCATCTTAATAGAGGTGTTATGATCAACACTACTAGTTGGGATAGCTTCTACCCACTTAGTAACGTAATCAAAAACCACTAAAATATGTGTATACCCATTAGGGGAAGGAAACAGTCCCATATAATCAAAGCCCCAAACATCAAATGGTTCACTAAAAGTGAATAATTCATAGGCATTTCTTGACGTCTACTAATATTACCAATTCTTTGACATTCATCACAAGACAAGACGAATTTACTGGCATCCTTGAAGAGAGTAGGCCAAGAAAAACCGGATTGCAATACCTTATGTGTAGTTCTATCTCCAGCATGGTGTCCTCCATATGCCTCGGAGTGACACTTGTGTAGGATATGTTCCTATTCATGCTCAGGTACACAACGTCTAATAACACCATATACTCCTTCTTTATAAAGGCGTGGGTCATCCTAGAAGTAATGTCTTAAATCATAGAAGAACTTTTTATTTTGTTGGTATGTGAAACTAGGTGGTATAAATTTAGCAACAATGTAATTAGCATAATCAGCATACCATGGAGCAGTACGAGAAGCATTTATGACAACTAATTTTTCATCAGGAAAGCTATCATCAATAGGTAGTGGGTCATCAAGAACATTCTCTAACCTAGACAAGTTGTCTGCAACAGGGTTCTCAGCTCCCTTTCTATCGGTAATATGCAAATCAAATTCTTGTAGAAAGAGAACCCATCTAATAAGTCTAGGTTTAGCATCTTTCTTTTCCATAAGATATTTAATAGCAACATGACCAGTGTGAATAGTTACTTTAGAATCAACAATATAAGGTCTGAACTTATCACAAGCAAACACAACTGCTAAAAATTCTTTTTCAATAGTAGCGTAATTTCTCCGGGCACTGTCCAGAGTCTTACTAGCATATTGGATAACATTTAATTTCTTACCAACTCTTTATCCTAGAACAGCCCCTACAGCATAATCACTAGCATCACACATAATTTCAAAGGGTAAATTCCAATCAGATGGCTGAACAATAGGTGCAGAAATCAAGGCTTTCTTAAGTATTTCAAATGCTTCTACACAATCATCATCAAAGACAAATGGAACATCTTTTTGTAAGAGATTAGTCAGAGGCCTAGAAATTTTAGAGAAGTCCTTAATGAACCTCCTATAAAAACCGGCATGACCAAGGAAACTTCTTAGAGAAACTCTAGCAGACCCCGCAAAACGCCGGCCCGCAAAACGCATTTGAAGTTCGCGCGAAACAGCTTTTGTGGGCCGACGCGGGCTAGCACAGATGCAGACCCTGCAAACGGATCCGTAAAAAAGTATATTCGCGGAATATGCTTTTTACGGGTCGGCTATGCAGATTCTGCTCGGACACCACCGTGACGACCCGCAAACAGATAAACTGCAAATCTCGCATTTGACATAGGATTTCACAAATAAGTTCAAATTCAAACGACACAAACAGTTTTACGCGTAAATAGAAGCCAAGTTTGTTACGGCTAACGCAAAAGAGGGCCCTGCAAAAGGCTTGCGCCCATGTCCAGCATCATCTTGATCGATCTTCACTCCGCGCAATCGAGTCCACCTTGGAGTTCATCGGCGCCACCGAATCCACCTCCGGCGCTTGTTCCAACTCCCGCACCGAAATCATCCACATTGCCACCATATGGAGCGGAGAAAACATCACCGGAACTGTAGCACGAACCGGCCGACGCCACCATTCTTCTCTTCAAGATTTCCCTCCTTGCCATATCATGCCATGTTTTGGTGAGGTCGTCCATGTCATTGCGGTTCATTGACATGATCTTATTCTCTTCGGCGAGCAACATGGACATTGATTTGTTTTCGGCGGCTCATGCTCTTCTCTCCTCGATGGCAGCTTTGCGCAACCCCTCTTCCTTGAGCAACTGCCACTTTTCTTGCTTCTCCTTCGCCTTCTTCTCGACCAACTCTTTCTTGATCTCCAACAATTTCAACAACATCGACTCGTTAGATTGCAAGAAAAGTTTGTAAGTGAGCCTCTCTTTGGCGGGGATTCTTTGTCGATCAACTTTCACTTCTCGCACTTTTGGAGCAACTCCCAACAATGCTCTAGTTTGAAAAATTTGCCTTCCGAAGCTTCCATGTCCTTGTATCTATGTTGAGCAATCTTTTCGTACACAATGTGAACAAAGTGATCCAATCACTTCTCATGATGCAATATGATGTTGCACAATTTGAACAAAGGCAAAACAAACTCACATGGTTGGACTCCATAGTGCCACTTGGAGGTGCATTGCTTACTTGCTCCAAGCAAGCTGCCCAACGGCTGCACATAGGCTTGATGTTCTCCCAACGCCCTTGAAGCGACTGAAATGTGCGTGGAGTCCTATTGGGATACTTTGCCATAATGCGGAAGTATTGATCTTCTATCCTTTGCCAATATCTCTTGGAAGTTTGAGATGTACCCGTGGTAGCATCAAGAGACACCGCACTCCATGCTTGAATCAAAGCTTGATCTTCCAAGATCGTGTAGTTCTTCGATCTTATGCTTTTCCTAGTTTTTGCTTGCGATTGCTAAAATGCTTCCACTTCGATCTCCTCCAATTCGTCCGCACAACCATGATCATCCACGCCGGCCTCCGTTTCATTGTACTCGAATGGTTTGAAAGGGGCTTGATCAATGTCAATCACGTTCGTGTCCAACAAGTTCATGAACTCGGTTGTTCCATTGTTCGAACCACCACTGTAGCGAACGATAACAAGTCACGCGCTATCGAGAATAATGGCAAAAAATGAAAGGGAGTCGCCAAGACCGAAGGCGCATACCTTCCGGCCATTTCGTCGAACACCTCACTCGCGGGGGGAGCGGCACCGTTGAACGGCATCGCCGGAGCACCTCCTTGCGGCGGGATATAGCGAGAGGTTGAAGAAGGTGGCTTCTTTGAAGCCGGAACCTTCCTCCGCTTTACGCCCGCGACCGTGCCGACCCTCTCCGCCGCCGTCCGGGATTGCGCTTCCGCGTTGGCGCCCGGAGCGCAGGCCATCGCGGCGGGGGCGGCAGGATTCCCGCCCTACACGACAATGTTGCCCTGCCGCTTGCGTGCAGGCACGGCTTGGGCTTGGTCAACGGCGGCGGGGCCAACTTGTCCGACGACGAGATCCACCCGAGCGGAAGGGGCGTGGTTGTAACGCCCTCGATGCGGCTATATCTCCCATGTGTCGAAGCACGACTTAGAGGCATAACCGCATTGAAAGCAATGTCGCAAGTGAGGTAATCTTCACACATCCCATGTAATACATAAGGGAAAGAGATACACAGTTGGCTTACAATCGCCACTTCACACAATTACATGAATAAAGCATTACATCATCCAGATA
Source organism: Triticum urartu (assembly GCF_003073215.2). NCBI lineage: Eukaryota > Viridiplantae > Streptophyta > Magnoliopsida > Poales > Poaceae > Triticum > Triticum urartu. The sequence continues at coordinate 286,886,676 of NC_053026.1, forward strand.
CAATCAAAGGTCCGACTACGGAACCAAAATAAAAAGAAGACTACCCCAAATGCTACACAGATCCCCGATCGACCCCAACTGGGCTCCACTACTGACCAACTAGAACGAAACAACACAAAAGGACAAGATCTTCATCGAGCTCCTCCTTGAGCATGGTTGCGTCATCTGCACGGTTCAACGGCACCTGCAAGCTGGTTTTGGAAGTATCTGTGAGTCACGGGGACTCAGCAATCTCGCACCCTCGCGATTAAGACTATTTAAGCTTATAGGAAGGGTAAAAGGTATGAGGTGGAGCTACAGCAAGCGACTAGCATATTTGGTGGCTAACATACGCAAAAGAAAGCGAGAAGAGAAGGCAAAGCACGGTTGAGAAACTATGATCAAGAAGTGATCCTAGAACAACCTACGTCAAGCATAACTCCAACACCGTGTTCACTTCCCGGACTCCGCTGAAAGAGACCATCACGGTAACACACGCGGTTGATGTATTTTAATTAAAGTCAACTTCAGGTTTTCTACAACCGGACATTAACAAATTCCCATCTGCCCATAACCACGGGCACGGCTTTCGAAAGTTCAAATCCCTGCAGGGGTGTCCCAACTTGGCCCATCACAAGCTCTCACGGTTAAAGAAGGATATTCCTTCTAGCGGAAAGACCCGATCATGCTCGGAATCCCGGTTACAAGACATTTCGACAATGGTAAAACAAGACCAGCAACATCGCCCGAATGTGCCGACAAATCCCGATAGGAGCTGCACATATCTCATTCTCAGGGCACACTCAGATGAGCTCTCCATACAACTAAAACCAAACCTCGAGTTTCCCCGAGGGGGCGCTGCACAGGGCTCTAGTTTGGACCAACACTCAGAGGAGCACTGGCCCCGGGGGGGGGGGGTTAAAATAATGATGACCCTTGAGTCTACAGAACCCAAGGGAAAGAAAAGGCTAGGTGGAGAATGGTAAAACCAATGTTGGGCATTGCTGGAGGAGTTTTATTCAAGGCGAATTGTCAAGGGGTTCCCATTATAACCCAACCGCGTAAGGAACGCAAAATCCGGGAACATAACACCGATATGACGGAAACTAGGGCGGCAAGAGTGGAACAAAACACCAGGCATAAGGCCGAGCCTTCCACCCTTTACCAAGTATATAGATGCATTAATTAAATAAGAGATATTGTGATATCCCAACAAGTAAACATGTTCCAAGAAGGAACAACATCTCCATGTTCCAACAAGGAACAAACTTCATCTTCACCTGCAACTAACAACGCTATAAGAGGGGCTGAGCAAAACGGTAACATAGGCAAACAACGGTTTGCTAGGACAAGGTGGGTTAGAGGCTTGGTTCAACAATATAGGAGGCATGATAAGCAAGTGGTAGGTATCGCGGCATAGGCATAGCAAAAGAGCGAGCAACTAGCAAGCAAAGATATAAGTGATTTCGAGGGAATGGTCATCTTGTCTGAAATCCCGCAAGGAAGAAGAACGAGTCCATGAAGAAGACAAACAGACGTAGTCGAACGGATCCTCACAACTCCGGAACGAAACCGAAGCTAACGCGAGAAGCAACCCGGAAAGAAGCAAACAACATAGTAAACAACTACCACATAAACATGGCATGATGCACAATCAAGTATGATGCATGTCCGGTTTAATGAGGCATGGCATGGCAAAGTGCACAAACAACCCTACAAATTAAGTGGAGCTCAATATGCAACTCCGTTGCATATTGACGAAACACCACATTCAAGTTATTTAGTTCGATCTCGTTTATGTACCCAACAAGATTAAATGTTGTTAGCATGGCAAGAGGTGAAGCATAAAGAAACTATCTATCTAGTCAAGTTTAAATGAGGCCGGAAGCAACGAACAACAATTCCAGTAAATCCCCATATGCATATTTTAGGTTTGGTACTGTTCTGCCCTAAACACAATTTTAGAGTTGTTAAACATGCAAAGTGATGCCACCATGTTAAACTAGACATTTTTCCACCCCATTTACATATAAAGTTTATTAGAATCGGAGCTACGGTTAATTAGTTATGAAATAAATCATTTTAACATGGCATTTAAGCAAATTAAAGCAAACATCAAGTTAAACATTTTAAACATGCATGGAAGTTGGAAATTATGAAACTAGATGAAATTCTAAGCATTTGACATATTTAAAACATTTTAATCCGATGCACGGTTGTTGAGTTATTATATGCATGAACTCAAGGGGTTTTCTGCAAATCTGTAATACTCTGGATAATTGGACAAATTCATAGAACGAGAAAAAAACATGATCGTGCTGAATCCAGCTGGGCCAATAGTTCAGGTGGCTGCTCACATCGGGCTGAGGCCTTGGAGAGGAGGCCCAAGCAGGGCGCTGGAGATGGCGAGGCTGGACGAGGCCCACGCTCGTCGTCCTGCGCTCGAAGACAGGAGGCGAAGCAGGCAGGGCTTGGCGCAGTGGCTTCAGACGAAGCAAGGCGCAGCAGCGGCAGGTCTTGGCGAGGACGCTGGCGGCGGTGAGCTTGCAGGCACGCAGAGGGAGGTCGAAGATGGCAGGCCAGCGTCAGATCTCGACGGACGCGAAGCAGGGCGGGGCCGTCCTGCTCGTGCAGGGGCGAAGCAGAGGAGGCGAGCAGGGCACTGGTGGCCGAGAGCAGAGCGAAGGGGCGACGAGGTCTTGGGCATGGGGAAGCTCGGATCGACCGGATCCAGGGCGCGGGACGAGGGAAATGGATGGATCCGGTGAGGCAGGGCATCCATGGCGCAGACGGAGCTCCTCCTGTTCGTCCTGTACAGAGAAGAGAGAGGATGGATAAGAGGCAGAGGAAGCCACAGGAGGGAAAAATGGAGGGAGGAGGAACGAGGGAGAGAGCACGGGGTCGGCCTGGTGGTGGCTTCGGTCGCCGACGAGGGAAGTGGCTCAGGGTCGATGGTGGGAGCAGCGACGAGGCAGCGGGGTGCTCGGGCAAGACCGAGACCAGAAGGAGGAGGCGAAGGGGATTGAATAAAAAAACAGAGGAGGCACTGGATTGGGCGATGGGGATCCCAAGGAAGATGCGGCGGCGGCGCGACCGGACAGGCTCCCTAGGTTTTAGGGTTTGATCTGATTTGGGTAGGGGTTGGTCTATATATAGGGAACAAAAGGATTATGTTTGGACCCTCCGATCAAAATCGGACGGTTTCGGATAAATAGGTTAGCTAGCCCAATTAAGAAAACAGAGACGTTTTATAGATGTTTGGGGGATGATCCGAACACAATGGTGGCAACTTTCCGGGTCTTGTCCGGGGCAGCTTTCGGACGCGCGCGAGAGGGGGTTTGATGCACTGAGCAAAGAGGGTCTCGGACCGTGCGATCGCATCGGAAAACTCTGGAAGCGAAGAGGGGAAGGAGGATGGACTAGGTGGGCTGTGGCGAGACTGCAAGGGGGAGAAGAGAGAGAGAGGGCCCGGCATCTGTTTCCGGAGACCGAAAACGTCCGACGTTAGACCGGCTATACTGCCGCTATAGTTATCCGTTGGGGCATCAAACGATCTCCGAATGCGATGAAACTTGACAGGCGGTCTATATACACTAAAATAAGACCACCCGTCAACTCTCATCCCATTTCGAGAACATTTTTCAGCCACTTATAAAATACTATTTCGGACATGCCGCGGGCGCGTGCAAGTGTGTCTGGGCTCAGAACGGGCAACGTACGAAACGAGGAGACTGGGACGGATGGAAGTTTCAAAAAACATGATGATGCAATGCACATGATGACATGATGAAATGCAACACGCAAGCAAATGACATGGCAACGACATCGAATAACTGGAAGACACCTGGCGCGTCGGTCTCGGGGCGTCACAGTGGTTGACCTCGACGGTGACGGGGGATAGCAAGGGGTCGTCCATGGCGGCGACGGACGGCCGGGGAAGAGCAGCCGTAGCTTGCGGAGTGGGGGCAATGGTGGCGGAGGGTGCGGGGAGCGGGAAGGGCCGCGAGGAAATGTCCCTCCCGCCAAATCTCGCGCGGGATAGGGGTTGAGCTCGGGTCGGCCTCCCAGCCCATGAAGATAGATGTTGGGAGAGAAGATTTGCCGCGCCCCGCAAAAAAAATTGCAGGCCGGGGCGGGATGCGGGGTCTGCTCATGCAGATTTTCTGGCCCCGACCCGCAATTCGGCGGTTATTTTGCGGGCCGGGGCATTTTGCGGGGTCTGCTAGAGTTGCTCTTATACCTTTAATGTCCTTAGGACACGACATCTTTTCAATAGCATCATCTTTAGCTTTATCAACTTCAATACCTCTTTCAGAAATTTTATGCCCCAAGACAATACCTTCATTAACCATAAAGTGGCACTTCTCCCAATTCAAGACAAGATTAGTTTCTTCACATCTCTACAAAACTCGATCAAGGTTGCTTAAGCAATCATCAAAAGAAGTTCCATATATAGAGAAATCATCCATGAAAACCTCAACAATCTTTTCACAAAAGTCAGAGAATATAGTAGTCATACATCTTTGAAAGGTAGCAGGTGCATTGCATAAACCAAAAGGCATACATCTATAAGCAAAGGTACCGAAAGGGCAAGTAAAAGTTGTCTTTTCTTGATCCTCTTTTGACACAGGTATTTGAGAGAAACCAGAATAACCATCTAGAAAGCAAAAATGTGTATGTTTGGATAATCTTTCTAGCATTTGATCAATAAAAGGTAAAGGGTAATGATCCTTTTTAGTAGCTTTATTCAATTTGCGGAAATCAATTACCATTCTATAACCTGTAACAATTCTTTGTGGGATCAATTCATCTTTATCATTAGGAACAACAGTAGTACCTCCCTTCTTAGGGACACAATGGACAGGACTTACCCACTGACTATCAGCAACGGGATAAATTATACCTGCCTCCAGAATCTTTAGTATTTCTTTTCTTACCACTTCTTTCATCTTAGGATTTAACCGTCATTGGTGATCAACAACTGGTTTCGCGTCTTTCTCCAATTTTATTTTGTGCTGGCATAGAGTGGTACTAATACCCTTAAGATCATCAAGAGTATATCCAATAGCAGCACGGTGCTTCTTCAGAGTTTTCAATAATTTCTTTTCTTCATGCTCTGAAAGGTTAGCACTAATAATAACAGGATATATCTCTTTCTCATCAAGATAAGCATATTTAAGAGTATCAGGTAAAGGTTTAAGCTCAAACACGGGATCACCCTTGGGTGGAGGAGGATCCCCTAGGATTTCAAAAGGCAAGTTATGTTTCAAAATAGGTCCCTGTTTAAAGAATACTTCATGTATTTCCCTTCTCTCATTCATAAACATATCATTTTCATGGTCTAGCAAATATTGTTCTAAAGGATCACTAGGAGGCACGGCAATAGAAGCAAGACCAATAATTTCATATTTACTAGGCAATTCTTTATCATGGGGTTGTCTACGAAATTTACCAAAATTAAACTCATGAGACATATCCCCCAAGCCAATAGTAACAACATCCTTTTTGCAATCTATCCTAGCATTAACAGTATTCAAGAAGGGTCTACCAAATATAATGGGACAAAAGTTATCTTATGGGGAACCAAGAACAAGAAAATGAGCATGATATTTGACTTTCCCACACAAGACTTCAACATCTCTAACAATCCCAACTGGTGAAATAGTGTCTCTATTGGCAAGCTTAATTGTGACATCAATTTCCTCTATCTCAGCAGGTGCAATATCATGCATTATTTCTTTATATAAGGAATGAGATATTGCACTTGCACTAGCACCCATATCACATAATCCATGATAGCAATGATCTCCTATTTTAACAGAAATAACAGGCATTCCTACAACAGGTCTATGTTTATTTTTAGTATCGGGCCTAGCAATTCTAGCAGCTTTATCACAGAAGTAAATAACATGCCCATCAATATTATCGGCAAAGAGATCTTTAACCATAGCAACACTAGGTTCAACTTTAATTTTCTCATAGGGTGTAGGTGTTCTAGTATTAATCTTACGAACTACAGTTGAAGCTTTAGCATGATCCTTTATTCTAACAGGGAAAGGTGGTTTCTCAATAAAAGCAGTCGGAACAACATAATCATTATAAGTGATAGTCTTTTCTTCAACTTTAATAGGTGCAACTACTTTTACTTCAATGTGGGGATTATATTCAAACCACTTCTCCTTAGGGAGGTCAACATGGGTAGCAAAGGATTCACAGAAAGAAGCTACTATCTCAGAGTCAAGTCCATATTTAGTGCTAAATTCATGGAAAGCATCGGTATCCATAAAAGATTTAACACAATCAAACTTAGGTGTTATACCTGACTCCTTACCTTCGTCGAGATCCCAATCTTCAGAGTTGCATTTAATTCTTTCCAATAAATCCCAATTTAATCCAATAGTCTTCATCATGAAAGAGCCAGTACAAGAAGTATCAAGCATGGAGCGATTATGGAGAGAAAGCCGAGCATAATTTTTTTGAATAATAATTTCTCTTGAGAGATCATGATTGGGGCATGAGTATAACATTGACTTAAGCCCCCCAAGCTTGAGCGATGATTTCTCCTTCGCGAGGCCAAAAATTATATATATAATTACGATCACGATGAACAAGATGCATAGGATAAAACTTCTGATGAAATTCCAATTTCAATCGGTTGTAGTTCCATGATCCCATATCATCACATAGCCTAAACCATGTCAATGCCTTTCCCTTAAAAGATAAATGGAAGACCTTCTTCTTGATAACATCCTCGGGCATACCTGCAAGCTTAAATAATCCACAAACTTCATCCACATGGATTACCTGCAAATCGGGATGCAATGTTCCATCACCTGTGAAAGGATTAGCTAGCAGTTTCTCTATAATACCCGAAGGAATTTCATAGTAAACATTTTCAGTAGGTTCGGTAGGTTCAGGAGCAACTCTTTGCTCTACTGGTCGGGGTGAAGATACCCCGGACAAGCCCCTCAAGGGATTACTTTCCATAGTAACAAGTGATAGTAAATTTTAGCACACTATATAAATTTTTCCTTACCAAATTCCACCTACCAAAGGCGCTTCACTCCCCGGCAACGGTGCCAGAAAAGAGTCTTGATGACCCATAAGTATAGGGGATCTATCGTAGTCCTTTCGATAAGTAAGAGTGTCGAACCCAACAAGGAGCAGAAGGAAATGATAAGCAGTTTTCAGTAAGGTATTCTCTGCAAGCACTAAAATTGTCGGTAACAGATAGTTTTTTGATTAGGTAATTTGTAACGGGTAACAAGTAATGAAAGTAAATAAGGTGCAGAAAGATGGCCCAATCCCTTTTGTAGCAAAGGACAATCCTGAACAAACTCTTATATAAAGGAAAGTGCTCCCGAGGACACATGTGAATTATCATCAAGCTAGTTTTCATCACGTTCATATGATTCGCGTTCGGTACTTTGATAATTTGATATGTGGGTAGACCGGTGCTTGGGTACTTCCCTTCCTTGGAAAAGCATCCCACTTATGATTAACCCCTCTTGGAAGCATCCACAACTACAAAAGAAGTATTAAGGTAAACCTAACCATAGCATGAGACATATGGACCCAAATCAGCCCCTTACGAAGCAACGCATAAACTAGGGTTTAAGCTTCTGTCACTCTAGCAACCCATCATCTACTTATTACTTCCCAATGCCTTCCTCTAGGCCCAAACAATGGTGAAGTGTCATGTAGTCGACGTTCACATGACACCACTAGAGGAAAGACAACATACATCTCATCAAAATATCGAATGAATACCAAATTCACATGACTACTTGTAGCAAGACTTCTCCCATGTCCCGAGGAACAAACGTAACTACTCACAAATCATATTCATGTTCATAATCAAAGGGGTATTAATATGCATAAAGGATCTGAACATATGATCTTCTATCGAATAAACCAACTAGCATCAACTACAAAGAGTAATCAACACTACTAGCAACCCACATGTACCAATATGAGGTTTTGGGACAAAGATTGGAGACAAGATATGAACTAGGGTTTGAGATGAGATGGTGCTGGTGAAGATGTTGATGGAGATTGACCCCCTCCCGATGAGAGGATCGATGATGATGACGGTGGTGATGATTTCCCCCTCCCGGAGGGAAGTTTCCCCGGCAGAACAGCTCCGCTGGAGCCCTAGATTGGTTCCGCCTCGTGGCGGCGGAGTTTCGTACCATGAGCTAGCTTATGATTTTTTCCAGGGCAAGAGACCTCATATAACAGAAGATGGACACCGGAGGCCTGCCAGGGGGGCAACGAGGCAGGGGGGCATGCCAAGGGGGTTAGGGGGCGCCCCACCCTCGTGGATGGTGGGTGGCCCCCCTCTGATACTTCCTTCGCCCAATATTTTTTATATGTTCTGAAATGTGCTCATGCTAAGTTTCAGGACTTTTGGAGTTGTGCAGAATAGGTCTCTAATATTTGCTCCTTTTCCAGCCCAGAATTCCAGCTGCCGGCATTCCCCCTCTTCATGTAAACCTTGTAAAATAAGAGAGAATAGGCATAAGTATTGTGACATATTGTGTAATAACAGCCCATAATGCAATAAATATCGATATAAAAGCATGATTCAAAATGGACGTATCAACTCCCCCAAGCTTAGACCTCGCTTGTCCTCAAGCGGAAGCCGATATCGAAAAATATGACCACATGTTTAGAGACAGAGGTGTCGATAAAAATAAAATATGAACACGAGAGCATCATGATCATTCTTAGAACAACAACATATATATTGGCATATGATCTCTTATGCTAAAGTAACAGTTCATTCACAGTTTCAAGTATGAATCATAAACTTCATTGAAAACTAACAAACTATAATCTCAGTCATTGAAGCAATTGCAATTTATCATAACATCGGAAAGAGTCAATATAAGAACTTTTCAGCAAGTCCACACAATCAACTATCATTTAGTCTTTCACAATTGCTAACACTCACACAATATTTATGGGTATGGAGTTTTAATCAGACACAGAGAAAGATAGGGGCTTATAGTATTGCCTCCCAACCTTTTACCTCAAGGGTAATGTCAACAGTAATAGTTCATGAAAACTCACATCTAATTGGCTATACATATCAGGATCTTTCCAACACATTGTGCTTGCCAAAGGATAAAATGTAAAAAGGAAAGGTGAAGATCACCAAGACTTTTGTATAAGACAAGAATAAAAGATAGGCCCTTCGCAGAGGGAAGCAGAGGTTGTCATGTGCTTTTATGGTTGGATGCACGAAATCTTAATGCAAAAGAACATCACTTTATATTGCCACTTGTGATATGGACCTTTATTATGCAGTCCATCGCTTTTATTTCTTCCACATCACAAGATCGTATAAAGCTTATTTTCTCCACAGTAATAAATCATAAATATTTAGAGAGCAACTTTTATTGTTTGCAACAATGACAACTTACTTGAAAGATCTTACTCAATCCATAGGTAGATATGGTGGACTCTCATGGCAAAACTGGGTTTAAGGATATTTGGAAGCACAAGTAGTATCTCTACTTGGTTCAAAGAATTTGGCTAGCATAAGAGGGAAAGGCAATCTCAACATGTTGGATGATCCATGCCAATATAATTTATTTCGGATGTAAGAAAACATAACCCATTACGTTGTCTTCCTTGTCCAACATCAACTCTTTAGCATGTCATATTTTAACGAGTGCTCACAATCATAAAAGATGTCCAATATAGTATATTTATATGTGAAGAACTCTCCTTCTTTATTACTTCCTATTAATTGCAACGATGACCAAAACTATGCTTGTCAACTCTCAACAACTTTTATTCATCATACTCTTTATATGTGAAGTCATTACTCTCCATAAGATCCATATGATCTCTTTATTTCTTTTTGTTCTTTCTCTTCTCTTTATTTTTATTCCCTCAAGATCATAGCAAGATGGCAAATCCCTTGACTCAACACTAATCTTTATTATATAACTCACGGACTCGATTACATAGAAGGATCATAAAGCAAAACTCAAAACTAGATCATACTAAAACTTTATTCTACTAGATCAAGATATTACCAAAAGGATCGAACTAAGAAAAATGGTAAAGATAAAAGAGTGATGATGATACGATAGTGGGGCACTCCCCCAAGCTTGGTAGTTGCCAAGGGGAGTGCCCATACCAGATACTCAGTTTTTCTTTGTTGGTGACGAAGATGATGGCGATGATGGATAGTCGCACATCGAGCGTAGGAGATCCTCCAATTTGCGGATGATGCCCTTGAGTGCAATAATATGCTCCTTCAACAAAATGTTTTCACTTGTGAGATACTTATTTTGAATGTGAGCTAACTCAATCATCTTGAAAGCTTCAATCTCCGTTGGGGTAAGGAGATTGTGATGAGGTTGAAGGATGTATTCGTCTTTTACTGCCGGAACTTGATCTCCCATGGCCTTCTTGATCCCATCATCCTTGTTGATCTCCCCGGGTTCTTCTCTCTTTAGCTCTGTCTTCATTAGCCAAGCATCGTTGCCCTCATTGTTGGAGGAGGGACAAGCCATGATGCCTGGCCTTGACAACCCTGGCAAAAAACAGCTCGAAACAAAAATAGGAGATATTTGCGTGATACGGTGGTCAAAACCTTCGGGAGATTATATAATGAATTTTTACCGACCAAAAGAACTATTGTGCAAGAAAACATAGTCCGGAGAGCACACGAGGTGCCCATGAGGTGGGGGGGGGGGTGCCCAGGGGGTAGGGCGCGCCCTCCACCCTCTATAGCGACCCGACCTCAGACGGTCAAGTCTCCGTGCTTAAGTGTCATCCCTGGATCGGTATGCTGACACACACAATACTCGAGGATTTATAACAGAGGTAAATCACATGTATAAAGTAACATAAATACTATTACCTCAATCCAAATAGCGGAAGTAACAACAAGGTTGTGGATTCCCATCAACACCAACGACAAAGTTGAGTGTAGAAATCGTAACCCTAATGTATCACTTACTCGTCGTAAGAATCCTGCAACATGAGATGTTGCAGCCACAAAGGGTCAGTACATTGAATGTACTGGCAAATTCGCACCAGAGGATAATGATGAATAATGACTATCACTACATGCATATATGGCTAGTGGAAAAGCTCTATGGTTATAAGGTTTTTGCGAAAAGCCAATTTTTCCCTACAACAAAGGAATATATTTTATTTAACTACAAAGTTGGTTGAAAAAATTTATTGAGAAGGTTCCTCCAACTCAATCCCAAAATAATAATCATTAACCCAATTAAATTAATTAAATAAAGTGTTGAGATCAACATGATAATTCAAGAACCAGATACTCAAGATGTCCATAACCGGGGACACGGCTAATCATGATTAGTTTGTATACTCTGCAGAGGTTTGCGCACTTTTCCCCACAAGACTCGAATACATCCCTGGCCGTAGATTCGAGACACAGTCTTTCTGAAGCATTAACTCTCTACTCTGGGTAGACTATACCACCTACAACCCACTACATCTGCTAGTCTACCTCTTCAAGAGCTTCACGCAACTTACTCAACTATGCTAGAGCCCATAATAGCTTGTGGCTGCACACGGAAGTTTCTAGCATGAATAATCTTATGATCCCTTTGAGCCTGGGTGGCATTCCATAGGGTGATCACATAGGTCCTCCAGGATCCCCTTGGGCAAGCACTGGGTTCTCCAGGTGCCTGGGCAAACCACTGGGTGCTCCAGGGTGCCCCTTACCATTCCACCCAGATGTGTATTAAAGTAGCCACCTTAAGTTGAACCATTAAGTAGAAAATCTCACATCTATCATGGAATACACTCAAACCCAATCCACGTCTACGAGCATAGCATGGCAATATAAGTGTAACGTAGAAGTAACTCCCAAGGGTTTGATATAGAGGACAATAGGTTCTACCTCATCAACTACTTCCCAATACCCACATGTTATCAAGTCCTAACCATGCAGTGTTTGAGGGTTGAAACTAATGCATAAAAACTGGGTAATGAAAAGTACGATCAAAGTGTGAACTTGCCTGCAGTGGTCGGGAATGACTTTCATTTTCTCCCTATCTTCTGCAGTGGTCGGGCATTGAGTCTGACTCAACTTCACACCTTGTAACACATGCAAGAACCCTTTCTTTGCCTGATCCATTTTGAACTTCTTCAAAACTTTATCAAGGTATGTGCTTTGTGAAAGTCCAATTAAGCGTCTTGATCCATCTCTATAGATCTTGATGCCCAATATATAAGCAGCTTCACCGAGGTCTTTCACTGAAAAATTCTTATTCAAGTATCCTTTTATGCTATTCAGAAATTCAGTATCATTTCCGATCAACAATATGTCATCCACATATAATATCAGAAATGCTACAGAGCTCCCACTCACTTTCTTCTAAATACAGGCTTCTCCAAAAGTCTATATAAAACCATATGCTTTGATCACACTATCAAAACGCATATTCCAACTCCGAGAGGCTTGCACTAGTCCATAAATGGATCGCTGGAGCTTGCACACTTTGTTAGCACCTTTTGGATTGACAAAACCTTCTGGTTGCATCATATACAACTCTTCTTTAAGATATCAATTAAGGAATGCAGTTTTGACATCCATTTGCCAAATTTCATAATCATAAAATGCGGCAATTGCTAACATGATTCGGACATACTTAAGCATCGCTACGTGTGAGAAGGTCTCATCATAGTAAACTCCTTGAACTTGTCGAAAACCTTTCGCAACAAGTCGAGCTTAGTAGACAGTAAAATTACCGCCAGCGTCAGTCTTCTTCTTGAAGATCCATTTATTTTCTATTTCTTGCCGATCGTCGGGCAAGTCAACAAAAGTCCATACTTTGTTCTCATACATGGATCCCATCTCAGATTTCATGGCCTCAAGCCATTTCACGGAATCTGGGCTCATCATCGCTTCCTCATAGTTCGTAGGTTCTTCATGGTAACATGACTTCCAGAACAGGATTACCATACCACTCTAGTGCGTATCATGCTCTGACCTACGAGGTTCAGTAGTAACTTGATCAGAAGTTTCATGATCATCATCATTAGCTTCATTAATAATTGGTGTAGGAATCACTGGAACTGATTTCTGTGATGAACTACTTTCCAATAAGGAAGAAGGTACAATTACCTCATCAAGTTCTACTTTCCTCCCACTCACTTCTTTCGAGAGAAACTCCTTCTCTAGAAAGGATCCATTTTTGGCAGCGAATTTCTTGCCTTCGGATCTGTGATATAAGGTGCACCCAACAGTCTCCTTTGGATATCCTATGAAAGACACATTTCTCCGATTTGGATTCGAGCTTATCAGATTTAAGCTTTTTCACATAAGCATCGCAACCCCAAACTTTAAGAAACAACAACTTGGGTTTCTTGCCAAACCACAGTCCATATGGTGTCGTCTCAACGTATTTCGATGGTGCCCTATTTAACGTGAATGCAGCCGTCTCTAAAGCATAACCCCAAAACGATAGCGGTAAATCAGTAAGAGACATCATAGATCGCACCTTATCTAATAAAGTGTGGTTACGACGTTCGGACACACCATTACGCTGTGGTGTTCCAGGTGGCGGGAGTTGCGAAACTATTCCGCATTGTTTCAAATGAAGATCAAACTCATAACTCAAATATTCACCTCCATGTTCAGATCGTAGAAATTTAATTTTCTTCTTACGATGATTTTCTACTTCACTCTAAAATTCTTTGAACTTTTCAAATGTTTCAGACTTATGTTTCATCATGTAGATATACCCATATCTCGTGAAATCATCTGTGAAGGTCAGAAAATAATGATACTCGCCGTGAGCATCAATACTCATCGGACCACATACATCAGTGTGTATTATTTCCAATAAGTCGGTTGCTCGCTCCATTGTTCCGAATAACGGAGTCTTAGTCATCTTGCCCATGAGGCATGGTTCGCAAGCATCAAGTGATTCCAAAAGCCCATCAGCATGGACTTTCTTCATGCGCTTTACACCAATATGAACTAAACGGCAGTGCCACAAATAAGTTGCACTATCATTATTAAACTTATATCTTTTGGCTTCAATACTATGAATATGTGTATCACTACTATCGAGATTCAATAGAAATAGACCACTCATCAAGGGTGCATGACCATAAAAGATATTACTCATATAAATAGAACAACCATTATTCTCTGATTTAAATAAATAACCATTTCGCATCAAACAAGATCCAAATATAATGTTCATGCTTAATGCTGTCACCAAATAACAGTTATTCAGGTCTAAAACTAATCCCGAAGGTAGATGTAGAGGTAGTGTGCCGACCATGATCTACTACCTCTTGAGCACTGTGTTGGTTTTCCCTTGAAGAGGAAAGGGTGATGCACCAAAGTAGCATAAGTATTTCCCTCAGTTTTTGAGAACCAAGGTATCAATCCAGTAGGAGGCCACGCACAAGTCCCTCACACCTACACAGTTATTCAGGTCTAAAACTAATCCCGAAGGTAGATGTAGAGGTAGCGTGCCGACCATGATCTGCTACCTCTTGAGCACTACGTTGGTTTTCCCTTGAAGAGGAAAGGGTGATGCACCAAAGTAGCGTAAGTATTTCCCTCAGTTTTTGAGAACCAAGGTATCAGTCCAGTAGGAGGCCACGCACGAGTCCCTCGCACCTACACAAACAAATAAAATCCTCGCAACCAACGCAATAAAGGGGTTGTCACTCCCTTCACGGCCACTTACGAAAGTGAGATCTGATAGATATGATAAGATAATATTTTTGGTATTTTTATGATAAAGATGCAAAGTAAAGAAAGCAAAATAAACGAAAAAGGAAATAGCTTGTTGTCGGAAAATTTATATGATGGAAAATAGACTCGGGGGCCATAGGTTTCACTAGTGGCTTCTCTCAAGAGCATAAGTATTACGGTGGGTAAACAAATTACTGTTGAGCAATTGACAGAATTGAGCATAGTTATGAGAATATCTAGGTATGATCATGTATATAGGCATCATGTCTGAGACAAGTAGACCGACTCCTGCCTGCATCTACTACTATTACTCCACACATTGACTGCTATCCAGCATGCATCTAGAGTATTAAGTTCAAAAGAACAGAGTAACGCTTTAAGCAAGATGACATGATGTAGAGGGATAAACTCATGCAATATGATATAAACCCCATCTTGTTATCCTCGATGGCAACAATACAATACGTGCCTTGCTGCCCCTACTGTCACTGGGAAAGGACACCGTAAGATTGAACCCAAAACTAAGCACTTCTCCCATTGCAAGAAAGATCAATCTAGTAGGCCAAACCTAACTGATAATTCGAAGAGACTTGCAAAGATAACCAATCATACATAAAAGAATTCAGAGAAGATTCAAATATTGTTCATAGATAAACTTGATCATAAACCCACAATTCATCGGTCTCAACAAACACACCGCAAAAGAAGATTACATCGAATAGATCTCCACAAGAGAGGGGGAGAACTTTGTATTGAGATCCAAAAAGAGAGAAGAAGCCAACTAGCTAATAACTATGGACCTGAAGGTCTGAAGTAAACTACTCACACTTCATCGGAGAGGCTATGGTATTGATGTAGAAGCCCTCCGTGATTGATGCCCCTCCGGCGGAGCTCCGGAAAAGGCCCCAAGATGGGATCTCACGGGTACAGAAAGTTACGGCGGTGGAATTAGGGTTTTGGATCCGTATCTGGTAGTTTGGGGGTACGTAGGTATATATAGGAGGAAGAAGTACGTCGGTGGAGCAACATGGGCCCCACGAGGGTGGAGGGCGCGCCTGGGGGGGGGGGTAGGCGCGCCCCCTACCTCGTGCCCTCCTGGTTGCTTTCTTGACGTAGGGTCCAAGTCCTATGGATCATGTTCGTTCCGAAAATCAGTTCCTAAAGGTTTCATTCCGTTTGGACTCCGTTTGATATTCTTTTTCTGCGAAACTCTGAAATAGGCAAAAAACAACAATTCTGGGATGAGCCTCCGGTTAATAGGTTAGTCCCAAAAATAATATAAAAATGTATGATAAAGCCCAATAATGTCCAAAACAGGATATAATGTAGCATGGAACAATAAAAAATTATAGATACGTTGGAGACGTATCAAGCATCCCCAAGCTTAATTCCTGCTCGTCCTCGAGTAGGTAAATGATAAAAACAGAATTTTTGATGTGGAATGCTACTTGGCATAATTTCAATGTAATTCTCTTAATTGTGGTATGAATATTCAGATCCGAAAGATTCAAGACAAAAGTTCAATATTGACATAGAAATAATAATACTTCAAGCATACTAACTAAGCAATTATGTCTCTTCAAAATAACATGGCCAAAGAAAGTTATCCCTACAAAATCATATAGTCTGGCTATGCTCCATTTTCACCACACAAAGTATTTAAATCATGCACAACCCCGATGACAAGCCAAGCAATTGTTTCATACTTTTGGTGTTCTCAAACTTTTTCAATCTTCACGCAATACATGAGCGTGAGCCATGGACATAGCACTATATGTGGAATAGAATGGTGGTTGTGGAGAATACAAAAAGGGAGAAGATAGTCTCACATCAACTAGGCGTATCAACGGGCTATGGAGATGCCCATTAATAGATATCAATGTGAGTGAGTAGGGATTGCCATGCAACGGATGCACTAGAGCTATAAGTATATGAAAGCTCAACAAAAAGAACTAAGTGGGTGTGCATCCAACTCGCTTGCTCACGAAGACCTAGGGCATTTTGATGAGGCCCATCATTGGAATATACAAGCCAAGTTCTATAATGAAAAATTCCCACTAGTATATGAAAGTGATAACATAGGAGACTCTCTATTATGAAGATCATGGTGCTACTTTGAAGCACAAGTATGGAAAAAGGATAGTAGTATTGTCCCTTTATATATTTTTTGGGCCTTCTTTTTTTTGGGACAATACTCTATGAATGATGATCATCAGAGTTCTATTTATTTACAACTCAATGATTACAACTCGATACTAGAACAAAGTATGACTCTATATGAATGCCTCCGGCGGTATACCGGGATAGCAATGATGCATGAGTGACTTGTATGAAAGAATTATGAACGGTGGCTTTGCCACAACTAAAATGTCAACTACATGATCATGCAAAGCAATATGACAATGATGGAGCGTGTCATAGTAAATGGAACAGTGGAAAGTTGCATGGCAATATATCTCGGGATGGCTATGGAAATGCCATGATAGGTAGGTATGGTGGCTGTTTTGAGGAAGGTATATGGTGGGTGTATGATACCGGCGAAAGGTGCGTGGTATTAGAGAGGCTAGCAATGGTGGAAGGGTGAGAGTGCGTATAATCCATGGACTCAACATTAGTCATAAAGAACTCACATACTTATTGCAAAAATCTGTTAGTTATCAAAGCAAAGTACTACGCGCATGCTCCTAGGGGGTTATATTGGTGGGAAAAGACCATCGCTCGTCCCCGACCGCCACTCATAAGGAAGACAATCAATAAATAAATCATGCTCCAACTTCTTCACATAACGGTTCACCATACATGCATGCTACGAGAATCACAAACTTCAACACAAGCATTTCTCAAATTCACAACTACTCAACTAGCATGACTCTAATATCACCATCTCCAAATCTCAAAACAATTATCAAGTATCAAACTTCTCATAGTATTCAACACACTCATAAGAAAATAATTTATTAATCTTGAATGCCTAACATAATTAAAGCAAATTACCACGCTGTTTTGTAGGACTCTCAAAATAATCTAAGTGAAGCATGAGAGAACAATAGTTTCTATAAAACAAATCCACCACCGTGCCCTAAAATATATAAGTGAAGCACTAGAGCAAAAACTATATAACTCAAAAGATATAAGTGAAGCACATAGAGTATTCTAACAATTTCCAAATCATGTGTGTCTCTCTCAAAAAGTGTGTACAGCAAGGATGATTGTGGAAAACTAAAAAATAAGGACTCAAATAATACAAGACACTCCAAGCAAAACACATATCATGTGGTAAATAAAAATATAGCTCCAAGTAAAGTTACCGATGGAAGTAGACGAAAGAGGGGATGCCTTCCGAGGCATCCCCAAGCTTTTGCTTTTAGGTGTCCTTAGATTATCTTGGGGTGCCATGGGAATCCCCAAGATTAGGCTCTTGCCACTCCTTGTTCCATAATCCATCCAATCTTTTACCCAAAACTTGAAAACTTCACAACACAAAACTTAAAGTAGAAAATCTTGTGAGCTCCGTTAGCGAAAGAAAACAAAACACCACTTCAAGGTACTGTAATGAACTCATTATTTATTATATTTGTGTTAAACCTACTGTATTACAACTTCTATATGGTTTATAAACTATTTTACTAGCCATAGATTCATCAAAATAAGCAAACAACACACGAAAAACAGAATCTGTCAAAAACAGAACAGTCTGTAGTAATCTGTAGCTAACGCAAGTTCTGGAACCACAAAAATTCTAAAATAAATTGCTGGACGTGAGGAATTTATCTATTAATCATCTGAAAAAAGAATTAACTAAATAACACTTTCCAAATAAAAATGGAAGCAATTCTCGTGAGCGCTAAAGTTTCTGTTTTTTACAGCAAGATGAAAAAGACTTTCCCCAAGTCTTCCCAACGGTTCTACTTGGCACAAACACTAATTAAACACAAAAAACACAACCAAAACAGAGGCTAAATAAATTATTTATTGAATAACAGCAAGGAAAAATATTGGGTTATCTCCCAACAAGCGCTTTTCTTTAAAGCCTTATAGCTAGGCATACTATTTCAATGATGCTCACATGAAAGACAAGAATTGAAGTACAAATAGAGCATCATAAAACACGTGACAAACACATCTAAGTCTAACATACTTCCTGTGCATAGGTGAAAGGATCGATATGGTTGACTAGAGGGGGGGGGGTGAATAGGCAACTACCAATTTTTAGCTTTTCTTTACCAAATTAAACTTTGCATCAAAGTAGGTTGTCTAGATGTGCAGCTAGGTGAACAACCTATATGATGCAACAACAACAAGCACACAAGCAAGCAAGGGAACAAACACTAAAGAGCTTGCACAAGTGAAGGTAAGAGATAACCAAGAGTGGATCCGGTGAAGACGAGGATGTGTTACCGAAGTTCCTTCCTTTTGAAGGGAAGTACATCTCCGTTGGAGCGGTGTGGAGGCACAATGCTCCCCAAGAAGCCACTAGGGCCACCGTATTCTCCTCACGCCCTCACACAATGCGAGATGCCGTGATTCCACTATTGGTGCCCTTGAAGGCGGCGACCGAACCTTTACAAACAAGGTTGGGGCAAACTCCACAACTTAATCGGAGGCTCCCAACACGACCACGAAGCTTCACCACAATGGAATATGGCTCCGAGGTGACCTCAACCGTCTAGGGTTCTCAAACACTCAAGAGTAACAAGATCCACTAAGGATGAGTGGGGGAATAAAAAATCTCTCGGTGGAAGTGTAGATCGGGGCCTTCTCAACCACTCCTGAGCAAATCAACAAGTTTGGTTGGCTAGGGAGTGAGATCGGGCGAAAATGGAGCTTGGAGCAATAATGGAGCTTTAATGGTGGAAGAGATGGGTCAAAGGGGGAAGAAGACACCCTTTTATAGTGGGGGGAACAATCCAACCGTTACCCACCATTCAGCCCCGCAAAGAGCGGTACTACCGCGGGGGCAGGGCGGTACTACCGCTCATAAGCGGTACTACCGCTCCCCCTCAGCGGTACTGCCGCGCTGGAAGAAAAGGGGCTGGGGCTGGGACCCAGAGCGGTACTACCGCGGAGGCAGGGCGGTACTACCGCTCACAAGCAGCACTACTGCCACTACTACCGCAGCTAGTACCGTAAAACCCGACACGAGAAAATGCGCACTCGAGTCGAGGCGGTAGGAGCATGGAGCCACAACGGTACTGCGGCTGAGGCCAACCAGCGGTACTACCGCTCCGAGGAGCGGTACTACCGCTTACTGAGCTTCAGCCGTACTACCGCTATACTGCAGCTAGTGCCGTAAAACCCGACACGAGAAAAATGCACACTCGAGTCGAGGCGGTAGGAGCACGGAGTCGCAGCTGTACTACAGCTGAGGCCACAAAGCAGTACTACCGCTCCGAGGAGCGGTACTGCCGCTTAGTGAGCCTCAGCGGTACTACCGCTGTGGCCCGCGGTACTACCGCTGGGTCCAGGAAAAGACACAAAAAGGGAAGAAAAGAGAAGCTCCAGAGAGACGGAAAGAAACGGTGGGAGAGAGAAGAACGTGTACGTGTTGATTCCACCCAAACCATACCGAAGCAGATCCCCTCTTGATAGTACGGTGACTACTACGAAACTTAGTCCATCAACAAAGTCACGAAAGAAGCTATACCGTCTTGAGTAGAGCGCCGAAGGGAAATAATCGTTTCGTGCCGAAAGATGAATATCTGAAAGAACTCACAGCACCCGATTAGTCCGCAAATGCATTGTCATCAATCACCAAAACACCGTAGGGATAAATATGCCCTTACAATCTCCCCCTTTTTGGTGGATTGATGACAATACGGGATTTGCATAGAAAAGAGTAATGACATAGAATGCAAGAGAATCCATGCCTCTAAAAAATAGACAGGCTCCCCTAGATGTTGTGCACACTCGATAAGTGCTTTGGACTGCACGGCACACATACTAGGATCACGGCTCCCCCTATATTTTAGAGACCAACAACCTAAGCAAGATATATGAAGATAACAAAGGTAGCATATGTCTTACACCATATGTCTGGAACCTAGGTCTCACAAGCACAAAACCAAACAAAACCAACAACGAGAAAGCAAACGAACGACACAAAGACACACTCGCAAACACAAATCCCTAAACTCTCTCCCCCTTTGGCATCAAGACACCAAAAACGGGCAGAGAGGGACACTACGACTCCAGGTGATGGGCGAGGAAGGTCCTGAACATCACATCTCTGCATCTTCATCGTGGGGTGAAAAGTGCTCGGCATCGGAGTCGGTCCAGTGACAGTTCTGATGAATCCAGTCCTCCTCTTCAGTGATCTGTCCCTCAGACCCACTGACACTGTGGCTCCCAACTGCATGATCTCCTTGTGGCGCGTCCTGGCATTCTTCTCCGCCACATGAGTCATGTACTGACCATGGGACTCCATGCAGAAGAGCTTCTTCATCTTGCGCTTGAGCTTCTGGGCCCAAGATGGTTCTGCACTGGAGTGGCTAACGTCCTCATCGTGGGCATCAGGAGCAGCCTCACCCTCAGTTCCCATGGCAGCAGCAGCAGACGGGCCCCCCCGTGGCAGCAGTAGCAGAAGGACCCCCTGTGTGAGGCGCTGACCAGTTGTCCTTCTTCCTCAGGCGCTTGATCTCATGTGACACCAACTCTCCAGTTTCTAGCAGCACTCTGGGATAAGTCTGTGCCCAGGTCCTCTCAATGAGCCTCATGATGAAGGGACCATAGATAGGACACTTGCGCTCAGACACGGCAGATACAAGTTCAGACCACATGACATGAGAGATATCCAGGCTTTCTCCAGTGTTTGCTTCCTTCTCATGCTGACAGAAAAGGAGCATGTCCACGAGGTAGGAGTGAACCTGATCCAGATTCCCAATGCGAGGGAAGAGAGTCTCACGGAATATGCGATGAAGAATGTCTAGATACGGACACAGCTCGTAGGTCTTCTTCTCAGTGACAGGGTGAACCTTCATAGTGCAGTAGGGCCAAAGAGCTTGCTTGTGGGTGGAAGTAACATGGCGGTGAGGACGGAAACCGACAGGAGTCTCAAGCCCGTTATCCACCACATCAACTAACTCCATGAACGCCCCCCACTTGACAGAAAGCCGCTTGCCATTGGTCATCCAAGTCAGAGTCCTGTCGCTATCCGTTCCAAGATGGACGGTGGCAAAGAATTGAGCCAACAAATCCGCATCGAAATCCTTGTTGAATTGCATGATCCTGAGAATGTTCAGCTGAGTGCACATCTGAAAGGCTTCTCCAAAGTACTCTGGATCCTTCTCCATAGCATCGGTGTCAATGGAGCGAACATCAACATAGAGATTCTTCTTGGCCTTGATCACATCAAAGTAGATGGCAAACTGAAAACGGTTCCAGAACGGACGGTTGACCAAAGTGGGTTCTTGGTCCACCGTATAGGGGTTGCGGCGACGCTTCTCCCAAAACTCCTTGCTGGTCATCTCAGTCACAGGATTCCCTTTTGGCTTGTTGGCGGCTCGCTTCGATTGCTGAGGAGGTGGAGGAACAGTTGCAGAAGCACTTGCTGGAGGCGGTTGGGTGCTCGAGGAACCACCGGCAGGCTCTGAGGTCCGGTAGCGCTTGGAGGTGGCACGCCCGGGGTTGATGCGGCGACCTTGTTGCTCGGAAATGACATCACCTGGAGCCAAACACAAAAGGAGGCAAAACAACCAGAAGAAACGAACATAAGCCAACAAACACAACAAAAAGATCAAGGGAAGGTAGGAAAATGATGGAAATTGGCATGCAGCGGTAGTACCGTGATCAGCCCGCGGTAGTACCGCCCTAAACGGTAGTACCGCCCCAACGGGAGCGGTAGTACCGCCCTAGGCCAAGCGGTAGTACCGCTCCAAAGGGAGCGGTAGTACGGCTTGAGGCGGATACACAGCAGTTTCAAAGCGCGAGGCGGTGAAATAGTGGTTTCCTACTACCGGCCTACCAAATTCAAAAATATTCCTACCAAACATCAATCTAGATGATCTAGTTGCCTTCTCCAACCAACTCAAGCCTAGATTTAGCCAAAAACCTAGAGATGCAACCACCATTGCCCCTAAACACAAGATCTAAAAGCAAGACCAAAAGAGAGAAGGAACATGGGCAATACCGGCATCCATGGCAAGAGGACGAGGTGGGGATTGACTCCACCGAAGGAAATGGAGAGGAATGCCCCGGAGGAGGAGATCCACCGGAGCCCTTCCGCGGCAGAACGGTGCTGGAGAGAGAGAGAGGCACGAGGGGGCGAGCGAATGGGTATGGGGGAGAAGAAACCTCCCCCTGCCCCAATAAAAAACCTTTGGCCCCGCCCCGCAGCGGTAGTACCGCGCTGGGGAGCGGTAGTACCGCTCATAGGCGGTAGTTCCGCTCGTGTGGCGGTAGTACCGCTTACACGGTAGTACCGACCATCACCAGCCGTAGTACCGCTTATCAGCTGTAGTACCGCTCGCCAGCAGCGGCAGTACCGCCCAGCACACCGCGGCAACTAGACTACATGGCTTAGCTAAAAAAAACAGAAAACCCGCAACAAAAAGCAAAAGAACACATCAGCAAGAGGCCAAGAAACCTCTCTTCAAGAGAGGGCGGTGGCCGAAGCCACCTATGTTTGAGTCAAGAGGTATGGCGCCGCGAAGATTTTAACCTTGGGCCCATGACCAAAACTCGTCTTTTGAGCACACGTGCCATCATCAATGGCTAAGGTGAAAGACTTGATCAATTTATGCATAATGGGGGGAGGGAGAGTTCATCGAGAGAACAACACTCCCCCTATGTCCATGCCTGCACCTAAACTAGACAACAAATTGAGCGTGGTAGGGTGTGCACGGGTTCAAGCAACATTGCTCGAATCAATGATATTTAGCTCATGCCTTAACTCGCGAAATCTTGCTTCATCCAAGGGCTTCGTGAAAATGTCTGCAAGGTTGTCATGAGTGTTGACATAGTTGAGCTCGATCTCTCCTCGCCTAATGTGATCCCGGATGAAGTGATACCGAATCTCAATATGCTTCGTCTTGAAGTGTTGCACCGGGTTGAGAGAAATCTTGATGGCACTTTCATTGTCACACCAAAGAGGCACTTTGTCACAAGTGACACCGTAATCCTTTAAAGTTTGCCTCATCCATAGGAGTTGTGCACAACAACTACCGGCCGCAACATACTCTGCTTCGGTGGACGAGAGAGACACACAACTTTGCTTTTTGGAAGACCAACTTACCAACGAGCAACCAAGGAATTGACATCCTCCGGAAGTGGACTTCCTATCCACTTTGTCTCCCGCCTAATCGGAATCCGAGTACCCTACAAGCTTGAAGTTTGATCCTCTTGGGTACCATAAGCCAAAGTTTGGGGTATGAGCCAAATATCGAAAGATTCGTTTGACGGCCACATAGTGACTTTCCTTAGGTGCGGCTTGAAACCGTGCACAAATTCCCACACTCAACATGATGTCCGGTCTAGATGCACAGAGGTAAAGCAAGGATCCAATCATGGAGCGGTATACCTTTTGATCCACCACTTTACCATTGGGATCTAGATCAAGTTGGCACTTGGTGGGCATTGGGGTGGGAGCTGGCTTGACGTCACTTAGCTTGAATCTCTTGAGCATGTCTTGAGTGTATTTGGATTGATTGATGAAGGTTCCTTCTCTTCTTTGCTTCACTTCAAACCCTAGAAAGAACTTCAACTCCCCCATGGAGGACATCTCGAACTTTGAGGTCATGAGAGCGGCAAATTCCTCATTGAAAGCTTTGTTAGGAGATCCAAAGATAATATCATCAACATATAATTGGCACACAAACAACTCCCCTTTGACCTTCTTAGTAAAAAGAGTGGGGTCGATTATCCCAACTTCAAACCCACGGTCTTGTAACAACTTGGTAAGGTGGTCATACCACGCACGTGGGGCTTGTTTAAGTCCATAGAGTGCCTTATCGAGTTGATACACATGATCGGGAAAGTAGGGATCCTCGAACTCGGGGGGTTGCTTGACGTACACCAATTCATTAATGGGACCATTAAGAAAAGCACTCTTCACATCCATTTGATGTAACTTAAAGTTATGATGAGAAGCATATGCAATCAACATGCGAATGGATTCAAGACGAGCAACGGGAGCAAAGGTTTCACCGTAGTCGATACCCTCGACTTGGGAGTAGCCTTGTGCTACCAAACGAGCCTTGTTGCGAATGATAATCCCATGGGCATCTTGCTTGTTCTTGAATATCCACTTGGTTCCAATGACATTGTGGTTCCCCGTTGGCCTTGGCACCAATCTCCACACTCTGTTGCGCTCGAAGTTGTTGAGTTCTTCATGCATGGCATTGAGCCAATCCGGATCTTCGAGCCCTCATAGACCTTGTGAGGTTCCACACAAGAGACAAACGCGTGATGCTCACAATAATTTGCTAATTGTCTACGAGTTCTTACCCCCTTTCTTAAGCTTCCAAGCACGTTCGTCATGAGATGATCCTTGGTGGAGAGCTTGGAAGCAACTTTGGCGGCACGACGCTCTAATTCCTCCTCGTCAGTGAGTTGAGGAGCGGTTACTTGATCATCTTGAGCGTCGTCATGAACTTGTTCTTGGTCTTGAACTTGCTCGAGGGAGAGAACTTGACCTTGGGCATCACTTGGTGTGTCAACACCGTCTTGAGTATGATCTTGCCCTAGGTCTTGTTCATGAGGTTGAGGGCCTTCACTTTGATCTTCAGAAGTGTGTGGGCCTTGGGTTGGTGATGGCTCCACTTGAGTGGAGCATTGTCCTTCTCCTTCGGCCACAAGGGGTTCCTCAATGGGTAGGATGAAGCCAACACCCATTCTTCTTATGGCTTGAGGAGGAATTTCATCACCTACATCACAAGTGCCACTTTGCTCCACTTGGGAGCCGTTATTCTCATCAAACTCCACGTTACACGTCTCCTCAATAAGTCCCATGGATTTATTGAGGACACGGTAAGCATGAGAGTTTGTAGCATAACCAACAAATATGCCCTCATAAGCCCTAGCCTCAAATTTAGACAACCGAACACCTTTCTTGAGAATGAAACACTTACACCCGAATACCCGGAAGTACTTGAGGTTGGGCTTGTTACCGGTGAGTATCTCATAAGGAGTCTTGTTCAAACCCTTGTGGAGGTAGAGCCGATTTGATGCATGACACGCGGTGTTGATGGCTTCGGCCCAAAAGTTGTATGGAGACTTGAACTCCGCCATCATGGTCCTTGCCGCATCCATCAACGTCCGGTTCTTCCTCTCCGCAACACCGTTTTGTTGAGGGGTGTATGGTGCGGAATATTGATGCTTGATTCCCTCATCACTAAGAAACTCATCCAAGGTGTAGTTCTTGAACTCGGTGTCGTTGTCACTTCTTATTGTCAAGATCTTTGCATTGTGTTGACGTTGTGCTTCATTGGCAAAGTCAATGACGGTTTGTTGGGTCTCGCTCTTCCTCTTGAAGAAATACACCCACGTGTACCTTGAGTAGTCATCCACAATCACCAAGCAATACTTTCTACCTCCAAGACTGTCGAAGGATGGAGGCCCAAAGAGATCCATGTGAAGGAGCTCCAAAGGCCTCTTTGAATAAATGATAGTCGTGGGAGGGTGAGCCTTCTCATGTAGCTTTCCTTCGATACAGGCACTGCAAGCATGATCTTTAGCAAAACTAACATTCGTTAGTCCACGGACATGGTCCCCCTTTAGGAGACTTTGCAAAGATCTCATATTGACATGGGCTAAACGACGATGCCAAAGCCATCCCACATCAACTTTAGCCATTAGGCATGTCGCGGTCTTAGTGGGTCGCTCTGAAAAGTTAATCACATATAGAACGTTCTCGACATGCCCAACAAAGGCTACTTTAAGAGTCTTGCTCCACAAGAGGGCCACGGTATCGATATCAAAGAAAGTGGTAAAGCCCATGATTGCAAGCTGACGAACGGAAAGTAAATTGTATGCAAGGGACTCAACAAGCATGACCTTCTCGATCGTGAGATCATGAGAGATGACCACCTTGCCAAGTCCCAATACCTTAGAAGATGAGGCGTCACCCCACTCGACATTGGTGGGCATATATGGAATCTTGTGCACGTCCACCACCAAGTCCTTGCTTCCGGTCATATGATTTGTAGCTCCGCTATCGAGCAACCATGATCCACCACCAGAAGCAAACACCTGCAAGAGATCAATGCTTGGTTTTAGGTACCCATTTTGTAATGGGTCCTTTGATGTTAGTAACAAGGGTCTTAGGAACCCAAATAGACCATTCAACGTGCTCATGAAGAGAACCAACAAATTTGGCATAAACATGCCCATCACTAGCACGGCACAACACATAAGAAGGATTAAAATCGCCGGCTTTGTTGGGTGAGGTGACATTGCCCTTCTTGACTTTGTTCTTATTCTTCTCCTCGGGGACACTTTCTCCTGCCCTCACAAAGGTTTGCATGAGGGGAGGAGGTCGTTTGGTCTTGTCATTCTTCTTCTTGTTTTTGGAGTCGGAGACGTACCCAACCCCTTCCTTTGCCACACCTCCCTTTTGGTTGATCAAGAGATCATTGAGGTTCTTCTTGCCTTGTATGCAAGTCGCAAGGCCTCTCTCAAGTTGCTCCTTCAACTTAGCATTTTCCTCAACAAGATGTATATGCTCACAACATGGGTTAGTAGCATTTGCATTATCAATTAAAACCATATGAGGAAAAGTTGCTTTCTCCTTAGTTAGCTTCACTTGGAGTTGATCATGAGACTCCTTGAGACTAGCGTGAATACCCTTCAAGGCCTTGTGGGCCTTGTCAAGTATATCAAACTCCTCTTTGAGTCTAGCAAGATCAACTCCGAGTTTGGCCTTCTCGGAATTTAGCACACGAGAAACAACGAGGGCATGATCATAATCTTTCTCTAACTTAGCATGATCAACGTTGTATGACTCCTCAAGAGCCAAACGAAGACCACGCTCTTCCTCAAGAGCATTGGAAAGGTCCAAAATCTCATCGGCATAGTCACGACTATGCCCTTCCATCTTTGAGATGGTGTCTTCGTGGGCCTCGATCATGTCATTGGCCTCGCCAAGTTGTTCCAAGAGAGCAACAAAGTGCTTCTTGGATTTTCCCTTGAGTTTGCCCATAAAGGCCTCAAACTCGTTAGCCTCCACATTAACTCCCTCAACTTCATTAATGCTCTCCGATGGGGAAGGATGATTAATGATGGTAGTTTTGATGTTGGAGGTTACCTTGTTGGTGGCTTTCACCATGAGGCACTTGGCGTTGATGCTCTCGTTGGGTGAGTCGAAGAGGGACACTCGTGACGTTGTGGCAATGGCGACGGAGGCCATGGCAACCGACTCATCATCTTCATCATCGTCATCATCCTCATTGTACTCTTCTTGCACAACCAAGGCCTTGGGAGGAGTCTTCTTGGTGAAGTTGTTCTTGTTGGGGAACGACTTGGCCTTGTCCTTTCGAATGAGTTTGCCACCATTGTCTTCCCTCTTCTCATATGGGCATTCCGCAACGAAATGACTCACGTTGCCGCAATTGTAGCAAGTCCTTACACGTTGCTTGCCCCTCGTGCCACTCGAGGTGTTTTTGCTAAAGTTGTTCCTCGAGTTTTTCTTGCTCCAAAATTGCCTTGAAGCAAGTGCCATGTGTTCATGATATGCATACTTTGTATCTTCGGGGTTGCTCTCCTCCTCTTCCTCTTCTTCTTCTTCCACGGTGAGCTTGGCCTTCAAAGCAAGGTTAGGCTTCTTTCCCCGTTGAGAACGGAGCACCGCATTGTCGGCGGTCTTGTCCAAAATGTTCATGGCCACAAACTCATCCAACACCTCGCTTGAGGTCAAAGTGTGGAAGTCCGGTCTTTGGCGGATGACGGAGGACATGGCCTTGTGGTAGGGCATCATTTCCTTGAGGAATTTGCGCTTGATCCAATTGTCATCCGTGTCCTTGCTCCCGTGATCTCGTAGTGAGACCGCGAGTTTGGTGACTCTCCGATAAAGCTCACGAGGTTCTTCATCTTCCTTCATTGCAAACTCATCGGCCTCATCTTGTACCACTTCATAGTTGGAGCGTTGAATGCTTGCGCTTCCCCGGTAGAGAGACACGACACAATGCCATGCATCTTTGGCCAAGGCGAAGGGACGAAGATGAGGTAGGTCTTCGGGTGGAATTGCATCTTGAATGATGAAGAGAGCATTCTCATTGAATTGATTGTCCGCGGCTTCTCGAGGAGTGAAGTTGCTTGGATCATGTGGGTAGAAACCTTCTTCAATGATTCTCCAAAGGTTAGTGTTCACATGATTTAAATGACGCTTAAAGCGGTAAACCCAAGAATCAAAATCTTCATTTTTCACAATCTTAGGAGGAGGACCGACATGATTCAAATGAGTAGAAGGAACCGGTGCACCATACACAAGTGGTGGTTCCACATGGGCAAAGATGCCGGTGCCATTCTTGCCACTAGAAGAAGGAGCCTTTTCACTACTAGCTTCCCCCTTGTCAGGGATAGCATCCGACACCTTGTTGGTGGGATCCCCCACTTTCAACGGTGCGGTGGATAGTTTAAGCCCCTCAAGAAATTTAGTAAACATGTTTTCAACATCGGTCGTCATGGAGGTTTTCAATGTCTCCAAGGCTACATTGAACTCCTCACGAGAGACCAAAGTTCCCCCATCGCCCGTAGACGAGATAGGATTCACACCGGAGTGTTCCTCCGCTCCGTCTACGGTATCAACCATACTCTTTGGACGGTAAAGTCCTTAATAAAGAGACGAGGCTCTGATACCAAATGAAAGGATCTATATGGTTGACTAGAGGGGGGGGTGAATAGGCAACTACCAATTTTTAGCTTTTCTTTACCAAATTAAACTTTGCATCAAAGTAGGTTGTCTAGATGTGCAGCTAGGTGAACAACCTATATGATGCAACAACAAGAAGCACACAAGCAAGCAAGGGAACAAACACTAAAGAGCTTGCACAAGTGAAGGTAAGAGATAACCAAGAGTGGATCCGGTGAAGACGAGGATGTGTTACCGAAGTTCCTTCCTTTTGAAGGGAAGTACGTCTCCGTTGGAGCGGTGTGGAGGCACAATGCTCCCCAAGAAGCCACTAGGGCCACCGTATTCTCCTCACGCCCTCACACAATGCGAGATGACGTGATTCCACTATTGGTGCCCTTGAAGGCGGCGACCGAACCTTTACAAACAAGGTTGGGGCAAACTCCACAACTTAATCGGAGGCTCCCAACACGACCACGAAGCTTCACCACAATGGAATATGGCTCCGAGGTGACCTCAACCGTCTAGGGTTCTCAAACACCCAAGAGTAACAAGATCCACTAAGGATGAGTGGGGGAATCAAAAATCTCTCGGTGGAAGTGTAGATCGGGGCCTTCTCAACCACTCCTGAGCAAATCAACAAGTTTGGTTGGCTAGGGAGTGAGATCGGGCGAAAATGGAGCTTGGAGCAATAATGGAGCTTTAATGGTGGAAGAGATGGGTCAAAGGGGGAAGAAGACACCCTTTTATAGTGGGGGGAACAATCCAACCGTTACCCCCCATTCAGCCCCGCAAAGAGCGGTACTACCGCGGGGGCAGGGCGGTACTACCGCTCATAAGCGGTACTACCGCTCCCCCTCAGCGGTACTGCCGCGCTGGAAGAAAAGGGGCTGGGGCTGGGACCCAGAGCGGTACTACCGCGGAGGCAGGGCGGTACTACCGCTCACAAGCAGCACTACCGCCACTACTACCGCAGCTAGTACCGTAAAACCCGACACGAGAAAATGCGCACTCGAGTCAAGGCGGTAGGAGCATGGAGCCACAACGGTACTGCGGCTGAGGCCAACCAGCGGTACTACCACTCCGAGGAGCGGTACTACCGCTTACTGAGCTTCAGCCGTACTACCGCTATACTGCAGCTAGTGCCGTAAAACCCGACACGAGAAAAATGCGCACTCGAGTCGAGGCGGTAGGAGCACGGAGCCGCATCGGTACTACAGCTGAGGCCACAAAGCAGTACTACCGCTCCGAGGAGCGGTACTACCGCTCCGAGGAGCGGTACTGCCGCTTAGTGAGCCTCAGCGGTACTACCGCTGTGGCCCGCGGTACTACCACTGGGTCCAGGAAAAGACACAAAAAGGGAAGAAAAGAGAAGCTCCAGAGAGACGGAAAGAAACGGTGGGAGAGAGAAGAACATTTACGTGTTGATTCCACCCAAACCATACCGAAGCAGATCCCCTCTTGATAGTACGGTGACTACTACGAAACTTAGTCCATCAACAAAGTCACGAAAGAAGCTACACCGTCTTGAGTAGAGCGCCGAAGGGAAATAATCATTTCGTGCCGAAAGATGAATATCTGAAAGAACTCACAGCACCCGATTAGTCCGCAAATGCATTGTCATCAATCACCAAAACACCGTAGGGATAAATATGCCCTCACAATAGGCATCTTATAGGCAAACAAATTATCAAGGCAAGCAAAAACTAGCATATGCAAGGAAGCGGGAAGAAACAATAGCAATCTCAACATAACGAGAGGTAATTTAGTAACATGAAAATTTCTACCACCATATTTTCCTCTCTTATAATAATTACATGTAGGATCATAAGAAAATTCAACAAAATAGCTATCACATAAAATATTTTCGACACGATCCACATGCATGCAAAGTTGATACTCTTCCAAAATAGTGGGATTTAAAGTTGACACTCTTCCAAACCCACTTTCAATAATATCGCAAACACTATTATCAATCTCATATTCATCATGGGGCTTAAATAAATTTTCAAGATCATAAGAAGAATCACCCCAATCATGATCATTGCAACAAGTATAGGACATAGCAAAACTAGCATCCCCAAGCTTAGGGTTTTGCATATTATTAGCACAATTTACATAAATAGAATTTATAATAAAATCATTGCAATCATGCTTTTTATTCAAAGATCTATCGTGGATCACTTCATAAAGTAATTCATCACACTTTTCCGATTCATGAATTTCAAGCAAAACCTCATAAAGATAATCTAGTGCACAAAACTCACTAGCAATTGGTTCATCATAATTGGATCTCTTAAAAAGATTAGCAAGTGCATGAGGATCCATAGATCTTAGGTTCTCTGTTTAGTAATAAATAAACAACTAATCCAACCAAACGAATGAACGATCCAAGTAAGACATCAAAGCAAACGAAAAGACGAACAGAATAAGGGCGAATAAAACGACAAGGGTGAAGTGGGGGAGAGGAAAACGAGAGGCAAATGGCAAATAATGTAATGCGGGAGATAAGGGTTTGTGATGGGTACTTGCTATGTTGACTTTTGCGTAGACTCCCCGGCAACGGCGCCAGAAATGGCTCGTTGTTGGGAGTCAAATCTTGACTTGACTTGGCGTGAACCTCCCCGACAACGGCGCCAAAAATCCTTCTTGATACCTCTTGAGCTGTGTTGGTTTTCCCTTAAAGAGGAAAGGGTGATGCAACAAAGTAGCATAAGTATTTCCTTCAGTTTTTGAGAACCAAGGTATCAATCCAGTAGGAGGCCACGCACGAGTCCCTCACACCTACACAAACAAATAAAATCCTCGCAACCAACGCAATAAAGGGGTTGTCAATCCCTTCACGGTCACTTACGAAAGTGATATCTGATAGATATGATAAGATAATATTTTTGGTATTTTTATGATAAAGATGCAAAGTAAAGAAAGAAAAATAAACGGAAAAGGAAATAGCTTGTTGACGGAAGATTAATATGATGAAAAATAGACCCGGGGGCCATAGGTTTCACTAGTGGCTTCTCTCGAGAGCATAAGTATTACGGTGGGTAAACAAATTACTATTGAGCAATTGACAGAATTGAGCATAGTTATGAGAATATCTAGGTATGATCATGTATATAGGCATCATGTCCGAGACAAGTAGACCGACTCCTGCCTGCATCTACTACTATTACTCCACACACCAACCGCTATCCAGCATGCATCTAGAGTATTAAGTTCAAAAGAACAGAGTAACGCTTTAAGCAAGATGACATGATGTAGAGGGATAAACTCATGCAATATGATATAAACCCCATCTTGTTATCCTCGATGGCAACAATACAATACGTGCCTTGCTGCCCCTATTGTCACTGGGAAAGGACACCGCAAGATTGAACCCAAAGCTAAGCACTTCTCCCATTGCAAGAAAGATCAATCTAGTAGGCCAAACCAAACTTATAATTCGAAGAGACTTGCAAAGATAACCAATCATACATAAAAGATTTCAGAGAAGATTCAAATATTGTTCATAGATAAACTTGATCATAAACACACAATTCATCGGTCTCAACAAACACACCACAAAAGAAGATTACATCGAATAGATCTCCACAAGAGAGGGGGAGAACTTTGTATTGAGATCCGAAAAAAGAGAAGCGAACTAGCTAATAACGATGGACCCGAAGGTCTGAAGTAAACTACTCACACTTCATCGGAGAGGCTATGGTGTTGATGTAGAAGTCCTCCGTGATCGATGCCCCCTCCGACGGAGCTCCGGAAAAGGCCCCAAGATGGGAGCTCACAGGTACAGAAAGTTACGGCAGTGGAATTAGGGTTTTGGCTCCGTATCTGGTAGTTTGGGGGTACGTAGGTATATATAGGAGGAAGAAGTACGTCGGTGGAGCAACATGGGCCCCACGAGGGTGGAGGGCGCGCCTGGGGGGGGGGGTAGGCGCGCCCCCTACCTCGTGCCCTCCTGGTTGCTTTCTTGACGTAGGGTCCAAGTCCTCTGGATCACGTTCGTTCCGAAAATCACGTTCCCGAAGGTTTCATCCGTTTGGACTCTGTTTGATATTCTTTTTCTGCGAAACTCTGAAATAGGCAAAAAAACAACAATTCTGGGCTGGGCCTCCGGTTAATAGGTTAGTCCCAAAAATAATATAAAAGTGTAGAATAAAGCCCAATAATGTCCAAAACAGGATATAATATAGCATGGAACAATCAAAAATTATAGATATGTTGGAGACATATCACGATCACATCGACTTTGGAACCATTTTCCACACACATCGTCACCTCGTCCTTAGCCAATCTTCGCTTAATCCGTAGCCCCTATTTTGAGTTGCAAATATGAGCAACAGAACCAGTATCAAATACCTAGGCGCTACTGCGAGCATTAGTAAGGTACACATCAATAACATGTATATCAAATATACCTTTCACTTTGCCATCCTTCTTATCCGCCAACTACTTGGGGCAGTTCCGCTTCCAGTGACCAGTCGCTTTGCAGCAGAAGCACTCAGTCTTAGGCTTAGGTCCAGACTTGGGCTTCTTCACTTGAGCAGCAACTTGCTTGCCGTTCTTCTTGAAGTTCCCCTTCTTCCCTTTGCCCTTATTCTTGAAAGTAGTGGTCTTGTTGACCATCAACACTTGATGCTCCTTCTTGATTTCTACCTCCGCAGCTTTTAGCATTGCTAAGAGCTCGGGAATTGTCTTATCCATCCCTTGCATATTATAGTTCATCATGAAGCTTTTGTAGCTTGGTGGCAGTGAAGAACTCTGTCAATGACACTATCATCAGGAAGATTAACCCCCAGTTGAGTCAAGTGGTTGTGGCACCCATACATTCTGAGTATATGTTCACTCACAGAACTATTCTCCTCCATCTTGCAGCTATAGAACTTATTGGAGACTTCATATCTCTCAATTCGGGCATATGCTTGAAATATTAACTTCAACTCCTGGAATATCTCATATGCTCCATGACGTTCAAAATGTCGTTGAAGTCCTGATTCTAAGATATAATGCATGGCACACTGAACTATCAAGTAGTCATCAGCTTTGCTCTGCCAGACGTTCATAACATCTAGTGTTGCTCCTGCAGCGGGCTTTGCACCTAGCGGTGCTTCCAGGACATAATTCTTCTGTGCAGCAATGAGGATAATTCTCAAGTTACGGACCCAGTCCGTGTAAATACCATCATCTTTCAACTTAGCTTTCTCTAGGGATGCATTAAAATTCAAAGGAACAGTAGCACGAGCCATTTATCTACAACAACATAGACATGCAAAATACTATTAGGTACTAAGTTCATGATAAATTAAAGTTCAATTAATCATATTACTTAAGAACTCCCACTTAGATAGACATGTCTCTAGTCATCTAAATGATCACGTGATCCATATCAACTAAACCATCACTGGTACAACGACGTGCTAAACAAACGGTTTTTAACCCCTTTCCGCGATGGCATTTGGAACCGTCGCCAAGTGAGTGTGTGCGATAGGGTGTCCTTCCCACATGACCCAAAAATCGTCGGGGATAGGCCCTCCTGGAACCCAGGCTAGGGCCGTGTGCGATCGGTCGAGGCATCGAAACCTAATCATTTCCGTAGGTATGTACATCCCACACGGTAATCCAAGAAAATCATTTCCGTAGGTATGTACATCCCACACGGTGAATCCCAGAAAGACATTTTTATAGGTATGTATATCACACACAGTCAATCCAAGGAATTCGTTTATGTTCTTATGTACATCCCACACAGTCAATCCAGGGAAAACGTTTCCATTCATATGTATATCACACACAGTTCTTTGTGTGGAAATGTTTGTGCAAGGTGTCCTAACGCAAACAGTTCCCTGCCGGAAGCCTTGTGTGATTGTTGTTTGATCGAACACGCCTACTTTCTAGAAACTGTGCGGGTTGTTTGAGTTCATCGCCCACGGTGCTGTCTGTGTAACCGTCTGCAATAGAAAACCCCAATAAGCAGGGTAATTAGCCTATTATTGATAATCCATGTACTAATCAAACTGATATTTCTTATAAAACATGTCAGATATTTCATATCCGTATAAAAGCAACCAGGATTTCATAATCAAATTACATCAGATAGCTTCGGCACTCAGTTACGCCATTACACAACATCACCAAGTTTCACATGCAACATCAAAAACCTTTGGAAAGTAGCATCATACACGGTAAATAGACAGATGAATCTCATCTGGGAAACTGCAGAAGCGGAAGGAAAATATTGAGCCTTTAGTGATGTTGAATGTCCTTGCAACTTTAGGCCAGTGGCTATGGATAATTGCCCGCCCAACCTTCGTCCTCTTCAGCAAGACTTCAATATTGTACCGTGGGTGTTGAATGAATACCTTCCTCGCCTCTTAACCATGTAGGTGGTTTCAGAGGTAATCATCGGTGAACTGCTTTGAAAAGTACTAAAAACAAAGCTCTGCATAAATCGCTGTTGTAAATTTTGAAATGGCGCAAGGGGTAAAAACAAGGTAAAAGAGTTGGTACCATCCTATAGTTGACTGATGTATTCTTCATTGTGCAAACAAAGATCTTGCTGTTATTCGTCGCAAGTTTCTTCATCCTAACAATCTTTATGAGTTTCTTGACTTGACAGATATTCATGGACATCTCATTTCCCCATATGCAAAATGGGTCGAACTGTGGGTGTAAGCCTCTGACAGCAGGACCTACATGTGCAAGACCAAATTGTAAGAAACCTAAATATTAGAATGATTCCTTCAACTGCACAATAATGTGCTATTAGCCAAAGGACCCTGCTTGAACAAACCTCGATGGTAAACCGCAGTGTCTCCCATTGTTTCCCTGCAACACACATAAGGAAGATCTTGATCAGGTTAACTGAGAGTTGCCATACTATCAGTAGAATATGTATTGAGTACAGCCAAATTTGATTGGTTGCACATGCATAACAATACAAAATTGTACCCACATCAAATGAAAATCAAATTGCAGAACTGTACCAAACAGCTAAATGGACAACAGACCAAATGAATCAAAATAGTTAACTGAGCACGACGTTGCAGAATAGAAACATGTACTACTCCCTCCGTTCCTAAATACTTGTCTTTCTAGGCATTTCAATAAATGACTACATACGGAGCAAAATAAGTGAATCTACACTCTAAAATATGTCTACATACATCCGTATGTAGTAGTCATTTGAAATGTCTAGAAAGACAAATATTTAGGAACGGAGGGAGTAGAAGATAAGATAGTTAACAAAACATAATGCTTGAGAACAGTACTATGAAATGTAGCAATTGTTGGACCAAAGTGTTAACTGAACATTACATTTCAGAGGACCAAACTGTTAACTGAACATCAGATTGCATATTAACATTACAAAGGACAAATCACTAGAAGGAACTGGCGGTGTCCTCGAGAAAACATCACAAACTGTATTTTAAAGTAGACAACCGTGTGGCGGTGTCGACGGTGGCCTCGAAGACGAGGTGCTCCTCCAAGATCTGGTGGTCGATATGCATGGCAGCCATAGCGACCTCCTTCGCGCGTGCGGCCGCATGCTACTCAGCTCCATGTTATACTGCGTGTAAAATGGCTGTGGGCGGCGCTTAATTGGAGGAGGGGGCAGTGATTTTGGTGGAAGGTGTCGCTCCGTCGGTCGGGGCATGTGGGACGGGAAAGGAGGAGGATGGTGTGGGTGGGGTGTGGATTACCTGACCATATCAACGTGGCCGCGCAGCAAGAAGAAGGGTCGGCGACGAGGAGGCCGCGCAACAAGAAGAAGGGTCGCCGACGAGGAGGCAGTGCTGCAAGAAGAAGGGTCGCCGGCGAGGAGGCAGCGCTGCAAGAAGAAGGGTCGCTGGCGAGGAGGCTGAGCTGCCAGTAAGCAGCAGTGAAGGTTTGAACTTGGAAAGCAAGGAGGAACAGTGGAAATGTGGCTTCTGGTAGGAGGAAGGGGGCGGGAAGATAGATATTTCCGCGGTGGCCAAAAAATTTCGCTCAGTGCTGCAAGACACTGGCATGCAAGTGTGGTTCAAGCGGGGTTGGTGGACTGTAGACAACAAAGCTTCCTGCGTAAGCCAGACAAGAAGGTGCGCCAAGATATTTTATATCGCAGCCCACACGATTCTTTCTAGTAAACTGTTTGTGGTATACCTGATTTTTTCATTATGTTTTGAAAGACAAAATGGTGTTACGGAGGGAAAGGATGGTGTTTGAATTGCTAGAACATTTACGTACAGTGAACATGCAACTAGTACATGAGTGTCGTGTTTAAATTTGGAGTTATTCCGGGTTCGTTTGGCATTTTTATGCATAATTGAGTTTCTGGGTATTTAATGTGCATAATTCAAATTTGAACTACAAGCACATGCTCCAATGCACCAAAGTTTGCTGAAAAATCACATGTGTGTCTTTGGGTGAATTTATAGGTCCCATGCAAGAAATGGGAATAAAATTCAAATATCTGGGTGTCGTGGCTCGGCCGGAATGATTGAGAAACATGGTTTTTAATTCCCGTAAATCCAAAACACGGCTGAAAATCATGAAACTTGGCATGGTGTCATGACATGGCACCAATATGCTGCAGTAATTTTTTTGGCCGAATTGGGAGAAGCATTGGTGTAAGCTTCTTGCAAACCGGAGCTTCCCTCAAGAAGGCCCTTGGTTCCGAGAGGGAACGTGTCACCCCTGTGTGTGAAACGACATACGTACACTGCCTTCTCCTGCCTTAAATTTTGTACAGCAGATTAGACTAAATAGAAGTATCATGCTAAAATTTGGAATTATTCCGTGTTTGTTTGGCCTTTTTTATACATTAATTGAGTTCCTAGGCATTTAATGTGCACAATTCAAATTTGAACTACAAGCACATGCTCCAGTGTACCAAAGTTGTTTGAAAAATCACATGTGTGTCCTTTGGTGAATTTCTAGGTTCCATGCAAGTGATGGGAGTGAAATTCAAACATCTGGGCATCGTGGTTCGGCCAGAAAGATTGAGAAACTTGGTATTTTAATTCCTGTGTTTCCCAGTCACGCGTGAAAATGATGCCAGTGCATTGTGTCATGACATAGGGCGAATTCGAGCTCGGTACCCGGGGATCCTCTAGAGTCGACCTGCAGGCATGCAAGCTTTGGTGTAAGCTTCTTGCAAACCGGAGCTTCCTTCAAGAAGGCTCGTGGTTCCGAGAGGGAACGTGTCACCTCCGTGTGCGAAATGACATACGTACACTGCCTTCTCATGCCTTAATTTTTTTCAAAGGTAGATTATACCAAATAGAAGTACCATGCTAAATTTTGGAATTATTCCGGGTTTGTTTGGCCTTTTTATACATTAATTGAGTTTCTGCGCATTTAATGTGCATAATTCAAATTTGAACTACAAGCACATGCTCCAGTGAACCAAAGTTGTTTGAAAAATCACATGTGTGTCCTTGGGTGAATTTCTAGGTCTCATGCAAGAGATGGGAGTGAAATTCAAATATCTGGGCATCATGGCTCGGCCGGAAAGATTGAGAGACTTGGTTTTTAATTCCTGTATATCCAAAACACGCCTGAAAATCATGAAACTTGGCATGATGTCATGACATGGCACCAACATGTTGCGGTAATTTTTTTAGTCCGAATTGGTACAAGCTTTGGTGTAAGAACCTCCATGTGCGAAACGACATACGTACACTACCTTCTCCCATCTTAATTTTTTACACAGGTAGATTAGACCAAATAGAAGTACCGTGCTAAATTTTGGAATTATTCCGGGTTCGTTTGACCTTTTTTATACATTAATTGAGTTTCTGCGCATTTAATGTGCATAATTTGAACTACAAGCACATGCTCCAGTGCACCAAAGTTTTTTGAAAAATCACATGTGTGTCCTTGGGTGAATTTCTAGGTCCCATGCAAGAGATGGGAGTGAAATTCAAACATCTGGGCGTCGTGGCTCGGCCGGAAAGATTGAGAGACTTGGTTTTTTAATTCCTGTATATCCAAAACACGTCTGAAAATCATGAAACTTGGCATGATGTCATGACATGGCACCAACATGTTGCGGTAATTTTTTTGGCCGAATTGGGACAAGCTTTGGTGTAAGCTTCTTGCAAACCGGAGCTTCCCTCAAGAAGGCTCGTGGTTCCGAGAGGGAACGTGTCACCTCCGTGTGCGAAACGACATACATACACTACCTTCTCCCGCGTTAATTTTTTTACACAGGCAGATTAGACCAAATAGAAGTAACGTGCTAAATTTTGGAATTATTCCGGGTTCGTTTGGCCTTTTTTATACATTAATTGAGTTTCTGCGCCTTTAATGTGCATAATTTGAACTACAAGCACATGCTCCAATGCACCAAAGTTGTTTGAAAAATCACATGTGTGTCCTTGGGTGAATTTCTAGGTCCCATGCAAGAGATGGGAGTGAAATTCAAATGTCTGGGCATTGTGGCTCGGCCGGAAAGATTGAGAAACTTGGTTTTTTAATTCCTGTAAATCCAAAACACGCATGAAAATCATGAAACTTGGCATGGTGTCATGACATGGCACCAACATGTTGTGGTAATTTTTCTGTCTGATTTGCGAAGGCACACACATTAACAACCAACAAAGTCATTTTGAAACAAGTGCTGTCACATTACAAATCGGAAACACAAGTATTATTGAAACCGTGGGCGTTCTACTTACCAATTACGTGCGGCCACACGACCCTTCTTTTATTGGCTAGGAGGTGCCGTGCGGGGTAGCTATTTGAGTACGGGAGGCATGCGATCAGACCCCTGTGCATGCTCATCGGGAGGAGAGCCCTTTAACCGCTACCAGTCGCGCACCTCCCTCCCGACGTCTCCATTAATGGTGTTCGAGCACCTGTTCTACGGCGTGTCTATATGTCTCACTGGACTGAGATTTAAGAGATAAAAATGAAAATCTGAAAAGAAAGTTTTGCACGGATCTTGATGTAAGATCCGACGGACCTATATAGCATCGACTGCGACTTATAGCAAGCATGATGAATATAAGGACGATGATAGTGGATAATAATTGTCTTACATATTTAGAAACATAATTAAAAAAGCCACATGCGGCAATGCCTGAAATACACAAGGGCAAAAGAAGAAGGAAGACAACGATCTGGCTCGCTGATCTCTACTTTCTTGATGCGTTGCTGCAGGCCACTGGAACTAGTCTCCGCGGCGAGCGGCGACGAGCTCTTTCTTGTCCTCTAGATGCTGCTTGAGAGCATCCACGGATTCTTCCACCAGCCTTCTGCGCTCGATGCGCAGCATGGCATTCTCGTCCATAAGTTTCTCGACGATGACGCCGGTCCTCTTCAACAAGGCAGTGGTCTGCTCCTGCTGCTCCGCACTTCCGATGATCTTCACCCTCAGCAGGTCGCGTTCGGCCCGAAGCTTCACATTGCTCTCATTTAGTTGCCAGATGACATCGATAGACTGTTCAGATGAGGCTTTCAGGTCATCCTGCAACCTTGCCCACCTAGAGATCTGATCCATCTTCCTAAGGAAGAGGGCACGCATGCGCCTGTAAGAGTCGTCGCCTGCTCGTGAGACATTTTCCCAGGCCGCCGTGGCGCGGGAGGACATCTCTGCTGCATTCGCGGCGTGGCGGGACATCTCTTCCGCTTTCACGGTGCGACCGGACCAGTCTGCTGCATCGACGGCGCTGTGGGACCTCCGTGCTTCTTCGGCGGCACGGCGGGACCTCTCTACTGCTACGGCCGTGCGGCGGGACATGTTGGCTGCTTTCGCGGTGAGGCGGGACATCTCTCGTGCTTCCGCTTCCAGGCTCGCCTCTCCCTGGTGGCAATCTCTCGACCCAGAACTCACGCTGGCCATGGCGGACGCAAACGATGATGAATGACTTGTTTGTTTTTGACTTTTTGTGGATGAGGAGTTGGGGAGGAATGTGCAGTCATCTTGGAGTAGTAGTATTTATAACCGCATAGTAATACGCTCCTAAGTGGGAAACCGTTTAGGTTTTGACCGGTGTGAACAGGTTTGCAATTTGGAATGTGAAGGGACGCGGCCTCCCTGTTCTTCTAAAAAAATTGTGACGGGACGCATGCTCAAAATTTGCTGACGGTTATAAGTGCGACACTATTCCCGGAAGGCGTAACGTGGGCACATACGCCTTCTCGATCGCGTACGTGGCGTTTGCACCATGGGTGCACCGCAATAGGCAATGTCATCACACGTCTTGTTCCAACAACCGTGCACGCTCGTTATTACCATCGTGCACGCTTCTTTTAATTAGAATGTGTGTGCCCGTCTAGCGTACACACGTTGATCTATCTAACTGTTTCAGTTTGTTGTGGCTAATCACAAACAGTTCATCCATGTGAAGTGTATGCCATCAATCATAGACACTTTGATCTGGCTGAGCCATTTCTGTTCTGTTGCCTAATCACAAACAGTTAATCCTTCTGGAGCATATGCCCTCAATCACACACACCTTGATCTGGCTGACCGTTTCTTTTGTGTTGCCTAATCACAAACAATTCATCTGAGTGAACCATATGCACTATATCGCACACGCCTTCATCAGGCTACCCGTTTCTTTTGTTCCGCCTCATCGCAAACAGTTCATTGGACTGAACCGTATGCCCTGGATCGCACACACAACTAAAATCTGAACTGTGTTTGATGGCTCCGTCATCGCAAACGTTTTGCACCTTTTTTGACGGTTCTTTTACACCACCGTTTGAGATTATTGCATCGCACACAGTTTCATCGAAGGGTCTCTGATCATAGTGTCGCGTTAGCAGCATCCTGCAGTAGTGCATGTCCGATCATCATGTGATATGGAGAAGTTTTCAATGGTGAACATCGCTATGTTGATCATATCTACTATATGATTCACGCTCAACCTTTCGGCCTCAGTGTTCCGAGGCCATATCTGCATATGCTAGGCTCGTCAAGTTTAACCTGAGTATTCTGCGTGTGCAAAATTGGCTTACACCTGTTGTATCTGAACGTAGAGCTTATCACACCCGATCAACACGTGGTGTCTCAGCACGACGAACTGTAGCAATGGTGCATACTCAGGGAGAACACTTATACCTTGAAATTTAGTGAGAGATCATCTTATAATGCTACCGCCGAACTAAGAAAAATAAGATGCATAAAGGATAAACATGACATGCAATTAAAATAAGTGATATGATATGGCCATCATCATCTTGTGCCTTTGATCTCCATCTCCAAAGCACCGTCATGATCACCATCTTCACCGGCTTGACACCTTGATCTCCATCCTAGCATTGTTGTCATCTCGCCAACTATTGCTTCTACGACTATCGCTACCGCTTAGTGATAAAGTAAAGCAATTACATGGCGATTGCATTTCATACAATAAAGCAACAACCATATGGCTCCTGCAAGTTGCCGATAACTGTTACAAAACATGATCATCTCATACAACAATTTATATATTGTCACGTCTTGACCATATCACATCACAACATGCCCTAGAAAAACAAGTTAGACGTCCTAGTTTTACGTGGCTGCTACGGGCTTCTAGCAGGAACAGTTCTTACCTACGCATCAAAACCACAACGATTTTTTGTCAAGTGTGCTGTTTTAACCTTCAACAAGGACCGGGCGTAGTCAAACTCGATTCAACTAAAGCTGGAAAAACAGACACCCGCTAGCCACCTGCGTGCAAAGCACGTTGGTAGAACCAGTC
Organism: Triticum urartu; assembly: GCF_003073215.2. NCBI lineage: Eukaryota > Viridiplantae > Streptophyta > Magnoliopsida > Poales > Poaceae > Triticum > Triticum urartu. The sequence continues at coordinate 286,929,823 of NC_053026.1, forward strand.
TCATGAACGCGGTCATGTAATGTCGGTCCGGGCCGCTTCATCCAACAATACCGCCAAATCAAAGTAATTCATTGCTGGTAAGCAGTATGACTATTATCGCCCACAACTCATTGTGTTCTACTCATGCATATAACATCTATGCATAGACCTGGCTCGGATGCCACTGTTGGGGAACGCAGTATTTCAATTTTTTTTACCCATGATCATGCAAGATCTATCTAGGAGATGCATAGCAACGAGAGAGGAGAGTGTGTCTACGTACCCTCATAGACTGAAAGCAGAAGCGTTTAGTAATGCGATTAATGTAGTCGAACGTCTTCGCGATCCAACCGATCCAAGTACCGAACGCACGACACCTCCGTGATCAGCACACGTTCAGTTCGATGACGTCCCTCGAACTCTTGATCCAGTTGAGGCCGAGGGAGAGTTCCGTCAGCACGATGGCGTGGCGATGATGATGATGAAGTTACCGATGCAGGGCTTCGCCTAAGCACTACGATGATATGACCGAGGTGTGTAACTATGGAGGGGGCACCACACACGGCTAAAAGATCAACTTGTGTGTTCTAGGGTGCCCCATCCCCACGTATATAAAGGAGAGAGGAGGGGAGGGCCGGCCGGCCCCTAGGGCGCGTCCAAGAGGGGAGTCCTACTAGGACTCCTAGTCCTAGTAGGATTCCACCAAAAGGGAGAGATGGGGAAGGAAGGAGAGGGAGAGGGAGTAGGAAAGGGGGGCGCCGCCCGCTTCCCTTGTCCAATTCGGACTGCAAGGGGGGGGTGGCCTGCCATGGCTACCCTCCTCTCTCTCCAATAAGGCCTATGGTGGCCCATTAATTCCCTCGCGGGGTTCCGGTAACCCCTCCGACAATCCGTTTTTACCCGAAACTATCCAGAACACTTCCGGTGTCTGAATAACATGGTCCAATATATTAATATTTATGTCTCAACCATTTCGAGACTCCTCGTCATGTCCGTGATCTCATCCGGGACTTAGAACAACCTTCGGTACATAAAATCACATAACTCATAATATAAATCGTTATCAAACGTTAAGCGTGCGGACCCTACGGGTTCGAGAACTATGTATACATGACCGAGACACATCTCCGGTCAATAACCAATAGCAGGACCTGGATGCTCATATTGGCTCCTACATATTCTATGAAGATCTTTATCGGTCAAACCGCATAACAACATACGTTGTTCCCTTTGTCATCGGTATGTTACTTGCCCGAGATTCGATCATCGGTATCCTTATACCTAGTTCAATCTTGTCACCGACAAGTCTCTTTACTCGTTCCATAATGCATCATCCCATGGCTAACTCATTAGACACATTGCTTGGAAGGCTCATAATGATGTGCATTACCGAGAGGGCCCAGAGATACCTCTCCCATACATGGAGTGACAAATCCTAATCTCGATCTATGCCAACTCAACAAACACTATCGGAGACACCTGTAGAGCATATTTATAATCACCCAGTTACGTTGTGACGTTTGATAGCACACAAGGTGTTCCTCCGGTATTCAGGAGTTGCATAATCTCATAGTCTGAGGGACATGTATAAGTCATGAAGAAAGCAATAGCAGAAAAACTAAACAATCATTATGCTAAGCTAACAGATGGGTCTTGTCCATCACACCATTCTCTAATGATGTGATCCCATTCATCAAATGACAACACATGTCTATGGCTAGGAAACTTAACCATCTTTGATTAACGAGCTAGTCAAGTAGAGGCATACTAGGGACACTCTGTTTGTCTATGTATTCACACATGTACGAAGTTTCCGGTTAATACAATTCTAGCATGAATAATAAACATTTATCATGATATAAGGAAATATAAATAACAACTTTATTATTGCCTCTAGGGCATATTTCCTTCAGCTTGCACACATTTCCTCTCTATGAACCGTCTCGGATTATGGTGTACATCACAAAACGTTTGTGTTTTACCAACCGTGTGTGCCGTAACGACCTAGAGAGCGTAATTTTACCGTAATTTAATTGATGTTATTTCAAATTGTACCGGATTTGAATTTGAATGTATGATACAACTTTATTCATATCCATCAGGTTCAAACAACCAATGGATTATTCGATTCATAGGTACATATGTTCAAAAATCACATAAGAACCAAATAAAGAATGATGAGCCACAGTTGTATACTTGTACTATTAAAGACGGTAAAGAAAGAGGCAAAATAAATTCTCGTTGCTGAACAAGGTGAAGCGGAATGCCCATATTGTGCCCTCCTCCGTGCAGAAGGCACACACGACTCTAGTCCAACCCCTAGTGATGGCCGACCACCCATCCTTCATGGTCTTCATGAAAACATCTATAAAATCATCGTGTTCTGATAGAAATACTTTAACCTTTGCATCCCACCAATCATGTAGTTTGAGAGGTAATCTTGAGTAAACTGCATTGGCAACCACTGCAAAGGAAAAAGATTCAGACATTGTCATCTAACACAACTCATTGTGGGCAGTAAAAAGAAGGCTGCAGAGTTCTTACTTACCATCCTACAGTTCGCTGTTGTCTTGGATAAAGTGTAAACAAATAGTTTAATTGCCATCTTTGGACCCATTTTACTAACAATCTTTATCAGCTTCCTCACTTGATGCTGGTTCATCGATTTCTCATTGCCCCATACGCAGAAAGGGTCGAAGCGCGGATCTTTACCAATAACATATGTACCTAAAAGCACCAAGTTAATATTAGAAGCTAAATAGCAATTGCACAATGATGTAGTACAACACTCTTTTATAATATCTTATAACATCCAATATACTCACATATTAGATGAATTAACATCTTATATTATGGGCCGGAAGGAGTTTAGTGCATTCTTACAAATTATCGGCTGATTAACTGATGTTGTATCCATGGGTTATAGTTAGTTTGAGCTAGTTCAGGCTCAAATATCCCTAAAGTATATCTAAACATGAGGGCTAGTTTGATCTAGTTGCATCTATAACCCACCCAAAAAAACTATCCAACCCAAGAGGTGCTAATTGGAGCTAGTTCTCCTAGTGCATTTATTATCAATCTAACCCTGCCATCCAAACAACTCTTTGGATGGAGTTAGTTCAGGGTTAGTCATGAGCTAGAAACTAACTCTAACCTCTAGCTAAGTTGAGTATCCAAACAGGGCTATGTTGTTGTTGTTGTTACTGCTCTTCTACGTATATCTAGACATCATTAGAACATTAATGTAACACTCTTGCTTGTTGATATGTAGCCTAGGATTGCATATTTAGACATTAAGTACAGTGCATGTTGCTATGTAGCCTCATATATATTACATATGGCCCTAGTTAACCTAACGATAAATGGGTTGCAGATATATTCAGTTAAAAGTCCGATTCACTGATTAGTCCCTTATCAACCCCCGACCTATATGGTACCAGCTACCGATATCCTTAACAATGAGCATATATAAGCCATGGGATGAAGCTAACCTTGATGGAAAACATCAGTCGTTCCCAAAATTGTCCCGGGTAGGTACATCAAGAAGCATGTTAAGCACAACAGGCTAAACATCAACCAAAATTATCCATGGCAGACAAAATAATCTCCAAAAGATAGCTTTAGTGTGCATGTTTAAGCACGCTAGTAAAGAAAAACAAGTGGAAAGGTGTGTTAACTGCAACAAGCCTAACATTTAACAATAAGCAAACATAGTCATTCAAACTAGTATTGTGCCGGTCTAAGTACACTGGTTATTGTTAAATAAAAATGGAAAGGCGTGTTAACTACAAGATGCAACAAACAAATGTAGTCATTCATAGTGGTATTGTTGAAACTGGTAGTGATGAAATTGAACTGCACAGTTCATACTTGCACATATAGAACATCACATTGTGAATAACTGGAATAAACAAGGCATACTACGAACAACCAAAGATAACATTTGAAACTGGACATATGCTAACTACAAACAACCGAACAATCAAAAAACTTTAAAAGAAGCATATGTTAGCTATAACAGGCTTAACAACAAGCAAATATATGCATTCCTATCGGTATGTTTAAAACTGGATTGATGAAATGTATTGCACAGTAAATAATTGCACATATAGAGCATCACATTGTGAACAACTGAAATAAACAAGGCATACTGCAAACAACAAAATATAGCAATTAAAACCAGACATATTCTCACTACACTACAAAAGGGACTCGAGAAAACAAATCATGGGTTTCCCCCTGTGAAGAGGCACGACAAAACAAATCATGGGTTTCCTCACTTGTCATAGATGGGATCGTTCCCGTGGGAAGAGCACAGACCCTGGATGCGCTCCATGTTGTCGCAATGGGCTCCTTCCCCTTGGAAGAGCACGGCTGTAGGGTGCCCTCCCTGATGTCGCAGACGGGCGCTTTCCCCTTAGAAGGGCAGATGGGATCTATCCCCTTGGAAGAGATGGAGAGGGTGCCCTCCTCGTGGTCGCCGTCGATGAGGTCTGACTTGGAAGTTGTGGATCCCAAGCCAGCGTTGCAGAACGTGTCCTTTAGAAATGACAAAGGGGCTCGATGGTGATGTAGGATGGCAAATTGTTGACAACGAGCCAGAGGAGATCAGCGGTGGGGCCATGGATGAGATCGACGGCGGTTGAACCCGAGGGGTTGGGGGTGGGCCACTTAACCTCTGACATAGCCCGCCTCAGGCCGTCACTGTCAATGACCTCGATGTCGTAGCTGACGGCCGAGACATGCCCGCATACTCTAGCCCGCTGCTTGAGTGCCTGCCGCCAATAATGGTCGTCAGCTTCCTCGGCGACGTCGGGAAAAGAGACCGCGATACACCTCTTTTGGGCTAGTCGCTCCTCGAGCTCCACGGGAAGCGTAGCCGGGCTTAGGCCATGATGCTCTAGAGTGGGGGATGGGGATCTGTGGGAAAGGGGACGTTGGCAGGCGTCATCTAAGAAACTCAGGGTGGCCTGGGTATGGAGATCGGTGGGTAAGCTGCACGGGCAAACCGGCAGATGCTGACAATGGAGGCCTTGTGGCGGCGGCGGGGACCTTTCTAGGGTTTCGAGTGAGGGAGGGTGTGTGTGCGCGCATGCACGAGAAGGTTTTGGCGTGTGTGTGTGGAGGGGGGGTGTTTGAGGAAATGACGCGGGTACTGAAAATTTTACTATGCGGGAGTCAAACGCGGAGTGAAATGCCGGGGCTATTGAATTTTTTATGATGGTGCATCGCACACGGTTCGGAGATAACAACTGTGTGTTATGAAACAAAAAAACCATCGAGGCGGGCAGATATTTTCGAGGGATGCAGGCGAGAGTAGGAACAAGAAACATTGCACACGGTCTAGAGATAACAACAGTGTATTATGAAACAGAAAAACCCTTGAGGTGGGCAGATATTTTCTAGGGATGTAGGAAGGATTGGGAACAAGAAACATCCCACACGGTCGAAACACAATAACAGTGTGTTATCAAACAGAAAAAAGCTACAGGCGGGTAGATATTTTTGAGAGGGGAAGCCTCGTGGAGCCCAATGTACTGCGCGGATGTGTGCGTAACAGGGGCACCAGCGTGGCGCACAGTTAGTTTGAGTGAACTGTGTCTGTTGCGTCATCCGACTTGTCTAATGTTCATAAATTTGGCAAAAAATGACACGGGAGAGGGTCAGAACACGAACACACTTGCATGTGGACCAAATTTATGTATGAAAAAGGGTGGTTTGATTTTCAAATACCAAATGCAACTTCGATGTGGCACCTATCTCGCAAAGCGCACGGTATTGCTTGCCCCCACTCCCTCGTGTCGGCACGAAGGGGATCCTAAGCTATGAATGCATGCCCCCTCCCCCCAACCGAGGTTCACCTAGCAAAGTGCGAAGTAGCTAGCAGCCCCCACTCCCTCGTGTTGGCATGAAGGGAATCCTAAGCTATGGATGCATGCCCCCCGACCGAGGTTCACCTAGCAAAGTGCGAAGTAGCTAGCAGCCCCCCTCCCTCGTGTCGGCACGAAGGGAATCCTAAGCTATGAATGCATGCCCCCCCCAACTGAGGTTCACCTACCAAAGTGCGAAGTAGCTAGCAGCCCCCCTTCCTCGTGTCAGCACGAAGGGAATCCTAAGCTATGAATGCATGCCACCCCCCAACCGAGGTTCACCTAGCAAAGTGTGAAGTAGCAGCTAGCAGCACTCCCCTCGGGTCGCCATGAAAGGAATCCTAAGCTATGAATGCATGCCCCCCCAACTGAGGTTCACCTAGAAAAGTGCGAAGTAGCAGCCCCCCATACACTTTCAGTCGGCGGGCCAGAGAGGCATCTCTCACCAAGATGGATCGTAAAATAGACAAAGAATAATCCACCTTGGTTGTACAACCTCTCTCTTGTTGTTGGTCAAAGTGATGGCCGTCAATGCGACCTCGGAGATGGGCTAGCTCGCCAATAATCACGCAAGTAGCTAGTCCCTGAAGACAACCACTACATGCGTGTGGCCCAAGCATATGTATGGAGAGGTGTGTTTTTGATTAACAATGGAACAACTTTGATGTGGCATTGAGATTTCGAACTAGAAATCCCCACACTGAGTGAGGGTTAGGTTGATGATGCGTATGTATGTTACACCACACTTCAAGCTAGCCAATGACGGGGATTCATGCATGCATGCGTGCATAGTATATGCACTCAAACTTAATTAGGTCTGAATCTCAGCATGACCTATACTACGATAACACGAACCAAATGAAGAATCTGCCATGGTAACCTATCTTGTTGTCGGTCAAGGTGATCATGGATGTCCATGCGGGCCCACGAATATATAGGCTTGTCGCCGATAACCACGCGAGGGAGTGTACCGTTCAAAGGCAACCACTACATGCATATATATGGAGGTGATGCGTGCATGCATGTTTGAATACCATTTCACAACATTGATGTGGTGCGTGCGTCAAAAATTGTACACTAGCTCCCCACACAGAGTGAGATCGGTTCATGACGTGTCATTGTACTAGCCACTTCGACTCGATGGGAGGGATTCATGCGTACACATGCATGTGTGTGTGCTCAAACTGTATCATGTGTGTCATCCTAGAGCATGACCTATATATATACTGTATTATAAGCAAAAAAGTAACCCCCTCCTAAGTCAAATTAACCTCTCTTGTGTTGTCAGGCAAAAAGTAGTGATGGACGAAGCGGGACCACAGATGGAAAGCATCGATATCACTGATAACCGCTTAAGTGGGTGCGAGAGGACAACCACCACCGCTTTGCATGTGGGCCAAACATATATATGTTGAATACCAAAAATGCACAACTTTGATGTGCCACATGCCTCAAAAACCGTAAACCATGCACCCACACAGAGCGAGGTTCATGAAGCATACTACATATGATGGTCCCCTTCGCCCCTCTTCACCGCATACTATATGCTCCTGCCGTAATATATACAACCCAAAAGAATCCTCATAGATGGTGAAATTAATTAACCTCTCCTGATGTATGTCAAAGTGATGCATGCATCGACGATGGCCTCGTCGGCCCACAGATGGAAGCGTCACACGTGAGTGTCCTAGCTAGGATAATCACCGCGTGCATGCATGTGGCCCAAAGAGGTGTTGTGTGATGTTTGAATAGCCAATTTCACAATTTTGATTTGGCACGTGCCCGAAAAGTCCCGACACTGAGTGAGGTGTACTTGTTCACGGGCATGTATGTATAGTATATATGCTAGTCCCCTCCCACCTCTTCGACGCATACTATATACCACCATAACACAAACAAAAAAGATTCTACCTTGCTGGTCAAATTAACCTCACTGCTGGCTATTCGTCAAAGTGATGGCCGACGACCTCGTGGGCCCATAGAAAGCATCACACGCGAGTATCGAGTGTCGTGTAGGACAACCATCGACTGCATGTGGCCAAAACATGTATGTATGAAAGGGTTGTGTAATGTTTTAAATAATGAATTCATGACTCTGATGTGGCACCGGCCTGCCTAACAAAACGGCCAACCCACACGGTGGCTCACAACTCGTAGTGTACTACGAGCCACCCGCCACCCCCAGACGCACACACCCACACACACACACACACCGCGAATCCACCGCAACTAAGATGCATGTTAAATTAATTATCCCATGGTGAACATATGTTACCAAAGGAGGGACGTTTTAATTTCAAAAAAATCACAGAGATCATTAAGACGTTTTAGTACATTAATTGATTGATTTTCTACGGGTATAATGTGCAAAAATCAAATTTGAGCTACATGCACACGTGATAGTGCACCTAAATGGATTGCAAAAACACATATGTCTCATTGGGTGCATGTTTACTCCCCCTGCAAAAAATTTCAAACATTTAGAATCTTGATTTTTAAATTCTAGTACATCCAAAACTTATTTGAAGTTCATGAAACTTATCGTCTTGTCATATGGACACCAATACAAAGTGGCATTGTACTTTTTTTTGTCAAGTTTGAGACCAGTTTTGATGTAATATTTATCTAATTACACACGTGAGATTATTAATAATTGGGAACCAATATCCCAAACAGATTATTTATTCGAACCGTGAGCATTAGACCAACAATGGATACGTGCCATGCTTCGGTTAAGCAATAAAGCGACAACATTAATCATCCAAATAGAAAAACAATATACGTGCCGCCGCACAACCCGTGTGCCGTGCGAGCAGGTGTGAGTTGACGGGACGCAAGCGAGCAGTCTGCTGCACAGGCAGACCGAGAGGCGTGCGTGTAGGTGTGTGAATTGAAGGAGGCGTGCTCGTTGCGCAGTGTTATCGGGAGGCATGCGAGTAGCTGTGTGAAACTTTGGTAGGCATGCCAGCAGTCTGGTGCGCAGGCTCACCGCGAGGCGAGCCATCGGTTTGATCGCCGCCCGCCTCTCTCCACAACTCCCACCACTCCATATTAATGGTGCGCCCGAGCGGCCGCACCCCCATCCTCGCCACACAGACAATCCTCTCTCTCCGCTTGCATCCTCAACACCGCTCTCAGTCCTCAAAGCCGTCAGTGTATGAGGATGCCGCCGAAGCGCCCCATCGGAGGGAGTGGCGACGCCGGGGCTGCTAAAGGACCGGAGCACGGCGTGGAGATGGAGACAGAGGTTGCCGTTACCGCCGGCGAGTTATCACTGCACCCTGACATCATCAACAACGTCGAGCTTCCACAACCGGAGGCGGAGTTTTAGACCATCTCTGGTGACGACCCCGCGATGACTCCGACGACAACTCCGGCAACGACTCTGACGACCACTCCGGCGACAACTCCGGCAGTTGGTTAGTAATCTATACCCATTTATGTGTCAAATAGATCATAGGGTTTCTCTGATTACTCCTGCCTCCCCCCTTTTGGAATAGAAATCCTATGGTTATGTTCTCCCAATCCATGAAATCCGAGTAAGTTTCGTTAGATCCATGTAGTGTAATGATTGTTTGAATGGTACAAGTGATAAGTGATTAGTTGTTTCATCTGCGCAAATGATTTCTGCTAGTAATCTGACTAGGGTTAGTGTTTGTGCTAATAATTCCTAGCCAGGACTTGACAATTGATTTTGAATGACCTACATATGTTTGTGCCATTATTTTCTTCAAGATTGGTCTATACATAGGCTATCGGCAAAGCCCACCGCATTTCACCACTTCTGCTTGCCGCCGCCTATCGCCATCGACTTTCTCGACGCTGCTCGCGGTCGACCCAGCTTTGCTCGGTTGGGGAATCTGCCGCACTGAGGGTTCTTTCTCATGGACAACAAGGTAACTAATTTAATGAGATATTATCTCATCTCTTATCTCATCTCTTATCCCAGTTCATCTGCCTCCTTTAATCACCCGTCCGAAATCGCCGTGAATTCATTTTTATTCAAGCTGATTTGAGGGTTTTCTTCCGTTCATAGAGTGTACAGTGTGTGGACACATCAGGGCCTTGCGGCCTCCGCTAGACATTCCATCTCATCGTACCAGATGACTTGAGGATGCGTGCGGTATGTTCAATCTCACCCTAAATTGGCTGGCATGGCCTACTTTCCTGAACATATTCTAAATATTACTACATTTGGATAAAAGGTGCCACATGCACCATATATGTCAAAGGGGATTTTCCCCCTCTTCTTTCTATATTAGGCAAATTAATGATGTATTGTTCTTTTGATTACTCTCATATTTCCATGACATCATGTTTACCCTATCTGTTTAATTATAATATTTTGTCCTTCGATTTCGACTGCTGTACAGTTCTTTCAATTTGGGCCCATATTTGCATGTTACCATATTTTCTTTAACAATCCTACCATTTTCTACAGCGTGTCCCTTGCTATGCAACAAAATCTGTAGTGCACAATCTTTCCCTTTACATAAATCAAGATTGCAGGGATGTCATACTGCACACAAACCATGGATTTACAATCGTTGCTACTGTAAGACTTGATGAACATGCTGACCCCTATTTTGGCACTGGCTTTTGAAGAGAAATTGCTAAGTTTTATGAACTGCAAGCTGGCACTGGAATTGCACTCCACATAAAAGGGCCTGGTCATGAGATATATGGTAACTTCCCCGACGATATCATCCGTCTAGACTTTGTTCGAAGTAAGTTTTCTTTTCAACTATCTGCATGTTGACTTGCCCAGCAATATCAAATGAATTGTGTAGTATTTAAGCAACCAACTTTTATTCCCTTTTCTTACTATATTCCTACCTAACAACTTCTAGTTACCAATACACTTTTCTATTGCCCTGTTTTAACTAAATATTCCATGTACTCCCATTTCTATCAGAAAGTGCTGCTGACAAGGAGACTCCGGAGGTGGATAACGGGGCTGCCAACAAGCGGAGGTGGGGCGAGCTAGAACCGCAAGCGACTCCAGGAGGCCTAGACTTCATCAGCAGCCTCCCCGATGATATGTTGACAGTCATCATCTCCCTCCTCCCAATCAAATATGGGGCACGGACAATCTTCCTTTCCCGGTGGTGGCGCCCCTTTGGAACTCCAGCCTCTCGACCTCATCGACACCCACGAGCTCCTCCATGGCTATCGCAAAAGCTTGGATGCATTCTCCAAGATCCTTGGCAGTCACCTTGGCCCAACCGGAGGCCTTAGAATGGGCAAGTTCCGTTCCAACGGCAAGGACCGAGCCAAGCTTGACGACTGGTTCTGATCCCCCGCCCTAGATCATCTCGAGGAGCTCACTTTTGATGATGGGCATATGCGGTTGCTTCCAATGTCCACACTCTGCCTCGTGCCCACACTGCGCGTCGCCAAGTTCAGGAACTGCCATCCCCCCTTAATGACGCGCCCGCTCTTATTCTACCACGACTGAAGCACCTCGAGCTCGTCGCCATCTACCTCTCAAACGGTAACATGGAGCGCCTGCTCCATGGCTGTACTGCACTCGATTACTTTCGTCTTCAGGCGATCAATGGGTTGAGTACCTTCCACATCACCTCCATGACTCTCCGGACTATTTATGTGTGTTGCTGGTGCGGTAAGAAGACATCACAAGATGTGTACTATGGTATGGTCACTAAGGACACACCTGGACTTGAGAGATTACTTGTAGTTTATCAAGAAGGTCCAACAAGAATCAATGTCATTTGTGCACCAAAATTGACAGTGGTGGGCTACTCGTGTGACAAATACTCTGAACTTGTCATTGGATCCACATCCATTCAGGTACAACAGCCTCCTTCTACCTCTCCTTCTACAAATTAACATTATTTCTAATTTTGAAGATGTTTGTTCTTCTGTCATTCAGAAATGATTCTGATAAGCTTGACCCCGAAACTGCGCACAGTGAAGTTCTTGGAACTAGAATCTATCGGCCCCAACCTAGAGCAAGTTGTCAGTTTCCTGAGATGCTTTCCGTGCCTGGAGAAGCTATATATCGAGGTGATGTTCCTTTCCTGTTAAATGTTAACCATAAGGGAGTTCAATTTGTGACACCTTTTTCCAAGTTTACAATGACAATGTACTACGATTTCTGAAGGATTCTTTTGGAGGATTTCAGTACATACATGTCCCCCCCATATTGGTTGCTTGATCCATATGGTTACAATCAATAAGCATTTCTCCTTTGGATTCATCTGTACTAGTTTTCTTAGGGAACTTTTCATCCACTCCAACCTCTTGTAAATAAGGCTACATTTTTCTAGAATGTAATCTATAAGACCCGACTCATTTTATTCAGATAAGCTGAACCTTGGGGGCTACAGATTTGGTTCTCTAAAATGACTATAAGTCCCGGCTCATCTTGTTAAGTTAAGCCGACCCTTGGGGGCTACAAAATTGGTTCTTAGCAATGATTGTAAGACCCGACTCATCTTTTCAAGACAAGCCGGCCCGTGGGAGCTACATTTTGGAAGATTTACATGAAGTCTCAAGCACACTCAATGTCTTTTCCTATACTTAAGACTTGGCGGCTATATAAGTATGTATATAAGGCGGAAAGGGGTTAAAACACACCTCATATCTTTGCTTCATCATATTTACCAAGCCAGCCTCCATATCACGCCTTGTATGGAGGTGGATTAAGTACCTTGCATGGATTTCACTTGCACTATAAGATGAATAATCTTCCAAGTCCAACTTAGCCTTGCCTTTCTCTAGTGAAGGCATTTCTTCTTTGGCCGAGTGCTTGGCTAGGACTCTGAAGACCTCGGGTGGCTTAAAAGCTGACCCGGTAATAGTGATATCATCAACATCAGTAGCGGCAGGGCTCTTGTCAGTGGACTTGGCAGGACTCGGTGGCTTAGGACTCGGCGGGTCTTGATGGGCAGCCAGGTTGATCTTAGTATCCATTGGATCAAGGACCGTAGTATAAATTGGTGATGCCGGGTCATTGACAGGCCCTTGGGGGTCTTGAATGAGGGCCTTAGAGGTTTACGCCGTCTGCTTCACTGGTTCATAAGCCTTGGGGTCTCTTGAAGAGCCGCCCACCTTTTGTTTCTTACTCGTTTTTGCTACGCCTCTGTGACAAGAATAAAAGAGTCCATGAGTATATTGCTACAAGTTATTTATGAACGAAGGAAAATACTTACTGTCATGGGTTTGTCATGGCAGATGTCCTTGTGAAAGGACTTAGTCGTGGAGCCATCGCTACGGGTTAGCTTAAAGGGGTTAAACCGGACAAGGGGACACGAGGAGTTTTATACTAGTTTGGCCCCTTCAAGGAAGGTAAAAGCCTACGTCTAGTTGTGATTGGTATTGCTAGGGTTTCGAAGGCCAGGGAGCGAATCCGCTTTGTCTGGCTCTTGAGTTGTTATTTGTCCCTAAACCGCTGCCGGGTCGTCCCTTTATATACATAGGTTGACGCCCACCGGATTACAGAGTCCCGAAGCTGGATCATAAACGTGTCCGGTTCGGTCTCTATCCTTCCTATCTTACAATACAAGTTACATGACCAGGCCAGTTTATATCTACAGGCTTTAACCCGCCTTTGGGCCTTGGGCCTTCGTAAAGCGCCATCATCCTTGCATCTTCATGGGCTTCTAATCTTCAAGGAGTTAACCCAGCTACTCCTGGCCGGTTTACATCCAGTAGTAATATCCCCAACATTAGGCCCCAGATTGGTTTGAACTTGTTCATGTCAATCTTCAACACTTAGAAAAATTCCTCCCTCATATCTTCACCTTGATCTTGTAAACCGCCGTGACGTCATACTTCACGATTATGATAAACCGCCCTGACGTCATCTATCCGTTGATGCTGAAGATTACCTTCATTTAATGTGTATTCAGTCACCGAGGCGACACTTTATTAATTTATCCATTTTTGGGCTCCTCGATTCCCGCACTTGTCGTTTTATCGCTTCGCCTTTTAAATAGGGGAAGAGGACCCCTTTCTTTTCTTTCCACTATCCTTTCATCCCTTCTTCTTCCTCGCGACGTCTCCGCACCTGAGCGCCACCGTCATCGTCAAGCCTCGCCTCTGCTTCACCATCGGCCGCTGCATCGACCTGTTCGTACCAGAGTTCCGTAGCACACCTCCGCTGCTTCCGCGGCCGCAGTAAGTCCTTTCCCCCTTCCTTTCTAGATCCATTAGGGTTTCCTTGCTCTTCGCGGTTCTTGAAGTTCATCAGAGCTTTCGGTGCTGTTCTTCCTTGGCCTATAGATGAACACTTCATACTTGACGTATCCCTTGCCGTGGCTAATTTTCTGTTACCACCACAAGCCCTTATGCGCAAAAAACTGATCTAGTCCTTCATAAATTGTTTCGGATCTCACCCTTTTTAGGTAAAATTATTTTTTCTTTTCTGTCTTACCTTAGATCCGAAATTTTCATATACCTCTGTGAAATCTGTTTCTCCTCACACCAACATAGGCGGTTTAACTTTGTATAAGCAATCTATACCATTAGCCCTCTGATAAACCAGAGGAACCTTTTACCTCCATAATTATACTACGGTTTAATAGTGTCTGAGCACCCCTGTCCTGGTATTAACTTTTATCCATTATTACATTGGTCTCCGGTTTATGCCATTTCACATATCGGTATATCTTTTACTCCATTGCATCTTTTATATCATCATGAGTGATTTATAAACCGGCCTTTTATTTTCAGCTTGTTTGTTTCGCAATGGCCAAACAATTCACCGCTTGCAATTGGGCTCGTTCCCGGGTCACCGAGGAACAGTTGAACGATATGGTCAGCATCGGCTCCTTGCCTAAGAAAACTGAAATTAAATGGCGAGTTCCAGGAACAGAAAATCCTCCGACCCCAAGGCAGGGTGAGGCGGTGGTCTTTGTTGACCACATAAGCTGTGGCTTCAAACCGCCAGGGTCAAAGTTTTACCGGGATGTGCTTGCCAATTTCCAACTCCATCCTCAAGACATTGGGCCCAATTCAGTATCCAATCTATGTATCTTCCAGGTCTTCTGTGAAGTGTACTTACAGGAAGAACCAACCGCAGAGCTGTTCCGGGACTTCTTTCACTTAAACCAGCGCACAGAATTTGTAAATGGCCCCAACACTGAACTTGGTGGTGTCTCAATTCAAAAGCGGAAAGAATTTGAATTTCCTCATGCCAAACTGCATAGCCACCCAAAGGAATGGAACCAGACTTGGTTTTATTGCAGAGACACTTCGCCTGAAGTTGAAAATCCCCCCCAGGCTTTCATGATCACCGGCTTTCTAACACCCATCCGATGCCACAACGCTTAAGCTCCGCAGAAAGGGTGAAATATGCCCCTCAACTCGCCAAACTCTGGGCCTTTATGGCCAACGGTTTAACAGGTGTGGATTTCGTGCGCTGTTGGATATCTTGGAGCATCTTGCCATTAAGCCGGCGTCCCGGTTTAATGTGTGAGTACACCGGTGAGGTTGAAGACCCTCAACACCATTACAACATTCAAATATCTGATGAAGAAGTCACTGAAGGCGTAAAGAAGATATTGAATGAATCGGAACTGGTCTGTAGTCAAACCGGTTTGAATCCCTTCTATGCCAAGAACAAACCGCCTGCCGTAAGCATTATACTTCCTTTTCATCTTTAATATTTTTACCTTATGCAACCCGTAATCCTTCTTCTGTGTATGTATGTATAGGGTGATGACCCCTTTTGGAAACGGAAAACCATAGAAAAAGCGGTAAAGCCAACTGGGGATAAAGCGGTCAAACCTTCTCGCCCCAAAACCAAAGCCGTCAAACGGACGTCAAAACGGAAAACGGCTGACCGGATCACCATGGGCTCGACGATGACACTGATGATCCGGAAGTTGAGGTAGAACTTGACTCACTTGGCTCTCTTTTCATGCATCTCATTAACAATGATCTTCCTCAGGAGGACGTAGAAGGTAGTCAAGCTGATGATGTAGAGGTAATTACCCTTTCCTCCGGTTCAGACTCTATGCCAACACAAAAAACCCGCCAAGCAGTCCGGAAAGTAAGCTTTTCTCATCCTCTTGCTCACTTGGATCCAACATTTATTTTGAAGACTCAGGAGCATGAAGCTCGCCCGACAACCCGACACAGTGGCCAACAGGTCACTTCAGCCGGTTTACCTGATACCCCGGTTCGGAAGCGCCGGTCTGAGGTCTCTCCTACTCCTGACCATTCTTACCCCAAGGCAGGTTATTTCAGAAAACCTCTTAATCCGTCCGATTCAAATTATCAGGTGACACCTCCCTCATCATCTGGCGAGTCGACAGCAACTCAGCTCCCTCCTCTGAAAACTGTGGCCGGGCAAGTTGAAAAACCTTTTCTTCAATGCGTCATAGAACTTGAATAAGATATTAATCCTTTTATATTTTTGTTTGCAGGGCCAAAGCCAGACCCAACAAGAAAGCTCGGGTCACCAATCCGCCCGAAGACCCGACCACTGTTGAAGAAGAACCCAGAGGTGAACCGGAACAAACTTGTGAACCGGAGGGCCTTCCTCCTGAAGCCGCCTCTGATGAACCGCCCCTTCAAGGCCAAAACACCGATGAACCAGCAGACGCTGAACTTGCCGCACCTGATACTGAACCGGCAAAGCCAAACCCGGCTAGTCCGGTGAGAAATGCTGATACTCCATTATCACCAGCCAAACATACTGAAGGTCAAGGAGACGATGTTATCATTACTGGAATGGGCCACAGCTCTCCTGGCCATCCCGTCATCTTGGCTCAACATAGTGCCAAAGAAGAGCAAGCTGCTAGGGAAAAAGGCAAATGGAGCAGCGATTCATCAAGCTATGCTCATTTCAATGCTGAAGAGCTTCACTCTGGCTTCTTGAACCGTTTGCACTCAAACGGGGACTATGAAGCCGGTTTGGTGAACTTGACGAAAGAGCGATATGAGGTAAGTTCCTCTCCCTTTGTTTATTGATTGCATAGCTGAAACACTAGCTCAAGTAGCCCCCAAGGGCCGTTTTATGATGTTAATCATAAATCGGGTCTTTGCAACACTTTAAGTTTCTCCTCATTGATCCTCAAAATGTCAGGTCTCTATTAAAAACCAAGACTCATATTTTAACAATTAGATAACTTTTTGCAGCATAGCCCCCAAATGTCGGTTTAACTTGGCGAGTTAATCCGGGTTTTAATCCATGCATTCGTTTTTAGGACAGACGCACATTAGCCCCCAAGTGTCCAGGATAATGCTTGCATTGTTCTGGAGACTTGTATACAATGCAGCACTTTAGAGCAAACAGGCATTAGCCCCCAAGTATGAAGTGCATAACTTGTTATATGCTTTATACTTAGAACATATATAACCTGGTGTTGAATATATCGTCAATGTTGCAGGATGAACTGAGAAACAAAGATGCCCGAAATTCTGACTTGCAAGAGAATGTGAAGTCACAACAAGCAGAGGCTGCAAAAGCCAAAGAAGAGCTGACCCAAGCCCTGGCCGTAATGGAAAAGCTGAAGGAATCTTTCAACAAAGATCGTGCGAACTGGGAAACTGAAAAATCTGGTTTAACCAAAAGAGCTGAAGACGCCGAGGCAGCCCTGAAACCAATTGTAGATGAACTAGCTGGCTTGAAACGGCAAATCAACGCTATGACTTCTGCTATCTTTGGTAAGTATCCGCTTATGTGTGTGCGTAAGTCAATGAATCTTATCACTGACTAGAATGTTGATACAAATCTTTGGCAGGTACTCGAATTGCTCATCTTGGTACAGACATGCAGATGAAACTCAAAGCGGCGTATACTTTGGTTGAACAGTTGTACTCTGGGTATCAGCGGGCTATTTGCAACAAACCGGCCCCAACTTTGATTAAAGAAACACTTGAGAAACTGGCCATGTTACCAGCCCGTATTGTCGAATTGAAGAAGGCAGCTGCCAGAGTAGGAGCTTTAACCGCACTTATTCGAGCCAAAGTCTGGATTCCATACCTTGAAGCAGAGGATATCATTAAAGGATACCCAGGTGTGAAGGAAGACGGTTCAAACTTCGACAATGATGACCTCCGGCGGCTGACCAAACAGATGCGGCCAGTAGCAAGCAAGCTGGCCGATGATACAAACTTGTCCCATTTTCAACCGGTTTATGACGCTGAAAGGAAAAGACAGCCGGCCGTCATCCATGAAGTTGAAGAACTTGTGCCTCTGATTCATAAGCACACTTATGCTCCTGATATTAACCCTCCAATCTTATCCATGAAGAAGCAGTATTTCAAGCTTTAACTGGGATCGATTGGTCGACGGTTGATTTCCAGCGTCTGGGGAGGGATGAATAAGTGCCCACACCAACTGACCCTCAACCATCCAACCGTCCAGACGAAGCGTCCTAAACCGGTCGCCGGTTTACTGGCTACTGTTTGCCGATATTGTGAAAAACAATTATGCCATTGGAGCCGTTTTGAAAGCTTCTTGTAATAGGATAGCTAAAACTCCGTTATCTGCCATGCCATCGAGCATGTTTTGTAATACCTCGTGACAACTTGTGCCACCTTTTGGGATACATTTATGCGTAAGCCATGATGAATTGTGTTCCTGGGTACAACAACTTAAAAGTATCTAGCGGTTTACCGCTAGACGGGTCATGATGTCCAAGAAGTATACAATACATAGATGAATAATCGAAGTATTTGTATAAAAAGCAATATGTATAACATACCTCACTGGTTGACCAATTGTGTATATGGCAAAGGTTTTTAATACCAATCCGGAACGTTGATAACCCCATCTTTATAATGCCGGTTTATATAGTAAACCGGACCAGGATAACTACCGGGTTTTCTTTATAACATTGGTGATTTAGTCAAACCAGACCTGGTCAACAAACACCGGTTTATAATTGATCATGTGCCGACAACTTGAAATTGAAAAGCAAGCTGGGTCAAGGACGCTGGGTTATCAGAAGATACTTATGAACTTCAAAAAAATTCAAAAAGGAAAATATGCAAGGCTTTTTACGAGCTGCCAGGCTCCAAATCGAGGCTTTTCATGGGCTGCCAGGCCTCTGAGTTAAACCATTTAACAAAGCCTTTTAAGATGGGCCTCCAATTAACCAATCACCGTTTTAACTTTGACAAGTTCAGGGTCTGTAAAAGATTGACATGTCAAAACGTTCGGTGGGTCATACCAGGATTACCTGGACAGGAGTGGCTTACTTGATGAAGGCAGGTTAACCCGGGTTTTTAGATGAATACACCAGGCTTCCAAGCCATGGCTTGATAGCCAATTACAAGGGTCCTTTCAAACTCTTTGTTGCTTTGCAAAAAGAGCCCCCAAGTAACTTTATGAGCTATGCTCAGTGTGTGCCCATGTTTGACTCTGTGCTTTGTGCAACACTCTCTTTGGCTCCACATATTTTTCTTTTGTGGCATAAATGCCTATCAAGAGGTGTAGCCATGGTATAAAAACAACCGAGCCCCCTAGTGATATCCCTTCGTGGTTTCAAAGCGATCAATAGGTGTAGCTATGGTGTGATAACAACCAAGCCCCCTAGTGATTTTCTTTATATCCGTGCAGCTGCTAAGACTGGATTAAGAAACTCCGCTTTGTCAGTAAACTCTTATAAGCACACACAGGATGTAAAAAGAACAGATACCCCGCTTGTAACAGAGGCTCCGGTTTATTATATGATATATACATTGTCATAAATATGTACATATGAAGAGCCTATGGCTTCAAGTATAGTAAGGCCGAAGAAGAGCTATGTTCCATGGCCGCTTGGTCTCCTCCTTCGATTGACGTGAATCTTTGTGCTCTCGAACATCAATGAGGTAGTAAGACCCGTTGTGAAGATTTTTGCTGACCACAAAGGGTCCTTCCCAAGGTGGGGATAACTTGTGCATATCAGTCTGATCCTGGATGAGCCGGAGCACCAAATCTCCTTCTTGAAAGGTTCTGGTTTTAACCCGGCAGCTGTGATAATGTCGGAGATCTTGTTGATAAATCGCCGATCGTGCTGCTGCAAGATCACGCTCTTCATCCAACAGGTCCAGAGAATCTTGACGTGCCTTCTCATTATCAGCTTCAACATAGGCTGTCACATGGGGCGAGTCGTGACGGATGTCACTAGGAAGAACTGCCTCTGCTCCATAAACCATGAAGAAAGGTGTGTAACCCGTAGACCTATTGGGTGTGGTGTTGATAGTCCATAACACAGAAGGCAGCTCCTCAACCCAACAACCCGGTGTCCGCTTTAAAGGAACCATAAGCCTGGGTTTGATACCTCGTAGAATTTCTTGATTTGCCCTCTCCGCTTGACCATTAGACTGGGGGTGAGCCACTGATGCTAGATCAAGCCGGATGTGCTCATGTTGGCAAAATTCTTCCATCTCCCCTTTTGACAGGTTAGTACCATTGTCGATGTCAAAACCGGCGGATCTCGGGTAGGGGGTCCCGAACTGTGTGTCTAGGCCGGATGGTAACAGGAGACAAGGGACACAATGTTTTACCCAGGTTCGGGCCCTCTTGATGGAGGTAAAACCCTACGTCCTGCTTGATTAATATTGATGATATGGGTAGTACAAGAGTAGATCTACCATGAGATCAAGGAGGCTAAACCCTAGAAGCTAGCCTATGGTATGATTGTTGTATGATGAAGTTGTCCTACGGACTAAAAACCCTCCGGTTTATATAGACACCGGAGAGGGTTAGGGTTACACATAGTCGGTTACAATGGTAGGAGATCTTGAATATCCGCATCGCCAAGCTTGCCTTCCACGCCACGGAAAGTCCCATCCGGACACGGGACGGAGTCTTCAATCTTGTATCTTCATAGTCCTGGAGTCCGGCTGAAGGTATAGTCCGGCTACCCGGACACCCCCTAATCCAGGACTCCCTCAGTAGCCCCCGAACCAGGCTTCAATGACGACGAGTCCGGTGCGCAGATTGTCTTCGGCATTGCAAGGCGGGTTCTTCTCCAAATTCCGTGTACCTGCTGAATAATGTCCGATTTTCATAATGTAGCACACCTTGGCTTCCACGCCCAATAATGGCCGTCTTCCACGTGTCAAACGAATGTGAAAAGTCGGGGTGTTTTTACATTCACACCCCTAGCCGCATAAACGAGCCACCTATTTAATGGGATGGGGATTCAGATCCAAACCACACCTTCTCCTCTCCGCGAGTAATCATCAGAGCGCCTCCAGCAAAGGTTCATTCCAACATGGCCACCCGTCGCAGCTCCTCCTCTCGCCCTTCCAGTCCCAAACCTGGAGACTGGGAGAGGTGCTCCATCCCGCACAGCGAGCTAGTGTCGCTTCAGGCCAAGGGATTTCTCCCTCAGGCCTATATGGTCCCGGTCTGAGCCGGACTCGCCACCTATAATGGCGGAGAGCAAGCGGAGAGCACCCCCAGTCCCTCCAAAGGAGAGCGGGTGTGCCTCGTCCCTTATCTAGTAAGAGGACTTGGATTTCCAATCCATCCATTTCTCCGTGGGCTTCTGAAGTTCTACGGCCTCCAGCTGCATGATCTCACGCTCGCCTCTATATTGCATATCGCGGGCTTCGTCGCTCTTTGCGAGCTATTCTTGGGTGTTGAGGCTCATTTCGCGCTGTGGAAGAGATTATTCTGTCTGCTGCCCCGCTCTCAAGAGGGGTCTATATATCAAGTGGGCGGAGCCGAAGTGTGGCGTATCGCTGGGACCGGATATCTATCCGGAACCCCAAAGAAGGTGTCTGAGGACTAGCCTTCGGAATGGTTTTATATAGATGATGTCCCACTACCGGACCCTATCCGGGTCAGTCTCCCCGAATTGAACAGTGCTCCCTTAAAGAAACACCTGAGCTGGCGTCCGCGGAGCTCTCAGAGAGAAAGTGACAGGGACTTCCTTCGCCTGATGGGCCGGATAAGACTATTGGCTCATTCCGGACTAACCATTATTGGAGTCATGGCCGCATGCATTATGCGGGGGGTGCAGCCGCTTCAATATAGAGGCCACCCCATGTGGGATTTTAACGGGGAGGATGACGCCACCCGTTACGGTCGTAAGGGGCCAGCCTCAACTGCCACTCTAGTAAAGATCTTATCCTCTTTGTACAAGGGAGAAGAGGAGGAATTCCTCCGCGTCAACCCGTAGGGCGGATTTAGTATGTACAACCCCCCGAGTTGGGTAAGTGAACAATTGTGCCTGCCCATCCACTTTATATTCCCATGATTAAATATGTAGTCCAACGATTTCAACGCAGGAACTGCTTCAGGAAGTAAAGGAAGTTGTCACAACCCTAGAGTACCTGAGTGAAATAGTTGCATCTGCACTCATGCATCATGTCTAAAATTTCTGAAAGTTGAATTGAGGTTAGTTGAAACCCTCATAAATCACTTCAAAAATAATCAACATTAAAATCTTTTCAAAGAAGTCCAAGAAAATGTTCCTCTTAGTCTCTGAAAAAATTGGAAAGAGGTAAAACTTAAAACAATATTTTTGGAATCTCAGAGATATTTATTTTGGGCCTTTGAATTAAATCAATAACTATTTGCATTGGATATATATTTATTAATTAATTAATATATGTCCAATAATTCTGATCTTTGGTGAAGGGCTTTGGAATAATCCAATTAGTCCCTACAAGAGTTATCAGAAGCAACAAAAATGATTTAGTGTCTAAAACTAAATCAAAACAAATTACAGAAAATAGCAAAACAGAAAGAAAAGTAGAAATTAGGGAGAGAGAGAGAGAGTACCTGGACCACTTACCTGGCCTTACCTGTAGCCGGCCCATTAGGCAGCCCAGCCCACCAGGCAGCCATGCCATCTTCAACCTCTGCCAGTAGGCAGAGGCAATGACGCACGCGCTCGCTGGGAGGCCTCCACCTCCCGCTTCACGCTGGCAGCGTCCCCGCGAGTCCAGCTGCTCGCCTGGAGACGCCAGCACCCCCTGCACCTATTCCCTCTTCCCCTGTGCTTCCCCTCCTCCTCTGTTCTCTCTCTCTCTCGCATGGCCGAACGCCGGCGACGCCGCCGCTCACACTGCACGCAGCCACAGCCACCCCCGTGCCTCATCATCGTGACCACGAGCTCGACCCACCCCTGTAGCACCTCTCCACCGAAGGAAGCAAGCCAGATGGCCTCCATCGTCTCCACCATCGCCTTCTCCACCGTCAGCCGCCGAGGATCTTCACCGTCGATTCGCCACCGTCATCGCTTCCCTGAGCTCGCTGACCATCTCGACGTGACCGATGTGAGCTCCTGATTCATTTCCCCCTATTACCGCACTCGATAGCGCCCCCTAGCCGCGTTTGTCGCCGAGCCCGAGAGCTCATCGCCGCCAGCCATGCCGCCGTCGTTGCAGCTGCTGAAGCTCGCATCTGAGCGTGTAATCGTGCTCAGTATGCCCTCAGGATCCTAACGCACCCACCCGCTAGCCCTGCCGTGCTCACTAAACGCTGAACCCGAGCTCGCCCGAACTCCGGCCGCCGCCGCGAGCTCCGTTTCGGTGAGCTCCGGCCAGCCCAGCCCCAGCCGCCGCCACCGTTGGATGCGGCGCACCTTCAGTTACCCGTAGACACAAACCACGCGCAAAACCGAGCCCCGTAGCGAGTTTCCGACGAACTTCCGCCGCCGATCTGGTCGTCGCCGGCCTAAGTCCGGCGATGATGATGTGGCATTATCATTAGCGGCTAATCCCCCAATTAGCACACTAACAGACACTGACAGCGGGCCCCACCACAGGGTCAAACCCCAGTCAGCACCAGATTTGACCGTGGTTTAGTCCCTGGGTCAATGACACGCGGGTCCCACCAGTCAGAGTTGACCCGGGTCAACTCGGCTGACCTGCTGATGCAGTAGTGACACAATGCTGATGTCATTAATCATTTTCTCGATTTAAACTTATTCAGGAAATTCCAGAAAATAGTGCTAACTTCTAAAATTCATAGAAATTAAACCGTAACTCCAAATGAAATAATTTATATATGAAAAATTATCAGAAAAATTCAACGAATCCATCTGTACCATTTTCATGCATGTTTGAGAAAGTTAACCTCACTGTTTAGGATGAAACATGATTAGGGCAAATTTCATAATAGGTTTGGAGTTGGAATTTGATATAGTTTTGAATTCCACTTCAATTAAAATGACTTTCTGATGCATTAGCTCAAATCACAGCATATTGCCATGTCATGATCATGCATCATATTGTTGCATTGCATTGATTGTGTCCTTCTCTGTTTGCCGGTAACCATCCCCTCTCAGTCGACGATGTTTCCGACGATGAATTCGATGACACCGATGAAGAGCTATACTATCTTCAGAAGTGCCAGGCAAGCAAAACCCCTTGTTCATTCCGATACAATCCCACTCTCTCGCTCCTGCTCTCTTTTACTGCATTAGGACAACATCGATTCAACTGTTACATGCTGCGGTAGCTGAACCCCTTTTCCTCTGCATGATCTGTCATTGCCATAGTAAATAGATGAAACCCACTAGCATGAGTAGGAGTTGTTTGAGCCCTGATGTTCCTACTCATTCATGCTTGTTTGTCATGCCTGCTACTGCTTAGAGTTGAGTCGGGTCTGGTTCATCGGAGATGAATCGGAGGTGTGTGTGAACATGTCCTACTGTGTGTGAGCTAAGTGTGTGAATACGATTTGGTAAAGGTAGCGGTGAGAGGCCATGTAGGAGTACATGGTGGGTTGTCTCATTGCAGCCGTCCTCAGGAACTGAGTTCTGTGTTTGTGATCCATGACCAGTTACTACCACACATTGGAATGCTTAAGTGCCCCTCTCGACTTATTAATCAACCTGATCTCTGTCCAGGAGTTGCAACTAGTTTCTGGTGTTTGTAGGTTGTGTTGGTAGTCTACCAAGTGGCACCCAGTACAGGTGGGCTTGGGACAGACTAGGCACAGTGGCACGGTGTACCAAGTGGCACCCGGATGGTGGGCTTGGGAACCGTGCACACATCGTTTGGGGCCGTGAGCGACACCCCGGCCAGATCTCCTTGCGGATGGAACCCGAATAGGCGATAAACCTGGACAAGAGACTTGTTGGTTAGTCAGGTCATGGCCGACTCCCTCGCCCGGTTTCCGCTTGAAGGTTGCCGAGGTACATGACGTGTACAGGGCGATAAGTGGCGAGAGCGTGTGTGAAGAAGTACACCCCTGCAGGGTTATCATTATCTATTCGAATAGCCGGATTCCTCGGATATGGAAACTTGGACCCCTTGCATAGTTCATAGACAAGTGAAAGTGGATACTCTAAATTGCGCAAGATAAGCGTGAGTGCTATGGATGGCGTTCTCGCAGGGAGACGGGAGCGGATCCATAGTGGTGTATTGGTATGGTGAATTTGTGGACTCGTGTGCGCCACCTCAAAAGAGTTACTTGTAGTCGTAGTTCAGGTTAGCCACTGAGTCAAAGCTGGCTTGCTGCAGTCAAACTCCACCACCCCTTTATTGATACCGATGCATATGTAGATAGTTCTGATGTAAGTCTTGCTGGGTACATTTGTAATCACGTTTGCCTATTTTATGTTTTGTAGAGAGACGTCAGTCTCGCTAGTAGTTCCGTGTGGACTTCGATGTTTAGCTTGATACCTCAGCTACGATCTTGTGCCCTCGGCAGGATCTGGTAGATAGTAAGGCTTCTCAGCCTTTTTCATTTGTAGTTGTCTGTACTCAGACATGTTAAGCTTCCGCTTCTGCTTTGACTTGTATGCTCTGAATGTTGGGTCATGAGACCCATGTTTGTAATATCTGTCTCTTCAGAGCCTAATGAATAAATACTTGAGTCGTAGAGTCTTGTGGTGATGCCATGTTGTATGTACTCATATCGGGCATATTGTGTGTATGATTGAAATGCTTGGTGTGAGTGGGATCCGACAATCTAGTTGTTTATCCTTGGCAGCCTATCATATGGGGAAATGTAGTCTAGTGCTTTCTGAGCGATAGTAGTCCGCTACAGCCCGGTTCACCGGAGTCCTGCTAGCCCAGCACTACTGCTCGGAACACTTGACTGGTCGGCATGTGTTTCACTTTGTTCCTGTGTCTGTCCCTTCAGGGAAATGTCACGCGGTGACTTCCAGAGTCCTGCCTAGCCTGCTACAGCCTGGGTTACCGGAGTCCTGTTAGCCCAGTGCTACAGCCCGGATTCACACGTTGATGACCGACATGCTCGTTGTGATTCATGTATGCCTGTCCTCATGGGTTAGCGCCGCTTTGGGTTCACGACTAGCCATGTCGGCCCGGGGTCTCTGTCATATGGATACTAGCGACACTATCATATACGTGAGCCAAAAGGCGCAAACGGTCCCGGGCCAGGTAAGGTGGCACCCGTGGGAATACCGTGCGTGAGGCCGCAAAGTGATATGATGTGTTACATGCTAGATCGATGTGGCTTAGGATCGGGGTCCTGATAGATATAAACAGCCGTCCCCCACAACCCGAGGATCCAGAACGGTCCCTCGATCCGGACTCCGAAGAGGATCCGGATATATCGGTGGAGTTGATTGACGGGGTGTTTCATCAGTTAAGCAAGGACAATACCTTGGTGGCCATTACGGCTGATTACCCAGGGTTAATCCCGGCCTCCCAGGTAACAGAGAGCGGAGTCTCATCCCTTTGAGAAGGAATCCATTCTCACGCATTTCAGTTTTCCTGACAACGACCGTGTTTTGCAGGGGAGGTTTCCCAGGCGGGAGGCCGAACCTGCGGCGGCTAGCCAACGAGGGGCCGCAGGGCCCTGTGGGGCAAAAAGGAATGTAGTCCGGACTGGGATGCCGGTGCAAAGGTATAGCGCATCCTCTTTTTCCCTGGTGTTATTTCTTCAGGGCATATTAACGTTCGTGCTATCTTCAGGACAAAGAGACCTCGCCGGACTACATCCGGAGAGGTTGCCAATCGCGCCTCCACCAGCCAGGCTCCAACGCCTGGCCCGGAAGTGGGAGCCAACACGAGGCGCGCACTGGACGCTCCTCCGACAGAGGATGCGGACAGGCTGTCTGCCACCAATTCCGAGGTGGAGAGTGCCATGGACCACAGGCGTCGCCAGGCAGTTCTTCGTGACGCTTGTTTCTCCCGAGAGGCATTAGATGCCTTCAATTCGGGAGATGCGTACCTCCGTGCCGCTCAAAATGGTTTAACCAGAGCCACGAAGCAATATGTAAAAGACATACGGGTAAGAAAAGTTTGGTAAATATATATGTATATACCAGTAGCCCCCGAGACTTGAAACAGTTAGAGTAACTGGTTTAAGGATCATTTGTTATGTAGGTTCTTACAGAGAAGAATACCGTACTGTCCCAGGAGCTGAAAGAGTGCAAAGCCCAACTGGAGGCCGCACTAGCCGCGGCAGGGGAGCCTAAAGAGACCCCCTCTGGTAAGATACACTTCGAAAGATTAATATCTTGCGAAGTGCGGCGTGGGTATGAATCTGCCAAATCATATTGCAGATGGCGCCGGACTGGATCCGGAGAGGCAACAACTCTTACGCCGACTAAAGGCCGGTGAGAGTATGTTGACAAGGGTGAGGCGGGAGAAGAATGAGCTTCAGGATGCCAACACCAAGCTGGACGTTGAGCTTAAAGATGTTCGTGGCCAGCTGTCGGACTCTACTAAGGAGAATCAGCGGCTTCGACGCGGCATATTTAGTAAGTGCTTAAGCGAATCTTTGAAAGAAAAGAGTTCGGCGAGGAAGTCGACTAACAGAGTAATGTCTGTAGGTATGCTAACGGGTCGTCCTGCAGAGGAGATGCCCGGTTCTATGGGTGACCTTCTTCCCGAGCTCTCGCAACTGCACGAGCGAGTTCGGCAGGCGATGCGAGGCGTTGCCCAAGCCTTATGGCCTTCCCACTCCATGCCCAAGGGCCTTGGAGAGCTTTCGGAGAAGCTTAAGGGAGCTCGGCGGCATTTCCGGTTGTGGAAGATATCGGCCTGTCGACAAGGCGCTAGGGAGGCCTGGGCCATGGTGAAGACGCGGTACGCGAAGTCTGACCCAAACCACATGGCCGAGGTCGGACCTGTGGGGCCTGACGGGAAGGAGATCCCTGTAAGCTTAGTGTACGGCCAAGTAGAATTGGCCGCAAAGTATTCCTAGCAGGACTGTAAGTTAGACAGCCTGTTAGATGGTATTGAAGAGGAATACAATCAGTCAGAGTGACTATGTAATTTTTAATTGACATGTGTAATGCCTTCTAGCCGGATTGTAGATCGTTTGTCGTTACCGACCTTTTCGCTTCAACCTCAGGACCTGACGGTCCGGAGTGTGTCCGAATACCCTACCGGTTATGTAAGAACCGGTGTATGCATGGAGACCAGGCGTATGGGTCATTAGTGCTTTATCAGACAAGTGCCCAACTAGTTATGTTATATTACATGGTTAGTAAGAAACATCTTCCAGAGAGAATAGTTCCGTTAGGGGTTCCTTTCTCTGGGAGGCATGCCCTAAAGTGCATGTCCGGACTGCAAACGCAGGAAAATCATCTGGGGGCATATACATAAATAAGTAAAAAGGTCATCTTTTAGTTCACCGACCGAATATTCCCTTAAGAACGCTAGCTTTCGGCTTCACCCAGTCTGAGGTACACATCCGGCTGATCCGGCAGTAACAATCGCAGAGGTGCTCCCTTTACCACCTAGCCGAACAATCGGGAATGTAGGGGTAAGCACAGGAGCCAGGCAACCCAGCTTGGCCAAAACTTAAGTCATATCGATGCATATAATGGTGAAGAAAAGGTACATGCGGAAGGTTGACACATGTGGTGGGCGTGAGGCCCGTATAAATAAGCTTCTGCTAAAGAAGCCCCCAGGTTTAATGAGCGCGAGTAGCACTTCACTTGAGGAGCCTTTAAGGGCTATAAAAGAGAAGAGGGGAAGGAGAGAAATGTAAGACATAAAATGTAAAAAATGGACAGAGGAAGGAGACAAACACAGAGTCCGGCGCTAGGCATAGAATCTTCGGAGACGGGCTGCGTTCCATGGGTTCGGCTCGAGTCGGTTATCCGACGCATCTCGCAGGTGGTATGCTCCACCAGTCAGGACTTGGTCGATTATGAAGGGACCTTCGCACTTGGGCTTCAGCTTGTCCTTTTTCTTGTCCGGCAGGCGTAGAACTAATTCGCCAATGTTGTAGCTTTTGGCCCGCACTTCTCTTCTTTGATATCTTCGGGCCTGCTGTTGATAGAATGCGGAACGGGCTTTTGCCACGTCGCGCTCCTCCTCTAAGGCGTCCAAACTATCCTGCCGATCGAGCTCGGCCTCCCTTTCTTCGTACATGCGCACTCGAGGTGAGTCATGAATTATGTCGCAGGGCAAGACTGCCTCTGCGCCGTACACCATAAAAAATGGTGTGTACCCGGTGGTGCGGTTCGGCGTGGTCCGCAGCCCCCAGAGTACAGAGTCGAGCTCCTCTACCCAGTGCGTGTTAGATTCCTTGAGGGACCGCACTAATCTGGGTTTGATGCCGCTCATGATGAGACCATTTGCATGTTTGACCTGACAGTTTGTGGGTGATAGACGGAAGCATAATCGGGCTTGATGCCCATGTTTTTGCACCAGAGTTTTACCTCATCGGCCGTAAAGTTCGTGCCGTTATCGGTGATGATGCTGTGGGGGATGCCATAACGGTGTACAACCCCGGATATGAAGTCTATCACAGGTCCGGATTTGGCCGTCTTGACAGGCTTGGCTTCTATCCATTTGGTGAACTTATCCACCATGACCAGTAAGTATTTTTTCTTGTGGGTTCCACCTTTAAGGGGTCCCACCATGTCAAGCCCCTAGACCGCGAAAGGCCAAGTGATGGGGATAGTTTGGAGGGCGATGGGTGGCATATGGCTTTGGTTTGCAAAAAGCTGGCAACCGACGCATTTATGGACCAAGTCCTGAGCGTCCGCCCGGGCCGTCGGCCAATAAAAGCCTGTACGGAAAGCCTTGCTTACGAGGGACCGGGCTGCAGCGTGATGGCCACCGAGTCCGGCATGAATTTCAGCCAGCAGGTTCCGCCCTTCCTCTTCGGAGATGCACCTTTTAAGGACTCCGGTAGTGCTTTTCTTGTAAAGTTCTCCCTCATGGACTTTATAGGCTTTAGATCGCCGCACTATAAAACGTGCCTTGTTTTGGTCCTCTGGGAGTTCCTGCCTAGTAAGGTAGGCTAGGAATGGTTCTGTCCACAGGGCGATAACGGCCATTAGTACGTGGGCTGAGGTTGTTATTTCATTGGCAGAGCCTCCGATTATGTCAGATTGTTCGGCGTCGGACAGTGTGGTTGGGTCCGGACTGATATTGCCATGTTCCCCTTCCCATACTACGGATGGCTTGAACAACCTTTCCAGGAAGATGTTGGGGGGACCGCATCGTGTTTTGCGCCGATGCGTGCCAGGACGTCTGCCGCCTGATTGTTTTCTCGGGCTATATGGTGAAGTTCGAGCCCTTCAAACCGAGCTGACATTTTGAGGATGGCGTTGCGGTAAGCTGCCATTTTCGGATCCTTGGCATCGAAGTCTCCATTTATTTGGGATATCGTGAGGTTCGAATCCCCGTGCATCTTTAGGCGTTGAATGCCCATGGATACTGCCATCCGGAGACCATGTAAAAGGGCCTCATATTCGGCTGCATTGTTGGAGTCCGTGTACATAACCTGGAGTACATATTGAACTGTGTCTCCTATGGGGGACGTCAAAATGACGCCGGCCCCTAGTCCGGCCAACATTTTGGAACCGTCGAAGTGCATTATCCAGTTTGAATATGTGCCGTACTCTTTAGGGAGTTCAGCCTCCGTCCATTCTGCGACGAAGTCGGCCAAAACTTGCGACTTGATAGCTCGCCGTGGCTTATAAGTTATGTCGAATAGGAGGAGCTCGATGGCCCATTTTGCAATCCGTCCCGTTGCGTCACAGTTGTTTATAATATCATTGAGTGGTACTTCCGATGCTATTGTGATTGAACACTCTTGAAAGTAGTGTCGTAGCTTCCGGGATGCCATGAATACCGCATATGCAATCTTTTGATAATGTCGGTACCGTGATTTGCATGGGGTGAGGAAAGTGGACACATAGTAAACCGGCTTTTGAAGGGGGAATTTGTGTCCGTCCGTTTCCCGCTGGACGACGAGTACTGCGCTGACAACTTGATGGGTTGCTGCAATGTACAATAGCATTGGTTCGTCGATGTTTGGTGCGGCCAGGACGGGGTTTGTTGCCAATATGGATTTTATTTCCTCGAGTCCGGCTGTGGCGGCGTCCGTCCACTCGAAGTGTTCGGTGCGCCGAAGGAGGCGATAGAGGGGTAGCGCCTTTTCTCCCAACCGGGAAATAAAGCGGCTTAGAGCCGCCACGCATCCGGTTAATTTTTGTATTTGTTTGAGGTCCTTTGGGATATCCAATTATGACAAAGCTCGGATCTTGGCTGGATTTGCTTCGATTCCCCTACCGGATACAATGAAGCCCAAGAGCTTTCCGGTTGGAACACCGAAAACACATTTTTCCGGATTTAGCTTGATGTCATATGCTCGGAGGTTGTCAAATGTAAGCCTCAAGTCGTCTACTAGAGATTCGACATGTCTTGTTTTTACGACCACATCATCCACATATGCCTCTACTGTTTTGCCGATCTGGTTTGCCAGACATGTCTAAATCATGCGCTGATATGTTGCACCGGCGTTTTTGAGCCCGAAAGGCATTGTGTAGAAGCAGAATGGGCCGTATGGGGTGATGAATGCCGTTGCGGCTTGGTCTGACTCAGCCATCTTGATTTGATGGTAACTGGAGTATGCGTCGAGGAAGCACAACGAATCGTGTCCTGCAGTGGCGTCGATAATTTGATCGATGCGGGGGAGGGGGAAGGGATCCTTTGGGCAGGCCTTGTTGAGGTCTTTGAAGTCAATGCATAGGCACCAGGATTTGTCCTTCTTTGGTACCATCACCAAGTTTGCTAGCCAGTCCGGATGTTTTATATCTCTGATGAATCCGGCCTCCAATAGTTTGGCTAGCTCCTCTCCCATTGCCTGTCTCTTGGGTTCAGAAAAACGCCGAAGGGCTTGTTTGACAGGTTTGAATCCTTTTAGGATATTTAAGCTGTGTTCGGCCAGCCTGCGTGGGATTCCTGGCATGTCCGAAGGGTGCCATGCAAAAATGTCCCAGTTCTCCCGTAGGAATTCTCGCAGTGTGGCGTCTAAATCGGGGTTTAATTGTGCCCTGATGGAAGCTGTTTTATTGGGGTCCGTTGGATGGACCTGGAATTTGACTATTTCATCCGCTGGTTTAAAGGAGGTGGACTTGGATCTTTTGTCGAGTATCACATTGTCCCTGTTTACCGTGGAGCGCAGCGTAGTCAGTTCCTCAGCCGCTAGGGCTTCGGACAGTGCCTCAAGGGCCAGTGCGGCTGTCTTGTTTTCAGCGTGGAATGCTATGTCCGGATCACTAGCGAGAGTGATGATTCCGTTCGGCCTGGGCATCTTGAGCTTCATGTACCCGTAATGGGGTATTGCTTGGAAGATTGTAAACGCTTCCCTCCCCAGCAGAGCGTGGTATCCGCTGTTGAACGGGGCCACTTGGAATGTGACCTCTTCGGACCTATAATTATTCGGCGTGCCGAACACCACATCTAGTGTGATTTTTCCTGTACAGCGCGCTTCCCGACTGGGGATTATTCCTCTGAAGGTTGTGCTGCTTCGCTCAATGCGGTTCCAGTCTATTTCCATTTTTTGAAGGGTTTCCTCATAAATGAGGTTCAATCCGCTGCCTCCATCCATGAGTACCTTGGTGAGGCGAAAGCCGTCCACCATAGGACTGAGTACCAATGCGGCTGGTGCTCGAGCTGTTTAGAATTTAGGTTCGTCGCTGGCATTAAAGGTAATACCCGTGTCACTCCATGGGTTTATTGTTGCTACTTGATAGACTTTGGCGAAGCTGCGGAGTGTTCTTTTTCGCATTTTATTTGATGCGAAAGTCTCGGAGACTGTTAAGACTGTACTGGAGTCCCTGAGGTGGCTTTCTGCGGCCTCCGGAATTAGGATATCTTCGCCCCTTTTGGCCACCTGCCGGAGTATCCAACATGCTCTAAGGCTATGAGTTGGTGTGGCGTCCTCTGTACTATGAATTTTACAGGGTCCATTAAGCCATCCCTCCAGTACGGTTCCATGCCCTGTAGAGGGTTTGGGTTTTTTGGTTTTTAACCCGGGTGTCTGATGATGATGCACCCTTTTATTTCGGACGAGGTTTCTATTTAGGGCCGGATTGTCCCAAAATTTAGTTTCGGTTTTCCGGGCGCTTTCCATCGCACAGTACTTTTGTACTATGGACGCCAAGTCAGCGAAGCATGTAAGATCACGACGACCTGTGGCGTTGAGGATTCCCTTGTCCGTGCAATTATTGCAGAAGATTGAGATTGCGTTTTCCTCGCGGCAGTCCTTTATCCTGTTCATAACCAGGAGGAACCTTGCCCAGTAATGATGTACTGTTTCTTCGGGCTTTTGCCTGATTTGGGATAGATCGCTTATGTTCGGGCGGGTGGGTGGAATTAAATCCGGAACTTCACCCAATCTAAGACTCAGAGGCCAAGGAGTTTCCGAACTCTGAGGTTTGGATTCTTGGATGTTGTCCAGTGAATCTAGCCCGTTGCCTGATTCTAAGTTTAGGTCTTGAGTTACATCCTCCCCTCCGCGGGTATCCGGCTTGGAGGGATCTGGAATCCGGACGTAGCTAGTCCTTAAGATAGATGAAGAGTCGCCGCACTGTGCCTCTACTACGGCAACGTGATGGGTGACTTGGGGAGAATTAATTTCTCTTAGATCGGGTTTAAGCCCAACCTGGTAATAATCCGTAGTGACCCCCAAGGCGGCGATGCGATCCAAGAGCTCGTTTATGGAAGAGAGCTCCATTGGATCTAACTGCTCGACGAGTTCCAAGCTGACGTGAAGATTGCTTTTGATGACCCGAGAGGTCACCGTCGGCGCAACGGCCGAACAGGCGGTCATGAGAAAATTGCCTAGCCAGAGAGTTTGGCCGACAGCCAAGGCTCCCTTAGTAACGGCGCCGTCTTTAAAGACGGGAAGAGGCATCCTTCCTGATTGCGACGACACAGAGGAACTCTCAATGAAAGCACCAATGTCGGTGTCAAAACCGGCGGATCTCGGGTAGGGGGTCCCGAACTGTGCGTCTAGGCCGGATGGTAACAGGAGACAAGGGACACAATGTTTTACCCAGGTTCGGGCCCTCTTGATGGAGGTAAAACCCTACGTCCTGCTTGATTAATATTGATGATATGGGTAGTACAAGAGTAGATCTACCACGAGATCAAGGAGGCTAAACCCTAGAAGCTAGCCTATGGTATGATTGTTGTATGATGAAGTTGTCCTATGGACTAAAAACCCTCCGGTTTATATAGACACCGGAGAGGGTTAGGGTTACACAAAGTGGGTTACAATGGTAGGAGATCTTGAATATCCGCATTGCCAAGCTTGCCTTCCACGCCAAGGAAAGTCCCATCCGGACACGGGACGGAGTCTTCAATCTTGTATCTTCATAGTCCTATAGTCCGGCTGAAGGTATAGTCCGGCTACCCGAACACCCCCTAATCCAGGACTCCCTCAACCATTATCAGTTATAATGCTGTGTGGAAAACCAAACCACTATATCACCTTTTTGATGAATTGAACCGCCGTGGCCGCATCACACTTGCTGACTGGCTCTGCTTCCACCCATTTGGTGAATTTATCCACTTCTACTAATAGGTGGGTCTTTTTGTCCTTGGATCGCTTGAAGGGTCCAACCATATCAAGCCCCCAAGTCGCAAATGGCCAAGTTATTGGAATCATCCTCAACTCTTGAGCCGGAATGTGCGCACGGCGAGTGAATTTTTGACAACCGTCGCATCTCTTGACTAAATCCTCCGCATCAGCATGCGCTGTCAACCAGTAAAAACCGTGACGAAAAGCTTTAGCAACCAAAGACTTTGAACCGGCGTGGTAACCGCAATCCCCTTCATGGATTTCTCACAAAATCTCACAACCCTCTTAAGGAGAAACACAACGCTGAATTGCTCCTGAAACGCTGTAGCGATGTAACTCCCCATTGAGTATGGTCATGGACTTGGAATGCTGGATTATCTGTCGAGCCAACGTTTCATCATCTGGTAACTCGCCCCGTTTCATGTAAGCCAGATATGGGATTGTCCAATCCGGTATGGCATGCAAAGCTGCCACCAATTGAGCCTCCGAATCAGGAATAGCCAAATCTTCTTCGGTTGGCACCTTGACTGACGGATTATGCAATATATCAAGAAAGACATTTGGTGGGACCGGTTTACGCTGGGAACCAAGATGACTTAAAGCGTCCGCCGCTTCATTCTTCGCCGGTCTATATGGTCCACCTGATAACCCTTAAAGTGACCAGCCACTGTATCCCCCTCTCGCCGATATGCAGCGATGAGTGGGTCCTTAGAATCCCAAGTGCCAGACACCTGTTGAGCCACTAGATCTAAATCGCCGAAGCACTTAATCCGGCTTAAATTCATTTCCTTAGCCATCCGAAGTCCGTGGAGCAAAGCCTCATATTCAGCTGCATTGTTAGTACAAGGGAACATTAAATGGAGGACATAACAAAACTTGTCACCTAGTGGGGAAGTTAGTATGACTCCAGCCCCTGAGCCCTCCAACTGTCTGGACCCATCAAAATGAATAGTCCAATATGTATTATCTGGTTTCTCTTTAGGTGCCTGTAACTCTGTCCAATCATTGATGAAGTCCACAAGTGCCTGGGATTTGATCGCTGTGCGAGGTATATATTTGAGCCCATGAGGTCCAAGCTCAATAGCCCACTTGGCAATCCGGCTAGTTGCTTCTCTGTTTTGAATGATATCTCCCAGAGGAGCTGAACTAACCACTGTGATGGGATGGCCCTGAAAATAATGTTTAAGCTTCCGGCTTGCCATAAACACTCCATACACCAGCTTCTGCCAATGCAGATACCTCTGTTTTGACTCAATGAGCACCTCACTGATATAATAAACCGGCCGCAGAACCGGGTATTCCTTGCCAAGCTCCTTGTGCTCTACCACAATAGCTACGCTAACTGCCCGGGCATTAGCAGCCACATACAGCAATAACGGCTCTTTCTCGATCGGTGCTACAAGCACGGGCGGTTCAACTAACTGCCTCTTCAGATCCTCGAATGCTTTATCAACTGCCTCGCTCCAGACAAAGTCATTTGTTTTCTTGAGCATCTGATACAAAGGGATGGCCTTCTCTCCAAGGCGACTGATAAACCGGCTCAAGGCTGTAATCCGACCGGCCAGACGTTGAACGTCATTGATACACGCCGGTTTAGCCAAAGATGTAATTGCTGAAATCTTTTCCGGATTAGCCTCAATGCCTTTGTTTGATACCAGAAAACTCAAGAGCTTGCCCGCCGGGACACCAAAGACACACTTCTCCGGATTGAGCATCATCTTGTAAACTCGGAGATTGTCAAAGATTTCTCTCAAATCATCTATCAATGTTTCCTCCTTTCTTGATTTTATCACAATGTCATCCACATATGCATGAACATTGCGCCCAATTTGCTTGTGAAGGCAATTCTGAACACATCGCTGGTAAGTTGCCTGGGCACTCTTGAGTCCAAAGGGCATGGAAACATAGCAGAAGGCTCCAAAGGGAGTTATGAAAGCTGTCTTCTCCTGGTCCTTAACTGCCATCTTGATCTGATGATAACCCGAATAAGCATCCAGAAAACACAAACAGTCACAACCTGCTGTCGCATCAATTATCTGATCAATGCGAGGAAGAGCAAAGGGGTCTACAGGGCAAGCTTTGTTTAAATTTGTGTAATCTACACACATACACCAAGTGCCGTTTTTCTTAAGAACCAGCACCGGATTAGCCAACCACTCTGGATGAAAGACCTCTACAATAAACCCTGCGGCCGACAAACGGGCTACCTCTTCACCGATAGCCTTATGCCTTTCTTCATTGAAGCGGCGGAGAAACTGCCGGACCGATTTAAACTTAGGATCAATGTTGAGTGTGTGCTCAGCGAGTTCCCTTGGTACACCTGGCATCTCAGAAGGTTTCCATGCAAAGATGTCCCGATTCTCACAGATGAACTCGATGAGCGCGCTTTCCTATTTGGGATCCAGGTTAGCGCTGATGCTGAACTATTTGGATGAATCGCCAGGAACAAAGTCAACCCTCTTAGTATCTGTGGCCGATTTAAACTTCAATGCTGGATCGTGTTCCGTAGTTGGCTTTTTCAAAGAAGTCATGTCTGCCGGATCAACTTGCTCCTTATAGAATTTCAACTCCTCCGTGGCACAAACCGACTCAGCATAAGCCGCATCACCTTCCTCGCATTCCAAAGCGATCTTTCTGCTTCCATGTACTGTGATAGTCCCCTTATGACCTAGCATTTTAAGCTGTAGATAAACATAACATGGCCTTGCCATGAATTTAGAATAAGCCGGCCGCCCAAACAAGGCGTGGTACGGACTTTTGATTTTTACCACCTCAAACGTCAATGTTTTTGACCTTGAATCATAATCATCTCCAAAAGCCACCTCTAGGGCTATCTTGCCAACAGGATATGCAGACTTACCAGGCACCACGCCATGAAAAACGGTATTTGACGGTTTAAGATTCTTATCTGTCAACCCCATACGGCGGAATGTATCATAATATAGAATGTTGATACTACTTCCCCCATCCATGAGCACTTTAGTAAACTTGTATCCCCCAACTTGAGGGGCTACCACCAGGGCCAAGTGACCCGGATTGTCAACCCGGGGTGGATGATCCTCTCTACTCCACAAAATGGGTTGCTCAGACCAGCGCAAATATTGAGGCACCGCCGATTCCACAGAGTTTACCGCCCTCTTGTGAAGCTTCTGATCATGCTTACACAAACTAGTAGTGAAGACATGATATTGCCCGCTATTTAGCTGCTTGGGATTGCTCTGGTAACCCGACTGCTACTGTTGCTGCTAATTCCCCTGATGGTTGTAGCCTCCCTGGTTGCCTTGGTGCCCTTGATTGATGTATCCGGTTTGGTTGCCTTGAAACCCTAAACCGAAACCACCACCTCCGAAACCCAGCCCGTGGAAACCACCTCCTGAACCGCCGGGCAGTCCGTTATCATACTGGAACATATTGGAGTTCTTGAAATCCTGCATGATATAACAGTCCTTCCAAAGATGCGATGCTGGCTTCTCCTTTGATCCATGCTTTGGACAGGGCTGATTTAACAGGCGCTCCAAATTGGGGCCTGAACCTCCACCCCTCTGGGGCTGCTTGCCCTTACGGCGCTGGCCATTCTCCTGAGCATTGGTGTTAGCAACAAAGTCCAAGCTGCTGTCGGCCTTACGCTTACCGCTGTTCCCATGGCCTGCTGGATTATGCTGCTGACCCTTGGCGTTGTCGTTCTTCTTCCCTTTCCCCGGTTTGTCCTCCTCTGAATCCGGGTCCTTGGTATTATCTGAATCGGCGTACTTAGCCAAAGCGGCCATGAGCATTGACATATCATTGCAGTGATGTTTGAGCCTTCCTAATTTCTGTTTGAGCGATAGGAAACGACAATTGCCCTCTAATGTTAACACTGCGGTGTCTGCATTGATACGATTTGATGAGTGCAAAATCGCTGAGACCCGTTTGACCCAATGGGTCATGGACTCCCCTTCCTCTTGGACACAAGCGGCCAGATCCACGATTGACATCGGCTGCTTACAAGTATCTTTGAAGTTCTAGATAAACCAGTGCTTCAATTCAGCCCATGATCCGACAGAGTTAGTTGGTAAGCTCTTCAACCAAGTACGAGATGTTCCTTCCAACATCATGGTGAAATATTTAGCACACACTGCCTCATCCACATCTAACATCTCCATTGCCATCTCATAGCTTTCCACCCACGCCTCTGGTTGTAAATCGGCGGTGTAATTTGGTACCTTACGAGGTCCCTTGAAGTCCTTGGGCAGTCTCACATTACGCAAAGCGGGGGTGAGACACGGCACCCCTAAGGAACTGAACACCACACTTGGCTCTACTGAAGCGGTAGGGTGAACTAGAGTATGTTGTCGTGCTCCGTGTCGAGATGCTAACTCGGCCTCCCGACGTGCGTGGCCATGGTCCACAACATCCTGTGCATTAGCACCTCCTCCTGCCGAGTTGTTTCCTCGCGGTGAATTTCGGTGACGTGCACTGCTGGACACAGCTGGTTCATCCTCAACATGTCTGCTATAGCTCTGGCTTGGACGGGGAGTGGAATGAATCCTTTCACGACTGTGTGAAAATATGCCTGCTGTTGATTTAGCGCTGTTTGAAGGAGATCCCTGGCCCGACGTGCTTCAACCGCAACTGGTGACTCGCCGTCGGTTGGTAGGGCTGCCAGGCGTGAAGCGGCGGCCACAATATTGTCCAACGGGTTGGAATAATGCCCGAGAGGTGTTGGCACATACTGTGGCACAACATTGTTCTAGGGAGGCGGTTCCATCATGCGCGGTTGAACCGGCGCTCCTGTTCCCAGTGCCTCCGCCCAGTTTAGTATGGGTTGGTTACCAGCTCCTGCTCCTGGTGTGTTGAAGAGATTTTGCGGCTCATAAATCGACGGGAGACGTGATCGGTACCTTCTTCTCATGACTTCCTCGGAAGCATTCTGATCCAGCCTAATCCGGTAGGCCTGTGCTTCCAATTCAGCCAGTTCTGTAGCCATCCTAGCGTTCTCCGCCGCCAGGTCCGCTTTAGCTTGAGCTATCTGATCTTTCACCTTTGCAATCTCCGCATTGTGCTGATCCCTGGCTGTTGCATCCACCTCTGTGGCCATCAACATTGCCAAAGCATCGAACAAATCAGACAGGACTTGGGCTGGAGGCGGCGCAGAGCTTCCCGCCCCTGCCGGTGTAGCCGTTCTTGAACCGGAGAGTATTGCTGTGGCGGCCGATGAATGAGGCGCTGATTGTGTGCCAGCCATGAAGATGGCAGCCTGGTTTGGCAGATCAGGGGAATCCGGAATATTGTTGCCCTCGGATTCTCCATCAATCCGGCCGTCCTGCAACTGATAAAGCGATTTGGTCTCTCCAGAAGACTCGTCATCAGAACAGACCACGGTCTCTCCATCGGACGCCGGCCCGTCCTCGTATCTCGCCCCATGGATGACACCTACGAAAACATGCCTTGTCACAGGCTGAACCGGCGAAGAACTTGCACGCCGAGCCGTCTCGATGATGTCGGTGCAGATGTCCGGCTCAGGGGCCAGTTCGCCGATCTTGCCGATGAAGACGTGAATCCCGCCTAAGGGGACCCGGTACCCGTACTCGATTGAATCGGTCTCGGGATCCCATCCTGCATTGTCGATGTAGAGCTTGCCGCGATGACTCTTCGTCATCCGGCCCACAGCGTATCCCTTAAGCCCATCAAAGCTACCCTTCAAGAACTCAAAACCATCATGAGATAGCCCCATGGTGGGCGCCAACTGTCGTGGGTTTGCCATGGCAGATGTCCTTGTGAAAGGACTTAGTCGTGGAGCCATCGCTACGGGTTAGCTTAAAGGGGTTAAACCGGACAAGGGGACACGAGGAGTTTTATACTAGTTCGGCCCCTTCAAGGAAGGTAAAAGCCTACGTCTAGTTGTGATTGGTATTGCTAGGGTTTCGAAGGCCAGGGAGCGAATCCGCTTTGTCTAGCTCTCGAGTTGTTGTCTGTCCCTAAACCGCTACCGGGTCGTCCCTTTATATACATAGGTTGACGCCCGTCGGGTTACAGAGTCCCGAAGCCGGATCATAAACGTGTCCGGTTCAGTCTCTATCCTTCCTATCTTACAATACAAGTTACATGACCAGGTCAGTTTATATCTACAGGCTTTAACCCGCCTTTGGGCCTTGGGCCTTCGTAAAGCGCCATCATCCTTGCATCTTCATGGGCTTCTAATCTTCAAGGAGTTAACCCGGCTACTCCTGGCCGGTTTACATCCAGTAGTAATATCCCAAACACTTACCCATGGCAATCTTGAAAACAGGAATTTGAGTTTCAGTTGAGTCGCCAGAAGAAGGTGGAGACCCCTAGTAGTCAGAGTCAGAGGAATTGAGAGGATGTCCTAAAAGACCAGCTTTGGGCAAAAGCGAGGTTGGATTGTGTGGTACCTCAGCTAAGCGTTTACGGGTAGAGGGCTCATTACTTAACCAGCCAGTAATTTTCCTGAGCCGCCGCTCCGGGTGTGGCATCTTGAATATGCTTTGTGAGTAGTTGTGTTTGTTCCCGAGGACATGGGAGAAGTCTTGTTATAAGTAATCATGTGAATTCGGTATTCGTTCGATGTTTTGATGAGATGTATGTTGTCTTTCCTCTAGTGGTGTTATGTGAACATCGACTACATGACACTTCACCATGATTTGGGCCTGGGGAAGGCATTGGGAAGTAATAAGTAGATGATGGGTTGCTAGAGTGATAAAAGCTTAAACCCTAGTTTATGCGTTGCTTTGTAAGGGGCTGATTTGGATCCACATGTTTCATACTATGGTTAGATTTATCTCAATTCTTCTTTCATAGTTGTGGATGCTTGTGAGAGGGGTTAATCATAAGTGGGAGGCTTGTCCAAGTAAGGATAACACCCAAGCACCGGTCCACCCACATATCAAAGTAACGGACATGAATCATATGAGCATGATGAAAACTAACTTGACAACAATTCCCATGTGTCATCGGGAGCACTTTGCTTTATATAAGAGTTTGTCCAGGCTTGTCCTTTGCTACAAAAAGGATTGGGCCACCTTGCTTCACTTTTGTTACACTTGTTACTTGTTACCCGTTACGAATTATCTTATCACAAAACTATCTGTTACCGATAATTTCAGTGCTTGCAGAAAATACCTTGCTAGAAACCGCTTGTCATTTCCTTCTGCTCCTCATTGGGTTCGACACTCTTACTTATCAAAAGGACTACGATAGACCCCCTATACTTGTGGGTCATCATAACCCTAGGTACCCCCAACATCTATATAAGCTATGGGGTTTAGTCAATAGAGAGGAAGGTCACAATTACAACCACCTAGCCATCGGGTTAGAACACAAACTTACGATCTTGAGGTAGATCAAGGTTGTACTATGTTAAATACTGTCTCCTTACGATCTCGAGAGAACATAATCATCAACACAATCAAAGCAAGACGTAGAACACTACGTCTTTCGGAGGGCCCAAACCTGGGTAAATATTGTCTCCTTTGTCCCCATGTTACCAGTAGATCCGAGATCCATAGCTTGGGACCCCCTACCCCGAGGTCTACCGGTTTTAGTACCGTCAGTGGTCCTATGACTCAATGAATAGAAAGAAGAATAACGAAATAAATGCTATGCCTTCACTTTGTCTTTAATTTCTGGACTACAGTCAAGTTCGTCGGACAAACACCGAACCAATTGCTTTGCATCAACAATTTTGGGGTCACTCTCGATAGCATAATCTTCAGTGATAATCCTTGCTGCAACACAGGAGATTATCTTCGGAGTTTGGGCCAAACTCCACATGACTTTAGGGACATGTTACTCTGTGTGCACTAGCAAACACATCAATCCCTCACTGTTTATGACAACAATCTCCAAAACATAAGGGGGCAAACTATTGCACCAACAGGGAAATACTTTTGCTACCATACTACATCACCGTTTCTCTTCAAGTAAAGCCCAACGTTATCACAAGTAGCAACGGCCAGGAGGTGTTGTTCACCCGCAGATAGCCCAGGGAGGCGGGTGTCGGTGTAAAAACCGGTGGATCTCACGTAGGGGGTCCCAAACTGTGGATCTTGGATCGATGGGGAACAGGGGACGTGGGACACGATATTTACCCAGGTTTGGGCCCTCTCTAAGAGGTAATACCCTATGCCCTGCTTGATTATATTGCTTGTGTATATGGGGATTACAGAGTTGATGTACCACGAGATCGGATGAACTAAACCCTAAACTAGTAGGATGGTGATTGTTGTCTTAGCGTCTACGGACTAAACCCTCTGGTTTATATAGACACGAGGGGTGCCAGGGCTTACATATAGTTGGTTACATAAGGGGAACACCGGATCTTCCATCTTGACTTGGATCACAGACCAAGGCACAAAAAGTCTTCAGTCCAAATACAGTGCGGCCCAACAGTGCAGCCCATGAGAGATAGGCCGGCCACCCAAGGACCCCCTAGTCCGAGACTCCCTCAGTAGCCCCCGAACTAGCCTACAACGTAGGCTTCCTGTAACTACCATTACTGCAGGCTCCGGCTTGTAGGCAAGTTCCCTTTCTTCTGAGTATTCAGAATAATCTCCCTTGGTTATCCCCGAAGGAGCCTGTCTGGCCAAGTTTGCCCACATAGTTCGTCAAGTAATATCTGGAATTAGGGTCATTGATCATACATAGACTTGAAGGCCAAACGCTTGAGTGTGAATAATAATTTCATCTGACAACTTTTTTGGCGAAGGGTCGCCTCCGGCCATAAATATCGAACCGTTGCAGCCCCTTGAAGCGTGGTTCGAGGCCGCCTCGTGTAATGACCCGAGACCGACGCTCCAGAAGCCTTCCATGTTCTTCGTTGCCGCCGTGTGTTTTATTTTTGTTGTTGTTGCATTTCATCATGTCATCATTTGCATTGCATCGGCACTCCGTTGCCATCATTGTTTTCATAAAGTCTGAATCCGTTCGTAGTTGCCGCGTCCCTCCCTTGCCTTTGTTGACCGTTCTGAGACCAACCAGGTTCTCGATTCCCTCTTGTCTGACCACCTTATCTCTCTGCACAACCATGGACTCCCCTTCACGACCTCGCGCATGTCCGAATACTTCCCTGAACCCGAACATGGTTGTCGTCACCATTGGGTCCGGATCATCCCCAAACATCCCTAAGATATCTTCGGTTCTTTATTTGGACTACCTAACCCATTTATTCCGGACTGCCCGAACGTGATCGGAGGATCGAAATCATCACGTCTTTCGTATATATATAGACCCCTAGCCCATTTCTAGACCCAAACCCTAAAATCTAGGACATCTCAAATCCCACCTCGGGATCCTCCCAGATCCCCTTCCTCCCTCGTTTCCAGATCCACCCAATCATCGCAGCCACATCCATCCGATCCAGCCGCAGCTCACCCCGAGCTCCATGCCCGCACGAGCGCCTATGCTCCCGCAGGAAAGAGCCAAGGGCTCGACTCCTTGCTCATGCCCGAGCTTCTCCTCCCATGGCGCCGTCGTCCCCGATCCCAGCTCCGGCCACCCTCAAGTGCCGCTCTGACGCCGACAACCGAGCCCCCCCCCCCCCCCCCCCCCCCCCCCCCCCCCCCCCCCCCCCCCCCCCCCCCCCCCCCCCCCCCCCCCCCCCCCACAGAGCGGTAACACCGCAAGAGGCCTTGCCTCGTGCGCCCGCGCAAGGAGACGAGCGCTCTCCTCCCCAAGCTTTCTGCCTCTCGCACCTGCTCGCCGCAACCGTGCTCAGGCCGGACTACAACCTCCCTGGAGCGCTGCCCTGCTCCAGCCGTCGGCGACCAGGTCGTGCAGCCCCTGCCTTTCTCCTCCCCTTGGTTTTCACTCCCTCGCCTCACCTTTCTTTCTCTCCTCTCTCTCTAGGGGCCGCCATGGATGGCCACCCGAGCTTCGTCGACCTCAAGCCCCTGCCGCCGCGGATCCGGCGGGTCCCGCCTCGGACACCGCACCCGTGCCCTGGATCAGCCGCGCCACCCTGGGTCCCCGTCGGCGTCGGCCTCTGCTCATTCTGCACCAAACAGAGGAGCTCGACCCCTTTGTCCCCCTCGCCTCCCTGCTAAGCCAGACCCAGATCCACCAGGCCAGCCTGCCTCCTCTCCAGCCTCCGATCCGACCCATGAGGCCTCTCCAGCCTCCGATCCGACCCATGAGGCCTCGTGAGCAGCCCCCGCCCTTGTGCATTGTTGGGCCAGCCTCTGATTCGGCCCGTTCATTTTTTTTCCAGTTATGCAATTTTGCCGAATTATCCAAAGTTTACTAGATTTGCTGAAAACCCCCTAAGCTTCATGCATTTAATAACTCATAAACCATGCATCGGATAAAAATAATTTATATATGTAAAATGCTTAGAATTTTGTCTAGTTTCATAATATCCAACTTTCATCCATGTTTAAAATGCGGTTTGCATTTAATATGCTAAATGCCATGTTAAAATGATATATTTAATAACTAATTAATCGTAGCTCCAAATTAAATGTTCTTTATAT
Source organism: Triticum urartu (assembly GCF_003073215.2). Taxonomy (NCBI): domain Eukaryota; kingdom Viridiplantae; phylum Streptophyta; class Magnoliopsida; order Poales; family Poaceae; genus Triticum; species Triticum urartu. The sequence continues at coordinate 286,974,816 of NC_053026.1, forward strand.
GTAAATGGGGTAGAAAATGCCTAGTTTAACATGGTCCACTTTATTTTACTATTTAACAACATTAAAATATGTTTTAGGGCAGAACAGTACCAAATTCAAAATATGCATATGGGGATTTTCCAGAATTGTTGTTTGTTATTTCCGGCCTCATTTAAGCTTGCCTAAATAGTTAGTTTATTTATGCTTCACCCTCTTGCCATGTTTAACGATATCTAATATTGTTGAGTACCTAAACGGGAGAGAACTAAATAATAGTTGTGAAGTTCTGTCAATGCATATTGAGCTCCACTTAACTTGTAGTATTGTTTGTGCACTTTGCCATGCCATGTTTCATTAAACCAGACATGCATCATCATTGATTGTGCATCATGTCATGTTTATGTGATGGTTGTTTACCATGTTGTTTGCTTCTTTCCTGTTGCACTACTTCTTGATTGTTCTCGGTATCGTTGCAATTGTGAGGCTCCGTTCGACTATGTTGGTTCGTCTTCTTCATGGATTTAATATTCTTCCTAGCGGGATTTCAGGCAAGATGACCGTCACCCTGGATCTTACTACTATCTTTGCTATGCGAGTTGTCTCGATGCTATCGCTATGTGGCGCTACCTACCACTTGTTTATCAAGCCTCCCAATATGCCATGAAACAACCTTTAACCTTTTTCACCAACCCAATAAACTGTTGTTTGGCTATGTTACCACTTTGCTCAGCCCCTCTTATAGCGTTGCTAGTTGCAGGTGCAGTTGTAGGTTGTTTCATGTTGGGACATGGGCATCATGGATATCTTGGGATATCACGATATCTCTTATTTAATTAATGCACATATATACTTGGTGAAGGGTGTAAGGCTTGGCCTTTTGCCTGGTGTTTTCTTCCACTCTTGTCGCCCTAGTTTCCGTCATATCGGTGTTATGTTCCTTGATTTTGCATCCCTAACACGGTGAGGGTTTATGGGCCCCTCTTAATAGTTCGCTTTGAATAAAACTCCTCTAGCAAGGCCCAACATTGGTTTTACCATTTGCCTAATAACAACTAAAAACTTGCATAGGGACCGGTTAGCACCCGAGGACTCTTAATCAACCCCCGGGCCAGTGCTCCTCTGGAGTGTTGGTCCAAACCGGACAGACTGCGGGGCCGCTTCGGGGAAACCCGAGGCATTTGGTATATACCTGTAGGATGACCTATCCGATCGTGGCCTAAGACGAGATACACGCGGCTCCTATCGGGGTGTCGGCACATTGGGAGGTCTTGCTTGACTTGTTTTACCATTTTCGAAATATCTTGTGCACCGGGATTCCGAGTCTGATTGGAGGGTCCCGTGATGGGGGATTGTCTCCGCGGATCATGAGCTTGTCATGGGCTAAGTTGGGACACCCCTGCAGGGTTTAAACTTTCGAGAGCCGTGCCCGCGGTTATGTGGCAGATGGGAATTTGTTAATATCCGGTTGTAGTGGACTTGAACTAAACTCAATGAAAATACACCAACCGCGTGTGTAACCGTGACTGTCTCTTTTCGGGTGCGTGCGAGAAGAGAACAAAGTTGGGTTAGGTTTGAACGTAAGTAGTTCAGGATCACTTCTTGATCTTTACTAGTTTGCGACCGTTGTGTTGTTTCTCATCTTAATCTTGTACTCGTAAGTTAGCCACCATACAATGCTTAGTCGCTTGCTGCAACCTCACCACTTATCCTTTCCATACCCATTAAGCTTTGCTAGTCTTGATACCCATGGTAATGGGATTGCTGAGTCCTCGTGGCTCACAGATTACTACAACAACAGTTACAGGTATAGGTAATGCGATGGTCTGACGCGAGTGCGATGCTTGCTTGTTTGGAGTTCTCTTTCTTCAATCAAGGGATAGGTTTCGGGTTGGGGAGCCTGGGCTAGCAGGGTGGATGTCGTTCTCCTTTTTCGTTTGATTTCATCCGTAGTCGGATCTTGCTCTTTTGTATGATGATTGCTATGTATTGACGAACTGTTGTATGAATGATGTAGCTTGTGGCGAGTGTAAACCTTTATCTTGTATTCTCATCTATTCAGTACATGGTATGTTGTAATCATATCCACCTTGCTATGTGCTCAAAATGCGATTGTGCCCCAATCATGAGTTCATCACGTGATTGGGATAGAATCACATCTTGGGTGCTATAAGTTGGTATCAGAGCCTTACCGACTTTTGGAACCCCCTTGATTGTTCGAACCACTGACATTGTTGAGTCTAGAAGAAAACTATTTTTGAGTCTAGTTATATCGGAGAGTAGGAATTCTTTTTACTCCTCAGCCCCCTTCATCGCTCTGATGAGGAATCATGACGTAGGTGTTTTCCCACTCTTCTATCCTTTTTCACTCAATTTTTTAGGACCACGCGGGTATTGTTGGATCCTTGCGATATCATTGTGACGGGGATTCTGTCTTGGTGCCTCCTGACATTTAGGGGTTGTGGCAGTGTCCCGGGGAGTTGAGCTCCAAGGTGTTTTTGTCACAATGCTTATCATTTCAGTTCCGGAATACCAGAGGTCACCGACATTGAAAATGCTTCTATACTCTTTGTGGTGAGAGTAGTTTGACGACACCCGGTACTGGGGAGAGCGATCAGATGTATTGCCACAACTAGTATATCGGATGTTTTCGAAGGTCTGAGGTACACGATTTCCGAAGGTTTCTTGGTTATGTGTTGAAGGATGGATACAGTTGGAGCATAGGGCTTGTTAGTTGTGTGAGATATTTGTGCCTCCCTGTATCCCCAACACCAGATTGCATAACTAGAAAGTTTCGGGAGTGAATAGGTGAGATATTTGTGCCTCCCTGTATCCCCGATAGATGCATGATATGAGATTGGGGTTTGACGTCTAGTGGTCCGCCTATCCACGGTCGTTTTTACAGTGGTCTCGCCATGTCTTAAAGAGTCATTGGCTATGCTAACTCGGGGACGCTTTGTATGTCATGTGCACTGCCTTGTACATGATGGTGCTGTAAGATCGAGCCCGTGTGGGCCCCACCATGAAAATTTCGGACGAAATCTCTATCATATGTTTGTTTCCGGCTTATTCTGCAAGCCCGATCCTTTGTTTTGTTTTGAGTTGTGGTATTCGAGTTGCTTCAAAGTCAAATGTGGATTCCGTACCTTTCCTAAACGGTGTTCTCATATTTCTATGGGAATACTAATCCTTTTGATCATGCAGAATGGTCATGCCAATTCTTTTTCAACTGACGTGATTTTCTTCAAGTTAATCATATCCTTTCAATTTCTGCTAGATCAATTATCAGTTCTTCACAACGGTGTTTGTTTCATCCGTCCCAAGTTGCCTTTGTTTTCCCGCCATCCCACCCTTTTTCTTCAAGGATTCAGATTTCTTAATCATGTACCCTTTTATTTGTGAGAAGCATCTTCATTCTTTTCCTTCAATGCTCTTACCCGGTTATTCCTCATGAAGATCGTCAGGAGTTTCAAGTTTATCATTCTTCGTTCTCTTTTCTTTTATGGGGGATTAAATTCAAGCTTCGGTGTTGGTCATATCTCTTCCTCTTGTTTCACATGTTTTCACATGTGGGAATTTCTTATACAAGGCTCTCTTATTTATTCACCTCTCTCTATTCATATCCGGAGTGTTGGAGATATCTCAGAAGATTCGCGTTTTCCATTCTTAATCAATTCAAGCTATTTCAAGGTTGTTACCTCATTCAAGCCATGTAATTCAACCGGTGCAATCTCTCTTCAAAAATCATTCTACGGTGTTTTCTTTTGAGTGGGCCCTAACCCACAGGTCTTTTTCCAGGATCTTACCTAACTCTTCTAATTTTTCCGGAGTTATTCTCAAATCTTTTCAAAGTTTGATGTAAGAATGAATTACCATCAGTCAGATGACTTCTCCAAGATCTTTCAAATTCTTTCATCGTTGCTTCAACCTTTCTATTATTCATTCCGGAGTGCCTCAACAATTCATGGTGGTGTTTCTCATCACCATTCTCTGCATTTGAAGACTGAAGAAGAGTTCCTCTTAAATCCTTACCCGTTCTTCCAAGATGCATAGTTCAAGCTTGATGCCATCCTCTCATAATTGTTTTCGATTGTGAGAATTCTTTTCACCCATCCAGAGCAATTCAGGAGTCTTTTCAGTTTGATTCTCTGGAGACCATCATTTCAGAAGATTTATTCGTTCTCAACTTTCTACTCTCGTTTCCCCGATCTTACTGGTGCATCGTTCAAGTATTCTTTAGTCAGCTCGTGATCTCTTCGTTCTCTCAAGCATCTTCGTTCGTTCTCTAATTCTTCCTGGCGATTTTCTCCCTTTTCTTCGTTCTTAAATTCTTACGGTGGTTTGTTCAATATTTCTCTTCCTCCGTTATCGTATCAATTCATTCGTTCTTTCCAATCCTACCGGTGGCCCATTGAGTTTGCGCTATATCTCTCCTTAACCCCTTTCAACGAGAATAAGTAGTATGCCAAATCCATTGCTTGTCATCAATTTAATTTGATGAAGGATAAACATACAATAAATCTTATTCTTTTTTTCCTCAAGGTGATTTAATTCTTTATTCTAGAGTTGTTCATGATATTGATTATCGGTTCCATGTTGTTCATCTTTCTTGTCCGTAGTTCAAAGCTTTCTCATTTCGAAGCTCCATCTAACTCACTGCAAGGCTTCAATCTTGTTCGCTTCAACCTTCAATTCTTTTCTATTATCCTTTTATACTGGAGTTCTTCATGGAGGCTCAACATGGTGGTTCATCAAGGATTCCTTTCATTCTTCATTCGTTCTTCAAGATTTCTCTTGAAGTTAAGATCCGCCAAGCTATACTCTAAAATAAACATGGTGCTCAACATATGTCTTGTTTTGAGGAGTTCAAGCATTCTTCATCTTGCATCCGAAGTGCGCTTTTTCCTATCTCATCTTTTGAGGTGGTGTTATGTCATTCTTGATAATTTCCCTTCATGTTTCATGATTCACAAGTTTTCAACAGTGACATATTTAAATCCATCATTTTCTCTTCGTTCAAGAGATCTTTTCAACTAATCAATCTCTTTGTTGGAGTTCTCTTCGGTTATATTTCACCTATAGCCTTCCCTAAGGAATGTTGCTATTGTGGTGCTTATCTATGATCCAAGTTTTCTCCTTAATTGTCACCTCGGTGGAAGGAGCTTTCTATCATTTCTGGCTCATAATCAAATCATTTGTTTCTGTTGGTGGCAGAAGCTCACCTCATAATTTTGAGATGTCTCCATAAGCCCACGAGGATCATATCCTTTAGTATTGATCTTCCAACAACTCCGTTCAACCCTTGTTTGTAAGGATGCTTTTCAAATTCAATTTTGGGAGAAGTTATAATTTTCTTCCCCGTTCTTCTCTTTCAATGATCTAGCATCTATTCTTTCATTCGGAGGCATTATGATGTTGCTCTCTTCGAACAATCATCTCACTTTATCAAGATCTTGTTCTTTCCTTGCTTGTCCATGTAACAGGAGTGTCGTGTCCTCCATTCAAGTTCTCTCATCTTATCAAGTTTTTCCTCTCTTTTCAACCGGAGTGCTGTCTGAAATCTTTCTTACCCCTTGTGCCATTCTTTCAATAGTTCCCGAGGCAGTGTGTTGTTGATTTCATCAAGTATCATCCCATCTTCAAAAGTTCATGTTCATTCCTTCCATTTTCAGTTGGAGTGCTGTTCGAATTATTTCATTCTTATTCCTTCTCTGTCTGGTTTTAACCAGAGTGGTTTCAATGTCCATCTTGTCACCTAAGCTCTTCATTCTCGTCGTATTCCTTGTTTCCTCTTGTCCAAAGGACTAGTTGCAATCTCGTTCATGTCCGTGGTGTTCTTTCTTTCAAGTTTTCAATCTCTCAAGGTTCGTGATTTCAACCGTTTGTCAGAGAAGCAACTTTGTTTTACCTCTTCACTTCCTCTTCCGTTTGTCGTCCCTAGATCTCGGGGCGAGATCTCTTGTAAGTGGAGGAGAGTTGTAACAACCCGAGACCGACGCTCCGCGGTTGTCGTCGTATGTTTTATTGCCATGTTCGAAGATGCAATGACACAAAACCTCACTCCATGGTTGTTGTCTTTCTCAAAATGCAATGACGTCCATGCTTCTTTAATAGAAAAAATGCTCGCCGAAGTATATCCGGAGAGGCTGCCGATCACGCTTCCACCAGTCAGGCTCCAGGGCCAGACACAGAGGCGGAGGCCAACATGGGGCGGACGCCGGATGCTCCTCCTACAAAGGATGCAGATAGACTATCCGCTACAAATTCAGAAGTGGAGAGCGCCATGAATCATAGGCGTCGCCGGGCCGCACTCCGTGACGCTTGCTTCTCACCAGAGGCATTTGATGCCTTCAATCCTGGAGACGCGTACCTCCGTGCTGCTCAAAATTGTCTAGCCAGAGCCACGGATCAGTATGTAAGGGATATACGGGTAAGCAAATCTGACGTGTATATGTATCAGTAGCCCCTGAGACTTGAAACAGTTGACACAACTGATTTAAGGATCATTATTTGTGCAGGTTCTTACGGAGAAGAATTCCCAACTGTCTCAAGAGCTGGACGAATGCAAGGCCCAGCTGGAAGCCGCTGTTGCCGCATTGAAGGAGTCCAAAAAGGGGCCCCCTAGTAAATTTTTTGTCTATTGCAAAGAATATCGGTACCAAGTAGTATGCGGCATGTATGCACACCTAACAATAGATGTTGCCGGTGGCCCCGGAGTGAATCCGGAGGCCGTGGAGGTGGATACGGCACACGATGGTTGACAACGAAATGCTGGCGAGCGCGTGCTGACGTGAGTCAGGTAGGAGAAAAATGATCTCCAAGATACCAATACCCGGTTGGGCGTGGAACTGAAGGATGTCCGAGCCCAGCTTGCGAACTCTGTGAAGGAGAATAAACGACTTCAGCGTGACATTTTTAGTAAGTGCTTGAACAAACTTTTTAAAGGAATTTGGCGGAGAAGCCTGCTAACAGCGTTATGTCTGCAGGTATGCTGACGGGTCGTCCCGCAGAGGAGATGCCCGGGTCTTCGGGTGATCTTCTACCAGAGCTCTCACAACTGCACAAACAAGTTCGGCAGGTGCTGGAGAGTATTGCGCAAGCCTTGTGGCCATCCGTGTCCCCGTCAGGAGGCATGATGTAACGACCAAACCTCGAAGGATTTGAGTCTCTGTGCTTACCGTGCTAGTACCTGGATCGAACTCGCTAGCACACACAGTATAGATGAATACCAGAATAGCTGCATCATTTATTACATCGTATGATCCAGAATATATAAAATAAAACAATCTGCATAGCACTTGGCTAGCTTTATTCAACCAAACAGTGGAAATTAGCAAAAAAAATAACGATGAGTCCCATCATAGCCCACTAGCGATGCTGAGTGCAGACTCGCGACCCTAATGGTACCTTACTCTTCGTCAGAATATCCTGCAACATGAGACGTTGCAGCCATATAGGTCAATACTTGGAATGTATTGGCAAGTTACACGGGAGTAATAATAAAGCAGACCTACATGTATATGCATAGTACAACAAAGGAAGGCTTGGGGGTTTATTTTGCAGAAAGCTGATTTTATCCTAATAACTACCTAATAGTCAATTTTATTATTTAGTTCTTTTATTACTACAATTAAATGCACAAGGTTGAGTTAGCAAAATCAACTCCAACCTACCCCTTATTAAATTGCCCAACAAATTTATTAAGTTTCACAATTGTCAAAATCATCCAACAACTGTAATGGCATAGTGGCTCAAAGTTGCCCATAACCGGGGGCACGGCTAATCATGATTAGTTTTAATACTCTATAGAGTTTATACGCTTTACCCACTGGACCCAACCCGAAGATTGAGATGAAGTCTTTCAGAAGCAGTCCCCTAGTCCCAACAGGAGGCCCATCCCAACTATTATATCTACATCTGCTGGCACATCCAGGTAAGGGTCCCACAACTGATCAACTAAGCCAGAGCCCATTTAGCCAGAGCCCATTTAACCTCTGGACCCGATAGTCCGGAGTGTATCCGAATACCCACTCGGTTATATAAAAACCGGGGTATGCATGGAAACTAGGCGTAGGGGTCATAAGTGCTTAAACAGACAAGTACCCAACTAGCTATGTTATATTACATGGATAGTAAGAAACATCTTCCAGGGAGAACAGTTTCGTTAATGGTTCCTTTCCCTGGGTACGCATGCCCTAATCTGCATGTCCGAACTGCGAGACGCAGGTTAAAAACATCTGGGGGCATGTAGTAATTTAAATGAAAGTCATCTTTTATTCACCGACCGAATATTCCCTTAAGAACGCTAGCTTTCGGCTTCACCCAGTCTGAGGTACACATCCGGCTGACCCGGCAGTAATAATCGCAGAGGTGCTCCCCTTATGCCCTAGCTGAATTAACGGGAATGTAGGGCATAAATACAAGAGCCAGGCAACCCAGCTTGGCCAAAAATTAAGTCATATCGATGCATATAATGGCGAAAAAAGGTACATGCGGAAGAATAACACATGTGCGGGGCATAAAGCCTGGAAAGGTAATTAGATTAAGCTTGTGTATAGGAAGCCCCCAGGTATATTGAGCGCAGTTAGTGCGTCAAGATTGTGTAACCAAGACACAAATGTAGCCCCTTAGGGCCTTGAAGAGAAAAGAGGGAAAGAAAGAGAGAGAAAACAGGTGTGCAAAAAAAATTCATGGAGGTAAGGAGACGAACATAGAGTCTGGCGCTAGGCGTAGAATCTTCGGAGTCTGGCTGTGTTCCATGGGTTTGGCTCGAGTCGATTATTTGATGCATCCCGCAGACGGTACACTCCACCGGTCAGAATTTGGTTGATAATGAAGGGACCTTCCCATTTTGGCTTGAGCTTGTTCTTTTCCTTCTCCGGCAGGCGTAGAACTAGTTCGCCAATGTTATAGGTTTTGACCCGCACTTCTCTGCTTTGATACCTTCGAGCCTGTTGCTAATAGAATGCAGAACAAGCTTTTGCTACGTCGCGCTCCTCCTCCAGGGCTTCCAAACTGTCCTACCGATCGAGCTCGGCCTCTCTTTCTTTGTACATGCTCACTCGAGGTGAGTCATGAATTATGTCGCAAGGCAGCACCGCCTCAGCACCGTACACCATAAAAACGGTGTGTATCCGGTAGTGCGATTCGGCGTGGTCCGCAGCCCCCATAGTACGGAGTCGAGCTCCTCTACCCAATGAGTGTCTGATTCCTTTAAAGACCGGACTAATATGGGTTTAATGCCGCTCATGATGAGACCATTCGCTCGTTCGACTTGACCGTTAGTTTGCGGATGATAGACAGAAGCATAATTGAGCTTGATGCCCATGTTGCTGCACCAAAGTTTCACCTCATCGGCTGTAAAGTTCGTGCCGTTGTCAGTGATGATGCTGTGGGGGACGCCATAACGGTGTACAACCCCGGATATGAAGTCTATCATCGGTCCGGATTCAGCCGTTTTGATAGGTTTGGCCTCTATCCATTTGGTGAATTTATCCACCATGACCAGTAAGTATTTCCTCTTATGGATTCCCCCTTTAAGGGGTCCGACCATATCAAGCCCCCAGACCGCAAAGGGCCAAGTAATGGGGATTTTTTGGAGGGCGGTAGGTGGCATGTGGTTTTGGTTTGCAAAAAGCTGGCAACCGACACAATGCTGTACCAGATGCTGTGCATCTGCCCGGGCCGTCGGCCAAGAAAAACCTGTACGGAAGGCCTTGCTTACAAGGGCCCAGGCTGCGGCGTGGTGGCCGCCGAGTCCGGCATCAATTTCTGCCAAAAGCTTCTGCCCTTCCTCTTCGGAGATGCACCTTTGAAGGACTCCGATTGTGCTTTTCTTATAAAGCTCTCCCTCATGGACCTTGTAGGCTTTAGATCGCCACACTATGCAGCGGGCCTCGTTTTGGTCCTCAGGTAATTCCTATCTGGTTAGGTAGGCCAGGACGACACCAGCCCCTAGACTAGCCAGCATTTTAGAGCCGTCGAAGTGCATGATCCAATTGGAGTATGCGCCGTACTCTTTAGGGAGTTCGGCTTCTGTCCATTCGGCTACGAAATCGGCCAGAACTTGCGACTTAATGGCTCGTCGTGGCTTATATGTTATGTCAAATGGGAGGAGCTCGATGGCCCATTTGGCAATCCGGCCCGTGGCATCGCGGTTGTTTATTACATCATTGAGTGGTACTTCGGAGGCCACCGTAATCGAACACTCTTGAAAGTTGTGTCGTAATTTCCGGGATGCCATAAATACCGCGTATGCTATCTTTTGGTAATGTGGGTACCATGATTTGCATGGAGTGAGGACGGTGGATTCAAGTCCAGACCTTGACCCAATCTGTGATCCCGGGGCAGGGGAGTTTCCGATCTTGGAAGTTCGGGCTCCGGGATGTTGCCCTGTGGGTTCGGTATGCGGCCTGATTCTGGGTTCAGGGTTAGGGCGATGTCCTCCCGTGAGCGAGTATCCTGTTCAGAGGGCTTGGGAATCTGGACATAGTTCGTCCTTAGGATAGAGGGAGAATCGCCGCATTGCTCCTCCACCACCGCTATCTGATGGGTGACCGGCGGAGAGTTAATCTCCCTTTGGTCGGGTTTAAGCCCGATCCGATCATAGTCTGTAGTGACTCCCAGAGCGGCAATGCAATCCAAGAGCTTGTTCAAAGAGGAGAGCTCCATTGGATCCATCTGCTCGGCAAATTTTGAGCCGATGTGGAGGCTATTTTTGATGACCTGAGAGGTCATCCTCGGCGCAGCGGCCGAGCGGGCGATCATGACAAAGCAGCCTAGTCGGAGAGTTTGGCCTACAGCCAGGGCTTCCCCAGAGGTGATGTTGTCCTTGACAACGAGGCGAGCCATCTTCCTTATGATGACGACATAGTGGAACTCTCAATGAAAGCACCAATGTCGGTGTCAAAACCGGCGAATCTCGGGTAGGGTGTCCCGAACTGTGCGTCAAGGCGGATGGTAACAGGAGGCACGGGACACGATGTTTACCCAGGTTTTGGCCCTCTTGATGGAGGTAATACCCTACGTCCTGCTTGATTGTTCTTGATGATATGAGTATTACAAGAGTTGATCTACCATGAGATCGAAGAGGCTAAACCCTAGAAGCTAGCCTATGGTATGATTGTATGTTGTCCTATGGACTAAAACCCTTCGGTTTATATAAACACCGAAGGGGGCTAGGGTTACACAAGGTCAGTTACAAAGGTGGAGATATACATATCCGTATTGCCTAGTTTGCATTCCACGCCAAGTAGAGTCCCATGCGGACATGGGACGAAGTCTTCAATCTTGTACCGTCATAGTCCAACAGTCCAGCCAAAGGATATAGTCCGGCTATCCGGAGACCCCCTAATCCAGGACTCCCTCAGTAGCCCACGAACCAGGCTTCAATGACGTTGAGTCCGGCGCGCAGTATTGTCTTCGGCATTGCAAGGCGGGTTCTTCTTCAAATCTGGAATGTCTGTTAAGTAGTGTCCGGCCCCATAAATGTTCGACTTCTTGGCTTCTGTGCTCAATAAGGGCTATCTTCCATGTGTCGAACGAATACGAGGAGCCAGGGTATTTTTACATTCACCCCCTAGCCAGGTAAATAAATTGTCTATTAAAGGGATGGGGATTCTTAGATCCAATCCATACCATCCTCCCACGGTGAGAATCCATCGGAGCGCGCTTCGGAAAAAATCCACTCCAACATGGCCGACCACCGCAGCTCCTCCTCCCATCCCCGTTACCCTAATCCTGGTGATTGGGAGAGGTGTTCAGTCCCACACAGTCGATTAGTAGAGCTGCAGACTCAGGGATTTCTCCCTCCAGCATATATGGTCCCCGTCCGAGCCGGGCTCGCCACCTATAATAGTGGGGAGCAAGCGGAGAGCTTCCCCAGCCACTCTAAGGGGGAGCGGGTGTGCCTTGTTCCTTACTAAGGGGACTCGGATTTCCAATTCATCCGTTCCTCCACGGGCTCCTGGAGTTTTACGGTCTCCAACTGCATAATTTCACCCCTGCTTCCATATTACACATCGCCGGCTACGTTGCCCTTTGCGAGCTATTTCTGGGCTGCTAGGCTCATTTCGAGCTGTGGAAAAGGTTATTTTGCCTTGTGCCCCGCACAAAGAAAGGGTCACTTTATCAAGTGGGCGGAGCCGAAATATGGCGCATCGCCGAAACCGGATACCTGTCCGGTACTCCAAAGAAGACGTCCGAAGACTGGCCTTCGGAGTGGTTTTATATGGAGGACGTCCCCCTTCCAGACCCTATTCGACGGGGTCTTCCTGAGTTCAACAATGCTCCTCTGAAGAAACGCCGAAGCTGGCGCCCACGGAGCCCCCAGGAGGAAGACAACGGAGAAGTCCTTTACCTGATGAACCGGATTAAAGCGCTGGCTCAATCAGGATTGACAATAATTGAGGTTATGTCAATATGCATAATGCGGGGAGTGCAGCCACTTCAATATCGAGGGCACACCCTGTGGTGTTTTAACGGGGAAGATGATGCCACCCGTTGTGGGCGTAAGGGACCGGACTCCGCTGCTTCTTTAGCAAAAATTCTGTCCGAGTTGTTCAAGGGAGAGGAAGAGGAGTTCATCCATATCAAGCCACGAGATGGATTCTCCATGTACAACCCTCCAAGCAGGGTGAGTTATACCTCTTTACTCCCATTCTTCCCACATTCTTCATCGTAGGTACTCACCTTTCCATTTTACGGCAGGAACTGCGAAAAGATGTAAGGGAGGTCAACAGCCCATCTCCACAACCAGAGGACCTTGGCCGGGCCCTCGGTCCCGGACTCGAAGAGGATCCGGACATATTCGTGGAGCTGATAGACGGGCAATTCTATCAATTGAGCTACGATGACGCCATGGTGGCCATAATGGCCGACTATCCCGGACTGCTCCCTGCGTCACACGTAAGAAAAACCAAAATTGCAACTCCCAAAAATAGGATCCCCTTTTAGACACTTCACCTACCATACAAAACGGTGTTTTACAGGGAAGGCATTCAGGGCGCCATGCCAAACCTGTACCAACTTGCCAACAAGAGGCACCGAAGCCGGGTAGGCCGAAAAGGAAGGCGGTCAGGACGGAGACGCCGGCGCAGAGGTATGACACAAAACCTCGCTCCGTGGTTGTCGTCTTTCTCAAAATGCAATGATGTCCATGCTTCTTTAATAGAAAAAACGCTCGCCGAAGTATATCCGGAGAGGCTGCCGATCACGCTTCCACCAGCCGGGCTCAAGGGCCAGACACAGAGGCGGAGGCCAACATGGGGCGGACGATGGATGCTCCTCCTACAGAGGATGCTGATAGACTATCCGCTACAAATTCAGAAGTGGAGAGCGCCATGAATCATAGGCGTCACCGGGCCGTACTCCGTGACGCTTGCTTCTCACCGGAGGCATTTGATGCCTTCAATTCTGGAGACGCGTACCTCCGTGCTGCTCAAAATGGTCTAGCCAGAGCCACGGATCAGTATGTAAGGGATATACGGGTAAGCAAATCTGACGATTATATGTATCAGTAGCCCCTGAGACTTGAAACAGTTGACGCAACTGATTTAAGGATCATTATTTGTGCAGGTTCTTACGGAGAAGAATTCCCAACTGTCTCAAGAGCTGGACGAATGCAAGTCCCAGCTGGAAGCCGCTGTTGCCGCATTGAAGGAGTCCAAAAAGGGCCCCCTGGTAACTTTTTTGTCTATTGCAAAGAATATCGGTACCAAGTAGTATGCGGCATGTATGCACACCTAACAATAGATGTTGCAGGTGGCCCCAGAGTGAATCCGGAGGTCGTGGAGGTGGATACGACACGTGATGATTGACAACGAAATGCTGGTGAGCGCGTGCTGACGTGAGTCAGGCAGGAGAAAAATGATCTCCAAGATACCAATATCTGGCTGGGCGTGGAACTGAAGGATGTCCGAGCCCAGCTTGCAGACTCTGTGAAGGAGAATAAACGGCTTCAGCGCGACATTTTTAGTAAGTGCTTGAACAAACTTTTTAAAGGAGTTCGGCGGAGAAGCCTGCAAACAGTGTTATGTCTGCAGGTATGCTGACGGGTCGTCCCGCAGAGGAGATGCCCGGGTCTTTGGGTGATCTTCTACCAGAGCTCTCACAACTGCACAAACAAGTTCGGCAGGTGCTGCAGAGTATTGCGCAAGCCTTGTGGCCATCCGCGTCCCCGTTAGGAGGCATGGGGAGCTTATAGAAAAGCTCAAGGGAGTGCGGCGGCGCTTCCGATTATGGAAAATATCAGCCTGCCAACAAGGTGCGAGGGAAGCCTGGGCTATGGTGAAGACACGATATACCAAGGCTGACCCAAACCACATGGCCGAGGTCGGACCTGTGGGGCCCGATGGGAAAGAGATCCCCGTTAGTTTAGTGTATGATAAAGTAGAATTAGCCGCAAAGTATTCCCAACAGGATTGTAGGCTAGATAGCCCATTGGAGGGTATAGAAGAAGAATTTAATCAGTCTTAGTGACTGTGTACTTCAAGTGACATATGTAATGTCCCTAGCCGGATTGTAAATCATTTGTCATGGCGGACCTTTTCGCTTCATCCTCTGGACCCGATAGTCCGGAGTGTATCCGAATGCCCACTCGGTTATATAAAAACCGGGGTATGCATGGAAACCAGGCGTAGGGGTCATAAGTGCTTAAACAGACAAGTACCCAACTAGCTATGTTATATTACATGGATAGTAAGAAACATCTTCCAGGGAGAATAGTTCTGTTAAGGGTTCCTTCCCTGGGTACGCATGCCCTAATGTGCATGTCTCAACTACGAGACGCGGGTTAAAAACATCTGGGGGCGTGTAGTAATTTAAATGAAAGTCATCTTTTATTCACCGACCGAATATTCCCTTAAGAACGCTAGCTTTCGGCTTCACCCAGTCTGAGGTACACATCCGGCTGACCCAGCAGTAACAATTGCAGAGGTGCTCCCCTTATGCCGTAGCCGAATTAACGGGAACATAGGGCATAAATACAAGAGCCAGGCAACCCAGCTTGGCCAAAAATTAAGTCATATCGATGCATATAATGGCGAAAAAAGGTACATGCGGAAGAATAACACATGTGCGGGGCATAAAGCCCAGAAAGGTAATTAGATTAAGCTTGTGTATAGGAAGCCCCCAGGTATATTGAGCGCAGTTAGTGCGTCAAGATTGTGTAACCAAGACACAAATGTAGCCCCTTAGGGCCTTGAAGAGAAAAGAGGGAAAGAAAGAGAGAAAAACAAGTGTGCAAAAAAAAATTCATGGAGGTAAGGAGACGAACATAGAGTCCGGCGCTAGGCGTAGAATCTTCGGAGTCTGGCTGCGTTCCATGGGTTTGGCTCGAGTCGATTATTCGATGCATCCCGCAGACTGTACGCTCCACCGGTCAGAACCTGGTCGATAATGAAGGGACCTTCCCATTTTGGCTTGAGCTTGTTCTTTTCCTTCTCCGGCAGGCGTAGAACTAGTACACCAACGTTATAGGTTTTGGCCCGCACTTCTATGCTTTGATACCTTTGAGCCTGTTGCTGATAGAATGCGGAACGAGCTTTTGCTACGTCGCGCTCCTCCTCCAGGGCTTCCAAACTGTCCTGCCGATCGAGCTCGACCTCTCTTTCTTCGTACATGCGCACTCGTGGTGAGTCATGAATTATGTCGGAAGGCAGCAGCGCCTCAGCGCCGTACACCATAAAAACGGTGTGTATCCGATAGTGCGATTCGGCGTGGTCCGCAGCCCCCATAGTACGGAGTCGAGCTCCTCTACCCAATGAGTGTCTTATTCCTTTAAAGACCGGACTAATATGGGTTTAATGCCGCTCATGATGAGACCATTCGCTCGTTCGACTTGACCGTTAGTTTGCGGATGATAGACAGAAGCATAATCAAGCTTGATGCCCATGTTGCTGCACCAAAGTTTCACCTCATCGGCTGTAAAGTTCGTGCCGTTGTCAGTGATGATGCTGTGGGGGATGCCATAACGGTGTACAACCCCGGATATGAAGTCTATCATCGGTCCGGATTCAGCCGTTTTGACAGGTTTGGCCTCTATCCATTTGGTGAATTTATCCACCATGACCAGTAAGTATTTCCTCTTATGGGTTCCCCCTTTGAGGGGTCCGACCATATCGAGCCCCCAGACCGCAAAGGGCCAAGTAATGGGGACTTTTTGGAGGGCGGTAGGTGGCATGTGGTTTTGGTTTGCAAAAAGCTGGCAACCGACACAATGCTGTACCAGATGCTGTGCATCTGCCCGGGCCGTCGGCCAAGAAAAACCTGTACGGAAGGCCTTGCTTACAAGGGCCCGGGCTGCGGCGTGGTGGCCGCCGAGTCCGGCATGAATTCCTGCCAAAAGCTTCCGCTCTTCCTCTTCGTAGATGCACCTTTGAAGGACTCCGGTTGTGCTTTTCTTATAAAGCTCTCCCTCATGGACCTTGTAGGCTTTAGATCGCCACACTATGCAGCGGGCCTCGTTTTGGTCCTCGGGTAATTCCTGTCTGGTTAGGTAGGCCAGGAATGGTTCTGTCCACGGGACGGTGACGACCATTATCACGTGGGATGAAGGTGTTATTTCGGTGGCAGAGCCTCCGATTGTGTCAGGGTGTTCGGCATCTAGGGTTGTGGCCAGGTCAGGGTGTTCGGCATCTAGGGTTATTCCGAAGGCCGTGTAGTAGGGTCTCGTATTCGGCTGCATTGTTGGAGTCTGTATATAGTATTTGGAGCATGCATTGCACCGTATCTCCGGTGGGGGATGTCAGGACGACGCCAGCGCCCAGACCAGCCAGCATTTTAGAGCCGTCGAAGTGCATGATCCAATTGGAGTATGCGCCGTACTCTTTAGGGAGTTCGGCTTCTGTCCATTCGGCTACGTAATTGGCCAGAACTTGCGACTTAATGGCTCGTCGTGGCTTATACGTTATGTCGAATGGGAGGAGCTCGATGGCCCATTTGGCAATCCGGCCCGTGGCATCGCGGTTGTTTATTATGTCATTGAGTGGTACTTCAGAGGCCACCATAATCGAACACTCTTGAAAGTAGTGTCATAATTTCCGGGATGCCATAAATACCGCGTATGCTATCTTTTGGTAATGTGGGTACCATTATTTGCATGGAGTGAGGACGGTGGATTCAAGTCCAGACCTTGACCCAATCTGTGATCCCGGGGCAGGGGAGTTTCCGATCTTGGAAGTTCGGGCTCCGGGATGTTTCCCTGTGGGTTCGGTATGCGGCCTGATTCTGGGTTCAGGGTTAGGGCGATGTCCTCCCGTGAGCGAGTATCCTATTCGGAGGGCTCGGGAATCTGGACATAGTTCGTCCTTAGGATAGAGGGAGAATCGCCGCATTGCTCCTCCACCACCGCTATCTGATGGGTGACCGGCGGAGAGTTAATCTTCCTTTGGTCGGGTTTAAGCCCGATCCGATCATAGTCTGTAGTGACTCCCAGAGCGGCAATGCGATCCAAGAGCTTGTTCAAAGAGGAGAGCTCCATTGGATCCATCTGCTCGGTAAATTTTGAGCCGATGTGGAGGCTATTTTCGATGACCTGAGAGGTCATCCTTGATGCAGCGGCCGAGCGGGCGGTCATGACGAAGTAGCCTAGTCGGAGAGTTTGGCCTACAGCCAGGGCTTCCCCAGAGGTGATGTTGTCCTTGACAACGAGGTGAGCCATCTTCCTTATGATGACAACACAGTGGAACTCTCAATGAAAGCACCAATGTCGGTGTCAAAACCGGCGAATCTCGGGTAGGGGGTCCCGAACTGTGCGTCTAAGGCGGATGGTAACAGGAGGCACGGGACACGATGTTTACCCAGGTTCGGGCCCTCTTGATGGAGGTAATACCCTACGTCCTGCTTGATTGTTCTTGATGATATGAGTGTTACAAGAGTTGATCTACCACGAGATCGAAGAGGCTAAACCCTAGAAGCTAGCCCATGGTATGATTGTATGTTGTCCTACGGACTAAAACCCTCCGGTTTATATAGACACCGGAGGGGGCTAGGGTTACACAAGGTCAGTTACAAAGGTGGAGATATACATATCCGTATTGCCTAGCTTGCCTTCCACGCCAAGTAGAGTCCCATCCGGACACGGGACAAAGTATTCAATCTTGTACCTTCATAGTCCAACAGTCCGGCCAAAGGATATAGTCCGGCTGTCCAGAGACCCCCTAATCCAGGACTCCCTCAGTAGCCCTCGAACCAGGCTTCAATGACGTTGAGTCTGGCGCGCAGTATTGTCTTCGGCATTGCAATGCGGGTTCTTCTTCAAATCTGGAATGTCTATTAAGTAGTGTCCGGCCCCATAAATGTTGGACTTCTTGGCTTCTGTGCTCAATAAGGGCTATCTTCCACGCGTCGAACGAATACGAGGAGCCAGGGCGTTTTTACATTCGACCCCTAGCCAGGTAAATAAATTGTCTATTAAAGGGATGGGGATTCTTAGATCCAATCCATACCATCCTCCCACGGCGAGAATCCATCGGAGCACGCTTCGGAAAAAATCGACTCCAACATGTCCAACCACCGCAGCTCCTCCTCCCGCCCCCGTAGCCCTAAGCCCGGTGATTGGGGGAGGTGTTTAGTCCCACACAGTCGATTAGTAGAGCTGCAGACTCAGGGATTTCTCCCTCCAGCGTATATGGTCCCCGTCCTAGCCGGGCTCGCCACCTATAATGGCGGGGAGCAAGCAGAGAGCTTCCCCAGTTCCTCTAAGGGGGAGCGGGTGTGCCTTGTTCCTTACTTACTAAGGGGAGTCGGATTTCCAATTCATCCGTTCCTCCGCGGGCTCCTGGAGTTTTACGGTCTCCAACTTCATGATTTCACCCCTGCTTCGATATTACACATCGCCGGTTACGTTGCCCTTTGCGAGCTATTTCTGGGCTGCCAGGCTCATTTCGAGCTGTGGAAAAGGTTAGTTTTCCTTGTGCCCCGCACACAGAAGGGGTCACTTTATCAAGTGGGCAGATCCGAAATATGGCGCATCGTCAAAACCGAATACCTGTCCGGTACTCCGAAGAAGACGTCCGAAGATTGACCTTCGGAGTGGTTTTATATGGAGGACGTCCCCCTTCCAGACCCTGTTCGGCGGGGTCTTCCTGAGTTCAACAATGCTCCTCTAAAGAAACGCCGAAGCTGGCACCCACGGAGCCCCCAGGAGGAAGACAACAGAGAAGTCCTTTACCTGATGAACCGGATTAAAGCACCTATGCTTCCGCAGGAGAGAGCCAAGGGCTCGACTCCCTGCTTATGCCTGATGTTCTCCTCCCATGGCGCCGTCGCCCTCGATCCCGACTTCGGCCACCCTCCAGTGCTGATCCGACGCCGGCAACCGAGCCCCCCCCCCACACAGAGTGATAGCACCGATAGAGGCCCTGCCTCGTGCGCCCGCGCAAGGAGACAAGCGCTCTCCTCCCCGAGCTTTCTGCCTCTCGCGCCTGCTCGCCAGAGCCCTGCTCAGGCCGGACTGCAACCTCCCTCGAGCACCACCCTGCTCCAGCCGTTGGCAACCAGGTCGCACAGCCCCTGCCTTTCTCCTCCCCCTGGTTTTCACTCCCTCTCCTCACCTTTCTTTCTCTCCTCTCTCTCCAGGGGCCGCCATGGATGGCCGCCCGAGCTTCGTCGACCTCAAGCCCCTACCGTCGCGGATCCAACGGGTCCCGCCTCAGACACCGCACCCGTGCCCCGGATCAGCCGCGCCGCCAAGGGTCCCCATCGGCGTCGTCCTCTGCTCATTCTGCACTGGACAGAGGAGCTCGACCCCTTTGTCCCACTCGCCTCCCTGCTAAGCCAGACCCAGATCCGCCAGGCCGGCCTGCCTCCTCTACAGACTCTGATCCGGCCCATGAGGCCTGGTGAGCGGGCCCCACCCCTTGTGCATTGTTGGGCCAGCCTCTGATTCGGCCCGTTCATATTTTTTCCAATTATGCGATTTTGCTAAATTATCCAGAGTTTACCAGATTTGCTGAAAACCCCCTAAGCTTCATGCATTTAATAACTCACAAACCATGCATCAGATCAAAATAATTTATATATGTAAAATGCTTAGAATTTGTCTAGTTTCATAATATCCAACTTTCATCCATGTTTAAAATGTTTAAAATGCGGCTTGCATTTAATTTGCTAAATGCCATGTTAAAATGATTTATTTAATAACTAATTAATCATAGCTCCAAATTAAATGTTCTTTATATGTAAATGGGGTAGAAAAATGCCTAGTTTAATATGGTGCACTTTATTTTACTGTTTAACAACATTAAAATATGTTTTAGGGCAGAACAATACCAAATTCAAAATATGCATATGGGGATTTTCCGTAATTGTTGTTTGTTATTTCAGGCCTCATTTAAGCTTGCCTAAATAGTTAGTTTACTTATGCTTCACCCTCTTGCCATGTTTAACGACATTTAATATTGTTGAGTACCTAGACAGGAGGGAACTAAATAATAGTTGTGATGTTCTGTCAATATGCAACTCGTTGCATATTGAGCTCCACTTAACTTGTAGTATTGTTTGTGCACTTTGCCATGCCATGTTTCATTAAACCGGACATGCATCATAATTGATTGTGCATCATGTCATGTTTATGTGATGGTTGTTTACCATGTTGTTTGCTTCTTTCCGGTTGTGCTACTTCTCGAAGTTCTCGGTATCGTTGCGATTGTGAGGCTCCGTTCGACTCCGTTGGTTCGTCTTCTTCATGGATTCGATCTTCTTCCTAGCGGGATTTCAGGCAAGATGACCGTCACCCTGGATCTCACTACTATCTTTGCTATGCGAGTTGTCTCGATGCTATCGCTATGTCGCGCTACCTACCACTTGTTTATCAAGCCTCACAATATGCCATGAAACAACCTCTAACCTTTTTCACCAACCCAGCAAACCGTTGTTTGGCTATGTTACCACTTTGCTCAGCCCCTCTTATAGTGTTGCTAGTTGCAGGTTGTTCCATGTTGGGACATGGACATCATGGATATCTTGGGATATCACAATATCTCTTATTTAATTAATGCACATATATACTTGGTAAAGGGTGGAAGGCTCGGCTTTTTGCCTGGTGTTTTGTTCCACTCTTGCCGCCCTAGTTTCCGTCATACCGGTGTTATGTTCCTTGATTTTGCGTCCCTAACACAGTGAGGGTTTATGGGCCCCTCTTGATAGTTCGCCTTTGAATAATACTCCTCCAGCAAGGCCCAACATTAGTTTTACCATTTGCCTAATAACAACTAAAAACTTGCATTGGGACCGGCTAGCACCCGAGGACTCTTAATCAACCCCTGGGCCAGTGCTCCTCTTGAGTGTTGGTACAAACCAGGTAGACTGCGGCGCCGCCTCAGGGAAACCCGAGGTATTTGGTATATACCTGTAGGCTGACCTATCCGATTGTGGCCTGAGACAAGATACGCACGGCTCCTCTCGGGGTGTCGGCATGTCGGGAGGTGTTGTTGGACTTGTTTTACCATTGTCGAAATATCTTGTGCACTGGGATTCCGAGTCTGATCGGAGGGTCCCGCGATGGAGGATTGTCTCCATGGATTGTGAGCTTGTCATGGGCTAATTTGGGACACCCCTGCAGGGTTTAAAATTTCAAGAGGCGTGCCCGTGGTTATGTGGCAGATGGGAATTTGTTAATATCCGGTTGTAGTGGACTTGAACTAAACTGAACTAAAATACACCAACCGCATGCATAACCGTGACTGTCTCTTTTCGGGTGCGTTCGAAAAGAGAACATGGTTGGGTTATGTTTGAACGTAAGCAGTTCAGGATCACTTCTGGATCATTACTAGTTTGCGACCGTTGCGTAGTTTCTCATCTTAATCTTGTACTCGTAAGTTAGCCACCATACAATGCTTAGTCGCTTGCTGCAACCTCACCACTTATCCTTTCCATACCCATTAAGCATTGCTAGTCTTGATACCCATGGTATTGGGATTGCTGAGTCCTCGTGGCTCACATATTACTAGAACATCAGTTGCAGGTACATGTAATGCGATGGTCTGACGCGAGTGCGATTCTTGCTTGTTTGGAGTTCTCCTTCTTCGATCAAGGGATAGGTTCTGGCTCGGGGAGCCTGGGCTAGCAAGGTGTATGTCATTCTCCTTTTTCATTTGATTTCATCAGTAGTTAGATCTTGCTCTTCTGTATGATGATTGCTATGTATTGATGAACTGTTGTATGAATCATGTAGCTTTTGGCGAGTGTAAGCCTTTATCTTGTATCCTCATCTATTCAGTACATGGTATGTTGTAATGATATCCACCTTGCTATGCGCTCAAAATGCGATTGTGCCCCAATCATGAATTCATCATGTGAGTGGGATAGAATCGCATCTTAGGTGCTACACCTCCATAGGCACATCCTATCAAGGTGAAGATCGTGCCTGCTTTTTAAGGGATATTGAGGGAGTCCTGGATTAGGGGGTCTCCAGACAGCCGGACTATCTCCATTGGCCGGACTGTTAGACTATGAAGATACAAGATTGAAGACTTCGTCTCATGTCCGGATGGGACTCTACTTGGCGTGGAAGGCAAGCTAGGCAATACGGATATGGATATCTCCTCCTTTGTAACCGACCTTGTGTAACCCTAACCCTCTCCGGTGTCTATATAAACCGAAGGGTTTTAGTCCGTAGGACAACAATCACAACATACAATCATACCATAGGCTAGCTTCTAGGGTTTAGCCTCTCTGATCTCATGGTAGATCTACTCTTGTACTACCCATATCATCAATATTAATCAAGTAGGACGTAGGGTTTTACCTCCATCAAGAGGTCCCGAACCTGGGTAAAACATCGTGTCCCCTGCCTCCTGTTACCATCTGGCCTAGACGCACAGTTCGGGACCCCCTAACTGAGATCCGCCGGTTTTGACACCAACATTGGTGCTTTCATTGAGAGTTCCTCTGTGTCGTCACCGTAAGGCTTGATGGCTCCTACTATCATCGATAGCGATGCGGTCCAGGGTGAGACTTTTCTCCCCGGACAGATCTTCGTATTCGGCGGCTTTGCACTGCGGGCTAATTCGCTTGGCCATCTGGAGCAGATTGAAAGCTACGCCCCTGGCCGTCAGGTCAGATTTGGAAGTTTGAACTACATGGTCGACATCTGCGGAGACTTGATCTTCGACGGATTCAAGCTGCAGCCGGACGCGCCGCACTGTCATGATGGGTATGACCTAGCTCTACCGCCGAACAGTACCCCAGAGGCCGCGCCCGCATCAGCTCCGACCCTTAGCTCGGAGCCAACTGCGCCAATCAAGCACGGGTGGTTAGACACCGCCTCAGGGGCTTCAGTCTCAACGGCGATCGAGCCGAACACCAGCATAATCCTCTGCGCAGCCCGTGATTCCAAGGTGCTGGACTCTTTTTCTGACTCCGAACCGCCCGCGCCCCTGCCAATCGAATCCGATTGGGCGCCGATCATGGAATTCACCATCTCGGATATCTTTCAGCACTCGCCCTTCGGCGACATTCTGAATTCACTAAGGTCTCTCTCTTTGTCAGGAGAGCCCTGGCCGGATTGTGGCCAACAGGATTGGGATGCGGACGACGAAGAAATTCGACGCCCACCCACCACCCACTTAATAGCCACTGTCGATGACTCAACCGACATGCTCGACTTCGACTACGAAGACATCAACGGTATGGACGACGATGCGGGAGGCGAAGAGGAACCACCGCCCACAGGGCGCTGGACGTCCACCTCATCATATGACGTATACATGGTGGACACACCAAAAGAAGACGACGACATGGAACGGAAGGACGCACCGAAGGCTTGTTCCCTCGAGAAGCAGTCAAAGCGGCAGCGCAAGCGCTGCCCCAAATCCCGCCTCGGCAGAAA
Organism: Triticum urartu; assembly: GCF_003073215.2. NCBI lineage: Eukaryota > Viridiplantae > Streptophyta > Magnoliopsida > Poales > Poaceae > Triticum > Triticum urartu. The sequence goes on from NC_053026.1 coordinate 286,998,622, forward strand.
TAACGATCATACAGACCCAGCGTTGGAGCAGGGCGAACCACTGCCGCACCACGGCAATACGAAGAATCCAACCGAACAAACCAATTCTGTCAAAGATAATAGTCCGGACGACATAACGCCGGACAGGCACCCGGAGCAGCAGAATGCCCGTCAAAGGCTTGTTGCCACCGCGAGGAGTCTGAAAAAGCAAAAGCAAAGGCTCAAGGCTGCGCAGGACACACTCCAAATCAGATGGAGTAGAGTACTCAACACAGCAGCGAAGTACGGTGGCAATCGCCCCACCAAGAGCTACCCAAAGCGGAAGTTGCTACCTGAATTCGATGAGGAGGCCTCAGACCCCCCACAACCAAAAATCAAAACGGCCACCTGGCCGGATAGACGACCTCACGGCCAACATAGAGCAGCAAACAACGCCACTCACAAGCCAATACGTGATCCACGCGAGGGCTCGCAACAAAAGGACGGCGCAACCAGATCCATCTATGGACCACGCAAGCGTGCCCCAGCATACGATGTAACACAACAAACATCTGAACAACGCGGTACACCCAGATACAGGGGTGCCGCACACCCCCTATGTTTCACCGATGAGGTGCTGGACCATGAATTTCCAGAGGGATTCAAACCCATAAACATAGAGGCATACGACAGAACAACAGACCCTGGGGTCTAGATTGAGGACTATATCCTCCATATCCATATGGCTCGAGGAGATGATCTCCACGCCATCAAGTACTTACCCCTCAAGCTCAAAGGGACAGCTCATCACTGGCTTAAAAGCCTCCCTGAAAACTCCATTGGAAGCTGGGAAGAGCTCGAAGACGCTTTTCGGGAAAAGTTTCAAGGGACTTGTGTCTGACCTCCGGACGCGGATGATTTGAGTCATATAACTCAACAGCCCGGAGAGTCATCCCGAAAGCTCTGGAACATGTTTCTTACTAAAAAGAACCAAATTGTCAACTGTTCGGACGCCGAAGCCTTGGCAGCTTTTAAGCATAGCATCCGTGACGAATGGCTTGCCAGACACCTCGGCCAAGAAAAGCCAAGAACAATGGCAGCATTAACAAGCCTCATGACCCGCTTTTGCGCGGGTGAGGACAGCTGGCTAGCTAGATGCAGCACCAGCGACCCCAGTACATATGAAGTTAGAGCTGGAAATGGGAAATCACGGCGCAACAGCAATAACAAATGCCGGAATAAAGAAGACAACACGAAGAGCACGACAGTAAACGCCGGATTCAAAAGCTCTCGGCCAGGTCAGCAAAAGCCGCCCTCTAAAGGCACCAGAGACGAACTGTCCAGCCTAAACAAAATTCTGGACCAAATATGTCAGATCCATAGCACCCCTGGTAAACCCACTAATCATACCCACGGAGAATGTTGGGTCTTCAAGCAGTCCGGCAAGCTCAACGCCGTACACAAGGGGGAGGATACACCAAGCGAAGACGAGGATGAGCCTCTCAAGCAAGACACTGGGGAACAAAAGAAATTTCCACCAGAAGTCAAAACAGTAAACGTGTTACACGTGATCAAGGGGAGAAACAAAACGACACTCCCAGAAAAATATGCCCAAAGGCATATCACCGCGGAGTCCTGCCACTGGTCGTCTCAACCGATCACTTTCGACCATCGTGATTACTCAGCAAGTATCCGGCGTGCAGGATGGGCTGCCCTGGTATTAGACCCAATAATTGACGGATACCATTTCACACGAGTCCTAATGGACGGTGGCAGCAGTCTCAACCTGATATACTAGGATACAATCCGCGAAATGGGGATAGACCCAATGAAAATTTGCCATAGCAATACTACCTTTAAAGGAGTAATGCCAGGACCAGGGGCTCATTGCACGGGCTCCCTGCTACTAAAGGTTATATTCGGCTACCCCGATAACTTCTGTAGTGAACACTTAACCTTCCACATCGCTCCGTTCCAAAGTGGCTATCAAGCACTACTTGGACGCGAAGCTTTTGCTCGCTTTAATGCAATACCACATTACGCTTCCCTGACGCTCAAGATGCCTGGTCCACGCGGCATCATTACAGTGAACGAAAGTATTAAACGATCTTTGCGCGCCGAAGAGAATGCGACTGCCTTGGCAGCCGCACACTAAAAACGGCCTCACCAACTAAAGCATTTGATAGGTCGTCAAGACCACGGACGCGGTTAGACGAGTCCAGTGCTGCTATATGTAATTTGTACCGGATTGATGGCCACACCCCTATTACAAATACAAGGGGCTCAACGCGCGCAGACAAGTGGCAATTTCTACTCATTTCTAGTTATACATGGTTTCTTTAAAAACTATCTTTTTGCACAACAACTTTTTCACCTAAGTCCCTCTCTTTTACAGATGATCATCGTGCTACACCCGTCCAGGATACGGCACAACGGAGACACAGGCGCAGACGTGCAGCAGGGACCCGCTCCAAGGATTCTTTTTAGATTAAGACCCTGCGTAAACCTTTTTTTACTGTCTCTTGTTGATACACATCCCTCAAATTCTCAGTACAATTGAGAAGGATGCTGACGTCTTGGCATGTGGCCACGTCATAATAATGCACGTACCTGGACACAAGGGGCTTCTTACAAAGGGCACTATTTAGGCCCGATTTATACCATAAAGACCGCATACCTTAGGGAGTGTTCGGCGTCGCGAGTTTGGTCTTATATGCATCAGCTCCGAATCATTGTCTTTGGTCAAATGTTGGGTTTGCCTGGCTCCTGTGTTTTGGTGCCTTACGTTCCGCTTTATCGGCTAAGGCAACACTAGGAGAACTACTGCGATTGTGCCCTGGTTCATCCGGACGAGCACCTCAGTAGAGAAAGCCGAAAATTGACTGTCATGATATAGCGTGAGACTGGTTAACCACTTGATGACCTATCGGAATGTTATAATTCCTCCGCCTTAACGAAGGGCCGTTTTCCAGCCTGGCATGTACGCACCCCGAGATCGGAGAGTGCGGTGCCACCAGGGGCTATCTAGTAGCCCCACTGTCAAACTCCTATGGCTAAGTGAAAGTGTTAAAGCATTATAGTCTGGTTGCCTCATTCGCTGCGCTATCACCTCCTTAATAGGACCAAGACGTTGGGTTAAGTGTGAACAAGCGTTTTTTGCGAGCACCTCCGCATTATATGCGTGGGGGTTGAAGTCGACGACTGTAATCTTTCAGGTTATATACATATATACGCAAACGGCCGCACAAGAGGCATCACATTACTTTCCGGCAAAAGTATAAATACAGCCTTACTATATTTTATAAAAACATTGTGTTTACAATGGGAATACATGTCATTCAAACATAATATTCTTCGAGCACTGGGACTCCATCAAACGAGCACCCTCAAGAACCTCTTCAAAATAGTGCTCGGCAGCTACTCGGCCCTTGGCTGAACCTTGCTCTGCAACAGTGGTAGCATCCATCTCCGCCCAGTATGCCTTGACACGGGCAAAGGCCATCCGCGAGCCTTCTATGCACGCCGACCTCCTCATCACGTTGATGCACGGCACTGCACCAAGGAACTACTGCACTAAGCTGAAATAGCTGTTCGGCTTCGGCTTTTCCGGCCACAAATGATCTACAACAGACCTCATGGCGAGTCCGTACAACCTATTAAGTTCGGCCCATTCGGCTAGCTGATCAGTCAAGGGAAGTGGATGCTTTGGAACGTTGAATTGCGACCAGAATGGCTTGTCCACTTCATGATCTGATTGATCTTGGAAGTATTCGACCGCATCGACAGCGCTCGCCGCCAAGTCCATATATGCGTCTGCCGAACTCCACAACCGATCCAGAGGGGCATACCGTGGATCTCCGAACTTTCTCCGCAGCAGAAAGGGCTTCCCAGCCACAATATCCCCGGCTTCGCGCAGCTCCTCCTTCTTCGCCCTCATAGCAGAGCGACTGTCTTTGGTCGCCATAGTGGCCTTCTCAAGGTCCGCTGCCTTCACTCGGTTCTCTTCTTCAAGGAACTGGCAACGGTCGGCAGTGCCTTTTAATTCTACGACCATCTTGGCCATCTGTTCTTTGCTTTCACAATGGGCATCCTTCTCGGCTCTTAACTCTTCGGCCGCCTTTAAAGCAGCTGCATTATTAACCCTCGCTTGTTCCTTGGCTCGGGTGAGTTCCGCCCGAAGGGTCTCCACGGTGGCAGCTCCGTCTGCAGTCACAACATATTAAAGATACTGGCATCATGCTGCTCTTATTGTGTGACATTCACCAGAAAATATTACTTACCCTGTGATTCGTCAAGCCGCTTGTTAACAAGCTCGATGTCCGCGTCCGCCGCATCCAGTTGTCGTTTTAATTTGGCAAACTCACTATTCCGGCTAGCCACCGGAGCTTCCACCACCTGCACATAAAGGCAGTCTGGTTATTGCCTGGGACTATGATCCTCCGTTCGCCATCGTTCTCAACGACAACCAGAGTCTCACGGGCTACTATCTACATAGGGAACACCTAACATGTGCGGTACTATCACATATTATTTCACGTACCTCAAAGCCTGTCAGTAGACTCATAAAGGCTTCATGTAATCCGCTTTCGGCGGACGAAATTCTTTCCATCACCGTACCCATCAGCGCACGGTGTTCTTCTGAGATGGCCGCTCGCCCCAACAGCTCCCTCAGAACATCCGATCGCATACCAGACAGTGCCGGACTCTTTTGTTTGCTCTCTTCGGGAGCCGGACGCTGGGGACTTCGGGGGTCTAAGGGATTATCTTCTGGCCTCACTGGATCCGGAGAGGACCTCTGTGACGACACTTCGGGGTCGCCCGCTTCTTGAGCGGAGGAGTCCGGGGGAGGCATTTCGCTCTCCATCATCTCCGGAAGAAGATCCCCCAAAGACGAGCTCAGCTGGGAAGGGCTAAGACCCGAACTGCAAGATATATGCGGCGGTTATTTTCTCAGAGGAAAGATAGTATACCTTCACTATTAAAGTATTTTTTGGATCACTTACGACTCGTTGGAGGGCTGATCCCCCCGCGGACTTTGTGCGGCAAGACCACCCCCCGAGGCAGGACCCTCTGTTAGAGACTTCTTCTCTCGTTTGGAGGCCTCGGCTTCCGGATCCTCGGAGGCAGTCCTCTTCCTTCCCCGGTTATCCTCCTTTAAGGAGGCTCTCATTCCCTTGGTTGGAACTGGCAGCGATGGGGCCTGCTTCCGCCCATATTATTCCCCCCTGTATCTTCCTTCGAGGGCTCCGGGAAAGGTGCGAGCTCGAGCATCTTTTCCAATACCGGATTTTCCAAACCCTCAGCGAGGGGGGCCGAACACCGAATCATCTTCGCCTTTGTTAGCCAGCCCTGGTCAAAGAGCGATCTCTCAGAAATAACTTCATGATGAATAAAGGACAGTGTGTTCGGCTAGAGGATTTCTTACTTGTTCGGCGGCGCTGTTACTGCTCAGGCCCACGTCCTCAGTAGCATCCGGACACTCTATTTGAGGTCCGAAGAATGACTTGTACATCTCCTCGTGCGTCAGGCCGAGGAAACTTTGAATGGCACGCGGTCCTTCTGGGTTGAACTCCCACAAGCGAAGGGGCCGGCGTTTGCAAGGCTGGACTTGAGGAACCAGCATAACTTGTATTACCACGACTAAATTAAAATCTCCCTCGAAGAGATCTCGAATGCGGCTTTGTAGTATAGGCACGTCCTTAGTTGGACCCCAGCTCAGACCTCTGCTAATCCATGACATTAGTCATGGTGGGGGGCCCGAGCGGAAAGTGGGGGCAGACGCCCACTTGGCACTTCTGGGAGCTGTGATGTAAAACCACTCCCATTGCCATAATTCGGACACCTCTGGAAAGGAACCTTTCAGACAGGGAGCTCCTGCCATCTTGCCTATTGATGCACCTCCGCACGCTACATGTTGCCCCTCGATCATCTTTGGCTTCAATTCAAAGGTCTTGAGCCACATGCCGAAGTGAGGGGTAATGCGGAGGAAGGCCTCGCACACGACAATAAATGTCGAGATGTGGAGAAAGGAGTCCGGAGCTAGATCATGGAAATCTAGCCCGTAATAGAACATCAAACCCCTGACGAAGGGATCCAGAGTGAGGCCTGGGCCTCGGAGGAAGTGGGAGACGAACACGACGTTCTCGTTGGGTTCGGGAGTAGGGACGACCTACCCCCGAGCAGGAAGCCGATGCGAAACCTCGGCGGTCAGGTATCTGGCCTCCCTCAACTTCTTGATGTCCTCTTCCATCACGGAGGAGGGCATCCATCGGCCTTGAAGGTTGGATTCGGACATGATTGAAGATCCGGAGCACCTAACCTGGGCTTTGGGTGTTGGAACTCGAGGCGGGGGAAGGGTTTGATTGAGCACGAGAGGGAAAAAGTGAAAACCTTGTCCCTTTATAAAGAGGGTGAATATCAAGCATCCTCTCCGTAGCTGTTTAGGACTTGCCTATAATCTAGGAGTCCTAGACACGGTTGGGTTACCCACGACCGCATTAATGAGAATCCCGAAATTGGGGGAACACGATCTCTGCTTTGACAAGACGTGTCAAGAAACCGCCTCACATTATGTGTGGAGCTGGTTGAAGAAAAACGGTTCGAATAATCACCGAGCCATGACATAACGTCATGCTGCCAAAACAAGTTAGCAAATTGGAATTGCAAAAATATTATTCTCTCTACGGCGGTATGTGGAACTTATTTTGCAGGGTCGGACACTATCCTCGTATTCAAATTCTTCTGTGATGTATTCGGAGAAGGAACCCGCCTTGCAATGCCGAAGACAATACTACGCGCCGGACTCATCATCATTGAAGCCTGGTTCAGGGGCTACTGAGGGAGTCCTGGATTAGGGGGTCTCCGGACAGCCGGACTATCTCCATTGGCCGGACTGTTAGACTATGAAGATACAAGATTGAAGACTTTGTCTCGTGTCCGGATGGGACTCTACTTGGCGTGGAAGGCAAGCTAGGCAATACGGATATGGATATCTCCTCCTTTGTAACCGACCTTGTGTAACCCTAACCCTCTCTGGTGTCTATATAAACTGAAGGGTTTTAGTCCGTAGGACAACAATCACAACATACAATCATACCATAGGCTAGCTCTAGGGTTTAGCCTCTCTGATCTTGTGGTAGATCTACTCTTGTACTACCCATATCATCAATATTAATCAAGAAGGACGTAGGGTTTTACCTCCATCAAGAGGGCCCAAACCTGGGTAAAACATCATGTCCCCTGCCTCCTGTTACCATCCGGCCTAGACGCACAGTTCGGGACCCCCTACCCGAGATCCGCCGGTTTTGACACCGACAGATATGCTTAATGATTTCGATCATCTCACTCGCGCATAATGCTATGAGTACATCGGGAAGTGGAGAGGTCCACGGCACAGTAAGAGGACCCTTAGTCGTCCCAACGGCCTATAAAAGGGGAACGACCATTACCGTTGGAATACGCCTCCTTCCTCTTCTTGCCCACACTCTCCCGATCTCTAGAGCTCTGGCGCCCTGTGCCACTCCAGCTAATCCTTCCAAGCCACTTCCTTACTCTGGCTATGGCCGGATCTGGTGCCAAGGGCAAGGGGCGGCCTCCTCCATCACCAATAGTGACATCGAGGATCTGAAGAGCACCAATTACCTCTCGACTGACATCACTCATCACGCCCCAGAAAAGGGCCAAGCCATGCCCACGCCTCAACCGAGCGAAAGGGTGGTGTTCGTTTCCCACTTCTTCTGGGGACTAAGCTTCCCACTCCACCCCTTCGTCGGCGGCTCATGTTCTTCTACGGGCTGGATTTCCATGATCTGGCCCCAAACTCCTTCCTCCACATCTCGGCCTTCATCGTATTCTGTGAGGCCTTCCAGCGAGTTTGGCCGCACTTCTACTTGTGGTTGAAAGTGTTCAATGCCAAGCCGAAGTTAGTTAGCGGCGAGCAAGCAGACTGCGGCGGGGCCATGATTAGCAAGCTGGCGCAGGTCCAATGGCCGGAGGGCACCTTCATTGACACTATTAAACTTTGGCAGAAAGAATGGTTCTACATCATAGAACCACAGGAAGCAGCCTGGACGGCGGCTCGTGAATTCAGATCCGGCCCCCCAGCAAGGCTAACCTCGTGGACCAAGAAAGGTCTCGTCTGGGAACCTACCGAAGAGGTGAAGATGCCGTGGAAGCGCGTCTCCAACCTGATAGAGGCTAGCACTAAACTTACCAACGTGGTCCGGGTTATGCTCTGTTGCCGCCTCCTCTCCTGTTAATAGAGGGCCACCCCAATGCGGTCTTACAAGCCAGAGGATCCAGCCACCGTGAAATACTTCTACGACACTACCCATGATAAACTGTGGAAAGTGCTGTTTAAACCTCAGAAGTCGTGGCCGGCCAAGGAGGAAGACATGGGCCTTGAAGCCTCGAATCCTCCGAAGGAGGTAACTGAGTTCTCACCCGCTTGATGTTCGGATATACGTATCATGAGAGATCCAGTCTAAGTCTCTGTTATCTCCACAGGGCCGGCTCAAGAAGGCCAAGAAGATCAGCAGTCGGGCCCCGATGCCTGAAGATCCTCGGTCGGCTCCGCTGGAGGAGATGTTGATCGTGGCACCATACAAGGCGACAAAGAAGAAGAAGAAAACACCGAAGGCCAGAGAAGTCCTCGGCTCAAGACGTCATCCGGATAGCAAATCCGGAGACACCGCGACCACCTCCGCCCAAGACGGGGAGGAGGACGAGGACGAAGAGGAGAATGCCTCCTCCCGAGCCAAGAAGAGAGCGGTGTCTGAGGATGTCGAGGAGGAGCAACCTCCTCAAGCTCCAAAGAAGTGGTGCAAGCCCAAACTGGTCCTGCCTGACAGCTTAGACTCCGATGAGGAGTCCGTGCCGTCCGAAAAGGTTTTGGAGCAGAACCCCAGGGTCAAGCCCCCCGCCAAGAGGTATGTATATCATTATTTTCTAGATGTTTATTTTGCCATCCTTTTTGCCGGTAGAGTATGTATTGCATACTGCAACCCACCACGTGACCGTCCTATCGACGAGACCTTGGAGGGGAATTCTCTGCCAGCCAAACTGGTGGAGAGCGGGCCTGCCTCGCTCTCCACACCTCCCCATTTCACTGGAGAAACCAGGGAGGAGCTGTCCAGAAAGACCCCTCCCCGCCCAAGCGTGGGGGAGGTGGTGACGAAGTTATGGCCGAGGCTAACACCTCGGTCGCCAAAGACCAGGAGCACGGATCTCTCCTGGCGCACGAAGAGGGAGAGCTCGGCCAATCCGAGCCCTCCCAACAGGTCGAGCCGAAGCCACGAAGTCCTCGGAGGTGCCGATCCTGCCCGCCACCGAGGGGGGAGCCAGGGGCCCGCCCCCTATGCTGGACACCGACAACCACGCTGCCGAAGGGTGGCCGGATGTGATGGAGGAGGTATTAAACAACTCCTCCATCATTGTCGAACACCGTGCCCTGAAGGGTGTGGTTCTACAAGGTATTCGGTCCATTAATAGCAGACTAAAGGAAGCCTTCAGTGGTCTCCTGATAGGCTTAGAGGTGAGCCATGTAATACTTTCTATCATAAAGCGGATGTAGCCACCAATGATCTTATATGTAGCAGCCCCCCAATACTTGGTTAGGGTTGGAAATCTTGACTAAGGATAAAAAATCAGGAGGTTTAAATGATGCGAATGCTTTGATATGATAGGCCTCCTCCTTGGCGGCGGCTGCCAATGCCGTGGCACTGGAGGAGATAAATCGGAAGCTCAAGAGCTCTGACGGGGAGCTCAGCCTCATCAACAGGCGGTTTGATGAAGCGCAAGGTAAGCCCGATCGAAATGCTATAGCCCTAATTTTTAGCAAAGTATTCGGGACTGTTCATGAATGAGTGTTGATTAATTCACAGCTGCCACCGCTGAGGTTGAGAGCATCAAGGGAGAATTGAAGGAGACCAAGGTAGAAGCGGCGAAGCAGAAGGCAGCGGCTGACAAGGTGGCTGCCGAACTCACCACGGTGAAAACCATGAGTGAGAAGCATGAGGCCTGAGTGGCCGAAGTGCAACAGGAGCTCAAGGATGCCGTCACGAAATGGGAGGACCTTGAGAAAAAGAGTAAGGACCAGTCCTTCGAGCTATCCAAGGTGAAGCAGGAGGTCCAGGAGGCAACGACAGAGGTGCGAGGTTTCTGGGAAGAGCTCCGCCAAGTGAGGAAAATTGCTGATGGTAAGCCATATTTACTGTAGAGTGTCTTTGGTGGGAAAAAAATCATGTTGCTCACCCGGATCTGGCGTGCTGCGGGCGCTTTCGCGGAGCTTCCGAGGGGTGCGGCGGATGCTACCAAGCGCTACGCGATGAGGGAGGAGGACACCGATCAGCGGCTGTTCTGGGCGCAGTTCCAGGCGCCTGAACACCCTTCCCTCCGGAGTAACCAGATGAAACAACTCATGGAGTGGCATCAGATGGCGGAGCCATCCATGAAGGACCTTTGTGTCCGGCTATGGCCCTCAGAGCCAGTACCGATCAGCTACTTTGGCCTGGTGCAGAATCTGCGCGACGCGTCACCCCAAATTGATGCCATGAAGCGCTCCATGTGTATTGAAGGAGCGTAGATGGCCTTTTCAAGGACCATGGTGCACTGGCCGAAGATCAAGACGGCAGAGATGGCCACCGGTCCCCCTCCGGCTGGGAAGGAGCATCATCGTCCCGAGTAGTATCTCTCCGTCGTTATGGATGGTGCTCGGGCAGAGGGCCAGTGCTCCAAAGATGTAATCCTTGACTGAATTGCCTTATGTGGGAATGAAAATTAGAGCTTTTTCTTATGTAATGTTGTCCTTTGAATGCTTTTACCGGAAGTGTATCCGTGTTGATTTTACTTTGACTCCTGGGCGGTCGTTTTAAGTCTAAAAGTTACCAGTCGTTGGCTTTAGCCCCCAGGTATATGCTATAAGGGGTCTTTCATCCCCGCAGTACCCTTAGGCGATGTCTAAGTGCCCGAAGGCGGTAGTGTGTGGGGGAAACTAGGCAATCGAACCATACGACTTTAATGCTTTCACTTAGCCATAGGAGCTTGACTGCGGGGGCCAGTGACTAGCCCCTAGTGTTTTGTGATGTTCGGGAAATCCAAGGCGTGTGCCTATGATCACGTGGCTTGTGTAAGGACAAACCCTTCGTATAACATGGGGAAATCACTATCGAATTGTATTTTAACACTTGTCATTGAATCGCCGACCAGTTCTTGCTTATTATGACAGTCAGTTTTCGGCTTTCTCCACTGAGGTGCTTTACAAGACCTCCCAGAAGCACAATCACAGTGGTTCTCCCTTTACCCTTTTAGCCGGACATTCGGAATGTAAGGGGGTAAGCACAGACATAATTTAGACCTGATTCATATAATGCAATATCCAAGACGCCGGACACTCAACGAGATTGTAGTGTCGGACTTGGTGCGCGGGGCGAGTGAAATTGCGCACTTGGTTTATTAACCAATTGTATCTTTTGAAAAATATGTGTGTGCCGAGCAAGTCGAAGAGCAACAAGGAAATAAATAAAGGCGATAAAGATGTCTACCCAAATACTGTAAAAGGCGATTTTATTTCCAATAAGCTCGGGACGTCTATCTGTACAATTCAGACTGCCAAGGCCTCTATTACAGGTAAAAAGAAAAGAAAAAAATCTTAACAGATGAAAGGTTTACGCAGGGCCTTGATGCATGGGTTGAAGCCTCTACTATGCCTTGTTGCACATATGCGCCTTTTCTTTTGCTTAGGTGAAAGAGATTGGCTAATGGGTCCTTGACTAGGAACCTTGAGAAGTAGCCGTTGGAGCTTGATGTTGGATGGGTCCGAGATGGCACCCATTACCATCCGAAGACATACTTGACTATAGTTCGGTTGAGCCGAACACATGGTGTTAAGGTTTATCCTTAAGCCCCCATGACGACCCATGGTATCTTGAGCGCAAAATTGTGCTGGCAGAGCACATAGTGTGTGATTGGGGTGAATATGTTGTGGGAGGGGGGTGTCCCTATTTGCAACGAACACAAGGAGGTTCCCAAATCGAGGAAAGGGCCTGAGCCCGTTATGCTGCCCCTCGGGCCTTGATGGCAGGCTGGTGTCTAGCCCCCTCGATGCTGGTGTGGTCCTTGGTAGCCAAGGCTGCGGTGTTTTCCTCGGTCCGAAGTGAGCGTTCAGTATTACCTTTGACCGCGATGATGCCCTTGGGTCCAGGCATTTTTAATTTCAGGTATGCATAATGCGGGATGGCGTTAAAACATGCGAACATTGTTCAGCCGAGGACGGCGTGATAGCCGCTGCGGAAGGGGACTATGTCAAAGATCAAGTCTTAACCGCGGAAGTCAAAGATCCTGTATTATGGTGCCCGAGCAGCGGGCCTCCATGCCTGGGATAACCCCCTTGAAGGTAGTCTTACTGGGTTTTATCCTTGATGGATCGATTCCCATTTTCTGCACCGTATCCGCATAGATCAGATTGAGGCTAGTGCCTCCATCCATAAGGACTCTAGTGAGGTGGTGTCCATTGATAATGGGGCCGAGAACCAGGGCCGCCGTTCCTCCGTGACGGATACTGGTCGGGTGGTATCTATGGTCAAAAGTGATTGGGCATGCCGACCATGGGTTGAGTTTAGGGGCTACGGGCTCGACGACATAGACAACCCGTAGCGCGCGCCTTTTCTCCTTCTTGGGCACATGGGTGGCATAGATCATGCTCATTGTCCTGACCTCAGGAGGGAACTGTTTTTGGCATCCATTGCTCGGCTTGTGAGGCTCCTCGGCGTCCTTGCTGCAGGGGCTTTTGCCAGAGTCCTCGGCTGTGAGCTTGCCGGCCTATTTTATCACCCAACAGTTACGGTTGGTGTGATTGGCGGGCTTTTCAGAGGTGCCATGGATTTGGCAAGGCCTGTCCAAGATTGTATCCAGCTTGGTTGGTCCGTCTTGGTTGCCTTTAGAGGACATTTTCCACGGTCCTGACTTGGGTAGCGAAACCCGGCATTTACTGCCATGTCGTCAGCTTTGGCGCCATTGTGCCTTCATTTATTTTTATTGTGTTGTGGCTTTCCGTTGTCATCCCGGACTTCTGTAGTGCCGGGGTCTTCTAGGTTGGTGCTTCTACGAGCTAACCAACTATCTTCTCCCGCACAAAAGTGGGTCATGAGGGAGGTAAGAGCCCCATTGTTTTTGGCTTGTCTTGGCCGAGCTGGCGTGTGAGCCATTCGTCCCGGATACTGCGTCTGAATGCGACCATGGCTTCGGCATCTGGACAGTCGACTATTTGATTCTTCTTGGACAAAAACCGATTCCAGAATTGTCGGGCCGACTCACCAGGCTGTTGGACCACGTGGCTCAGGTCATCGGCGTCCGGCGGCCAAACATAGGTGCCTTGAAAGTTGGCTCGTAAAGCATCCTCGAGCTCTTCCCAGCTCCCTATGGAGTCTTCAGGGAGGCTGTTCAACTAGTGCTGAGATGGTCCTTTAAGTTTTAGTGGCAGATATTTGATGGCCTGGAGGTCATCTCCTGGTTCCATATGAATGTGGAGAAGAAAATCCTCAATCCACATGGCTGGGTCTGTAGTTCCATTATGGCTCGATGTTTACGGGTTTAAACCCTTCTGGGAATTGGTGCTGCATTACCTCATCGGTGAAGCACATTGGGTGAGCGGCGCCCCTTATTCGGGCCACATCACGTCGAACCTCAGATTCAATCCTGGCCCGGTGTTGATCCCTAACTCTATCGTTTTGGTCAAGCCATTCTTGGTAACCGTCTCTTCTATTGGGAGGGTAACCTCTTGATCCTATTAGATTTCGGGTTCCACAGACCCATGAGAGGTTCAAACTCTGGGGTGCGTGCAAAGAACTCGTCCTCCCCAGTCTGCCTACTCTCTAATGTCACGGCATAGCTCGACAAACTGAATGGAAAAGGGACACAACAATTTACCCAGGTTCGGGCCACCTTGCGGTGTAAAACCCTACTCCTGCTTTGTGGTCGATTGGCCTCGAGGGGCTGAGGATGAACTAGTATAGTGGGAGAACAACCTCAGGAGTAGGAGTGTTCTTGTGATCGATGAGCTGGTGGGTGTGAGGATGGTCTGAGTGATCCATCGTCCTCCTCTATGATGGTGGCTAAGTCCTATTTATAGTGGCCTTTGTCCTCATAACAAATGAAAGCGGGAAAGGATCCCACAATGGCCAAATTCGAAGGGAGACAACTAGTAGATGCTATCCTGACAAAATTACTCTTTGCCTACAAAAGCCTCTGGTCGTGACACTGTGGTGGGCTCTGCGATGACCTCCGTCCTGCCATCCTGGTGGTTTTGGTCTTGTTGCACTGGAATGGAAACCTTTGCCTGTTTTCTCGGGACTCCGCGCCTGCGCTTGCCTCCTTACCACCAAAGAGGAAACTGTTATGTTGCACCCGATGGAGCCCGCCTGGCCTTGGTCATCATGGCTCATGTCATCCGAACCTCGTGAGGTGAGCCTTGCATAGAGATCTCCGCTCCTCGGGAGGCAGCCTGAGGAGGCCGCTCCTCGTGGAGGTCTTGGCGTCGTATGCCTCACGAGGCTTGGCACCTCGCGAGGGTCTTGAGCTGTTGATGCTGAAGCTGGGCCATACCGGGCCGTCGATGGAGCCACGCCATGGGCCGCAGGTAGGCAAGTCTGGGTACCCCCATTCCAAGAACGCCGACAGTAGCCCCTGGGCCCAAGGCGCGCTCGAACTTGGCTTCGAGGCAAAGCCAAAGGGCAAGTGCGGAGCGCCGCGGGCCCTAACTGCCTATGGCCTTGGTCGACGCGTGGCGAGTGATGGGACGTGGGTGTCTTCGCTTCCCCATGCTGCCTCGATAACCATTCGGCTTGACGAGACTCCGCTGCATGCAGAGAAAACCATCATTGTGTGGGATTGTGGAGGCTGGCGGTTGGCCTCCCTCAGGCTATAAATGAGGGGAGGGGTGGAGCCCCTCTTGCTCATCTCCATCTTCTCACCGTCCTCTTCTTATCTTCCTTCTTGCCCCATCGTTTTGCTGCAGTCCTCATGGCGCCGACGAGGAAGTTCTCCGCCGCCGAGAAGGGGAAAGCACCCAAGGAGGGGCCAGACTCGCTGCCGCCCAAGAGGGGGCGAGGCCTCCCCATCAAGCATGCTGCAACATCGGTGGTAGCTCCTCAAGGGCGCGGGCGCACTTCTTCAGGGGCTGGTGTTGCTCTGGGTGGCTGCGGCGGTGCTTAGGTGGGGGCCGCCAAGGGCGAGGCAGCCCCTGCGATGAGGGGAGGCGCGCCGTTGTCGCCTGGCCTCCTTGGCCGCGCTTCCATTCGACGGATATGCTCTCGGAGTTCGTCGTGTGGTCGGAGAGGCTCGCCGACACCTGGCGCCAGCTTCCGTGATCCTTTGCCAGTGAGCTGCCGGCCACGGAGCTTAACAGCCTCTGGCTGCTGCAGCAGGGCCTCATGGTCCGGGGTCGAGGTAACCGCCGCAGGCAACGTGGCCCTAACCAGCGGTTGGCAGGCGTTCGCCCACGCACGAGGCCTGAGCAGGAGGTGCACCCTCCACTTCAAGTATGATGGCCTCGCAACCCTCTATGTGAGGGTGTTTGGGGAAGACGGTCGTCGCACGGGGTGCTGCCCCGAAGACGACAGCGGCGATGATGAGCTTGGCCTTGACAGCAGGCGTGGCGACACCGAGGGTGAGCTTGCCCTTGGCGACGGCTGTGCCTCCTTTAGCAGCGGCGGCTCCTCTTCCGGTGAGAGCACGAGCAGTGGTGGCTACGACCAGCCGCCACGTGCCGGGCTCGCATTGGGGAAGGTGGCGGGTCGTCTCGTCGCCGTGCTCCGGTGAAGCGGGAGGAGGACTCTGGCTTAGTCCGGGGCTGCCGGAGCCTCGCTTCAGGAGCTACTGCGGCCGTGCAGGCCAATTTTGTTTAACCTTTCCTTCTTCCTGCATTTTGAAAAAAATAGGGGGCCCTGCTAGGGTGTGTAATGAACTATGGCACTTACGCCACTATGTTATGCTTATTATTTTGATGTTATGCTGTGATATCTGTGCTCCGAGTAGGTGCGGTAGGGTAACTTAGCTTGACATGCTCGCAGTAGTTTCCCACCTCGCGAGGGCCCGCCCTTCGGCATCTGGTGAAGCTCTCTTCTTGACGACTCAGGAGCCATCGGCCTCAGGATGCGTCATAGAGCAGCAGAGTTGTTAGAAAGTTTGATGGGGTGCCTTGTTCTTCCTTGCGGGAGCCTCGATGCATGAGTTAGTTGTGGCTTATGACACCGCGTCGCGCTGCCCGAGGGGCACTGACTTAAGAGTGTGTGCATGTCCACGAGCTCATTCCAGAGCGTCTCGCGAGGATCAAGGAAGCCGAAGCTCTGGGCCAATAGGGCTTTGGCGAAGTGTGTTCGCGGTGCAGGCGAACCCAACACACGCACACACCTGCCCAGCCCCTGCGCGCGAGACACGCGAGGAGAAGCGACGGGTAACTGCCGATCTGCCCGAGCCAAGACTAAAAGGCAAGAGAAGTAAAAAGGGAGAATCCAACTTGGCAATCAAAAAACGTGAGAACTCCTAATTCCATTAAAAAGTTGCAAACCCACTACAGAAAGCAAGCAAATGAATAGCCGCACCCGACACCTAGTCTAGTCTTCTCACCAGCGCTGAGGTAAGTGCTGCCACTAGGACGTGGGAGGGAGCCCCCGTGAGGCCCCAAGGCGACATTTAGAAGACTCCGGGGTGTGTACAACCCCACTCATTATTACGTGAGAGTGTCATGAGCGGAGACCTTCATAGACACTGGGCCTTGCTTCATGGGTAGAACCATTAGAAGCGCTGGATGTTCCAGGCATTCTGGATGGGGAACCCATCCTACATCTCCAGGCACGCGGCACTAGCCTAGAGGCATGGGCGATCCTGAACAGGCCCTCCCACATGGGTGAGAGGTTATGCAGCTCCTCCCTAGAGAGCACCCGCCTCAAGACGAGATCACCCACCTCGAGCGTCTTGGAGCGGACGCTGCGGCAGTGGTACCACCGCAGCGCCTGCTGGTAACTTGCTGCTCAGAGCGCAGCTTGATGGCAGAGTTCCTCCCCCAGCACGAGGTCCATCCCCCGCGAGGCGTCCTAGCATGCCTCGTCAAACACCAAGACCCGCGCGGAGCGATGCCTGACCTCGTGAGGGAGAACCGCTTCAGCTCCATAGATGAGGAAGAATGGAGTTTCACCTGTTGGCTTGGTCGCGGTGGTGCGGATGGACCACAACACGGACTGGAGCTCGTCCAGCCAGCCCCTGCCGCAGGCCTCGAGCTTCTTCTTCAAGGTTCTTGCCTTGAGGCCTCTCAGGACTTCCGCGTTGGCGCGCTTGGACTGGCCGTTGCTCCTGGGGTGTGCCACTGAGGCATAGCATATCTGTGTTCCAAGGTTAGCACAATATGTATTGAAAAGGTTGCTAGTGAACTGTGAGCCATTGTTGGTGATGATGCGATTAGGGACCCTGAACTGGCTCACAAGGCCCTTGATGAACTTGACTCTTGAGCCGACTGGGATGGTGCGGACAGCCTCCACCTCCGCCCACTTGGTGAACTTGTCGACGACGACACAGAGGTAGCGGTAGCCCCGGGCACTTGAGGGAACGAGCCCAAGATGTCTAACCCCCAGACCGCGAATGACCATGAGAGCGGGATGGTTTGGAGACCCTAAGCAGGCTGGTGGATTTGCTTGGCATGGAATTGGCAGGATTGACAGGATCTCACCAGCTCGGTGGCATCATTGAGCGTCGTGGCCCAGTAGAACCCGCTGCGGAATGCCTTGCGCACGAGGGTGCGCGATGATGAGTGATGACCGCAGTCCCCGCCATGTATGTCGGCCAACAGCTCACATCCCTGCTCCCTGGAGATGCATCATAGAGAAACTTCGTTTGGCCATTTCTGAAAGAGCTCACCGTCTTGAATGCAGTAGGCAGTGGGTTGTCGAGCCACACGCTCTACGTCTTCCTCCTTCTCTGGCAGGGTCCCCTAAAGCAGGTACGCCTTGAACTCTTCGCTCTAGCACCCCTCCTGAGGCTCGAGCGCGAGGAGTAGACGTACTCCCTAGGTTGGGCCGCAAGCGGGGGCTCTCGAGAGGGGTGCTCAAGGGAGCTCCTCCTGGGGCGATGTTGGTTCCGCGGCAGGAGGGGCTGCTGAAGGCTTGAAGAGCCCCTCCTTGAAGACGACCGGCTCCTGAGGCAGGCGCCGGGACGCCCCCTTGGCGATGTCGTTGGCTTCCTTGTTCGTGCCGCGCGACACATGCTGCAGTTCTAGGCCCAAGAATTGTTTCTCAATTTTGCGTACCTCCGCAAGGTACGCCTCCATGTGCTCATCCTTAGGCTCATATACTTTGTTGGAGAAGTTTATGAGGAGCTGGGAGTCGCCCTTGATGGTGAGGCGCTTCACTCCCAAGGATGCCGCAGCCTTGAGACCGGCGATCAAGCCTTCGTACTCCGCGATGTTGGTGGAGACCTTTTCACCCTGCTGGAAGCAGAGCTGCACGACGTAGTAGAGCTTGTCCTGGGTGGGCGAGATGAGCACGGCTCTAGCCCCCGCGCCCTGACACGCGAAGGCGCTGTCGAAGTACATGACCCAGCCATCCGGTGCCTCGCTTCCTGGTGAGAGGGGTCGGTCTCGCCTGCTCCGGGGCTGAGGACGCCAGTCCATTCCACCACGAAGTCGGCGAGTGCAGCGCCCTTTATGACCCCGGTGGAGCTGAACTCCAACTGGAATGCCTGCAATTCGATGTTCCATTGGGCGACTCTCCCCACAGCATTGGGGCTCCGGAGCACTCTTTCCAGCGGGTAACAACTTTGATGGAGTGGCCTTGGAAGTAGTGGCGTAGCTTGCGGGAAGCGACAAGGAGTGCGAGCAAGAGCTTTTGCGGCATGGGGTAGCACGCCCGCATGTCGCATAGTAGCGTGTTGACGAAGTACACCGGGTGCTCGACGAGGGCAGAAGTGTTGGTGGGGTCTTGTACCTCCTGAGGTTGGAGGGCCTCAGGAGCTTGGCCGTTTGTTGGGGCAGTCAGAGCCTCAGGAGCATCGTCCTGAGGATCCTGGTCATCTGTTGGTGCTACCGAGGCCTCGGGAGCGCTGTCCTGAAGCTGTGTCGTCTTGACCGGGTGTGCGGCGTCACTGGGCGGGCCCTTGGCCTGGAGCTCCTCCCGGACCGCCACCAGCGCTGAGCTGGCAGAGTGAGGAGTGGCGGCCAGGTAAATCACCAGGGGATCAAGAGGACGCGTCTCTACCATCACAGGTGGGCTGGTGAGGTATCTCTTGATGTCTTGGAATGATGCGTCAGCCTCCGGAGTCCACTCGAATGGTCCCTTCTTTTTCATCAGATTGAAGAATGGGAGGGCGCACTCTCTCAGCTTGGAAATGAAGCACCCTAGCGAGGTCACATAGGCCGCCAGCTTCTGCATCTCCTTGAGGGTCTGTGATGGGCTCATCCTCTCTATTTCCTTGACCTTCTCAGGGTTGCCTCAATTCCCCTGTGCGACACCAGTAAGCCCAGCAGCTTGCCAGAGGGGACGCCAAACACACATTTCTTCAGATTGAGCCGTAGATCTACCTTACGCAGACTGGCAAATGTTTCTTCCAGGTCTTCAATAAGGGTCCTCGCCTCTCGAGACTTCACCACTATATTGTCAACGTAGGCCTCGGCGTTCCTCCTGAGCTGCTGACCCAGGGCAATGTGCATCAACCGCTGGAAAGTTGCTCCGGTGTTACGCAGTACGAACGGCATGCAGGTGTAGCAATATACCCACCATGGGGTCAGGAAGGATGTCTTCTCAACATCCTGCACCGTCATCTTGATTTTGTGGTAGCCCAAGAAGGTGTCCAGAAACCACAGCAGGTTGCATTCGGCGGTGGAGTCGATGATCTGATCAATACGCGGGAGCAGGAAGGGGTCTTGAGGGCAAGCCTTGTTGAGGTTGGTGAAGTCGCCACACATGCGCTCCTTCCCGCCCTTCTTGGGGGCGACCACCAGATTTGCCAGCCACTCTGGGTACCCCAAATGACACCAGCTTCTTGTAGTTTGCATGTCTCCTGGACGATGAACGACCGCTTCTCTGTGGACTGCCTCCGCGCCCTTTGCTTCACTGGGCGCACGTTAGGGCATGCCCTCAAGTGATGCTCGATTACCCCCCTCGGGATCCTGACCACATCCTTAGGCTCCCATGTGAACACATTCTTGTTCCTGCGCAAGAAGCTGACAAATGCCTCCTCTTGATCTGGAGGGAGACCGGCACCTATGGTGAAGGTGGCACGCGATGCCCTGTCTTCATCAACTGGCACCTGCTTCGTCTCGGCGCGATCTTGGGAGAACAATTATTTCTTCTTTGCTGGTGCAGCCCCCGGAGCCTCTGGGGATCCTTCCTCATTTGGCCGTGTGGCAGCCGCGGCCCTGAAGGCGAGCTTGAGGGCCAAAAAGGCTTCCTTGGTGTCTCCGGCTACAATGAGGACGCCGCTGATCCTCGGCATCTTCATGCGATTGTAGGCAGGGTGGGTCGCTGCCATGAACTGGGCCAAGGCCGGGTACCCGAGGATGGCGTTGTAAGGGAGGCAGATGCGGGCGATGTCGAAGTTGATGTGCTCGGTGCGGTAGTTGTTGCGGGTGCCGAAGGTGGCGGGGAGGCGGATCTGCCAATGGGAAGGTGGAACCATCGACGACCCCGGAGAAGGGCTTGGTGGGGTGGAGCTGGCCATGAGGCACGTGAAGCAAGCCAAGTGCCTCTACAGAGAGCACATTGAGGCCGGATCCACCGTCGATGAAGGTCTTGGTGACCGCCACATTGCAGATGGTGGGGGTGCAGAGCATCGGGAGCGCACCGGCGCCCTGTGGTGCTCGCGGGGTGGTCCTTCGAGTCGAAGGTGAGGTCCACCTTGGGTGCCTCCCAACCCGGGGGAGCCCCCTGTTGTACGCGGTGGCACCTACCTGGCGAAAGAACTGCTTGACGTGGCGGTTGGAGGGCGGCGCCTGTGAACCACCGAGGAGGGCCATGATGGTGGGGGGCGCCGGTGCCGCGAAGCGCGCTATGAAGAGGCCGCACAGCTCCTCCCAAGAGGCCATTGAAGATCCTGGCAGGTCGAGCAGCCAAACTCGCAGCGCGCCTGCGAGGGCCATAGGCAGCCAGTTGGCCATGACCTTGTCGTCGCCGCCGGCTGCCAACACAGCCTCCTGGTACGCCTGGAGAAAACCTACCGGATCCGCCACGCCGTCGTATCAGGGTGGCAGCTCCGACCTAAACTTGGGTGGCCACTTCACCCTCCGCAGGGCGGGGGTGAAAGCTCGGAGGCCCTCGGCTGCTCCGAAGGAGTGCATCGATCTGGTAAATGGAGGAGTGTCCGACATGAGAGCCAACAGCAGAGCGCAGCGGGCAGAGCGGCGGATCTTTGACGCACCCCTACCTGGCGCGTCAAATGTCGGATTTCGGGTTCCACAGACCCTTGAGAGGTTCGAACTCTAGGGTGCGTGCGAAGAACTCGTCCTCCCCAATCTGCCTACTCTCTAATCTCACGGCCTAGCTCAACGAACTAAATGGAAAAGAGACATAGTAGTTTACCCAGGTCCCGGCCACCTTGCGATGTAAAACCCTACTCCTGCTTTGTGATGGATTGGCCTCGAGGGGCTGAGGTTGAACTAGTACAGTGGGAGATCAACCTCAGGAGGAGGAGTGTTCTTGTGCTCGATGAGCTGGTGGGTGTGAGGATGGTCTGAATGATCCGTCGTCCTCCTCAATGGTGGTGGCTAAGTCCTATTTATAGTGGCCTTGGTCCTCGTCCCAAATGAAGGCGAGAAGGGATCCCACAATGGCCAAATTCGAAGGGGGACAACTAGTACATGCTATCGTAACAAAAGTAGTCTTCGCCTGCAAAAGCCTCTGGTCGTGACGCCATGGTGGGCTCGGCGATGACCTCCGTCCTGCCGTCCTGGCGGTCTTGGTCTTATTGCACCGGAATGGAAACCTTTGCCTAATTCCTCGGGACTCCGCGCCTGCGCTTGCCTCCTTAGCACCAAAGAGGAAACTAGTACACTGCACCAGTTGGCGCCCGCCTGGCCTTGGTCGTCATGGCTCATGTCATCCGAACCTCGCGAGGTGAGCTTTGCCTTGAGATCTCCGCTCCTTGGAAGGCAGCCTGAGGAGGCGGCTCCTCGTGGAGGTCTTGGCATCGTCCGCCTCACGAGGCTTGTCCCCTCACGAGGGTCTTGACCTGTTGATGCTGAAGCTGGGCCATACTGGGCCGTCGATGGAGCCACGCCGTGGGCCGCTGGTAGGCAAGTCTGGGGACCCCCATTCCGAGAACACTGACAGATCCATAGATAGACCTTGACTAACCTGCTCTAACGGCCAGGTCATGTCAAAGGTTGTATTGATATACGGGCTGTGCTGCCTCCCTTCCTTTATGGCGAGGAGGGGCAGGTGGGTATTCGGCCTTGCCCACCAGCCTGTCCCTTCCTTGAGGGGGGCGGTTAGGCTGGTCGCCTTGAGTTCGTCTGGGCGGTGCAGGCTCAAGGGCCTCGTCATTGAATTGTGGCAAGAATTTGTGCTTGGGGTAGCTCTTTGTCTGTCGTTCATTCTTCAGCTGCTAGGACTTTCGTCCATATATCATTGAGGGTGTCTTGTTTGGCTTTTATGTGTTGTTGCTTCTTCTTCAAGCTGCATGAAGTGGCTATGAGTTGTTGCTTGAACCGCTTTTGTCCCAATGGATCTTCTAGGATGATAAAGTCTTCAGCTCCAAGGCTGACCTCCTCTTCGGAGAGAGGCACGTAATTGCTATCTTTGGAATCATTGGGGTCCTCGGGAGTAAGATGAACCACTTGCCCCTCTAAGCCATCGGGCTGGTGCTCGGGGCCGGGGTCACAGAGGTCTTCCCCGTTTTCCGAGGTGTCACCCTCTTCGATGCCCGTGTTGCTTTCCCTCCCTCGTCGCCCCTTGGATTGTCAGCATTGTCTCCGGCGTTTTGGGGGCTCCTCTCCAGGCTTGTTAGTGTCCCTTCTGGGGGTGCCATCCCCATTAGCGCCATCACTGTCGTCCTTAGGGGGTGTCCACCTTGTAGATGTTATAGGTGGATGTGGCTGTCCATCGACCGGTGACGGGAGGGGCGACGTCTATGTGGGGCGTGGCTTCACTGTTGTCATCCGTGTCATCGGCCTCCTCAGAGGCATAGTCCAACATGTCAGTTAGGTCTTCGACAATGGCTACTAAGTGGGTGGTGGATGGGACATAAAATTCCCTGTGGCCTGCCTAAAGGTTACATTGAGTGTGAGCCTTGGTCGGGCCATCAACAATGGTCATCATCTGAATCCGATCGAGCGCTTCGTTTAACAGGGCGAGGTCGACTAAACTGGCGTGTGAGGTTTCGTCAGAGCTGACCTCCGTCGTCACTATGAGGCGAGGCATGGGTTCGGCTAGGGCGAGATCCTGGTCTTCGGATGTCTTACTTGCGCCAAGGCTCGAAGCCGAATCTGCGGTGAGGAGGGCGAGTCCGGCTGGGGTTAGCCCCCCATCTTTGGATGCCGAACTCCCGTTGGGGCTCGAAGTCGATCCTATAGTAAGGGGGGAAAGTCCTGACTGGGTTGATTCCTGGGCTTCGGACATATGAGTTGCTTCTGAGCTCGAAGCTGACGGAGCGGTAAGGGTCGATCCGGCGATCAGATCAGGGAAGAGCCCTAAAGTCAATGCTTCGGAGGCCGTGGCCATTTCAGATAAGGCTCAAAACCCAGTGAAGATCAGATCGCCCTAGTGTCGGTGACATACTCGAAGTTACTAAAGCTGATCTGATGCTCAGGGGCAAAACTATCAACCTAGTTGAGATGATCGCTCGAGTCAGCATGAAGGACAATGCTACCGAACGCGAAAAGCTGCCCATGGATGAAGATGTACCTGGTGCTGATCCCGTCTCCGATGATTAGGTGAGCTATCGATCCCTCGGCGATCCAATAGAGGAACTCTTGATGAAAGCACCAATGTCGGTGTCAAAACCAGCGGATCTCTGGTAGGGGTCCTGAACTATGGATCTTGGATCGATGGGGAACAGGGGACGTGGGACACGATATTTACCCAAGTTCGGGCCCTCTCTAAGAGTTAATACCCTATGTCATGCTTGATTATATTGCTTGTGTATATGGGGATTACATAGTTGATCTACCATGAGATCGGATGACTAAACCCTAAACTAGTAGGATGGTGATTATTGTCTTAGCCTCTATGGACTAAACCCTTTGGTTTATATAGACACCAGGGGTGCTAGGGTTTACATATAGTCGGCTACATCAGGGGAACGCTGGATCTTCCATCTTGACTTGGAGCACACACCAAGGCACAAAAAGTCTTTGGTTCGGGTACAGTGCAGCCCAACAGTCCGACCCATGAGAGATAGGCCTGCCACAAGAGGACCCCTAGTCCAGGACTCCCTCAGCGGGTACTCCACCACCCTTTATAGGAGTAATATGGGTATTAATTGTGAAGATTTTTCCATTTATTACATATCTCAAATATTATTTGGGCATTAATACTCCAAGATTTTCGTTATAAAACTAGGACGTGGTGCAATTATCGTATCTTATCTACTATAAGTGTGACCAATCAACTAGGGTTAACATTATCCATATGAGAAGATAATGTGAAGATCTTTCCATTTATTACATAATTCAAATGGTTTTTGGGCATTAGTACTTCAAGATTTTTGTAATAAAAACCAAGAGGTGGTCAATTATCATATCTTATGCAATTAATACCATGACATATTTTATTATGAAATGCAATTTATTGCTCTTCTTGAATGACAACCATTCATTTCATGATAGTTGCATAACTTTATAAATATGATGGTAGACACATTAACAAACGGAAAATTTCATATTTCCACCATGAAAGAAAATCCATCTATCAGTGTGACCATTCTCTTAGCATATTTTATTCTAACCATCGGAGGAAAAGAAGTAAAGTGTATAACACAAGAAGAAAATACTAGTGCGATCCCACTGAATCAAAAAATCAATAGGACTATTCTGGTATGCATAGATTCATCTTAGTTTGTATATCTATAATCATTTTTTGGACTATGAAGTTTAGGTTATACAAAAATAGGTTCATGGAAGAGATGTTTACGACTGCATCGATGTGAATCTACAACCAGCCTTTAGCCATCCACTACTGAAAGACCACAAGATCCAGGCAAGTTTGAATAATCAATATATTATAACATTCATGTACTGGCTAAGTAAAATGTAGATGTTCATGTAGATGTACATGAATGGTATGTTATTTGATATAGACAGTGGCAGGTTGGTAGCTAATGCATATAATCATGGTAGCAATTATTTGAACTCCAGTTTTTATACTAATACTTCATAAATAAGTTTTCATGACACATCTAGTGTTCTTAATTTCTCTTCATGTTATCTTTATTTTATAGAATATAAATATACAACATTTTGGTATGATCACCAAGCAGGGCAACATGCAAATTTAACTAATTTTATTGATATGTTTAATTGCGCATTATAACACATAAACATGAACATTTTTGATCATTTTTTTTCTTAAAGTACATGTTGATTAAATTTTCCTCATTAATAGATGGAACCAAGCTCTTTCCCACTAAGTACTTCTACCAAATCTCCATTGACGGATGCCATCCCACAAGCCCAATTGGCCCTGATTGAGTGCCCTACAGGAACGATTCCAATATTACGCAAAAATAGAAAGGTCCACATGCCAGTAGAAACTATTGGTAAAGTGATTAGCCAGGATGAACATGAGGTGAGTTTTTAATATATATTTTCCGGTGATTTAGTTATCATGGTAGATTATGACAATGTAAACTTTTCCTTGGAGTTGTTGAATGCACAACATTATTGTCTTGGAAACCACATGTCGGAACAATAATTACCTAACAACATTCTAGGATTGTATCACATTAGATTCATCCTTTAGATAAAATATATGGCCCAAGGTAGTCAAATAAGTAAATGCAAATGATTACTTGTATAAACATTTTTACACTTGACATTTGTGTTACCATTGGAGCGGATTA
Source organism: Triticum urartu (assembly GCF_003073215.2). Taxonomy (NCBI): domain Eukaryota; kingdom Viridiplantae; phylum Streptophyta; class Magnoliopsida; order Poales; family Poaceae; genus Triticum; species Triticum urartu. The sequence continues at coordinate 287,024,614 of NC_053026.1, forward strand.
AACTTTTCTCCAAGTGTTTCATCTATATTGACCTTAGTTGCACCATTAAGTGATGTTCATAATTTTTTTTGTGATATGATGTCAATCTTTCTTATGTTTAATAGGAATTAGTATTTTCATTGTAAACAAGTCAATATCTTGTTTGGGCTTGCAGGTTGCAGGAATAGAATATTTTGATGTGCTATATGGGACGCGGGCTAAAATAAATGTCTATAATCCTATGGTGAAGAATAATAGTAAGTATCTAAGTGCATCATGGATACAAATTAGTAAGGTACAAAAAGTAGGTGTTGCAGATGGGATAGGGGCCGGTTCTTGGGTGTATCCAAGCTACAGTGGCGACAACTTTGCTAGGTTTCATGTTGCTTGGGTAAGCCATAACTGTTTCTTTGGATGCATATTCTTTAATTTAATAATAACTTACAATATACCATTTTATTGACATTGACACACATTTATGTAAAGCTTGATGGCTTAAAGACTTGCCCTGATCATGATTGTGGCGCTTTTGTGCAAGTAAGCTCAAGTGTTGGTCTAGGAGGAAGACTTAAACCAGTTTCTGTCTATAATGGACCACAATACCTCATAGATGTTATTATTTTCAAGGTATACTCATGTAAATATGTTTGCTAATTCTTGTATTTTGTTTTCTCATATGAAATGCATGAATGATATTTTGATGAAAACTTTAAGACTTTGCTTAAACCAAACTTATAGGTCGTCAACCCATAATATAACACAACATTACTAAGAACCTTTGATTGTACACAATATTTTAACATGGGGGGGGGGAGAGTCCCAAATATATCTCTAATATTATATTCATGTTAACACGACATACAATTAAAAGGATAGTTTCACCTCACCACAAACATTTTATCAACTGTTATTCATTTCAACTTTGTTAAGCATTTACATGAACCTTTGATTTATTTTAGGACCCAAAGACTAAAAATTGGTGGGTGGCTTATGGTCCACAAAACATACATATTGGATACTGGCCAAGGGAAATTTTCCATTTCATGAAGGATCAATGAATTATGCATTATGGGGTGGATATGTTCAAGGTCCAACAGCCTCATCAGACTCTCCACAAATGGGTAGTGGTCATTTTGCTTCAGAAGGATTTGGAAAAGCAGCATTTGTGAGTAATATCCAAATTGTAGATAATGAGGGCAAGTATGTTACTCCAAATGACAAGCAAACTGGTCTTGTCGCCACCAATTTATCAAAATATACTGCGAAGGTTCATGGTTATGGATATAGTCACTATGGTGTGCATACTTACTATGGTGGACCTGGTGGTTTTGTTTGAATATATATATATATGTATAATTATCAATAAAGTTTCCATAATCTAATTAATATGTCAACTTGGACAAATTATTTTGTGATTTTATCATGCTCGAATGTATTTATAGTGGTGGATAAGTTGAGTCATCCAACAGTGTAGATTAGGTTTGATTTCCTCGGCTATACGCCGTGTATTTTCCTGTTTCTTCTAAAAAGTGTTATGTTTGATGTCGTATAAGAATAAGAGAGATAAACTTGTTAATTGCACTATGTGTGTACTTCACTCTATGTAGATAAGACATTGAATATATTGCCAATTCTTGCGATAAGTGAGAACCATTTTATTTGTGTGTCTCATCTTTCATGGTACGTGAGGAAAATTTCATAGATTTCCTAAAAGTTTAAAAGGTTCCCAAGTGATGGTAAGAAGACATGATGAACTTCTAAAGCAATGATAATGCCTAGACCAATGGTGGACGAAGAGAGTGGAGACAGGGTTAAAGGAGATGAAGGGGGAGATGTAGCTTTGTCTTCTCGCAATGAAATGGTTGTTAAGGACATGCAAAAACTGCCGAAAAGGAAATGAGTGGGGAGAGATTTTACATTTCCCTCTATGAATAAAACACATGTCATCACGTTGCTCACACATTTCTGAACTAGAACAATCATTGATCGGTTTTCCTTTATATATTTTCATTATTCCATGCATGTGCATTCAATTAGCTTGTCTACAAGGTGAAGTTGTTAGGTATGTAGATGCAGTCGACAACATATAGCATGGTGATTAAGTCATCAAGGATGGGAATCGGGTCAATGTGTGAATGTGGGATGGTATTACTTCTATAAAGATGTTGGAGTACCCGCCTTCCTGGGCTCGTCGAGAGCGAAGAGCGCCTTCTGGCCGTCCGTTGATGGGTGGCATGTGTCGGGAGCCTCTCGGTTAGCTCCGCGCCATGTGATCTCCCTGAACGACAAGGACCTGGGCGACACATCTGGAAGGTCCAAGATGGGTGCACCGCCCAGTGTCCATCACGCCCCTGATGACCTGCAAGGTCACATGATTTATTGTAGCTTTATTGAAGTAAGAGTATCGTCTTTGAAATATGCCCTAGAGGCAATAATATTGTACTATTATATTTCCATGTTTGCAATTAAGAGTTTATATTCTATGCTATAACTTCTATGATCCTGGAATATGTGATCCAGTGGAAAACTCATATGCGCGTGTGGAATGATAAACGGTAAAACCTCATTCATAGTATTGCCTCTAAGACTAACTCATGTGTTGTTTGTGATCATGTTTTCCGGATCTTGGGAGATCATTAAGTGTAACGATAGTACCAAAACAAGTTTCAGAATATGACATTGGAAGAACGATCATATTGAATTGATCCAACTTGTTTGTTATACTTTGAGATGCTATCATCACAAGTCAATTGTGATAACACTACAAAAGAACACTTCCATGATGATATGTGTTTGTCACAGTAGGTCACGTTTTCTGTCATGCATGTACACCCATGAAAATTTTATGACAAAATAAAGATAGTCATACATGTGTTGTCATAGAAGTGTTCCATGATAATACTGAAATTATCATCACAGATGTGACCACTTCTATGATAATAAATGGTGCATCATGGTAGTGGTCTCGTCAAGGGTAACTAACACGTGGCATCGACCGTAACAGGTCCCCATTAAGCTATTTAGTCCGGTTTTGGATCCGATAACCCATTAATAGCAATGACCAATGGCGATTTTCCACGTGTAAAATTCTCGTTGGCGGAAAACACCACATGTAAACTCTGCGTTGGGACAGATGTCATCCAGCGAATGGACAGGACGCGCCTATGATATGTTGACACATGGCTCGGCCCAATAGTGGCCCATTCAGGTTAAAAGGCTAGCCCATTTGACTTGGTCAAAAGATGGCGGCCCGGCCCTCGGAAAGCCTGTCAACGACCTGTTTGCATATAGCTAGCCCATTTACAGCCCGCTAACTCACGACATGTTATGGCCTATTCGAATTAGGCCCAGTAGTGTCATCTGGGCCGTCCAATATGATTCCACCCATTGTAACTTCCGACCCATGTATGGCCCATGACGTATTTTGGCCCATATGAGGCCCTTTGTAACTCTGGGCACATTAACGACCCGTGGTGAAACTGGCCCATAATGCAAGCTTGTTAGCTTTCTCCTGTTTGGCGCTAAAATCCTCCAATGCTTACTGTTGCACCAGAAAGTATGCATCTGAATTCTCCAGGGACTTCCTCAGTCCTTCGACTTCTTGTCACAACACAACTGATCGATGACTTTTAGCTTGTAGTTGATACTCAAGAAACCGAACTGATTCAGACAGTGAGTTCGAAGAGCTTGTGCGAGTAACTCGAACACTACATCAAGACAGAACTTTGGGGTTGTATCACTGTCATCAAGATGGTTTTCCTTAGCTGTTTTATCAGCTTTGTTGGAGACCAACAAGTATGTCTCACTATCCTGAACCTTATCATCATTACTTCCTTTACCATTGATTAATAAGGTACTCTTCTCCAATACTCTATCGACATTCTAAAAGAAGAAACAAGCAGACACATAACATGTTTAGCATGTGGTATATGAAACTCATTTTGGTGAACCAGTTCAGTAGTAAGGTGGATAGTATTAAACTACCAAGTCTTCTATTGCGAAGTAGTACATAATAAAAGCATGAAACAAACATATATGTATGTGCTATGGTCACTACATTGTCTTTCCGAATCAAAATAGAGACACGGTTCAAATCATATTAGTTCAAGACAAAGCAGTATTGAAAGAATACAAGTGTGGAAAACTACACGACACAACAAGATTTCAGATGGGTACCACGTGTATACATGTACAACAACACTATTGGCTCTATTGTGATGCTAGTAATGTGCATGATATGAGAAGATAATTGTAGGCACAATTAAAATTGAAATCAACAGAGCAATTTAGAAGAGCAAACCAGTTAAAGAAAAATGTCTAAACATACCTGTTGTGCCATTGGAGTTTTAATTGGATCCTTTAATTTGAAAATAAGTTGTATGAGCAAAATACAGTGATATAAGAGCAAAGCAGTATGCACCATAGCAACGGAATCTTAAATGAGAGCAATTGTTCTTCGGGTTTAAGCACTTGTTCTACACGAACAGAGTATAGTAAGACGCAGGCATATGGTACTTCAAAATAAAAAATGATCTCATAGACCTTATCACATTCTTGGTTCTAGACTAGTACAGAACAAGGTGTTCCTAGTCATTGTCCCGTAAATGTGTCTTAAGAGAAAGTAAGGGAATTTGATGAGTTTCCTTGCCGGTGAAGTAGGTTTTCTTCAGATAATTCTGATACTGCCACAAAGCATTCTTGAAGATAGCAGAGGTATTAGCACAGGTTACCTCATCCCGAGTTTTCAAATCGGTCCTTCTCTATAGAGAAAAATGGGAACATTTGCTGTATTATAACCAGCATGGAGGTAGAAAGTATGGGACTAAGCAAAGTAATTTCCATGAATAACATTACTTACACATACTCATGGACGAACACCTGCAACAGGCTTTTTCCTTCATCTTCAGTATAATATTTCCATGATGGGAAGATACACACATAGGATTTAACAACATCAAATGCAATAGATGCTAAACTACGAATGGCTGGTTGTGCTTCGTCCACATGAATAGGTGTACTAACTGGTGGAGTTGGGGTTCGTTGTGGTAGTCCTGGCGCTTTGAGCATTCGAGCTGCCTTACTAACTGCTCTTGTTTGGGAGCTCTGTGGTGGAGATGGTGCTGTGTCAAATGGAACCGGGTTACTATCTTGTGGAGTTAGATTGGGTGATGATGGTTCTCTATCCATCAGAGTGTGGGTACAATCTGCGGGAGTCTGGGTTATGTGTGGCTGGACTGGTTCTTGTGCATGTACAACTGGGGTGCTATCTCCACCAAGAGGTAGCACTGTTTTATTTGAAGACCATGTTTTTACTCCGCTACATACCGCCATCACCACCTCCAATTCAAATGGCTAATAAACAAGAAAAGTAGTTGAATGTACATACCTTGTATGAGAGACATATGCAATAGATAGTGTGGAAAAAAGAGGGCATGAAATAGTTCACATATATATTGTTTAACTAAAAAGGATAACATGACATAATTTCACATATATGATATCTATCTAGACTGGATAACATAGCATGTCATAATTCCAAGATATGATGACTAACTAAACAGGATGGCATGAGATAATTATATGATGTCTTTAGTAAATAGGTTCGCCTGACATAATTCACATACATGTCACTAGTGGACAAAACGGCTAACCACAACTATCGTTGGTGGCGTGCCATTTCCCACCAATGCCAGCACTATTTTTTCCAAATAGTGTTGGTTAGACCAAATCAGCACGTCAGCTTTACATGCTTAGCGCTGGTGTTGTTTTTTGGAAACACCACAAATCTGTTGGCCCATTGCATTCACCGTTTGAAATGCACTGGTGGCGTTGGTTTTGTTTGCACGCCATAGTTAATTTTTTAGCACTGGCATCCGTCTGCTTTGCACGCTAGAAATAGTTTTTCCATTTGATCAAGTGTTTTAAGTACTTAATTATTATACTAGTCACAAAATCATAAAAAATTATATTATGTTTTTTTCCATCATTAATTTTACCGTTTTTATCAATGTAGGAATTTTATTTCTTTACTACTAGTTCAAATTTTGAGTCTTTTATTTTGTCAAGTCTTTCATTAATCTTAGCCTTTTTTTATTTTGCATGTTATTAGCTATGGTGTTACCCTTTTTCTAACGCCAGCGATAACCTATCTCTGTCAACTTAGTAAAAGACCTAAGTCACCGCTCCCTCTCATTTCACACCCCTCCCCCTAGACCAAAGCCACCACCGCCCCGTCGACACCCTGTTGGCACCCCATCGACACCCCTCGCCAGCACCAAGGTTAGAACCAGTACTCCTCTCATCGCATCTCCTTCCTCTCCACTCTCCCATGTACTCCATTCGCGGACATGCCACACAGCCGAGATCCATTAGGATTCATGTAATTGACTAGGGGATAATTTACTAGAATTAACTGTTTAGTTGTTGCTCTTTCGACATACTCTTTTTTAGACATTAACTATTTTCAGTCTTCATGTCTATTTAGGCAAAAGCGCATGGACAAAAAGGTATAACTAATCGGTGTCATGAGAAGCACCGGGATTTTCTCAGTTCTCACGACATTCGTTTGAGGACAATAACGTTGGAAGGATATGCATCCAACCATGCAAACAACATCTTTGTCACATTCTTCCTATTGAATGTGAGGGTACTATTATCTGTGAGGATTAAGGGTTTTAAGAAAAACTTTCTCATTGATGGACACGTTGAACAGCATAAAAAGAAGTTTCAGGTGGACAAAAGGGCTTCTAAACGTGCTCGACTTCTATTTACAACAACTTGTCTTCATGTACTAGTAGATTTTCTGGCCCAGGATCTTGATTTTATGGATCAGACCGATCCATTTGATTGTGACTGCCGAAAACTTTGCTTGAGTTAGATGTTATTGTCCTGTTCTATCTGGATTTTGTGTAATGCTGCTGAACAATTAATCCTCGTGCTTTTGTACCTTTTGTAAGCTGGAGTTAGATATTGTTGCCCTTTTTAACTCAGCTTTGACCCATATTTTCTTTCATACAAACCGGAGCTTCTCTCAAGAAGCCTCATGGTTCCGAGAGGGAACTTGGTCACCTGATCTGTGTGCGAAACGACATATGCTGTCTCTTCCCGCCTTGATTCATTTTACAGAGGCAACATGCAACTATAGGAGTGTCGCGCTAAATATTTGAAATTACTCAGGGTTCTTTTGCCTTTTTATACATTTATTTTCCTAGGCATTTTTAACAAATAGCCAGCATGTTATTATTGCAAACAGTCCTATTATTCCAACCATGGGCGTTCAACTAACCATTTACTACCGCGGGCAGCTGTTTGATTAGATGGGACAACTGCAAGAAGTCCACCACGCACGCTCATCATACTGGGAAGCAAGCCGCGAGCGCTGCAATTTATTGCTGGTTTTGGACTTTTGGTTTCGGCTGCCTTGGGAAGGTACATAGAACAATCCTCGGTTCTCATCTACATGCACCACTACCGAGGGTTGCCGCCTGCTGCGAGATGGAGGACGAGCCGGCCAACAAGCAGGGACGGGTCGAGCCAGAACTGCAAGAGCCTCCGGCAAGTGTGGACTTCATCAGCAGCCTACCTGACGAGATGTTGGTAACCATATATCCCACCTCCCCATCAAACCTAGCGTGCGGACCACTGTGCTCTCGCGGTGGTGGCGCCCCCTCTGCCACTCCACCCCCTGGACCTCATCGTCAACGACGAGTTCTGCAGCGGGGAGCGACAATGCCTGGTCGCATTGTCCCACGTCCTCACCACGCACCCTAGGCCGGTCAGACGCCTTGCTATCGGCAAGTTTAGTTCCCACTGCAAGGCTAAACCCAGGTTTCATTACTCGTTCCTATCCCTGGCCCTAGATCGGCTCGAGGAGCTCTGCTTTCATGCTGGACGTCCGTGCTCGCTGCCACCATCTGCGCTTTGCCTCGCGCACACGTTGTGTCGTGCTACATTTAGGCAGTGCATTTTCTCTCGGATTAATGCCACATGCGCTCTTCATCTCCCTAAACTTAAGAACCTCAAGCCCACGGCCGTCCGCATATCGAAGGAGGATTTGAAGCGCCTGCTCGTTGGATGTACGGCGCTCGAGTACCTTCGTCTTCAGGTGATGGATGGGTTCAATAGCCTCCACATCACCTCGACGAATGTACGTGCGATTTATGTGCATTGCTGGCGCCGCCCAAGGCTGTCAGTTGAGGTGTTTCAAAAACTAGGTCCAACAAGAATCAGGGTCGTTCACACACCAAGATTGACAGTGTTGGGTTCATGTGCTGAATTCAATGAACTTGTTACTGGATCATTATTCATCCAGGTACAACAGTCTTCTTCTTCCCCTTCTTATATATTCTTGGATAACACATTTTATCTAATTTTTGTTGACCTATATGTTCTCCTGTCATCCAGAAAATGATTCCCACAAGCTTGACCCGGCCACTGCGCACAGTGAAGATCTTGGCACTACAATCTGTCGGCCCCGATCTGGACGAAGTTGTTAGATTCCTTAGATGCTTTCCTTGCACGGAGAAACTATAAATCGAAGTGATGCTCCTTTCCTGTTAATTGTTAACCACAACGGAGCTCAATTTGTTGTTACTTTTACCCATGATTACAATGACAAATGTGGAATGATTTCTAAAGGAAATTTGGAGGATTTCAATACATATATATTTTGAGATGTTAATCATGAAAGATTGAAGGTGACATTTCACTCTTTTCATGTATTTTAGAAATCATGCAAATCAAAGAGGCCCGAAGTGTTCAGATCTGCAGCTAGGCACTAATATGTTGTCTTCGTTTGCAGATACTAGCAGCCCCGAAAGAAGAAAATGTTGGGGAATATAACAATCCCATTGAATGCCTTGATCTTCTTCTCACAGGAATTACTTTTAATGAGTACTGAGGAACCACACCAGAAATTAAATTCTCCAAGTTCTTTGTTGAGAAAGCAAGGTTGCTCAAGGTAATGAGGTTTGCCCTATATTTACTGCGCAGAAGTGAATGGATTGCTAAAGAGTGCAGGCGTCTACAGCTGAATGGAAAAGGCTCTGTAGAAGTTGAATTTCAGTTTGTAACTTCATATGACAGATTATTCAGGAGTCACTGTATCAAGCTGCTATATGACTTCTTGATGGCTGATCCTTTCACAGAAATAATGCGTGAAAAAGATTTCGAAGAAGATGAATTTTATTTCTCGGAATAGTTGGAACCTTGCAATCTTTGAATTTGGGCCTTGTAATGCTGGAATTTGAACCTTGCAATATTTATGGTATTTGTTATTTAACGTAATTGGATGTTAATTAGGTCTTGCAATCATGTCATATATAAGTATATATGTTGTTCTTCGGTAGACAAAGCATATATGTTGTGCAGACAGAGCATATCACATCACACACCGACCACACTAGGGAACCCGTCGGTGATGAATTCATCAATCGCTGACAATTGTATACCAGGAAGCGTTTGCCCACAACACACACGGCTCATTCCATCACAAATAGCTCGGATGGATCAACGGTATGCCACGTATCGCACACACAACTCTAATCTGAGTCGTGCTTGATGTCTCCGCCATCGCTCGCACAATTCGTCTTATTTGCCACATATCACTGTGTCGGCCTCTATTCGTGTCCCTTGGTGCACTCTGATCGTCGTTAGGCGCCGCGGCACACTCTGCTTGTGTACCCCCACAGGCTCTGCTTGTGGACAGCTTTCCCTTGCGTGTTCAACTGCTATATGCATATATATGCTTGCCCACTATTGAGGCGGCCGCGGAGTGCTCTGCTCGCGTCCCTCCGCGCGCACTCTGCCAGCGGTTGGGGCCAGCGCACAATCACGTTGGGGGCCCCATATGCATGTGGTTGAACCATGCGCATTACCACGGTGTAGTTATGTGCGACACGATGGGGTTACGTGCTGCAAATTAGAACTGCCATCCGGGCTTGTCGATATTCCAGGCCGTCCGGCTTCACTATTAATTCCCGCGGCCATTATAACCTTAGTCTCTTCAACCTTTCGATCGCGCCCCACAACACAACAAGCACACCCACGACAACACATACAGAGCGGATATCTAGCGGCGCTCCAATGGAGTTCAGTGAGCATAAAGTGGAGACCCGCGTGAGGGAGACAGATCTCTCGGTGGTGTACACCATCGACTCGTCCATAGTGGAGGACTACATCAACACCGTGCAGCAATTGCTTGCTCGATACAAGTACAAGGTGGTCGACATCGACCTCCAGTACACCGGCGGTCATCCCGAGAAAGATCAGAAGGTTGTTGCCGCCTAGTTGTGCGTGCGCCATCATGTCCTCATCTACCACTACTGCATGGCCATAGATCCTTATGGCTGTTTTGCTAGGTTATTCAACAACACCAAGTACAAGTTCGCTATGGTGGAAACCTCTGACGTTGTAAAAGCGCTCAAGGTTATGGGCTTGGCCTGCAAGAACCTTGTCGAAATCCATGAACACTATAGGGTCTGGGGTAGCACGAAGGACTCCCTGGTTGAACTCGCCTCGGCCATCATCGGCCCCTACTACAAAAAGATGAAGCAGGATGCCAATAGAACACGTCTTGTATCCTCGCACGGGGCCTGGATGTGGCAACTAGATGAACCTCACCTCAGGTTCGTGGCCAAGAGCATGTACACATGCTATGAGATGCACAGGTGGATCATTGACATGAGGAAGTCTCTCCTTCCCGAAATTGACGAGGCCGGATCGAGCCACAAGCAGAGCAGTGGCAACAAGCGTCACAAGAAGTAGATGATGATCAGATGATCGTTTATCCTAGTTAATTATGCATGTAATATATAGTTTACTTTGGTGTGTGGAAATGTCATGTGTGTAGTAGTCACCTATGTAATTATGCATGTAATAATTTACTTTAGTGTGTGCAAATGTCATGTGTGTAGTAGCCACCTATGTAATTGGATGTTTAATTTGGTTATGCAACCATGTCCTTATAAGTGTGTGTGTGTGTGTGCGTGTGTGTGTATATATGTTGTTGTTGTTCTATATGAGATCACATCGCACAACACACACGTCTTATTAGCAGCAATCATCTGTGTTATTATCGGTCTTCACACATTTCGGTACAGACCTGTTTGTCGTGTATCACACACATCTTGTTAAGTTGAACCATTTCTGTTCTCTTGGCTCAACGCAAACAGTTCATCCAAGTGAACTGTATGCCCTCCATTGCACACACCTTGATCTAGCTGACTGTTTCTGTTGAGTTGCCTAATCACAAACAGTTCATCTGAGTGAACTGTATGCTATATATCGCACACACCTTCATCTAGCTGCTTGTTTCTGTTGTGCTGCCTCATCACAAATAGTTCATTAGAGTGAACCATATGCCACACATCGTACACGTAATTATAATATGAATCGTATTTGATGTCACCACCATCGCAAACATTTCTTATCATTTTTGACGGTTTCTTTACATCACTGTTTGTGATTAATGCATCACACAAAGTTTCGTCAAAGGGTCTCTGATTGTAGTGCCGCGTTAGCAGCATCCTGCAGTAGTGTCTTCTTCATTGTGCAGACAAAGATCTTGTTGTTTTCTGTCACTAGTTTCTTTATCCTAACAATCTTTATGAGTTTCTTGACTTGACTGGTATTCATGGACAACTCTTTTCCCCATATGCAAATTGGGTCGAACAGTAGGTACACAAGCAAATATATAAAAAAACCTAAATATTATAGTTCCTGCAATTGCACAATAATGTACTATTAGACAAAGGACCATGCATGTGCAAACCTCGATAGTAAATCTTTGTGCTTCCCATTGTTTATCTGCAACACATATAAGGTAGTTATTGATCAGGTTAAGTAAGGTTGGCATACTATCAGTAAAATATGTTGATGAAAAATAAACACATTGCAGATTCAGCAGATTAATTCGAGCCACATGGAAAAGCCATTTATCCAAACCAAGCATGATTAAGAACTAGGAAATATAGAAATTGTATATGTTTCTCATGTATTTAGTACATCCAAATTTGATTTAGTCACATGCATAAAAATACAAAATTGTACGCACCACAATTGAACATCACATTGCAGAATTGAACCAAACAGTTAACTAAACACCACAACAAATGAACCAAACATTAACTGAGTACCACATTGCACAATATAACATACTCCTAATAGAAGATTAGACAGTTAACCAAACCAAGCATGCTTAGAAAATTGGAAACATAGCAATTCTATTTGTTTCTCATGTATTTAGTACAACCAAATTCAATTTATTTCTCACATGGAAGACAATATAAAATTGCAGCCACAACAATTGAACATCACATTGTAGAATTGAACCAAACAGTTCACTAAACACCACAACAAATGAACCAAACATTAAGTGAGCACCACATTGCATAATATATAACATACTAGAAGATCAGATAGTTAACCAAACCAAGCATGCTTAACAACTTGGAAATATAACAATTCTATTTGTTTCCCATGTATTTAGTACAAACAAATTCAATTTATTTCTCACATGCAAGACAATACAAAATTGCACCCACAAGAATTGAACATCACATTACAGAATTGAACCAAACAGTTAACTGAACACGACAACAAATTAAGCGAACAGTTAATAAGTGAGCACCACATTGCATGACATATAGAACATTTATACTACAGGATCAGATTGCATGGTAAAATTACATAGGAAAATTCACTAGAAGTTGTTAAGGAAAGGCAGGAGCAGGACATGCTTAACCGCCGTAGCTTGCTAGCTGAAGATATGTCCTTATAGTGAGCTAATAAGACAAGGTACTCCTTATCGTTGGAGATATCGATGATGATTGGCTCCTTGGACTTGGAAGAGGGCGAGACCTCCACATCGTGGGTGCCCTCCTCATAGTGGTGAGTTGCCTGAGCCGCTCCGGGCGCAACCTGCTGGCTCTCGAGTTGAGGTAAGTACAGGCACGCTGTGAAAACACCTCATAGTCTTTGTTGAAGGCGCCGATGGTGGCCTCGAGAAAATGCCACGAGATGTCGCTTAAAGGCATCGAGGGTGGCCTCGACGACGAGGTGCTCCTCCAAGATCTAGGGGTCGGTACGAATGGTAGCCATCGCGACCTCATCCATGTGTGCGGCCGCGATTCGCTTCTCCGCTACCAAATGCTCCTTGAGCTCCTGGCTATACTGTGTGCACCATGGATTAGGGCGGCACTTATTTGGAGGATGGTTCAGTGATTTGGGTGGAAGGTGTTACGCAGGTGGTTGGGGCATGTGGGATGTAGAAGGAGGAGGAAGATGGGGGTCGGGTGGGGATTACCTGCCTAGATCGATGAGGCCGAGTGATGACCCACAAGTATATGGGATCAATTGTAGCCTTTTCGATAAGTAAGAGTGTCGAACCCAACGAGGAGCAAAATGAAATGACAAGTGGTTTTCAGCAAGGTAATGTCTGCAAGTGTTGAAATTGTAAGTAACAAAGTAGTTTGATAGCAAGATAATTGATATGTCTCCAACGTATCTATAATTTTTGATTGCTCCATGCTATATTATCTACTGTTTTGGACTATATTGGGCTTTATTATCCACTTTTATATTATTTTTGGGACTAACCTATTTACTGGAGGCCCAGCCTAGAATTGTTGTTTTTTTTGCCTATTTCAGTGTTTCGGAGAAATAGAATATCAAACAGAGTCCAAATGGAATGAAACCTTCGGAAACGTGATTTTCTCATTAGATAAGATCCAGGAGACTTGGACCCTCCGTTAAGAAAGCCATGAGGCAGTCACGAGGGTGGAGGGTGCCCCCCCCCCTAGGGCACGCCCCTGCCTCGTGGGCACCTCGAAGCTCCACCGACGTACTTCTTCCTCCCATATATATCCACGTATCCCCAAACGATCGGGGACAGAGCCAAAAACCTAATTCCACCACCGCAACTTTCTGTATCCACGAGATCCCATCTTGGGGCCTATTCCGGAGCTCTGCCGGAGGGGGCATCGATCACGGAGGGCTTCTACATCATCATCCAAGCCCCTTCGATGAAGTGTGAGTAGTTTACTTCAGACCTACGGCTCCATAGTTAGTAGCTAGATGGCTTCTTCTCTCTTTTTGGATCTCAATACAATGTTCTCCCCCTCTCTCGTGGAGATCTATTCGATGTAATCTTCTTTTTGCGGTATGTTTGTTGAGACCGATGAATTGTGGGTTTATGATCTAGTCTATCTATGAATAATATTTGACTCTTCTCTGAATTCTTTTATGTATGATTGGTTATATTTGCAAGACTCTTCGAATTATCAGTTTGGTTTGGCCTACTAGATTGGTTGTTCTTGCCATGGGAGAAGTGCTTAGCTTTGGGTTCGATATTTTGGTGTCCTTTCCCAGTGACAGAAAGGGCAGCAAGGCACGTATTGTATCGTTGCCATCGAGGATAACAAGATGGTTTTTTTATCATATTGCATGAAACTATCCCTCTACATCATGTCATCTTGCTTAAGGCATTACTCTGTTTTTAACTTAATACTCTAGATGCATGCTGGATAGCGGTCGATGAGTGGAGTAATAGTAGTAGATGCAGGCAGGAGTCGGTCTACTTGTCTCGGACGTGATGCCTATATACATGATCATACCTAGATATTCTCATAACTATGCTCAATTATGTCAATTGCTCAATAGTAATTTGTTCACCCACCGTAGAATACTTATGCTCTTGAGAGAAGCCACTAGTGAAACCTATGGCCCTCGGGTCTCTTTCTCATCATATCAATCTCCATCACTTTATTATTGCTTTGCTTTTACTTTGCTTTTACTTTTTACTTTGCATCTCTATACCAAAAATACCAAAAATATTATTTATCATCTCTATCAGATCTCACTTTCGTAAGTGACCGTGGAGGGCCCCTAAGCGCGTTGGTTGCATTGAGCTATTGTTTTTGTGTAGGTACGAGGGACTCGCGCGTAGCCTCCTACTGGATTGATACCTTGGTTCTCAAAAACTGAGGGAAATACTTACGCTACTTTGCTGCATCATCCTCTCCTCTTCGGGGAAATCCAACGTAGTGCTCAAGAGGTAGCAAGAAGAATTTCTGGCGCCGTTGCCGGGGAGTCTACGCAAAAGTCAACATACCAAGTACCCATCACAATCCCTATCTCCCGCATTACATTATTTGCCATTTGCCTCTCGTTTTCCTCTCCCCCGCTTCACCCTTGCCGTTTTATTCGCCCTCTCTCTCTCTATCCCCCTCTCTTTCTCTATTTGCCTCTTTTTGCCCGTTTACTTTTTGTTTGCTCATGTGTTGGATTGCTTGTTTGCCGCGATGGCTCAAGATAATACTAAATTGTGTGACTTCACCAATACCAACAATAATGATTTCCTTAGCACTCCGATTGCTCCTCTTACCGATGCTGAATCTTGTGAAATTATTGCTGGCCTTCCTGTGAAGATGCCGCTACCCATCTTAATAGCTTCATTGATTTGTGTGACATGCAAAATAAGAAAGATGTCGATAATGATATTGTTAAATTGAAGCTATTTCCTTTTTCGCTTTGAGATCGTGCTAAAGCTTGGTTTTCATCATTGCCTAAAAATAGTATTGATTCATGGAACAAGTGCAAAGATGCTTTTATCTCTAAGTATTTTCCTCCTGCTAAGATCATCTCTCTTAGAAACGATATTATGAACTTTAAGCAACTTGATCATGAACTTGTTGCACAAGCTTGGGAGAGAATGAAATTAATGATACGTAATTGCCCTACTCATGGTTTGAATTTGTGGATGATTATACAAATTTTTTATGCCAGATTGAATTTTGCTTCTAGAAATCTTTTAGATTCGGCCGCAGGAGGCACTTTTATGGAAATCACTTTAGGATATGCTACTAAACTCCTAGATAATATTATGGTTAATTATTCTCAATGGCATACTGAAAGATCTACTAATAAAAAGGTGCATGCGATAGAAGAAATTAATATTTTGAGTGGAAAGATGGATGAACTTATGAAATTATTTGCTAATAAGAGTGTTTCTTCTTATCCTAATGATATGCCCTTGTCTACTTTGATTGAGAATAATAATGAATCTATGGATGTGAATTTTGTTGGTAGGAACAATTTTGGTAACAACGCATATAGAGGAAATTTCAATCCTAGGCCTTATCCTAGTAATCCCTCTAATAATTATGGTAATTCCTACAACAATTCTTATGGAAATTATAATAAGATGCCCTCTGATTTTGAATCTAATATTAAAGAATTTATTTCTTCGCAAAAGAATTTTAATGCTATGATTGAAGAAAAATTTCTTAAGATTGATGATTTGGCTAGGAACGTTGATAGAATTTCTCTTGATGTTGATTCTTTAAAGCTTAGATCTATTCCTCCTAAGCATGACATCAACGAGTCTCTCAAAGCCATGAGAATTTCCATTGATGAGTGCAAGGAAAGAACCGCTAGGACGCGTGCTATGAAAGATGCCTTTATTAAAGCGTGTTCTTCTAGTTCCTATGAAAATAATGATGAAGATCTAAAAGTTATTGATGTGTCCCCTATTAAATCTTTGTTTTGCAATATTAATCTTGATAATGATGGGACTGAATATGATCCACCTTTACCTAGAAGGCGTTCTAAAAATTCGGAGTATTTAGATCTTGATGGTGAAATTGATAAAAGTGGGATTAAAAGAAATAAAACCTTAGATGTTGCTAAACCCACTATATTGGATTTCAAGGAATTTAATTATGAAAATTGCTCTATAATTGATTGTATTTCCTTGTTGCAATCCTTGCTAAAATCTCCTCATGCTTATAGTCAAAATAAAGCCTTTACCGAACATATCGTCGATGCCTTGATGCAATCTTATGAAGAAAAACTTAAGTTGAAAGTTTCTATCCCTAGAAAACTTTATGATGAATGGGAACCTACTATTAAAATTAAAATTAAAGATTATGAGTTTTATGCTTTGTGTGATTTGGGTGCTAGTGTCTATACTATTCCCAAAACTTTGTGTGATTTGCTAGATTCTCGTGATTTTGATGATTGCTCTCTGAACTTGCATCTTGCGGATTCCACTATTAAGAAACCTATGGGAAGAATTAATGATGTTCTTATTGTTCCAAATAGTAATTATGTGCCTGTAGATTTTATCGTTCTTGATATAGATTGCAATCCTTCTTGCCCTATTATTCTTGGTAGACCTTTCCTTAGAGCGGTTGGTGCAATTATTGATATGAAGGAAGGGAATATTAGATTTCAATTTCCATTAAAAAAGGGCATGGAACACTTCCCTAGAAAGAAAATAAAATTACCATATGAATCTATCATGAGAGCCACTTATGGATTGCCTACCAAAGATCGCAATACCTAGATCTATTCTTGCTTGTTATGCCTAGCTAGGGGCGTTAAATGATAGCGCTTGTTGGGAGGCAACCCAATTTTATTTTTATTACTTGCTTTTTGCTCCTGTTTAGTAATAAATAATTTAGCTAGCCTCTGTTTTAATTGTGTTTTTTGTGTTTAATTAGTGTTTGTGCCAAGTATAACCGTTGGGAAGACTTGGGGAAAGTCTTGTTGAACTTGCTGTAAAAAAACAGAAACGTTAGCGCTCACGAGAACTGCTGTAATTTTTATTTGGAAAGTGCTATTTATTTAATTATTTTTGAAGATGATTAATAGATAAATTCATCACGTCAAGCAATTTATTTTATAATTTTTGGGGTTCCAGATCTTTCGCTAGCTACAGATTACTACAGACTGTTCTGTTTTTGACAGATTCTGTTTTTCGTGTGTTATTTGCTTATTTGGATGAATCTATGGCTAATAAAATAGTTTATAATCCATAGAGAAGTTGGAATACAGTAGGTTTAACACCAATATAAATAAATAATGATTTAATTACAGTACCTTGAAGTGGTCTTTTGTTTTCTTTCACTAACGGAGCTCACGAGATTTTCTACTTTAAGTTTTGTGTTGTGAAGTTTTCAAGTTTTGGGTAAAGATTTGATGGATTATGGAACAAGGAGTGGCAAGAGCCTAAGCTTGGGGATTCCCATGGTACCCCCAATATAATCTAAGGACACCTAAAAGCCAAAGCTTTGGGATGCACCGGAAGGCATCCCCTCTTTCGTCTACTTCTATCGGTAACTTTACTTGGAGCTATATTTTTATTCACCACATGATATGTGTTTTTCTTGGAGCGTCTTTTATGATTTGAGTCTTTTCTTGTTAGTTTACCACAATCATCCTTGCTGTACAAACCTTTTGAGAGAGCCATACATGATTCGGAATTTGTTAGAATACTCTATGTGCTTCACTTATATCTTTTGAACTCTATAGTTTTACTCTATGTGCTTCACTTATATCTTTTGAGCTTTATAGTTTTGCTCTAGTGCTTCACTTATATCTTTTAGAGCATGGTGGTGGATTTGTTTTATAGAAACTATTGATCTCTCATGCTTCACTTATATTGTTTTGAGAGTCTTAATAGCATGGTAATTTGCTTAAAATCCTAATATGCTTGGTATGCAAGATTAATAATAAAACTTTCTTATGAGTGTGTTGAATACTAAGAAAAGTTTGATGCTTGATGATTGTTTTGAGATATGGAGGTAATAATATCAAAGTCATGCTAGTTCAGTAATTGTGAAATTGAGAAATACTTGTGTTGAAGTTTGCAAGTCCCGTAGCATGCACGTATGGTGAACGTTATGCAACAAATTTGAAACATGAGGTGTTAATTGATTGTCTTCCTTATGAGTGGCGGTCGGGGACGAGCGATGGTCTTTTCCTACCAATCTATCCCCCTAGGAGCATGCGCGTAGTGCCGAGGTTTTTGATGACTTGTAGATTTTTGCAATAAGTATGTGAGTTCATTATGACTAATGTTGAGTCCATGGATTATACGCACTCTCACCCTTCCATCCTTGTTAGCCTCTTCGGTACCGTGCATTGCCCTTTATCACATTGAGAGTTGGCGCAAACTTTGCCGGTGCATCCAAACCCCGTGATATGATACGCTCTTTCACACATAAACCTCCTTATATCTTCCTCAAAATAGCCACCATACCTACCTATTATGGCATTTCCATAGCCATTCCGAGATATATTGCCATGCAACTTTCCATCATTCCGTTCATCATGACACATCCATCATTGTCATATTCCTTAGCATGATTATGTAGTTGACATAGTATTTGTGGCAAAGCCACCGTTCATAATTCTTTCATACATGTCACTCTTGGTTCATTGCATATCCCGGTACACCGTCGGAGGCATTCATATAGAGTCATCTTTGTTCTAGTATCGAGTTGTAATCATTGAGTTGTAAATAAATAGAAGTGTGATGATCATCATTATTAGAGCATTGTCCCAAGTGAGTAATAAAAAAGATAAAGTCCATAAAAAAAGAGAAGGCCCAAAAAAAGAGAGAAAGGCCATAAAAAAGGAAAAGGCCCAAAAATGAGAGAAAAAGAGAGAAGGGACAATGTTACTATCGTTTTACCACACTTGTGATTCAAAGTAGCACCATGATCTTCATAGTAGAGAGTCTCTCATGTTATCACTTTCATATACTAGTGGGAATTTTTCATTATAGAACTTGGCTTGTATATTCCAACAATGGGCCTCCTCAAGTGCCCTAGGTCTTCGTGAGCAAGCAAGTTGGATGCACTCCCACTAGTTTCTTTTGTTGAGCTTTCATACATTTATAGCTCTAGTGCATCCGTTGCATGGCAATCCCTACTCCTTGCATTAACATCAATCGGTGGGCATCTCCATAGCCCATTGATTAGCCTCGTTGATGTGAGACTTTCTCCTTTTTTGTCTTCTCCACATAACCCCCCTCATTATATTCTATTCCACCCATAGTGCTATGTCCATGGCTTCCGCTCATATATTGCGTGAAAGTTTATAGGTTTGAGATTACTAAAGTATGAAGCAATTGCTTGGCTTGTCATCGGGGTTGTGCATGATGAGAGCATTCTTGTGTGACAAAAATGAAACATGACTAAACTATATGATTTTGTAGGGATGAGCTTTCTTTGGCCATGTTATTTTGAGAAGACATAATTGCTTGGTTAGTATGCTTGAAGTATTACCATTTTTATGTCAATATGAACTTTTGTCTTGAATCTTTCGGATCTGAATATTCATACCACAATTAAGAAGAATTACATTAAAATTATGCCAAGTAGCACTCCGCATCAAAAATTCTCTTTTTATCATTTACCTACTCGAGGACGAGCAGGAATTAAGATTGGGGATGCTTGATACGTCTCCAACGTATCTATAAGTATTGATTGCTCCATGCTATATTATCTACTATTTTGGACTATATTGGGCTTTATTATCCACTTTTATATTATTTTTGGGACTAACCTATTAACCGGAGGCCCAGCCCAGAATTGCTGTTTTTTGCCTATTTTAGTGTTTCGGAGAAACAGAATATCAAACGGAGTCCAAACGGAATGAAACCTTCGGAAACGTGATTTTCTCATCAGATAAGATCCAGGAGACTTGGACCCTCCGTCAAGAAAGCCACGAGGCAGTCACGAGGGTGGAGGGCGCGCCCCCTGCTTCGTGGGCCCCTCAAAGCTCCACCGACGTACTTCTTCCTCCCATATATATCCACGTATCCCCAAACAATCGGGGACGGAGCCAAAAACCTAATTCCACCGCCGCAACTTTCTGTATCCACGAGATCCCATCTTGGGGCCTGTTCCGGAGCTCCGCCGGAGGGGGCATCGATCACGGAGGGCTTCTACATCATCATCCAAGCCCCTCCGATGAAGTGTGAGTAGTTTACTTCAGACCTACGGGTCCATAGTTAGTAGCTATATGGCTTCTTCTCTCTTTTTGGATCTCAATACAATGTTCTCCCCCTCTCTCGTGGAGATCTATTCGATGTAATCTTCTTTTTGCGGTGTGTTTGTTGAGACCAATGAATTGTGGGTTTATGATCCAGTATATCTATGAATAATATTTGAATCTTCTCTAAATTCTTTTATGTATGATTGGTTCTCTTTGCAAGTCTCTTCGAATTATCAGTTTGGTTTGGCCTACTAGATCGGTTGTTCTTGCCATGGGAGAAGTGCTTAGCTTTGGGTTCGATCTTGCGGTGTCCTTTCCCAGTGACAGAAGGGGCAGCAAGGCACGTATTGTATCATTGCCATCGAGGATAACAAGATGGGGTTTTTATCATATTGCATGAAACTATCCCTCTACATCATGTCATCTTGCTTAAGGTGTTACTCTGTTTTTAACTTAATACTTTAGATGCATGCTGGATAGCGGTCGATGAGTGGAGTAATAGTAGTAGATGCAGGCAGGAGTCGGTCTACTTGTCTCGGACGTGATGCCTATATACATGATCATACCTAGATATTCTCATAACTATGCTCAATTCTGTCAATTGCTCAACAGTAATTTGTTCACCCACCGTAGAATACTTATGCTCTTGAGAGAAGCCACTAGTGAAACCTATGGCCCTCGGGTCTCTTTATCATCATATCAATCTCCATCACTTTTATTATTGCTTTGCTTTTACTTTTTACTTTGCATCTCTATACCAAAAATACCAAAAATATTATTTATCATCTCTATCAGATCTCACTTTCGTAAGTGACCGTGAAGGGATTGACAACCCCTAAGCGCGTTGGTTACGTTGAGCTATTGTTTTTGTGTAGGTACGTGGGACTCGCGCGTAGCCTCCTACTGGATTGATACCTTGGTTCTCAAAAACTGAGGGAAATACTTAGGCTACTTTGCTGCATCATCCTCTCCTGTTCGGGGAAATCCAATGCAGTGCTCAAGAGGTAGCAATAATTTGTAACGAGCAAGTAACGATAGTAGTAACAAAAGTGCAGCAAGGTAGCCCAATCCTTTTGAGCCAAAGGACAGGCAAAACGGTCTCTTATGATAAGAAAATCATTCTTGAGGGCACACGGGAATTTCATCTAGTCACTGTGATCATGTTGGTTCGATTTGTGTTCGCTACTGTGATAATTTGTTATGTGGGTGGACCGATGCTTAGGTGTTGTTCTTACTTGAACAAACCTCCTACTTATGATTAACCCCCTCGCAAGCATCCGCAACTACGAGAAAAGTATTAAGAATAAATTCTAACCATAGCATTAAACTCTTGGATCTAATCGGTCCCTTACAGAATAGCGCATAAACTAGGGTTTAAGCTTCTGTCATTCTCGCAACCCATCATCTAATAACTACTCCACAATGCATTCCCTTAGGCCCAAATATGGTGAAGCTTCATGTAGGTGACGTTCACATGACACCACTAAGCGAATCACAACATACATACTGTCAAAACATCGAAGACATATTAAGTTCACATGATTACTTGCAACAAGGTTTCTCCCGTGACCTCAAGAACAAAAGTAACTACTCACAGATGATAATCATGCTCAAGATCAGAGGGGTATTAAATAGCATATTGGATCTTAACATATAATCTTCCACCAAATAAACCATATAGTAATCAACTACAAGATGTAATCAACACTACTAGTCACCCATAAGTACCAATCTGAGGTTCTGATACAAAGATTGAACACAAGAGATGAACTAGGGTTTGAGAGGAGATGGTGCTGTTGAAGATGTTGATGGATATAGCCCTCCCCAAGATGGGAGAGTTGTTGGTGATGATGATGATGATGATGATGATGATGATTTCCCCCTCCGGGAGGGAAGTTCCCCCGACGGAATCGCTCCGCCTGAGGGCAAACATGCTCCTACCCCAGTTCCACCTCGAGACGGCGGTGCTTCGTCCCGAAAGTCCTCACTTTATTTTTTTCTAGGCCAAAATGACTTATATACCAGAGAGGGGCACCGAAGGTGGGCTGGGCTGAGCACAACCCACCAGGGCGCGCCTCGGGGGCCAGGCGTGCCCTGGTGTCTTGTGCTCACTAGGTGGCCCCCCTCCGGTAGTTATTTGCTCTAGTGTTTCTTATTTATTCCATAAAAATTCCTGGCAAAGTTTCAGCTCATTTGGAGTTGTGCATAATAGGTAGCCTGACATAGCTTTTTCAGGTCCAGATTTCCAGCTGCCGGAATTCTCCCTCTTTGTGGGAACCTTGCATATTATGAGAGAAAAGGCATTAGAATTACTCCAAAAAGCATTATTATGCATAAAACATTATAAATAACAGTAGATAAACATGATGCAAAATGGACGTTTCACCGAGCAGCGGGAAGGAGCATGGCCGGCGAGGAGGCGGCACTGCAAGCAAGTAATGAAGGTATGAACTTAGAAGGAAGGCGGAAACAGGGTAAATGTGGCTTTTGGTCAGGAGGAAGGGGGTAAATATTTCCACGGAAGCTGAAAATTTTGGCTCGGTGCAGTGAAAAACTGGTGTGCGAAGTGTCATCAAACATGGTCCCTTATTCAGGACTGTGTACGATATGTGAACATCACAAACAATTCATATAGCTTACCACGTGTGTGATGAGTTTGAACGTACAAATTGGTCCGAATTTCCCTGGTTACATTGGCCATCCACATCACTGCATAATTTGGGTACACAAAAGAGCCTACAACACACCCATACTTCTTAATTGAGCAAGTTCAGCAATTAAACAGAGCTAGCTGACCTAAACAATACTCTAACAAAAGACCGACACTCTAAACAAAGAGTACTACTCTAGCTGGTGCTCGTCGATCTTCGCCGCCTCCTCCATGTTGAGCTCATGCCGGACAATCTCTCGGGGAAGGGGCTCCATGGCATCCATCGCACCATACTCGGCAAGCATCTCGCCATCCGCGTCCGCCATCTCTTTGGAAAAGGCCGCCACGAGCTGGGCGTGGGCAGCCATGGTCTGGGCTTGGACGTTCTCCATCACGGCAAGGTATGCTACGAAGGAACGAGCGGTGCTCTACCACCCCTCCACCTCCACCTCCACCTCCTCCACCACCACCTCCTCTACCATCAACTCCGGCGCTCTACCACCCCTCCGGTGACCATGATCACTTTGCTTGCATCATGGAAGGACTACTCCATTGGGACTTTAACCCCGGCCTCAAGGTCGAGGACCAGGTTTGTCACCGTTTCAAATCCACAGTGCACTTCTCTCCCTCTCCTACCTCCAAGGAATTCTTCTTGGTGGTCACCTTTTCTTCTGCATCCTTCCCCCTCTCGTGTGATTCGGTTGGTTTGGCCTTGTGAAAGTGCAACTATCCCTAGGTGGTTTTGGTAATTCATAACAACATATAGCTCATTGAGCTAATGCTATTCCAAGATGACTATTTCAGGAAATCTCAATGATTGGCATGGCATGGATGTGAAAGTGGAACCCTCAAAATGCTAAGGACAAAGGATTGGCTCAAGCTCAAAAGCTTAAGACTCTTCATTTTATATTTTAGTGATCCAATATCACATTGAGTCTTTAGGAAAAGCCAATACTATCAAGGAGGGATGAGGTGTTTCTTAATGAGCCTCTTGCTTCATGTGCTTAGTGATATGCTCCAAAACCCTCAACTACTTTCCCATATCCACATATGACCTAAACCCTAAGACAAACTCGGTCCTACCGATTCTTTCTATCCGGCGCCACCGAGTTTCACTTGTCATAAGCCACTGCCAAACCCTAGCAATTCGGTTCTACCGATAGGGATCTCGGTCTCACCGAGATGGGATTGCAAACTCTCTGTTTCCCTTTCGTAACTTTTCGGTCTCACCGAAAGAGCGAATCGGTCCCACCCAGATTGCAGTGTAAACTCTTTGTTTCCTTTTTGTAACTTTTTGGTCTCACCGAAAGAGCAAATCGGTCCCACCGAGTTTACCTGACCAACTCTCTGGTTAGCTTATTACCAAACTCGGTCTCACCGAGTTTGTGTAATCGGTCTCACCGAGATTATGTTATGCCCAAACCCTAACCATATCGGTCCTACCGAGTTGCATGTCAGTCCCACCGAAAATCTCTAACGGTCACTAGGTTTACCTTTTCGGTCCGACTGAGTTTGTTGATTCGGTCCCACCGAGATTGGAAAACTGTGTGTAACGGTTGGATTTTGTGTGGAGGCTATATATACCCCTCCACCTCCTCTTCATTCGTGGAGAGAGCCATCAGAACACATACACAATTCCAAACTCATATGTTCTGAGAGAGAACCACCTACTCATGTGTTGAGACCAAGATATTCCATTCCTACCATATGAATCTTGATCTCTAGCCTTCCCCAAGTTGCTTTCCACTCAAATCTTCTTTCCACAAAATCCAAATCCTATGAGAGAGAGTTGAGTGTTGGGGAGACTATCATTTGAAGCACAAGAGCAAGGAGTTCATCATCAACACACCATTTGTTACTTCTTGGAGAGTGGTGTCTCCTAGATTGGCTAGGTGTCACTTGGGAGCCTCTGACAAGATTGTGGAGTTGAACCAAGGAGTTTGTAAGGGCAAGGAGATCGCTTACTTCGTGAAGATCTATCGCTAGTGAGGCAAGTCCTTCATGGGCGATGGCCATGGTGGGATAGACAAGGTTGCCTCTTCGTGGACCCTTCGTGGGTGGTTGCTTCTTCGTGGACCCTTCGTGGGTGGAGCCCTCCGTGGACTCGCGCAACCATTACCCTTCGTGGGTGCAGGCCTCTGTGGACTCGCGCAACCGTTACCCTTCGTGGGTTGAAGTCTCCATCAACGTGGATGTAGGATAGCACCACCTATCCGAACCACGGGAAAAACATCCGTGTCTCCAATTGCGTTTGAATTCTCCAAACCCTTCCCTTTACATTCTTGCAAGTTGCATGCTTTACTTTCCGCTGCCAATATACTCTTTGCATGCTTGCTTGAATTGTGTGATGATTGCTTGACTTGTCCTACAATAGCTAAAATCTGCCAAGAACTAAAATTGGGAAAAGGTTAAGTTTTTATTTGGTCAAGTAGTCTAATCACCCCCCTCTAGACATACTTTCGATCCTACAGGTGGTATCAGAGCTTTGGTCTCCATTTGCTTTGATCTCCATAGCTTTTGGTGGTCATAGCCTTGGTTTCAAAACCTAGGAGAGTATGGCGTCTAGCGAGGGAAATTATCACCGTAGAGATCCTTACTTTGATGGTACTAATTTTGCTAGTTGGAAGCATAAAATGAAAATGCATATTCTTGGACATAACCCCGCCGTTTGGGCTATTGTGTGTGTTGGTTTGCAAGGTGACTTCTTTGATGGGAAAGAACCAAACCGTGAAGCTACCGCGGATGACTTGAAGATGTTGCAATACAATGCTCAAGCTTGTGATATTCTCTTCAACGGATTGTGCCCCGAAGAATTCAACAAAATCAGCCGTCTTGAGAATGCAAAGGAAATTTGGGACACTTTGATTGATATGCACGAAGGTACCGACTCCGTCAAGGAATCCAAGTTGGATGTGCTTCAAAGTGAACTTGACAAGTTCAAAATGAAGGAAGGTGAAGGTGTCGCTGAAATGTACTCTAGGCTTGCTCTCATCACAAATGAGATTGCCGGCTTAGGAAGTGAAGAGATGACCGATAGATTCATCATCAAGAAGATTCTAAGAGCCTTGGATGGAAAATATGATACCGTGTGCACATTGATCCAAATGATGCCCAATTACAAAGATCTTAAGCCAACAGAGGTGATTGGAAGAATTGTTGCTCATGAGATGTCACTTAAGGATAAAGAGGAACTTCACAACAAATCAAGTGGTGCCTACAAAGCCTCATGTGAAGCCCCTACATCATCAAGTGAGAAACAAAACTTCAATGAAGAATTGAGCTTAATGGTGAAGAACTTCAACAAGTTCTACAAGAGTAGAAGCAAAGATAGAAGCTTCAAGTCAAGGTCCTACAATGACAAAAGATCTTCTAGTCGAGAGCGAAACTGCTACAGTTGTGGAAGACCCGGACACTATTCCAATGAGTGTACGGCTCCCTACAAGAGAAGAGAAGATTCTCCAAAAAGAAGAAGCAAAGAATCACCACCAAGAGAGAGAAGGAGTAGAGAAGATCGTTATGAACGAAGATACTCACGGAGAAGCAAGGATTCGGAAAGGAAGAAAAAATCATCAAGGAGCTACACAAAACGAAGACATCAAGCTCATGTTGGTGAATGGGTATCCGGCTCTGACTCCGACAGCCACTCCGAGAGAAGTTATCACTCCGACTCTGAAGATACTCAAGATGAAGGTGTTGCCGGTCTAGCACTTGTGTCAACCAACTCCTACGACATATTTGACTCACCAAATGAAGGAATTGGAAGATGCTTCATGGCCAAAGGTCCTAAGGTAACACACCCCCAGTATGTTGATTTCAATAGTGATGAAGATGACTTGTTAGGTGATGATTTGCTTGTGACAACTCTAGTGATGAATACTATGATGAAACATCAATTAATCATGCTAATCAAGATAAAACGAATGACAATGATAAGGAGAAGATTGAGGCTCTAACTAAAGAACTAAACACTCTTAAGTTATCTCATGAAACTATCTTCGAAGATCATCGAGAACTTTTAAGAGCTCATGAGAAATTACGCTTTGAAAAGCTCAATCTTGAGCAAGAGCATGAGTTCTTAAAAGCAATCAATGATGATCTCCGCAAGAAAAGTTCTTACATTGCCAAGCGTTTACTCTTATCCACTTACATGCCTCAAGTCAAGTCTAGTAACAAGAACAAGAAAGATTCTTCCTCTAGAAGTAACAATGATCATGCTAAATCCAATATTGTTGCTTCTAGTAGTTCTCTTGATTCAACTAATGATTCTCTTAGCCAAATTACACTTGAGCAAGAAAATAGCTTATTGAAGGGAATTATAGAGAAAGGAGTGTACAAAAGCCTTGCCGGGAGTAAGCAATTCGAGGAAATTGTGCGCAAGCAAGGAATGCACCGGAAGAATCAAGATGTTGGTTTTGAACGAAAGTTCAATGCCAATGGAGTTGAGTGGGAAGAAGATCAATACCCCAAGACAAAGTTTGTTCCTCAACAAGAGAAGTATGATACTTCTTTCAAGGGGACACAAGCTCAAGATGATCTTCCACCACAAGACTACAAGCAAAAAGGCAAGGACAAGCTTCAAGAGGAAATTGATGCATTTGAAGAAGCTCCTAAGACCTTAGTCAACCAGATTCCCAAGACTACTTCAAGTTCCACTTCATCAAGTACGACTACAACTCCAAGGATTCCCATCAAGATGGTGTGGATCCAAAAGAAGAAGAACTAGAGAGTTCTTGAGGGTGACTCCGCCAACATACTTCACTCTTATCATTTTGGCAAGAACAAGTGCAATCAACTTCCACATCTTGCACTAGTTCAAGGAGTCAGAAACCCTCTTGTTGGTAAGACAAGGGACAAGGTAACCTAAAAGTTTTCATGGAAATCATCTTGTGTGTGCATCACTCTATGTCTATGGATATCCTTGTTTGTTCCTTGTGGGACTAACCCATGTAGGTATTGAAAGTGCAATTCACTCAAATGGATAGCTCCAAGTGATCTACATCAACATTGAGCATCCACATCTTCAACATCTACATGAATTCATCATCGACAAAACCCGAGGTTAGTTCATCCCTCTAAGGGGGATATCACATCTAGGGGGAGCTTTACTCTAAGACTTGAGCTAAAGCAACTCTAAAGATGTGAACACAACAATGCTTTATGTAAAAGTGGTAACCCCACTTGAGCTTAAACGATGAGTATGACCTATGATCAAGTGTTCTCACTTGACTCCTAAGTCAATATACTCATATATAGATGACCTTGTCATTGCAAATTGCTTGATAGATGCTAGAATTGGTTGTGCATGCCTTGTCACATATTTCATTTGCCATCTTATTGTGTGAGCATGCTGGTTGCATATTTTACTCATTCGAGGACATCCACTTGTTGTTTTGATTGTTCGGCTTTATTTCCTTTTGCCAAGTGGATGGACAAGAATGCCTAAGAACCTTCTCTAGCTATCTATGCTTTTCTCGTCTCAAACTCTATTCATGCTACATCACAAAATTTGATCAAGTCAGATTCGAACCACTCTGTGTGAGGAGCGCTCGGAGTCCCCGATTCGTCATAGACTTAAACTTCCAAAACCTCTTTATGATTCTCGGTCTAACCGATACCCTACTTTCGGTCCTACCGAGATCATTAAGTTGATCTAGGTTTTCGATCTCGGTGCAACCGATTTGAACCATTCAGTCACACCGAGTTGCAACAACTGTATACAATTTTGCATCTCGGTGCCACCGAGTTGTTCCACTTGGTCACACCGACAGGGTCGGGCTATATATAGTCACGGGCAAAAATTTGGAAATTTCTCCGAACCCCTTCGCCCGCGCGATAGCCTGCTCTGCCAACTTGGTCTCCAGATCGTCTCCTCACCGCCAGCCGCCTCCAGTCGCTGGTCTCCGTCGCCGTCAGTTGGGTAACGCCAGGGTTTTCCCAGTCACGACGTTGTAAAACGACGGCCAGTGAATTGTAATACGACTCACTATAGGGCGAATTCGAGCTCGGTACCCGGGGATCATCATGATTCTTGCCACGTTTGTTAAACTTCTACCCAGTTAATGAACTCGTAGATTAGGTTTAATTCGAAAATTTTAGGGTTAGGTTTCCGCCGAAACCATCTCGGACCCACCGAGTTGAAAAACTCGGTCCCACCTATTTGGCTTATGCCATTGCACAAGTGAGACTCGGTCTGACCGAGAATTACTTGTCGATGTGACCGATTTTGGAACTCTGTGAAACCCTAGCAGTCTCGGTGCCACCGAACCGTGACTCGGTCTGACCGAGTTCACTAGTTTAGGTGCCAAAACTGCTTCGGTATCACCGAGTTTAGAAATCGGTAGATCCGAGATGCTTTCAGTGGGAAACTAAAACTAAGTTTTTGAATTATTCTTTTGCAAAAATCTCTGCATTTTGTGATGCTCATCCACTCTATCTCATCTATAACCTATTCACAGGGTCAGCAGTCAGAGTTTGCATCATGTCAGACCAAAGTGATAGCCAGAACTTGTCAGAGCAGCAAGTGCAGATGAGTGAGGGCACTAGTCCCTCAAGTTCCTCAGATGATGGCAGTAGGAGCACCCCTAGCAATCTGCCTAAAGCTGCCACAAGACAGAGAAAGAAGAGAACCTCAGACTCAGAAGATGAGGATTATGTGGCAGAAGAGGAAGCAACTTCCAAGAGAGTTGAGCCAGCACAGGGCATAAAACCAGGGATGAAGGTCAAAAGGCCAGCAGGCAGGCAGCCTATGTCAAAGGCCAGAGCTTCAACTAAGAAGCCCACTCCCATTGAGCCAGTTGTTGCTGAAGGCAAGAAGAGGAAAGAAAGGGTGAAGAAAACTGTAGCCAGAGTGCTTGGCAAAGCTTCCATCATGGAAGATGAGGAGGAAGAAGAAGAGGTAGCTGCACCAGCACCTAAGGCACCCAAGCTGATGGGTGATGCCATAAGAACAGGGGCAGCTGCTTCCAAGGCCAAGCCAGCTCCCAAGCACAAGCCAAGAAGGAGAAGGCGAGGAAGGAGAAAGCTGCCAAGATGCCTACTCAAGAGGAGGCATCTGAATATTTCCTGAAAACCAAACAAGAGCAGCTTGGTTACTTGATTGCATCCACCCTGCGGATTGAGCAAGGACTAGCCACCCTAACTCAGAACCAGGCAAGCTTAGAGAGGATCATGGAACAAAAGTTCTATGACTTGGATGTCAAAGTGACAGAGATTCAGACTGCAGTGGAGCAGCTCCAAGATGACATGCAGGAGAGGAGAGGCAAGACTACAACTGATGCCTTTGCCAGAGTGCCACGAGGTCCGAGGTCGTCTGCAGTTCCAGTTGCTGACCCCAGAGCCACCACGTCTGCACCAGCTACAGCCTCAGTTCCACCAGCTCCAGCGTCCACTTCAGCCTCGACTCCGACCACGTCTACAGAAGGCTTCGTCCTTGGAGTGCTCCAGACTCCACCACCACCTGAAGATCAAGCCTGACTGTCAACTTAGCACTATGCATTTTCTAGGAACTTTTTTGTAACTTGTTGCCAAAGGGGGAGAAAATGTATAGATCATAGGCTTCGAGAGAGTGTGTTGCTTTTAGTGTTGCTTTTATTCTCTCTTGTTTTATTTGGTGGTTTTTCGAACTTTGTTTGCTTTTGTGTGAGATACTATGTCATTGCTCGTGAGACATTGATGATCATGTGTTTGATCATAAGCTACACTTAATGTTTGCTTAATATTATCATCTTATCTATCTTATGTGATCATTCACTATTCTTGGTGATGAGTGCATGTATTTCATTCTTATCATTTTAAGTTCTCCACCAAGATGTATGTGACATGGAAGAGTAACCCATGACTCTAACTCTTTGTGCATTTGTAGTCCAAAGCAAATTTTAAATATGCACAAATTTAGGGGGAGCTCTTACTTGTCACATACTTCTCAAAGCGACGATATATTTCATGCTTATTATCATTTGTCGAAGCTTTGATCTATATGTTGTCATCAATTACCAAAAAGGGGGAGATTGAAAGTGCAACTATCCCTAGGTGGTTTTGGTAATTCATAACAACATATAGCTCATTGAGCTAATACTATTCCAAGATGACTATTTCAGGAAAGCTCAATGATTGGCATGGCATGGATGTGAAAGTGGAACCCTCAAAATGCTAAGGACAAAGGATTGGCTCAAGCTCAAAAGCTCAAGACTCTTCATTTTATATTTTAGTGATCCAAGATCACATTGAGCCTTTAGGAAAAGCCAATACTATCAAGGAGGGATGAGGTGTTGCTTAATGAGCCTCTTGCTTCATGTGCTTAGTGATATGCTCCAAAACCCTCAACTACTTTCCCATATCCACATATGACCTAAACCCTAAGCCAAACTCGGTCCTACCGATTCTTTCTATCCGGCGCAACCGAGTTTCACTTGTCATAAGCCACTACCAAACCCTAGCAATTCGGTTCTACCGATAGGGATCTCGGTCTCACCGAGATGGGATTGCAAACTCTCTGTTTCCCTTTCGTAACTTTTTGGTCTCACCGAAAGAGCGAATCGGTCTCACCGAGATTGCAGTGTAAACTCTTTGTTTCCTTTTTGTAACTTTTCGGTCTCACCGAAAGAGCAAATCGGTCCCACCGAGTTTACCTGACCAACTCTCTGGTTAGCTTATTACCAAACTCGGTCTCACCGAGTTTGTGTAATCGGTCTCACCGAGATTACGTTATGCCCAAACCCTAACCATATCGGTCCTACCGAGTTGCATGTCAGTCCCACCGAAAATCTCTAACGGTCACTAGGTTTACCTTTTCGGTCCGACCGAGTTTGTTGATTCGGTCCTACCGAGATTGGAAAACTGTGTGTAACGGTTGGATGTGTGGAGGCTATATATACCCCTCCACCTCCTCTTCATGAGTGGAGAGAGCCATCAGAACATATACACAATTCCAACTCATATGTTCTGAGAGAGAACCACCTACTCATGTGTTGAGACCAAGATATTCCATTCCTACCATATGAATCGTGATCTCTAGCCTTCCCCAAGTTGCTTTCCACTCAAATCTTCTTTCCACAAAATCCAAATCCTATGAGAGAGAGTTGAGTGTTGGGGAGACTATCATTTGAAGCACAAGAGCAAGGAGTTCATCATCAACACACCATTTGTTACTTCTTGGAGAGTGGTGTCTCCTAGATTGGCTAGGTGTCACTTGGGAGCCTCCGACAAGATTGTGGAGTTGAACCAAGGAGTTTGTAAGGGCAAGGAGATCGCCTACTTCGTGAAGATCTACCGCTAGTGAGGCAAGTCCTTCGTGGGCGATGGCCATGGTGGGATAGACAAGGTTGCTTCTTCGTGGACCCTTCGTGGGTGGTTGCTTCTTCGTGGACCCTTCATGGGTGGAGCCCTCCGTGGACTCGCGGAACCATTAACCTTCATGGGTGGAGCCCTCCATGGACTCGCGCAACCATTACCCTTCGTGGGTTGAAGTCTCCATCAACGTGGATGTAGGATAGCACCACCTATCCGAACCACGGGAAAAACATCCGTGTCTCCAATTGCGTTTGAATTCTCCAAACCCTTCCCTTTACATTCTTGCAAGTTGCATGCTTTACTTTCTGCTGCCAATATACTCTTTGCATGCTTGCTTGAATTGTGTGATGATTGCTTGACTTGTCCTACAATAGCTAAAATCTGCCAAGAACTAAAATTGGGAAAAGGTTAAGTTTTTATTTGGTCAAGTAGTCTAATCACCCCCCTCTAGACATACTTTCGATCCTACACCTTGCAATGCTGCATTGGAGGTATTGCTTCTGGTTTCAATGTGACTCAGATTGGTGCAAAAAACTTTCAGTTCTCTGTGGCCTCAAATAAAGTGGGCCATTTCATCTATGCCCAACGGGATAAAGTTTGGCCGGATTTTATATGTCACTCTGGTCTATTCAAACAAACCTGGAAGGCTCCATTTATTGGATCTGAGGGTTGGACGCCGCCACATGAAATCAACGAATTAGGGGCCAGAGCACCCAAAGCCGTTCGTTCCAATTTGGGTTTTCTTGAACATAGTGCTGCTAAAGATACCTCTTCTAACAGTGAATTGGCGAAATTTGGTTTTGCTAAACAGTCATCTGCCAATCTATTACAATCTTTTGATGAGGTTTCTGGTCACTCAATTGATGATTGTGATGATCCTTGCTCAGACGAGTTTCAGGCCATTGCCACAGTTCAATTTGGTAGTTTGGAAATTCCCTTTTCAT
This sequence comes from Triticum urartu, assembly GCF_003073215.2. Lineage (NCBI taxonomy): Eukaryota > Viridiplantae > Streptophyta > Magnoliopsida > Poales > Poaceae > Triticum > Triticum urartu. The sequence continues at coordinate 287,058,259 of NC_053026.1, forward strand.
CGGAAAATCATCATTTTCTTGCCAAAAAGCTTATTGGAAAGGATCACCGTGAGTGCAATTGGGGTCACATTCCTTCTGCTGTCTTGGAGGAGATCTTGGATTTTCGGCAGGATCATAATGACGAGATAAGTATCCTAAAATATTGTGCTTTAAATGACTTGCCATCTACAGAGATGATTCATGATATTTTGGGCCGTTGCCTTAGATGTTGTGCGCCTGACCACAAGGTGGCTAATTGTAATGCACAAATTTGTGGTTCGTGTCATAATTTTGAGCGAGCATGCTTCTGTAATACGATCTTCCCCGATCAACCCACCAGGGCCTGTGATATTTGCAACAACCCAGCCCACCTTAGGGCCTCCAGCCCCGGTCTATTATGCTACTCACGCTGTTCGTTCTTGGGCCATGGCCTGAATCATTGTGCTGGGAAAAATACTCGTCATTTATTTTGGCGCATGAAGAAGCTGGAGCGGCAGGATACCAGCAGCGCATATCCTAGGCCTATGACACGTATGCAGAATCTTTACTTTCCAAAGAATAAAAAGATTTGGAGGCCAAAATATAAGCCAGAATCTGGGGCCCTTCCTTCCAATGTCATTGGCTTGACGACTCCGCTTCCACCCCCACGCCAGTTCCCTATTCTGCCACCCCAGTCGACCAACGAGCGATAAGGAAACCCACCTCTCTGCTCTCCGCCTCCATTGTTTGTAGCGGTGCGCTCTGTCGAGCTCTCCACCGCCATGGCAAACTTCCCGGTCCGTCCGTTTGGGTTCGTGCCAATGGGTGCCCAGATTGAGCGCGGTCCCGATCATCGTCTGGCGCGCAATATGCTGGTGGTGGATGACCCGCCACTAAGTCATGAAAGGTACGCCCTAGTCACTGCTACCCCTCCAGTGCGAGATCATCAGAAGCAGATGGTGTTGAATGAGATAGTCCGCATCATGTCTGAAGATTTTCATCTTGAGGTGCCAGATGCTTTTGTGTATCCTATTGGGGTTGGCATGGTAGCGTTTGCAGATGTAGCACTGAGGGATCAATTTATTCAGGAAAGCCCACATCAGTTAGATCCCGTGGATGAGGAGATGACCTTTTCTTTTTTTCCGCATGACGAAGGTGAGAATATGCGTCAGTGCCCTTTTCAATATGTTGCTTGGGTTCTGCTCTTAGCTTTCCCTATGGATTATCAAACGGGCCACTACATAAATAAAGCTATCTCGTGCTTTGGCAAATTGGATCTTTGGCATAGGCCAGGTCAGAATAAGGAGAGGGTTTTAGTCCGTGTTCTCATTAGCGACATTACTCAGGTGCGACACAGTCTTGTTATCAAGCGTATCGGCACCCTGCCAGGAATGGGGAGATCATGGTCGGTCCCTGTTTACATTCTGAACGGCCGCAACACCATCCTTGACTTGGTTGGCAACGAAGATGAGGCACCACCCATGAATGCCTCTCCGCATCCATATGAGTTTCCCTACCTAACGGCTGCGCAACAGTGGCTGCTTGATCACCAGCAGCTGATGCAACAGCAGATTGATGCAGCTTGGGAGCAACAAGCACCACTGCAGCAACAGATGCAGAAATGATGGGTGGGGTGTTTGGCCTGTCGCACCCCCTCCTTACAGAGGGTTCAGTTTTCGTACTCTGTTTCAGTATACTGGCCCATCACTCATGGATGGAGTTGAACAGGAAAGCAATATCTCTGATGACCCGCAGGATGAGTGGTCTATTTATTCTGATATTGAAGAGGCTGCAGAGGCTTTGATCCATGGCAGACAGGTTGCTGGAATTCAGTTTGTCCATGCTGTGGGTGACTCTCACTCGGTTGAAATTGGGACAGAGGAAGGACTGTCTTTTCTGCAATTTCTCTGGATGATCTCCTTCGGGAGGTTTACACGCTGCATTGAAGGGACCCAGGCCTGTGCTCCAACAATGAACCTGGGATTGCTGCCAATCAACCCTCTCGCCCTCTGCCGGGCGATTTCCCATGCTATGTTCAGATGGAGGTGTGATGTGGATGTTAGCTCTGGCCCTTTCAGGCCATTCTCTATTGGCCTTGATATGCCCGTCTTTATTCTGTCAGATATTTGGGAGATGCATGCGATACAGATTGCTATGCCTGAAACGGGGTATGGCTCGGGATCCGCTGTACTCTATGAATCCCCAGCAGTCTTGTTGCTTGAAACGACTGCTGTCACACTCGGTACTCAGTATATTCAGCACATGATCGCGACCGAAAAAGTGCCTGTTGATATGGCTTGCCTGAGGCGCAACACTTGGTCCACGAGGTATGATGGATTCAGGGTTCCACTGGTCACTGATGCAAAGAAGGGACAGTCCAAGGTCAAGCCGAGGGGTGCACCCTCCATCACCTGCTCTTCCAAGGCGACGGACCCATGCACCACTCTGTTGCTTGACACCCCGCCCGAGTCTACTGACCAGGTGCCTACCCCGATTCCTATTCAACAGTTGCAGTTTGTTGGTACTGCCATATGTGGGATTCCACCTGAAAGATCATAGTCCTCAGAATCTCCTCGCGGGCGAGCAGGGGAGAGACCCTGATCTGCACTAGGTGCGATGACTCAGAATAAGTAGTGGAACATCCTCTGCTGGAATGTGCGGGGAATCAACTCCGACAAGAAGCAGCTGGCGATCCGTAATGCAATCGAGATTAGTGGTTGTTCCGCAGTTTGCTTTCAAGAAACTAAGCACGCTTCTTTTGATGTCTCTTTTATTAAGCAGTTCTGTCCTAAAATTTTGATATGTTCGAATTTGTGCCCTCTGTTGGGAACTCCGGTGGTCTTATTACAGTGTGGATGAGCTCGGTTTTATCTGGTACGATGATTTTTTCTGAACCATTTGCACTCGGCGTTAGACTCACCTCAATGCAGTCTAACGATTCGTGGACGTTAGTTAATATCTATGGACCATGTGCTGAACCAAATAGGTCGATTTTCGCCACCTGGCTGTTTGATCTTGACATTCCTGACAGAGAAGATTGTTTTATTATCGATGATTTTAATTTTATTAGAGCGCCTGATAATCGTCACAAAGGAGGAGGCGATGCTAACGATATGCTTTTCTTTAATGAATTCATCTGAAGGCAGTCTCTGGTTGAATTACCAATCAAAGGGCGCTCGTTTACTTCGAGTAACATGCAAACTGACCCGTTGCTCGAGCAGGTTGATTGGCACTTTACTTCAGTTAATTGGGAAGCCAAATATCCGAACACTGTCGTTATGCCACTGGGTAAGCCCACGTCCTATTACGTCCCCTGCTACGTGAGCATCCAGTCCCACATACCCAAGTCCAACTTATTCCGTTTTGAAGACTTCTGGATTAAGAAACCAGGGTTTTTCGAGGTGGTTGAACGATCCTGGGCCAAAAGATGCTATGCACCTAACGCAGCTGCAGCTCTGTGCAAGAAGTTAAAATTTTTGCGTTATGATCTGAAGCAGTAGAGTAGGAACAAAACACTTTTGGAACTTGATGGTCTTGAGGAACGGAGAAGGTTGTCAATCCCCGAGGCTAATTTCAGACTGATCCTTAAACAACATCTCCTCCATTTGTTGGACTGCAAGAAAGCATACTGGATGAAATAATGCACTGTGAGATACTTCAAGTTTGGAGACGGAAACACGAAATTCTTTCACAGGGTGGCCACAGAGCGATACTGAAGGAACAGCATTGCTTCGCTTAGGTTGCCTGATGACTCGGTTATACATGATCATGTGGGTAATGAGGCGGTGCTCTTTCAGACATACAAAGAAAAACTTGGTTTCTCCAATCAAAATAACATAAAATTTGATATGAGAAGGATCATTTAAAAAGTGGATGGGCTTCAGTCTCTGTCTGCTCCTTTCACCTGCCAAGAAATCGATCAGGTCATCAAAGAGATGCCCGCTGGTCGTGCTACGAGCCCAGATGGTTTCAGTGGCAGCTTCATTAAGTCGTGCTGGCATATCATTAAAGAAAACTTTTATCGTCTTTGTTTTGAGTTTTATGCAGGTGATCTGGATCTTGAAAGTCTGAACACGGGGTTTATCACCCTCATCCCAAAAATCTAATCCCCTCAGACTGCAAATGATTATCGCCGGATAACTCTCCTGAATTGTTGTCACAAGATTCTGACTAAACTCCTCGCGAACCGCCTGCAAAAAGTGATTCTTAAGATCATACACAGAAATCAATACGGTTTCTTGAAAGGTCGGTCGATCCAAGACTGTGTTGCATGGGCCTTTGAATTCATTCATCAATGCCAGGCGTCGGGGAGAGAGGTTGCAATCCTGAAGCTGGATTTTGCTAAGGCGTTCGACACGATCGAACATGCCCCGATGATGGAGATCATGAGGTGTATGGGCTTTGACGATCGATGGCTAGGATGGATCAACTGCCTGTTCTCGACTGCCAAGTCCTTAGTCCTCCTTAACGGGATCCCCGTCAGACAGTTCTTTTGCTTGCGTGGTGTGCGACAAGGAGACCCACTGTCTCCCCTCATCTTTGTGCTCGCAGCCGACCTGCTGCAAGTTGCCATAAATGAAGCTCATCACGCAGGTGATCTCTAGCTTCCCATACCTACTACCGAAGGGGATTATCCCGTTATTCAGTACGCAGACGACACCATACTTGTGATGCCCGCCGACTGCTCCCAGGCCAAGACCATCAAATCAATCCTCCAAGACTATGCATCGTCGGTGGGGCTGCGTATCAACTTCCAAAAATCTACTCTTATCACCGTCAACACTAAGGCTGACACGACATCGCACCTGGCTCAGGTTTTTGGCTGCTCAATTGGCTCCATGCCGTTTACGTACCTAGGGTTGCCAATGGGCACAACCAGGCCGACGGTGACTGACCTCATGCCTTTGGTATCTTTTGTCAAGTGCAAACTCTCTACGGTCGCTTCGCTTCTGGACCTTGGCTCCAAACTTACACTCGTAAATTTGGTGATCACGTCCCTGGCGATCTATGCTATGTGCTCCATCAGACTGCCACCAAAGATACTTGACCATCTGGACAAGCTAAGACGCTACTATCTCTGGGCCAAGAACACGGATGATGGTGCGAAAGTTGTTTCTATGGTGGCTTGGGGACTGGTTTGCAGACCTAAACACAAAGGACGGCTCGGAGTGCTCGATCTCAGGGTCCAAAACCAGGGTTTGCTGCTGAAGCAACTGCATAAATTCTATAACCGCATGGATATACCATGGGTTCAGCTAGTTTGGGACACGTACTATGAGGGAAGGGTCCCGCATGCTTCTGATCCATGCGGATCGTCCTGGTGGAAGGATTTCATGAACCTTCCACCAATATACAGAGATGTCACGTCCGTTGAGGTGGGGAATGGAAGCACAGTTCTGTTCTGGAAAGATGACTGGCATGGTGAAATTCTAGCAGAAAGCCACCCCGCCTGTTCTCCTTCACTAAAAACAAAGATGTCTCCATTCAAAAGCTGCTAACAGCACCAACGCTCGGCCAAAACTTTCACTTGCCGCTCTCGATTTAGGCTAGAGGAGAGCTCGAAGATCTCTAGAACACCTTGTCCGCGGTGGAGTTGACAGAGAGGGATGATGATTGGAAGGACGTATGGGGATCAGATGGGCTCGCTTCCAACAAGTTTTATCTCCACTGCTTCCGAGATGAGGAGGCGGATGAGGCATTTAAGTGGATCTAGAAGGCAAAATGCACTAACAAGTGGAAGGTCTTTGCTTGGCTGCTTCTCATGGATAGACTAAACACTCGAGGGCTGCTCAAGAGGAAGAATATGAAACTGAGGGATGACAACTATGCATGCATGTTATGCCGCCAACCTCCCGAGGAATCAGTTGAGCACTTGTTCTTTAAGTGTGATTTCAGCAGATCGTGCTAGGGGAAGTTAGGGATTGCTTGGCCGGGGCATGGTAACGGGCTGCAATTTCTTCATGCAGTGAAAAACACGTGGTCCGGACCGATTTTCATGGACATTTTCATTGTAGCCGCTTGGAGCATTTGGAAGGAGCGTAACAATAAACACTTTAGAGGGATTGTGCCCACTGTGGATGGATGGAGCCAGAGGTTCAAGTGTGACTTTGGTATCATGAGACATAGAGTCAAAGAGGCCTTAGTGCCATTTGTTCGGCAGGTGGCGAACTTGACCTAGTTAACTCCTCTATACTTTGTTGTATAGGGACTCTCTTAACCTCTACCCCCTCCCCATGTAATCTCGCTTATGTAATTCTTTGTGTGGAGGTTTAATACAAAGTCAGTGGGGGGTGCCCTCACTGTCCCAAGTTTTTAAAAAAAGGAACAGACGGCTACTCGAATGCTCTCGGCGATTGCCAACTCTTCGGTCATGGTTTGCCGACCGTTGTCGGAGAAGCTTCGTGTGATTTGTGCGGTGACCTCCAGGAGCTGGGCGTCGGCGGCCTCGACATGGTCGTGGGTGGCCTCCATCAGGGATAAGGTGGCTGTTGCAGAGCAGATAACTGTTGTGCCACTCTTGCCAGTTGCTATACCCGTCGCAGATGTTGCTGCTGCCATCTGTGCTGCAACGGCGGCCGTTGGGGCTGCCGCGACCGCCTAGTCATAGATTGCAGACGCACTCATACATGTTGTTTGCATGCTCATGGCAGCTGTAGCTGCGCTCTCCCGGAGTGGGCCGCCGAAGTTTCCCTCGCGAGCAGGTCCACATCCCCATCTTGTACCGGTGATGATTGAACAATGAAATGATATTTACGGTGTGAGCTAGCGTTCTTCGCGCGCCGGCTATGGACTGTAGCCGACGAACCTTCTCTCGTAAGCCATATACTATGACAATGCACCAAGATATTTTGAACTACAACTCACACGGTTGGTGATAATAAACTATGTGTGATCTACTTGATCTTTTGTATTGATTTGAAATACATAATGGGGTCACAACGGCAATGGAGGGTGTTTGAATTGCTAGAACTCCTATGTGCAGTGAACATGCAACTTTGGGAGTGTCATCAAAAAAATTGGAATTATCCAGGGTTCGTTTGGACATTTTTATACATTAACTGAGTTTTCTAGGCATTTAAGGTGCATGATTCAAAATTAAACTACATGCACCTGCTCCGGTGCACCAAAATGGGTTGTAAAATCATATATGTGTCCATGGGTGGATGCTTAGGTCCCATGCAAGAAATGGGAATGAATTTCAAACACCTCAGCACGGTGACTCGCAGGAAAACATTGAGATACTTGGTTTTGAAATTCTAGTAAATCCAAAACTTGTCTGAAATACATGAAACATGGCATGCTATCATGGAGTGAAACCAACATGTTGTGGTAAAAAATTTCTCCCATTTGGGGCAGGTTTTGGTATAAGCTTCTCACAAACCAGAGTTTCTCACAGGAAACCTCATGGTTCTGGTAGGGAATGTGTCACCTTTGTGGATGAAACGATATTCGTTGCCTCTTCTTGCTTTCAATTTTTCTAGTGGAAACATAGACCAACAAGAGTGTCGTGTTAAAATTTGGATTTTTTTCAAGGTTCGTTTGGACATTTTTATACATTAACTGAGCTTTCTAGGCATTTTATGTGCATATTTCAAATTGGACCTACAGTCACATGCTCCACTGAAGAAAAATGGGTTGAAAAATCAAATGTGTGTCCTTGGGTGCATGCTTAGGTCCTATGCAAGAAATGGGAATGAATTTCAAACACCTCGGTACCGTCGCTCGGCCGCAAACATTGAGATACATGGTTTTTAAATTCTAGTATAATCCAAAACTCGTCTGAAATTCATGAAACTTGGCATGCTATCATGGAATGGCACCAACATGTTGTGGTAAAAATTTGTCCCATTTGGGGCAGGATTTTGTATAAGCTTGTCACAAACCAGAGCTTCTCACAAGAAGCCTCATGGTTCCGGTAGGGAACATGTCACCTTTGTGGATGAAACAATATTCGTTGCCTCTCCTTACTTTTAATTTTTTCTAGTGGCAACATAGACTAACTGGAGTGTCGTGTTAAAATTTGGAATTTTTGGGGTTCATTTGGACATTTTTATACATTAACTGAGTTTTCTAGGCATTTTCTATGCACAATTCAAATTTGAACTACAAGCACATGCTCTAGTGCAGAAAAATGGGTTGAAAAATTAAATGTGTGTGCTTGGATTCATCCTTAGGTCTCATGCAAGAAATGGGAATCGATTTCAAACACCTCGTGATTGTTGCCCGGCCACAAACATTGGGATACTTGATTTTTAAATTCTAGTAAATCCAAAACTCATCTAAAATTCATGAAACTTGGCATGAGAGCATCGAATGGCACCAACATGTTGTGGTAAAAAATTTGTCCCATTTAGAGCAGGTTTTGGTATACGCTCATAAAAAACGAGAGCTTATGACAAGAAGCCTCATGGTTCTGGTGGGGAACGTGTGTCACCTTTCTAGACGAAACGACATTCGTTGCCTCTTCTCACCTTGATTTTTTCTAGATACAACATAGACCAACAGGAGTCATGTTAAAATTTGGAATTATTCGGGGTTCGTTTGGACATTTTTATACATTAACCGAGTTTTCTAAGCATTTTATGTGCATAATTCAAATTTGAACTACAGGCACATGCTCCAGTGCAACAAATTTTGTTGAAAAATCATATGTGTGTCCCTTGGTGCATGCTTAGGTCCCATGCAAGAAATGAGAATGAACTTCAAACACCTCGGCATCATGGCTCGGCCGCAAACATTGAGATACTTGGTTTTAAAATTTGTGTAAATCCAAAAATTATCTGAAATTCATGAAACTTGGCATGTTGTCATGGAATGGCTTCAACATGTTGTGGTATTTTTTGTGTCCAATTTGAGAGAAGGCGCACGAATTAACAGCCAACAAAGGCGTTTCCAAATAAATAGCCGCCACATTATCATCTCAAACGTTTGTATAATTTAAATCATGGGCATCCTGCTAACCATTCACATATGGTGCCATGCATCACAATTTTACTGGCTAGGAGATACCATGCGGACAACTGCTTGACCAGAAGGGAGGCGTACAAGCAGTCCTCCGCTGCACAGGCTCACCGGGAAGCATGTGAGTTGTAGACTACGCAGGCTCACTGATACATCTCCGACGTATCTATAATTTTTTATTGTTACATGCTATTATATTATCTATTTTGGATCTTTATGGGCTTTATTAAACACTTTTATATTATTTTTGGGACTAACCTATTAACCCAGAGCCAGTGCCAGTTTATGTTTTTCCCTTGTTTCAGTGTTTCGCAGAAAAGGAATATCAAACGGAGTCTAAACGGAATGAAACCTTCAGGAGCGTGATTTTTGGAACGAACGTGATCCAGGAGACTTGGAGTTGAAGTCAAGGAAGCTTCAAGGTGGCCACGAGGTAGGGAGGCGCGCCTGCCCCCTGGGCACGCCCCCACCCTCGTGGCTCCCCTGACCGACTTCTTTCGCCTATATATGTCCATATACCCTAAAAACATCGGGGAACAGAATAGATCGGGAGTTCCGCCGCCAGAAGCCTCCGTAGCCACCGAAAACCAATCTAGACCCGTTTCGGCACCCTGCCGGAGGGGGAATCTCTCTTCAGTGGCCATCTTCATCATCCCCGCGCTCTCCATGACAAGGAGGGAGTATTCCACCCTCGGGGATGAGGGTATGTACCAGTAGCTATGTGTTTGATCTCTCTCTCTCTCTCTCGTGTTCTTGAGGTGATACGATCTTCATGTATCACGAGCTTTGCTATTATAGTTGGATCTTATGATGTTTCTCCCCCTCTACTGTCTTGTAATGGATTGAGTTTTCCCTTTGAAGTTATCTTATCGGATTGAGTCTTTAAGGATATGAGAACACTTGATGTATGTCTTGCATGTGCTTATCTGTGGTGACAATGGGATATCATGTGATCCACTTGATGTATGTTTCGGTGATCAACTTGCGAGTTCCGTGATCTCGTGAACTTATGCATAGGGGTTGGCACACATTTTTGTCTTGACTGTCCGGTAGAAACTTTGGGGCACTCTTAGAAGTTCTTTTTGTTGGTTGAATAGATGAATCTGAGATTGTGTGATGCATATAGTATAATCATACCCACAGATACTTGAGGTGACATTGGAGTATCTAGGTGACATTAGGGTTTTGGTTGATTTGTGTCTTAAGGTATTATTCTAGTACGAACTCCAGGATAGATTGAACGGAAAGAATAGCTTCGTGTTATTTTACTATAGACTCTTGAATAGATCGATCAGAAAGGATAACTTTGAGGTGGTTTCATACCCTACCATAATCTCTTCGTTTGTTCTCCGCTATTACTGACTTTGGAGTGACTCTTTGTTGCATGTTGAGGGATAGTTATATGATCCAATTATGTTATTATTGTTGAGAGAGCTTGCACTAGTGAAAGTATGAACCTTAGGCCTTGTTTCAACGCATTGCAATACCGTTTGTGCTCACTTTTATCATTAGTTACCTTGGTGTTTTTATATTTTCATATTACAAAAACCTATATCTGAAAGTGCAACTATCCCTAGGTGGTTTTGGTAATTCATAACAACATATAGCTCATTGAGCTAATACTATTCCGAGATGATTATTTCAGGAAAGCTCAATGATTGGCATGGCATGGATGTGAAAGTGGAACCCTCAAAATGCTAAGGACAAAGGATTGGCTCAAGCTCAAAAGCTCAAGACTCTTCATTTTATATTTTAGTGATCCAAGATCACATTGAGTCTTTAGGAAAAGCCAATACTATCAAGGAGGGATGAGGTGTTGCTTAATGAGCCTCTTGCTTCATGTGCTTAGTGATATGTTCCAAAACCCTCAACTACTTTCCCATATCCACATTTGACCTAAACCCTAAGCCAAACTCGGTCCTACCGATTCTTCCTATCCGGCGCCACCGAGTTTCACTTGTCTTTAGCCACTGCCAAACCCTAGCAATTCGGTCCTACCGATAGGGATCTCGGTCTCACCGAGATGGGGTTGCAAACTCTCTGTTTCCCTTTCGTAACTTTTCGGTCTCACCGAAAGAGCAAATCGGTCCCACCGAGATTGCAATGTAAATTCAGTGTTTCCCCTTTGTAACCTTTCGGTCTCACCGAAAGAGCAAATCGGTCCCACCGAGTTTTCCTGAACAACTCTCTGGTTAGCTAATTACCAAATTCGGTCTCACCGAGTTTGTGTAATCGGTCTCACCGAGATTACGTTATGCCCAAACCCTAACCATATCGGTCCTACCGAGTTGCATGTCAGTCCCACCGAAAATCTCTAACGGTCACTAGGTTTACATTTTCGGTCCGACCGAGTTTGTTGATTCAGTCCCACCGAGATTGGAAAACTGTGTGTAACGGTTGGATTTTGTGTGGAGGCTATATATACCCCTCCACCTCCTCTTCATTCGTGGAGAGAGCCATCAGAACACATACACCATTCCAACTCATATGTTCTGAGAGAGAACCACCTACTCATGTGTTGAGACCAAGACATTCCATTCCTACCATATGAATCTTGATCTCTAGCCTTCCCAAGTTGCTTTCCACTCAAATCTTCTTTCCACCAAATCCAAATCCTATGAGAGAGAGTTGAGTGTTGGGGAGACTATCATTTGAAGCACAAGAGCAAGGAGTTCATTACCTACACACCATTTGTTACTTCTTGGAGAGTGGTGTCTCCTAGATTGGCTAGGTGTCACTTGGGAGCCTCCGACAAGATTGTGGAGTTGAACCAAGGAGTTTGTAAGGGCAATTCTTTCCACCAAATCCAAATCCTATGAGAGAGAGTTGAGTGTTGGGGAGACTATCATTTGAAGCACAAGAGCAAGGAGTTCATTACCTACACACCATTTGTTACTTCTTGGAGAGTGGTGTCTCCTAGATTGGCTAGGTGTCACTTGGGAGCCTCCGACAAGATTGTGGAGTTGAACCAAGGAGTTTGTAAGGGCAAGGAGATCGCCTACTTCGTGAAGATCTACCGCTAGTGAGGCAAGTCCTGTGTGGGCGATGGCCATGGTGGGATAGACAAGGTTGCTTCTTCGTGGACCCTTTGTGGGTGGTTTCTTCTTCGTGGACCCTTCATGGGTGGAGCCCTGTGTGGAATCGCGCAACCGTTACCCTTGGGTGGAGCCCTGTGTGGACTCGCGCAACTGTTACCCTTTCGTGGGTTGAAGTCTCCATCAACGTGGATGTAGGATAGCACCACCTATCCGAACCACGGGAAAAACATCCGTGTCTCCAATTGCGTTTGAATTCTCCAAACCCTTCCCTTTACATTCTTGCAGTTGCATGCTTTACTTTCCGCTGCCAATATACTTCTTTGCATGCTTGCTTGAAATTATGTGATGATTGGCTTGACTTGTCCTAAATTAGCTAAAAACTGCCAAGACTAAATTGGAAAAGGTTAAGTTTTTATTTGTCAAGTAGGCTATCACCCCCTCTAGACATACTTTTCGATCCTACAAGTGGTATCAGAGCTTTGGTCTCCATTTGCTTGATCTCCATAGCTTTGGTGGTCATAGCCTTGGTTTCACAACCTAGGAGAGTATGGCGTCTAGCGAGGGAAATTATCACCGTAGAGGTCCTTACTTTGATGGTACTAATTTTGCTAGTTGGAAGCATAAAATGAAAATGCATATTCTTGGACATAACCCCGCCGTTTGGGCTATTGTGTGTGTTGGTTTGTAAGGTGACTTCTTTGATGGGAGAGAACCAAACCGTGAAGCTACCACGGATGAGTTGAAGATGTTACAATACAATGCTCAAGCTTGTGATATTCTCTTCAATGGATTGTGCCCCGAAGAATTCAACAAAATCAGCCGTCTTGAGATTGCAAAGGAAATTTGGGACACTTTGATTGATATGCACGAAGGTACCGACTCCGTCAAGGAATCCAAGTTGGATGTGCTTTAAAGCCAACTTGACAAGTTCAAGATGAAGGATGGTGAAGGTGTCACTGAAATGTACTCTAGGCTTGCTCTCATCACAAATGAGATTGCCGGCTTAGGAAGTGAAGAGATGACCGATAAATTCATCATCAAGAAGATTCTAAGAGCCTTGGATGGAAAATATGATACCGTGTGCACATTGATTCAAATGATGCCCAACTACAAAGATCTCAAGCCAACGGAGGTGATTGGAAGAATTGTTGCTCATGAGATGTCACTTAAGGATAAAGAGGAACTTCACAACAAATCAAGTGGTGCCTATAAAGCCTCATGTGAAGCCCCTACATCATCAAGTGAGAAACAAGACTTCAATGAAGAATTGAGCTTAATGGTGAAGAACTTCAACAAGTTCTACAAGAGTAGAAGCAAAGATAGAAGCTTCAAGTCAAGGTCCTACAATGACAAAAGATCTTCTAGTCGAGAGCGAAACTGCTATAGTTGTGGAAGACCCGGACACTATTCCAATGAGTGTACGGCTCCCTACAAGAGAAGAGAAGATTCTCCAAAAAGAAGAAGCAAAGAATCACCACCAAGAGAGAGGAGGAGTAGAGATGATCGTTATGAACGAAGATACTCACGAAGAAGCAAGGATTTGGAAAGAAAGGAAAAATCATCAAGGAGCTACACAAGACGAAGACATCAAGCTCATGTTGGTGAATGGGTATCCGGCTCCGACTCCGACAGCCACTCCGAGAGAAGTTATCACTCCGACTCCAAAGATACTCAAGATGAAGGTGTTGCCGGTCTAGCACTTGTGTCAACCAACTCCTACGACATAATTTGACTCACCAAATGAAGGAATTGGAAGATGCTTCATGACCAAAGGTCCTAACGTAACACACCCCGAGTATGTTGATTTCAATAGTGATGAAGATGACTTGTTAGGTGATGATGACTTGCTTGTTGACAACTCTAGTGATGAGTACTATGATGAAACATCAATTAATCATGCTAATCAAGATAAAACGAATGACAATGATAAGAAGAAGATTGAGGCTCTAACTAAAGAACTAAACACTCTTAAGTTAGCTCATGAAACTATCTTCGAAGATCATCGAGAACTTTTAAGAGCTCATGAGAAATTACGCTTTGAAAAGCTCAATCTTGAGCAAGAGCATGAGTTTTTAAAAGCAATCAATGATGATCTCCGTAAGAAAAGTTCTTCTTACATTGCCAAGCATTTACTATTATCCACTTACATGCCTCAAGTCAAGTCTAGTAACAAGAACAAGAAAGATTCTTCCTCTAGTAGTAACAATGATCATGCTAAATCCAATATTGTTGATTCTAGTAGTTCTCTTGATTCCACTAATGATTCTCTTAGCCAAGTTACACTTGAGCAAGAAAATAGTTTATTGAAGGGAATTATAGAGAAAGGAGTGTACAAAAGCCTTGCCGGGAGTAAGCAATTCGAGGAAATTGTGCGCAAGCAAGGAATGCACCGGAAGGAATCAAGGTGTTGGTTTTGAACGAAAGTTCAATGCCAATGGAGTTGAGTGGGAAGAAGATCAATACCCCAAGACAAAGTTTGTTCCTCAACAAGAGAAGTATGATACTTCTTTCAAGGGGACACAAGCTCAAGATGATCTTCCACCACAAGACTACAAGCAAAAAGGGAAGGACAAGCTTCAAGAGGAAATTGATGCATTTGAAGAAGCTCCTAAGACCTTAGTCAAGTGGATTCCCAAGACTACTTCAAGTTCCACTTCATCAAGTATGACTACAACTCCAAGGATTCCCATCAAGATGATGTGGATCCAAAAGAAGAAGAACTAGAGAGTTCTTGAGGGTGACTCCGCCAAGATACTTCACTCTTATCATTTTGGCAAGAACAAGTGCAATCAACTTCCACATCTTGCACTAGTTCAAGGAGTCACAAACCCTCTTGTTGGTAAGACAAGGGACAAGGTAACCTAAAAGCTTTCATGGACATCATCTTTTGTGTGCATCACTCTATGTCTATGGATATCCTTGTTTGTTCCTTGTGGGACTAACCCATGTAGGTATTGAAAGTGCAATTCACTCAAATGGATAGCTCCAAGAGATCTACATCAACATTGAGCATCCACATCTTCAATATCTACATGAAGTCATCATCGACAAAACCCAAGGTTAGTTCATCCCTCTTAGGGGGGATATCACATCTAGGGGGAGCTTTACTCTAAGACTTGAGCTAAAGCAACTCTAAAGATGTGAACAAAACAATGCTTTATGTAAAAGTGGTAACCCACTTGAGCTTAAACGATGAGTATGACCTATGATCAAGTGCTCTCACTTGACTCCTAAGTCAATATACTCATATATAGATGACCTAGTCATCGCAAATTGCTTGATAGATGCTAGAATTGGTTGTGCATGCCTTGTCACATATTTCATTTGCCATCTTATTGTGTGAGCATGCTAGTTGCATATTTTACTCATTCAAGGAAATCCACTTGTTGTTTTGATTGTTCGGCTTTATTTCTTTTTGCCAAGTGGATGGACAAGAATGCCTAAGAACCTCCTGTAGCTATCTATGCTTTTCTCGTCTCAAACTCTATTCATGCTGCATCACAAAATTTGATCAAGTCAGATTCGAACCAATCTGTGTGAGGAGCGCTCGGAGTCCCCGATTTGTCATAGACTTAAACTTCCAAAACCTCTTTATGATTCTCGGTCTGACCGATACTCCACTTTCGGTCCTACCGAGATCATTAAGTTGATCTAGTTTTTCGATCTCGGTGCAATCGATTTGAACCTTTCGGTCACACCGAGTTTCAGTAACTGCATGCAGTTATGAATCTCGGTGCCACCGAGTTGTTCCACTCGGTCACACCGACAGGGTCGGGCTATATATAGTCACGGGCAAAATTTTGGAAATTTCTCCGAACCCCTTTGCCCGCGCGATAGCCTGCTCTGCCAACGTGGTCTTCGGATCGTCTTCTCGCCGCCAGTCGCCTCCAGTAGCTGGTCTCCGTCGCCGTCAACAGGAATTCTGCCCCGCCGTTGCCGCCATAGCAAGTCCCCGCCGAACTAGGGTATGGACTTGATATTTGTGCTATTCTCCAATCTTATTCCTAGCACATTGTGTTCTTCATGATTCTTGCCATGATTGAAACACTCCTATACAGTCAAAACGCCCGTAGATTAGCTTTGATTCGAAAAGTTTAGGGTTAGGTTTCTGCCGAAACCATCTCGGACCCACCGAGTTGAAAAACTCGGTCCCACCGATTTGGCTTATGCCATTGCACAAGTGAGACTCGGTATGACCGAGAATTACTTATCGGTGTGACCGATTTTGGAACTCTGTGAAACCCTAGCAGTCTCGGTGCCACCGAACTGTGACTCGGTCCAACCGAGTTCACTAGTTCAGGTGCCAAAACTGCTTCGGTATCACCGAGTTTAAAAATTGGTAGATCCGAGATGATTTCAGTGGGAAACTAAAACTAAGTTTTTGGATCATTCTTTTGCAAAAATCTCTGCATTTTGTGATGCTCATCCTTTCTACCTCATCTATAATCTGTTCACAGGGTCAGCAGTCAGAGTTTGCAGCATGTCTGATCAAAGTGATAGCCAGAATGTGTCAGAACAGCAAGTGGTGATGAGTGAGGGCACTAGTCCCTCAAGTTCTTCAGATGAGGGCAGCAGGAGCACTCCTAGCAACTTGCCAAAAGCTGCCACGAGACAGAGGAAGAAGAGGACTTCTGATTCCGAAGATGAAGATTATGTGGCAGAGGAAGAGGCCACTTCCAAGAGAATTGAGCCAGCTCAAGGCACTAAGCCAGGCCTGAAAATCAAAAGGCCAGCAGGCAGGCAGCCAATGTTAAAGGCCAGAATGTCAACTGAGAAGCCCATAGAGCCAGTTGCAGCTGAGAGCAAGAAAAGAAAGGAAAGAGTAAAGAAGACTGTGGCTAGAGTGCTTGGCAAAGCTTCCATCATGGAAGAGGAAGAAGAAGTAGCTGCACCAGCACCCAAGGCACCCAAGCTAATGGGAGATGCCATAAAATCAGGGGGAGCTGCTTCCAAGGCCAAGCCAGCTCCAAAGCCAAAGCCAAAGAGGAACACAAGAAGCATCCCAGCTGCTGAAAAGAACAAGGCCCCAGTGCCTGAAGCTGCAGAAGAAGAGGAAGAGAATGTCCTAAGGAAGCTAAATCCCAAGATCCCAGACCACAACGATGCTCATCCTGTGGCTGAGGATATGAAGCTCAGGAGAGATTCAGGGCTAAGGAAGTGGAGAGAAGCAGACCCGTATGCTTCAAGGAGAAGGACAGCAGTTGACTACAGGTTTCACACCAAGGAGCAGCAGGATTTTTATGAGACAGTGCTGCTAGATAAGAAGCCCATTGTCTATGATATGCGATGGGTTGATTGGACATACATCAAGGACAATGAGGAGCACTATCCTGGAGTGCAAGACAGCTTCATAGCTTGTGGAGTAGCTGACTTTGTTGGGCAGAAGCTCACAAAGTGGAACGAGGAACTCATCATGCAGTTCTACTCCACAGCTCACTTTTATCCAGATGGGAGGATCACATGGATGTCTGAGGGTACAAGGTACCAATCCACAGTTGCTGAGTGGGCACAGATCATTAATGCCCTAGAGGAGCAAGATGATGACTTGGATATCTATGCCAAGAAGAAGATGGACCACAACTCAATGTCAAATATGTACAAGGAGATCCCAAATGAAGCACTTGATACCTTCAAGTTTGGCTCAGTACATTACCTTCTGTCAGGGCTCCCGACTATCAGTTGGATCTTGAGGCACACCTTATTGCCCAAGTCAGGTGATCACAAGATGATCAGAGGCCATGCTATCAACTTGCTACATGTATTTGATGTACCTCAGAAGTTCAAAGTGATGAGCCTCATAGTGGAAACAATCAAGAGGACTGCAGCAGACCAGAAGAGGAGTTGCGGATATGCCCCTCAGATTCAGGAGCTCATCAACTCCAGGATGGGCACGGGCATATATCTATTGGACAAGGAACATTTGCCCATCCGTCCAGATTTTGAGAACAATGAAGTTGTGATGGCTGAGAACGAGCCATCATCTGCACAAGCTTACGCAAAGAAGGAGAAGGCGAGGAAGGAGAAAGCTGCCAAGATGCCAACTCAGGAGGAGGCATCTGAGTATTTCTTGAAGAGTAAACAAGAGCAGCTTGGTTACCTGATTGCATCCACCCTGCGGATTGAGAAAGGACTAGCCACCCTAACTCAAAACCAGGCAAGCCTAGAGAGAATCATGGAACAAAAGTTCTATGACTTGGATGTCAAGGTAACGGAGATTCAGTCTGCAGTGGAGCAGCTCCAAGATGATATGCAGGAGAGGAGAGGCAGGACTACTACTCATGCCTTTGCCAGAGTGCCAAGAGGTCTGAGGTCGTCTGCCGTGCCAGTTGCTGACACAAGAGCCACCACCTCAGCACCAGCCACAGCCTCAGTTCCACCAGCTCCAGCATCTACTTCAGCTCCAACTCCAGCGTCTACTTCAGCATCTACCGAAGCCTTCGTCCTTGGAGTGATCCGGACTCCACCACCACCTGAAGATCAAGCATGAGCGTCGATCTAGTGCGCATTTTCTAGGAACTTTTTGGTAACTTGTTGCCAAAGGGGGAGAAGATGTATAGATCTTAGGCTTCGAGAGAGAGAGTGTTGCTTTTCTCTCTTGCTTTATTTGGTGGTTTTTCGAACTCGTTTGCTTTTGAGTGCTTGAGATACTATGCTTGTGAGACATTGATGATCATGTGTTTGATCATAAGCTACACTTAATGCTTGCTTAATGCTATTATCTTATCTATCTTATGTGATCATTCATTATTCTTGGTGATGAGTGCATGTATTTCATTCTTATCATTTTAAGCGCTCCACCAAGATGTATGTGACATGGAAGAGTAACCCTTGACTCTAACTCCTTGTGCATTTGCAGTCCAAAGCAAATTTTTTAATATGCACAAATTTAGGGGGAGCTCTTACTTATCACATACTTCTCAAAGCGATGATATATTTCATGCTTATTATCATTTGTCGAAGCTTTGATCTATATGTTGTCATCAATTACCAAAAAGGGGGAGATTGAAAGTGCAACTATCCCTAGGTGGTTTTGGTAATTCATAACAACATATAGCTCATTGAGATAATGCTATTCCAAGATGATTATTTTAGGAAAGCTCAATGATTGGCATGGCATGGATGTGAAAGTGGAACCCTCAAAATGCTAAGGACAAAGGATTGGCTCAAGCTCAAAAGCTCAAGACTCTTCATTTTATATTTTAGTGATCCAAGATCACATTGAGTCTTTAGGAAAAGCCAAACTATCAAGGAGGGATGAGGTGTTGCTTAATGAGCCTCTTGCTTCATGTGCTTAGTGATATGCTCCAAAACCCTCAACTACTTTCCCATATCCACATATGACCTAAACCCTAAGCCAAACTCGGTCCTACCGATTCTTCCTATCCGGCGCCACCGAGTTTTCATTTGTCATAAGCCACTGCCAAACCCTAGCAATTCGGTTCTACCGATAAGGACCTCGGTCTCACCGAGATGGGATTGCAAACTCTCTGTTTCCCTTTCGTAACTTTTCGGTCTCACCGAAAGAGCGAATCGGTCCCACCGAGATTGCAATGTAAACTCAGTGTTTCCCCTTTGTAACTTTTCGGTCTCACCGAGTTCCACTCGGTCTCACCGAAAGAGCAAATCGGTCCCACCGAGTTTACCTGACCAACTCTCTGGTTAGCTTATTACCAAACTCGGTCTCACCGAGTTTGTGTAATCGGTCTCACCGAGATTATGTTATGCCCAAACCCTAACCATATCGGTCCTACCGAGTTGCATGTCAGTCCCACCGAAAATCTCTAACGGTCACTAGGTTTACCTTTTCGGTCCGACTGAGGTTGTTGATTCGGTCCCACCGAGATTGGAAAACTGTGTGTAACGGTTGGATTTTGTGTGTAGGCTATATATACCCCTCCACCTCCTCTTCATTCGTGGAGAGAGCCATCAGAACACATACACAATTCCAACTCATATGTTTTGAGAGAGAACCACCTACTCATGTTTTGAGACCAAGATATTCCATTCCTACCATATGAATCTTGATCTCTAGCCTTCCCAAGTTGCTTTCCACTCAAATCTTCTTTCCACCAAATCCAAATCCTATGAGAGAGAGTTGAGTGTTGGGGAGACTATCATTTGAAGCACAAGAGCAAGGAGTTCATTACCTACACACCATTTGTTACTTCTTGGAGAGTGGTGTCTCCTAGATTGGCTAGGTGTCACTTGGGAGCCTCCGACAAGATTGTGGAGTTGAACCAAGGAGTTTGTAAGGGCAAGGAGATCGCCTACTTCGTGAAGATTTACCGCTAGTGAGGCAAGTCCTGTGTGGGCGATGGCCATGGTGGGATAGACAAGGTTGCTTCTTCATGGACCCTTTGTGGGTGGTTACTTCTTCGTGGACCCTTCGTGGGTGGAGCCCTGGGTGGTCTCGCGCAACCGTTACCCTTGGGTGGAGCCCTGTGTGGACTCGTGCAACCGTTACCCTTCGTGGGTTGAAGTCTCCATCAACGTGGATGTAGGATAGCACCACCTATCCGAACCACGGGAAAAACATCCGTGTCTCCAATTGCGTTTGAATTCTCCAAACCCTTCCCTTTACATTCTTACAAGTTGCATGCTTTACTTTTCGCTGCCTATATACTCTTTGCATGCTTGCTTGAATTATGTGATGATTGCTTGACTTGTCCTAAATTAGCTAAAAACTGCCAAGAACTAAAATTGGGAAAAGGTTAAGTTTTTATTTGGTCAAGTAGTCTAATCACCCCCCTCTAGAGATACTTTCGATCCTACAATATCTACTATCCATATACCACTTGTATCACCATCTCTTCGCTGAACTAGTGCTCCTATGCAATTTACCATTGTATTGGGTGCATTGGGGACACAAGAGACTCTTTGTTATTTGGTTGCAGGGTTGTTTGAGAGAGACCATTTTCATCCTACGCCTCCCACGGATTGATAAACCTTAGGTCATCCACTTGAGGGAAATTTGCTACTGTCCTACAAACCTCTGCACTTGGAGGCCAACAACGTCTACAAGAAGAAGGTTGTGTAGTAGACATCAAGCTTTTTTCTGGCACCGTTGCCGGGGAGGTTAGCGCTTGAAGGTATATCTTTAGATCTTGCAATCGAATCTTTTAGTTTCTTATTTTATCACTAGTTTAGTTTATAAAAGAAAACTACAAAAAATGGAATTAAGGGTACCTCATATGCTTCATCTTTTTAATATCTATCATGAAAATAAGGATTCCGATAATTGTGCTCAAGTGCTAGAAGAACAATGCATTAGAATGTTTGGCACTAAATATTTGAATGATGAGCATTATTGCAATGTTGTTAGTATGAATTCCTTGAATATCCATGATGCTAATGATATGCAAAGGCACAAGCTTGGGGAAGCTATGTTTGATGAAGATGATATTTTTTGTCCCCCAAGTTTTGATGAGCAAATTTATTATGATGAAAGCATGCCTCGTATTTATGATGATTATATTTATGAAAGTAGATTTGGAGAGGTCATGACTTTATTTAGTGATGAATCCACTATTTTGGAAGAGGTTCCAATTGATTATGAGAACAAAGTTGCTATCTATGATGATTATTGTGATGACTTGTATTCTATAAAGAATAATGATATCCATGAAACTTGTCATCATGATTTTAATTTTCAATTGTATTATGCCTCACATGATAGTTATTTCGTTGAGTTTGCTCCCACTACTATTGATGATAATAAATTTGCTTATGTGGAGAGTAATAAAAATTCTATGCTTGTAGATCATGAAAAGAATGCCCTACGTGATGGTTATATTGTTGAATTTATTATGAGGGAGGAATATATGCTTGTAGGAGTTACAATAATATCAAGTTTCCTCTTTATGTGCTTAAAGTTTTGAAGTTATGCTTGTTCTTCCTTCCTATGCTAGTTGATTATTGTTCTCATAAGTTGTTTGCTCACAAAATCCCTATGCATAGGAAGTGGGTTAGACTTAAATGTGCTAGTAATATTCTTCATGATGCTCTCTTTATGTTTCAATTCTTATCCTTTTTGAGAGCATCATTGAAACCATCATGCCTAGCTAGGGGCATTAAACGTTGGCGCTTGTTGGGAGGCAACCCAATCATATTTTTGTTCCTTGCCTTTTGCCCCTGTTTAGTAATAAATAATTCATCTAGCCTCTAGTTAGATGCGGTTTTATGTTTTAATTAGTGTTTGTGCCAAGTAAAGCCTTTAGGATCTTCTTGGGTGATTGTTATTTGATCTTGCTGTAAAAACAGAAAGTATGCGTTCACGAGAATAATTTTCATTTTTACCAGAGAGCGATAAAATACCAATTACAACTGCAGTAGATCAATAAACAAATTTCTTGGACTTCCTAATTTCTTAGGATTTTTGGAGTTACAGAAGTATTCGAATCCTACAGATTACTACAGATTGTTCTGTTTTTTGACAGATTCTGTTTTCTATGTGTTGTTTGCTTATTTTGATAAATCTATGAGTAGTATCGGTGGGTATGAACCATAGAGAAGTTGGAATACAGTAGATATTACACCAATATTAATTTAGAATGAGTTCACAACAGTACCAAAAGTGATGATTTATTTTCTTATACTAACGGAGCTCATGAGATTTTCTGTTGAGTTTTGTGTTGTGAAGTTTTCAAGCTTTGGGTAAAGATTCGATGGACTATGGAATAAGGAGTGGCAAGAGACTAAGCTTGGGGATGCCCAAGGCACCCCAAGGTAATATTCAAGGACAACCAAGATCCTAAGCTGGGGGATTCCCAAGGCACCCCAAGGTAATATTCAAGGACAACCAAGAGCCTAAGCTTGGGGATGCCCCAGATGGCATCCCCTCTTTCGTCTTTGTTCATCGGTAACTTTACTTGGAGCTATATTTTTATTCACCACATGATATGTGTTTTTCTTGGAGCATCATTTTATTTTCTTTTTTTTGCTTGCTGTTTGAATAAAATACCAAGATCTGAAATTACTAAATGTTAGAGAGTCTTCACATAGTTGCATAATTATTCGACTACTCATTGATCTTCACTTATATCTTTTAGAGTAGTTAGTTGTTGCTCTAGTGCTTCACTTATATCTTTTTAGAGCATGGTGGTTTTATTTTATATAAATAGATGAACTCTCATGCTTCACTTATATTATTTTGAGAGTCCTAAACAACATGGTAATTTGCTTTGGTTATGAATTTAGTCCTAATATGATGGGCATCCAAGAGGGATATAATAAAAACTATCATATAAAGTGCATTGAATACTATGAGAAGTTTGATACTTGATGATTGTTTTGAGATATGAAGATGGTGATATTAGAGTCATGCTAGTTGAGTAGTTGTGAATTTGAGAGATACTTGTGTTAAAGTTTGTGATTCCCGTAGCATGCATGTATGCTGAACCGTTATGTGATGAAGTCAGAGCATGATTTATTTATTATTGTCTTCCTTATGAGTGGCGGTCGGGGACGAGCGATGGTCTTTTCCTACCAATATATCCCCCTAGGAGCATGCGCGTAGTACTTTGTTTCGATAACTAATAGATTTTTGCAATAAGTATGTGAATTCTTTATGACTAATGCTGAGTCCATGGATTATATGCACTCTCACCCTTCCACCATTGCTAGCCTCTCTAGTACCGCGCGACTTTCGCCGGTACCATAAACCTTCCTCAAAACAGCCACCATACCTACCTATTATGGCATTTCCATAGCCATTTCGAGATATATTGCCATGCAACTTTCCACCGTTCCGTTTATTATGACACGCTTCATCATTGTCATATTGCTTTGCATGATCATGTAGTTGACATCATATTTGTGGCAAAGCCACCATTCATAATTCTTTCATACATGTCACTCATGAGTCATTGCACATCCCGGTACACCGCCGGAGGCATTCATATGGAGTCATATTTTGTTCTAAGTATCGAGTTGTAATTCTTGAGTTGTAAGTAAATAAAAGTGTCATGATCGTCATTATTAGAGCACTGTCCCATGTGAGGAAAGGATGATGGAGACTATGATTCCCCCACAAGTCAGGATGAGACTCCGGACGAAAAAAGAAAAGAAAAAAGAAAGGCCATAAAAAAGAGAAGGCCCCCAAAAAAAGAGAGAAGGGACAATGCTACTATCCTTTTTCCACACTTGTGCTTCAAAGTAGCACCATGATCTTCATGATGGAGAGTCTCCTATATTGTCACTTTCATATAATAGTGGGAATCTTTCATTATAGAACTAGGCTTGAATATTCCAATGATGGGCTTCCTCAAAATGCCCTAGGTCTTCATGAGCAAGCGAGTTGGATGCACACCCACTTAGTTTCTTTTTGAGCTTTCATACACTTATAGATCTAGTGCATCCGTTGCATGGCAATCCCTACTCACTCACATTGATATCTATTGATGGGCATTTCCATAGCCCGTTGATACGCCTAGTTGATGTGAGACTATCTTCTCCTTTTTATCTTCTCCACAACCACTATTCTATTCCACCTATAGTGCTATGTCCATGGCTCACGCTCATGTATTGCGTGAAGATTGAAAAAGTTTGAGAACATCAAAAGTATGAAACAATTGCTTGGCTTGTCATCGGGGTTGTGCATGATTTAAATATTTTGTGTGGTGAAGATAGAGCATAGCCAGACTATATGATTTTGTAGGGATAACTTTCTTTGGCCATGTTATTTTGAGAAGACATGATTGCTTAGTTAATATGCTTGAAGTATTATTATTTTTATGTTAATATTAAAATTTTGTCTTGAATCTTATGGATCTGAATATTCTTGCCACAATAAAAAAGATTACATTGAGAAATATGTTAGGAAGCATTCCACATCAAAAATTCTGTTTTTCATTTACCTACTCGACGACGAGTAGGAATTAAGCGTGGGGATGCTGATACGTCTTCAACGTATCTATAATTTTTGATTGTTCCATGCTATTATATTATCTATTTTGGATGTTTATGGGCTTTATTAAACACTTTTATATTATTTTGGGGACTAACCTATTAACCCAGAGCCCAATGCCAGTTTCTGTTTTTTCCCTTGTTTCAGTGTTTCGCAGAAAAGGAATATCAAACGGAGTCCAAACAGAATGAAACCTTCGGGAGCATGATTTTTGGAACGAACGCAATCCAGGAGACTTGGAGTTGAAGTCAAGGAAGCTTCAAGGTCACCACGAGGCAGGGAGGCGCGCCTGCCCCCCTGGGCATGCCCCCACCCTCGTGGCCCCCTCGTGGCTCCCCTGACCGACTTC
Organism: Triticum urartu; assembly: GCF_003073215.2. Classification (NCBI taxonomy): domain Eukaryota; kingdom Viridiplantae; phylum Streptophyta; class Magnoliopsida; order Poales; family Poaceae; genus Triticum; species Triticum urartu. The sequence continues at coordinate 287,083,469 of NC_053026.1, forward strand.
TTTCGCCAGATATGTCCATATACCCTAAAAACATCGGGGAACATAATAGATCAGGAGTTCCGCTGCCAGAAGCCTCCGTAGCCACCGAAAACCAATCTAGACCCGTTCCGGCACCCTGCCGAAGGGGGGAATCCCTCTCCGGTGGCCATCTTCATCATCCCGGCGCTCTCCATGACGAGGAGGGAGTAGTCCACCCTCGGGGCTGAGGGTATGTACCAGTAGCTATGTGTTTGATCTCTCTCTCTCTTGTGTTGTTGAGGTGATACGAGCTTGATGTATTGCGAGCTTTGCTATTATAGTTGGATCTTATGATGTTTCTCCCCCTCTACTCTCTTGTAATGGATTGAGTTTTCCCTTTGAAGTTATCTTATCAGATTGAGTCTTTAAGGATTTGAGAACACTTGATGTATGTCTTGCATGTGCTTATCTGTGGTGACAATGGGATATCATGTGATCAACTTGCGAGTTCCCTGACCTCGTGAACTTATGCATAGGGGTTGGCACACGTTTTCCTCTTGACTCTCCGGTAGAAACTTTGGGGCACTCTTTGAAGTTCTTTGTGTTGGTTGAATAGATGAATCTGAGATTGTGTGATGCATATCGTATAATCATACCCATGGATACTTGAGGTGACATTGGAGTATCTAGGTGACATTAGGGTTTTAGTTGATTTATGTCTTAAGGTGTTATTCTAGTACGAACTCTAGGATAGATTGAATGGAAAGAATAGCTTCGTGTTATTTTACTACAGACTCTTGAATAGATCGATCAGAAAGGATAACTTTGAGGTGGTTTCATACCCTACCATAATCTCTTCGTTTGTTCTCCGCTATTAGTGACTTTGGAGTGACTCTTTGTTGCATGTTGAGGGATAGTAATATGATCCAATTATGTTATTATTGTTGAGAGAGCTTGCACTAGTGAAAGTATGAACCTTAGGCCTTGTTTCAACGTATTGCAATACCGTTTGTGCTCACTTTTATCATTAGTTACCTTGCTGTTTTATATTTTCATATTACAAAAACCTATATCTATTATCCATATACCACTTTTATCACCATCTCTTTGCCGAACTAGTGCACATATACAATTTACCATTGTATTGGGTGTGTTGGGGACACAAGAGACTCTTTGTTATTTGGTTGTAGGGTTGTTTGAGAGAGACCATTTTCATCCTACGCCTCCCATGGATTGATAAACCTTAGGTCATCCACTTGAGGGAAATTTGCTACTGTCCTACAAACCTCTGCACTTGGAGGCCCAACAACGTCTACAAGAAGAAGGTTGTGTAGTAGACATCACTCACTAGGAAGCGATCCCTTTGACTTCCATGGCCGTCCACCTCGCTCCCAACCACTCCATTAATGGCGCCCGAGCCAATTTTAATACGGGCGGCCTTACTCTTCGCTCCCATTCCACTCCTGCAGATCTCCACCAACACCATGGCGTAGAAGGATCATCTGCCACTAGTCTTCCAGTTTGGTGAAGTCGATTCCGAGACAGAAGAGACAGAAAGTAAGGAGGAATGTGGCCTCATGGACATGGCCCTGAACGAGCTAGCCGCGGCGGATACTGGCCCCGCGCCCATCCCAGCTCCCATCCCCACACCCGCGCCAGTGACCATCCCCGTAGCATTGACGGGCTGGTCGCCGAGCATTATCACAACACTGGAAGCCGCGGGCGTCAGCGAGGTCCTCATGGACCCGCGTGAGCTCGTGTACATGCCAGCGCCCCCGCCTGTGCCCATGCGCGCCCCTGTGCCCACCACGGTACCGGTCCCTGTACATTATCTTGTACCCACCACGCACGTGCCCATGCACATGCCCCCCTCACGTCATTGGTCGCCGTCGTCGACCGCTACCTCGCAGCGTCACGAGTCGCCATCCTCCCGCGACCCGCTCATCGATCGTGCAACGGTCTTTGATTCCCAAGTCAAGAACATTCTGGGCTGGCTTGAAGACTTCAACAACGGCATCCCGGAGGACGACAACGATAACGATAACAACCCATAGCACGCTGGCTCCACCACTGCAATTAGTTTTTTGGGTTCAGTAATGTATCTCGATCGTATGGGTATAAAGTCATAGTATGACTGAATGAAACCTACAGTTTGAACAAACTTGCATTATTCTCTCTGAATGTACAGACTTCTAAAATGATTTAAAAAACATCAATGTTTTTTAATTTAAAACACTCATCGCAAATGTTTTAGATAGAACACCTATATGCAAACCAAGCGCTTCCCGAGTAAGCCCTGGGAAATTTGTCGTGCAGGATTTTTGCATCTCTTCATTGCAAAACGTTTTCGATAGAACGCCCGTATGCAAAGCGAGAGCTATTATCCTTCCCAGTAATCCAAGAGAAAATTTGTGGCACAGGATTTGTGCGTCTCTTCATTGCAAATAGTTCAGATTGAACACGGTATGCAAAGCGAGAGCTATGGTCCCTTCAGCACTAAGCCAAGAGAAAATCTGGCGCCCAGGATTTGTACATCCCTTCATCGGAAATGATTTTTTATGATAACCCGGGTGCAACCACGCACATAGAATTTGGTAAGATTTGCATCTGTCATATTGGTTATATTGTCATTTGTCAAACTTGAAACGCTAGCATTTGTCGATCTAGTAACATTTCCCTTTGTCAACCTTGTAACACTGTCATTTGTCGAAATTTGCAGCTAAAAATCACTAGCACTGTCTAATTTTGAAAGTGAAATTCAGTAAGCATAGATTTCATTCATAGACTAAGTAGTCATTCTTTATACAAACAGTTCAACTTGACAGCTGAACTGAACAAACTTTCCCCAGTTGTTGCCAACCACGTATTGAAATAGCTAGTTCAACTATATATAATAGCTAATCTTAAGTACACAATACAATTCAACCATATCTATAGTCAGATGAACTAAACAAAATAGCCCCTAAATACTACTACTACGGAGGGCCTTTGTACTACTTCCAGCAGCCTCTCCTCTACCGAGCGTGCTCAGTAAGAGGCAGAGGAGGAGGAGCATACCGACGAGCTGGAGAACTAGAATCCGATGTCTGTCGCTACTACACCTTTAGCGACGCCCACCTCGAACACCCTCTGCCGCTCCAGATGACCCCTCTTGAAGCAGCAGGAATCCCTATAGATCTCCTCATTCCGCACCTCTACGGCAGCATGTGCTACGGCCATGGCGGCAGTAAGACTCTTTGTGTGCTCGACCAAGCACTCTTCCTCCTCCCGCAGAAACTCGATGTAGCGTGCAAGGTCGCTGACGCACATGCGGGGCTCCACCTCCACCTCCACCTCCCTCCTTCGGGCGGCGTTGGCGGAGCGGGTGACGAACACGGCGGTTGACAGTAGGGTTGCAGCCACGGCGACCGACGGTGGGGTGGCAACCATGACGGGCACTTGCCGCCTTCAGGCCGCAGTGGCAGAGCGGGGTGATGGCCACAGTGGCCAACAGTGGGGTGGCGGCCACGATGGCCACCTCCCACTCTTTGGGTCACGGTGGCAGAGCAGGCGATGGCCCTGGCTTTCGATGGCGGTGTGGCGTCCATGACGGCAGACAGTGGGGTGGTGGCAATGGCGGCCAGCAATAGCTGCCGACGGGCAGTGGCGACAGAGCGTGTGGTGGGTGTTGTGCGCACACCCAACAGGGACACCACGTGCAGGACACGACGCCGGGGACTGCGCCGCCACCGCGGTGTAGCCTCCCAACTGGAGCTATTCTCTGATGACGGCAGAGTGGCTGAGCGATGACGAGGGCCCGGTGCCATTGGCGATTGTGGGAGAAGCAAACGAGATAAGCTACAGGGAGGGAGGCGAAAATATGATGGAGAACTCACCGGACGTGAGGATTTATATAGCATGCCGGTAAGCTTTGGGATTTTGGGGGATTTTGCCATGTCGGGTCAGCCGGGAAGCTTGCACGGCTGTGCATGGGAACCTGGACGGTTGTGCAGGACGGGCTCACTGACGATTCATTGGCACCACTTTGAGCCACCGTTTGGCCGAAAGAATGCCTGTGAAGTGCTCAATCTTGCGCTAGAAGCCTTCTGCGGCATCGGGGTAACAAGACATGCGAGTGGAGGATGAAATGACACATACACATATGGTTAATAAAAAAACCTTTGCGATTTAATTACCTAACACATGGCCGCTCTCTATGCAGCGTCGCGAATGATTGTTGGACCATCGTGTGATGTGGAACACGAGCTAGTTTCACATCATGTCACCGGCTCACAATTGCTGGCCGGCATGTAGACGACCATTCCCTACATGTTCAACTACTCTATGCATATGGTTGTCGTGGTTGAGGGGGCCGCGGCGCGCTCTGCTCGCGTCCCACCACGCGCACTGCCAGCTTTTGTGGACAGCGCACGATCACGTATGTTCATGCTTCCATTATGCATGCGGTTGCGCCGGGCATGACGCCACGATGTAGTTACGCGCTGCAAAAACTACCATGCGAACGTGCCGAGAATCCATGCCTCCGGCCCCCATTTATTCCCATGGCCATTTGCCTTAATCTCTCATGCCCCATGACACAATAAGCACACCCACGACAACACATACAGGGAGGATATATGATGGCTCCAATAGCACTCCCCATGGCTCCAATGATGCTCCCAGCGGCTGACGACGACAATGGCCATTAGTTCACCACGCCCCATGTAGTGGACACCCACAAGAGGGGGAAGAACCTCTCATGGTGTACACGAATGAGCTAGTCTCGATGGAGAGGTCCATCCACACTATGGAGCAGTTGCTTGTCGAGGACAAGTACCAAGTGGTCGACTTCGACCTCGAGTTCACCGGCGGTTGTGCTGGGTATGATCAGAAGGTTGTCGTCACCTAGTTGTGTCTGTGCCATGATGTCCTCGTCTATCACTGGCACCTGGCCACAAGGCCTAGCGAGCGTTTTGCCAGGCTTATCAACAACCTCGACTATAGATTCGCTACCGTGGACACCAACAACGATCTAGAAGCGCTTAAGGTTTTGGGCTTGGCCTGTAGAATCTTCTCGACATCCGTGACCACTACACGATCTGGGGCAGCACAAATAAGAATCAAGACTCCCTGATTGACCTCGCCTCGGCCATCATCGACACCTACTACATGAATATGAAGGATGAGAGCAAGAAGGACAAGATCGCTTGGCATAGTGTCTGGGAGTAGAGATTGCATGAAGAACACGTCAAGTACGTGGCCAAGGACATGTACGCAAGCTACGAGATGTACATGCGGATCGTTGACATGAGGAAGTGCCTTTGCCCTGCCCCAGACAAGGGATCGTCGAGCCACAGAGCAGTGGTGGCAGCGCCACAAGAAGTAGATGATTAGATGATCATTTCTCCTAGTTTAGAATGCATGTAATTGTTTATTGAGGTGTGTTCGAATGTTTTGTATAGTCACTCATGTAATTGGATGTTTCATTTGGCTTTATATGTTGTTCTTCTATAGACAGAGCAAATCACATCGCACACGGAGTAAACTAGGGAACCCGTCTATCGTGGAATTGTCATGGCAGATGTCCTTAGTGTCAGGACTTAGTCGCGAGGCCAACGCATCTATGTGGTAGCTTGAGAGGGGTTGAGCGGGACGAGAGACGCGATGTTTTACCCTGTTTCGGCCCCTCGCGGTGGAGGTAAAAGCCTACATCCTGCTTCATTGATATTGATGATGATGATCACGGTTACAAGAGTCCTCTATCTCGAGAGCTATTGTCTAAACCTAACTTGTCCAACTTGTGGAACTTGTGAATCTTGTCCCTTTTGGGAAGCCCTGCCCCTCCTTATATATGTTGGAGGGGCGGGTTAAATGTAGAGTCCTATTAGGATTAGGACTAGTCTATCTCTAATACAAACCGGATACAAGTCCAGGTCTTAACTCCTTGTAAGATAAACGTTCCTCATGCCTTTCCTCTTAAACCAGCCCACCATTATCATAAACCAGCATGTCGGGCCTTGGGCCTTGTCATCCATCTGGAACACGCGCCGGGTCACCAATGAGTCTTCAGGCTCGTGAACCACCAGACGCGTAAACCATCAGGCATGTAAACCGCCAATCACGTAAACCGCCAATCCTCTGGCAGTTTACCAATGAAACGCCTAGTTCGGCCGGGTTATACTTCCAGCCAGTTTACGCCGCGGGGTATATCCCCGACACCGTCGGTGATGGTTTCATCAATCATTGACAATTGTATACCAGCAAGCGTTTGCCCACAACACACAAGGCTTATTAGCAGCAATCATCTGGGTTATTATCGGTCTTTGTACACATTTCTGATTACGGACCTGTTTGTCACGTATCACACACATCTTGTTAAGTTGAACCGATTCTGTTGTCTTGGCTCATCACAAACAGTTAATCCGAGTGAATTGTATGCCATATATTGCACACACCTTGATCTGGCTAACCATTTCTGTTGTGTTGCCTAATCACAAACAGTTCATCCGAGTGATCTGTATATCGTATATCGCACACACACCCTCATCAGGCTGACCATTTCTGTTGTCTCATCACAGACAGTTCGTATGGACCAACCATATGCCACGTATCGCGCACACAACTCTAATATGAATCGTGTTTGATGTCTCCACCATCACAACCATTCGTATCATTTTTGGCGGTTTTCTTACACCGCCATTTGGATTAATGCATCGCACACTGTTTCGTTGAAGGGTCTCTGATTGTAGTGTCGTGTTAGGACCATCCTGTAGTAGTGATAGTAGTAGGTTCAATCTTGCGGTGTCCTCACCTTGTGATGGAAGGTGTAGCTAGGCCCGTATTTGTATTGTTGCTACCAAGGATAAAACGATGCTATTTTCTCATATTGATTGATCTTATTTTGTCTACATTATGTCATCATACTTAAAGCATTACTCTGTTTGTCATGAACTTAATACGTAGAGAAGCAAGCATAGAAGTGCTCTCGAAGTGGAGTAATAGTAGTAGGCGTCAGTAAGTTTAACACTCTACTTGTCACGAACATAATTATTATGTACTGATCATGCCATGAATAATATCATAGCTATGTTCTTTTATATCAATTGCCCAATAATAATTTGTGTACCCTCCGTTTGTTATGTTCTTGAGAGAGATGCCTCTAGTGATGCTATTGTCCCCGGGTCCATTCACTTATATTAATAAAACCCTAAATACCCTGCTGCAATTTATTTATTTTTATTTAGCTTTACAATTTATATATCTACCACCATCAGAATTAATCCTTGCAATTAACGCGTACAAGGGGATTGACGACCCTCTTGCCCACGTTGGGTGCAAGTATTTATTTATGTGTGTGTGCAGGTACTGTTGAAAGTTGTTTGCATGAATCTCCTACTGGTTCGATTAACCTTGGTTCTTTACTGAGGGAAATACTATCTTCTACTATACTACTTCACCCTTCCTCTTCGGGAAAATCCCAACGCCAATCTCAGGTCGCAGAAGAATTTCTAGCGCCTTTGTCGGGGAAACTTAGTCGGATTTCGGGTTCCGCAGACCCTTGAGAGGTTTGAAATCTGGGGTGCGTGCGAAGAACTCATCCTCCCCAATCTGCCTGCTTTCTAATCTCACGGCCTCGCTTGACGAACCGAATGTACAAGGAACACAATAGTTTACCCAGGTTCTGGCCACCTTGCGGTGTAAAACCCTACTCCTGCTTTGTGGTGGATTGGCCTCGAGGTGCTGAGGATGAACTAGTACAGTGGGAGCACAACCTCAGGAGGAGTGTTCTTGTGCTCGATGAGCTGGTGGGTGTGAGGATGATCTGAATGATCAGCCCCTCTATGGTGGTGGCTAGGTCCTATTTATAGTGGCCTTGGTCCTCTTCCCAAATGAAGGCAGGAAGGAATCCCACAACGGCCAAATTTGAAGGGAGACAACTAGTACATGCTATCCTGACAAAAGTAGTCTTCGTCTACAAAAGCCTTTGGTGGTGATGCCGCGGTGGGCTCAGCGATGACCTCCGTCCCGCCGTCCTGGCGGTCTTGGTCTTGTTGCACCGGAATGGAAACCTTTGCCTGATTCATCGGGACTCCGCGGCTGCGCTTGCCTCCTTAGTACCAAAGAGGAAACTGGTACGCTGCACCCGCTTGCGCCCGCCTGGCCTTGGTCGTAATGGCTCGCATCATCTGAACCTCGCGAGGTGAACCATGCCTAGAAATCTCCGCTCCTCGGGAGCCAGCCGGAGGAGGCTGCCCCATGTGGAGGTCTTGGTGTCGTCTGCCTCGCGAGGCTTGGCTCCTAGTGGGGGTCTTGAGTTGTTGATGTTGAAGTTGGGCCATACTAGGCCATCGATGGAGCCAAGCCATGGGCTGTAGGCAGGCAAGTCTGGGTACCCCCGTTCCCAAAACACCGATAGTAGCCCCCGGGCCCAAGGCACACTCGAACTTGGCTTTGAGGCGAAGCTAAAGGGCAAGTGCGGAGCGCCGCGGGGCCTAACCGCCTACGGCCTTGGTCGGCGCGTGCCGATTGATGAGACGTTGGCGCCTCCGCTTCCCCATGCTGCCTCGGCAACTTCTCCTGGTTGACAAAAAGGCTAGCGCCAGCTGCCGAGCCCTCATTGCCCTTCCTTCGTCTTGCTCCAGATCCCCTTCTCCTTCTTGTAACACCCCGGATGTAACTTGCCATATTTGTAACTCCAACTCTTGCCATTTTCGGCTTTAAGTTATGAGATTCCCTTCGTGGTTGGGTTTTTGTCTTCGTTTTGCTTTTTGTTCATGTCATGCATTTCATATCATGTCATCATGTGCATCTCATTTGCATACGTGTTCGTCTCATGCATCCGAGCATTTTCCCCGTTGTCCGTTTTGCAATCCGACACTCCCACGTACACCGGCGCATCCCTCTTGCCTCTTTTCGTGAGCGGGTGTTAAACGTTCTCGGAATGTACTGAGATTTTCGAAGTGGCCTTGGTACACCACCGGTAGGCTGCCTGTCAAATTTCGTTCCATCTGGAGTCTGTTTGATGCTCCAACGGTTAACCGGGTAACTGCAAAAGCCTCTTTTGTGTTGCAGCCCAACAACCCTCCAAAACGGCCCAACAACCCATCTAACCCACTTCCATGTCCTCCATCGTCGGATCCTGATCGTGTGGGCGAAAACTACACCTCATTTGGACACTCCAAACTGCCTCTACCAATAAAAGGCCTCCTCCTCCAAAATTTCGGGCGAAACCCTAGATCCACCGTCTCCCTCCGTGCCGGACGCGTCCGCCGCCGCGCCCCGTCCACTCCTGAGCCGCCACATGGCTACGCCTCCGTCCATCACCGCCGTCCCGCCCAAGCCCACGGCGGGCCCCCGAAGCCCGCGCCGCCCGGTCGCCTCCCACGCGCGTCCCCGCCCCCCGCACCCCCTGCCGCCCGTCGTCCGGCGCCCCGCGCCACCGCTCTTCCTCGCCGGCCGTCGCCCGGTGTAGGATCGAAAGTATGTCTAGAGGGGGGTGGTGATTAGACTACTTGACCAAATAAAACTTATCCTTTTCCCAATTTTAGTTCTTGGCAGATTTTAGCAACTTTGGACAAGTCAAGCAATCTTAACACAATTCAAGCAAGCATGCAAAGAGTATATGAGCAGAGGAAAGTAAAGCATGCAACTTGCAAGAGTCTAAAGGGAAGGGTTTGGAGGATTCAAACACAATAGGAGACATAGATGTTTTTGTCGTGGTTCCGATAGGTGGTGCTATCGTACATCCACGTTGATGGAGACTTCAACCCACGAAGGGTAATGGCTGCGTGAGTCCACAGAGGGCTCCACCCACGAAGGGTCCACGAAGAAGCAACCTTGTCTATCCCACCATGGCCGTCGCCCATGAAGGACTTGCCTCACTAGCGGTAGATCTTCACGAAGTAGGCGATCTCCTTGCCCTTACAAACTCCTTGGTTCAACTCCACAATCTTGTCGGAGGCTCCCAAGTGACACCTAGCCAATCTAGGAGACACCACTCTCCAAGAAGTAACAAATGGTGTGTTGATGATGAACTCCTTGATCTTGTGCTTCAAATGATAGTCTCCCCAACACTCAACTCTCTCTCACAGGATATGGATTTGGTGGAAAGAAGATTTGAGTGGAAAGCAACTTGGGGAAGGCTAGAGATCAATATTCATATGGTAGGAATGGAATATCTTGGCCTAAACACAAGTGTAGGTGGTTCTCTCAGAAAAAGTAAGTTGGAAGTGTAGGTTCGTTTTGATGGCTCTCTCGACGAATGAAGAGGAGGTGGAGGGGTATATATAGCCTCCACACAAAGTCTAACCGTTACACACAACTTGCCAGTCTCGGTGGGACCGAATTGATAAACTCGGTTAGACCGATTTAGCAAATCTAGTGTCCGTTAGGATTTTTGGTGGGACCGACATGCAACTCGGTAGGACCGATATGGTTAGGGTTAGGGCATAACGTAATCTCAGTGAGACCGATTACACAAACTCTGTGAGACCAACTTTGGTAATAAGCTAACCAGAAAGTTGGTCAGGTAAACTCGGTGGGACCGATTCGCTCATTTCGGTGAGACCGAAATGTTACGGAAGGAAAACAGAGAGTTTACATTGCAATCTCGGTGGGACCGATCGCTCATCTCGGTGGGACCGAAACGTTACGAAGGGAAACAGAGAGATTACAATCCCATCTCGGTGAGACCGGGATCCCTATCGGTGAGACCGAGTTGCCTAGGGTTTGTGGCAGTGGCTATGACATCTGAACTCGGTGGCGCCGGATAGAAAGAATCGGTGGGGCCGAGTTTGACTTTTGGTTTAGGTCATATGTGCATTTGAGAAAGTAGTTGAGGGCTTTTGAGCATATCACTAAGCATTTTGAGCAAGAGCCTCATTAAGCAACACCTCATCCCTCCTTGATAGTATTGGCTTTTCCTATAGACTCAATGTGATCTTGGATCACTGAAATAGAAAATGTAGAGTCAAGAGCTTTGAGCTTGAGCCAATCCTTTTGTCCTTAGCATTTTGAGGGGTCCACTTTTCTCATCCATGCCATGCCAATCATTGAGCTTTCCTGAAATATTAATCTTGAAATAGCATTAGCTCAATGAGCTATATGTTGTTAGGAATTACCAAAACCACCTAGGGATAGTTGCACTTTCACTAGTCGCCCCCGCCGCCCCTCGTCTTCATCTCCGGCCAGATCCGGCCGCGGGAGGGTCGGATCCGGCGAGCTTCGTCGACTCCAGCCGCCGTCTCCCTCCCCTCTGGCGACTACTCCGGCACTCCTCAAAGTCCGTGCCAACCGGGACTAGGTCCACCCACACCACGATCCAAACAGCGCAGCTCCTCCCCCGGATCTCTCCATCCCATACCACTCCGTCCAGTTTCTGAGAGGTTGATTTGACTAAGTCCTGAAATCCTTATATTCTATGCCCCTGTTCATTGCATCACATCTCAGTGACCGTAGCTCCGTTTCATGCATATATTATATCAAAACGTTTATTGTGAGATGCTATTCATTGCATTACATTGTGGCATGCTTGTTTGAGTTCGTCTTGATGCCCTAATCATTGATGCAAGAGTGCTATAAAATGTTCACTACTGTTACTTATCAGATTACGATGATTTGTCATTTTTGTGGCCTTTGATGTGTGTATCTTATGAGCATGATCTCTACATGTGTTTTGAACTACAACATTCCACCTTTACAGGGGTGCTTGTCTTGCATTTTTGTGATCAATGTGGTCACTATCACAAGCATGCAAAGTAGCCTCTGCAATGTTGCTGATTTCAGTGACTTAGGATTTTGCTAAGTCCTTATCCTGCTGTTATTTTGCTGCCATGTAAACTTGATGCTACAGTGATATCCATGCTTGTTTTGAGATACTCTAGTAAGGATGTTTTGAACATATGGGTATGCGGTCAACTTGCACCTGAATGAGCAACCAGGGCTCTGTTCTCGAATCTCACCTCCCTACCCTTCCCCTCGTGTCGCTCCCGCGAGCGGCCGAGGGGACTCACCCGCCGCCGGCCTCTAGGCCTCCTCCTCCCCCTCCTTCCCCTCGCCGCCGCCAGTCTGCACCACCGGGCAAAGCCCGGTAGGTGCTGGCGGCGGTGGGGCCTCGTCTCTCCCTAGCGCGGCGGAGATTGGCGCGGGCCGGCGTCCCTATGTGGAGGCGCGCTGCTGGACCAGGGCGGCACGGCATCTGGGCGGCTCGACGGCGCCCTGGGCTTCCTTGGCGGTGGGGTGGGTTCTTCTCCTGGTGTGGGAGGGTCGGCGGTGTTCTGTGGTGGTGGGGTGTGTTCGGGGTGGTGGTGAGGGGCGGCCAGATCCGATCTGGAATGGCGTCTCCTCCGGCCGCTGTCGCGGGCGGCACGGGCTGTGGCGGCGCGGGCCGGCCGCCTCCGGTGGCTGCGTGTGCTGGTGGTGGTCCGGTGTGGTGGTTGGGCCGGTCCGGCGGATTCGTCCTGGCCCCCCGGCGGGGTAGCTGGTGGTTGCGGCGGCCAGCCGTGCTGGTGGTTGTGCGTACCCGGCGTCTCTCATGCTCCGAGCTTGCGGGCGGCGCGGGTTGGGCAGGGGCCTGGCGTGGCTCCTGTCCCGGCCGTGGGTGGCTCCACGGCGGCTTGGCAGGTCAACTACGGCGGCTAGCATGTTCCGGCGTCGGTTCGTCCGTGGCAGTCTTGTGTCGGCCTTCGATTCCTCTCCTCATCGTTCGGCCGTTACTTCGTCAAAGGGCTGTCCATCTCCCAGTCGCGGTCCATCGCTCGTCTCGCGACCGGTGCGGTAGGACCGACCTCGTCTCATGCACGGTGTAGCAGGACCGAACTCGTCTCGCGCACGGTGCAGCAGGACTGAGCTCGTCTCGCACATGGTGCCGCAAGACAGAGCTCGTCTCGAGCCCGGTGCTGCAGGACGGGTCGATGGAGGCCAGTTTGGCCGGCCTTTTGGGTCTTGGCGCTGGGGGCTGCCCAGGGGTATGAAAGGAGGGTCCTTTCCGCTCGTCTCTTTGGTTGGGGTAGCGGCGGATCCCGGGTGAGGTGGTGTCAAGGTCTTGGATGCCGGGACGGCGGTCCTGGTGGTGGTAGCGGTGCTCATGGGCAGAGCCCGTGGCTTGGTGCTGCCCGGTGGCCATGGTCGCGTGGGCGGCGTGGTAGCTGGGGTGTGGCATTCGGTGGCAGTGAGTGTTGGCCGGGGTGAAAACTTTTTCTATCTTCGGATGGACCGGCAACGGCGACGCTCGTTCCCTTCTTGAAGGTGTCATCGCGGCTCTCACTGCTCGTCGTGATGCTCCAGGGGAAACTTTGATCCTCGGATCGGGCGGTGGTGGCGCTCCTGTGTCGTTTCCTTCCTGAAGGCGCCGCCTTGGAGCGCACAGTTCATCATATGCGGCTTCATTTCTTCACGGTGGCATGTTCCCGGTTGAGCCCCCGGTTGCTCTTGTAGTGCTAGGGGTGTGTTGCTGCGATCAGTGCCTATGTATCCTGCCTTGTGTGTGTGCGTGTGTTGTGGTGTAGCGTGTGTTTGTACTGGGATGTTGTTGATCATTGCTTTATATATAAAGCGGGGCGAAAGCCTTTTTCTGTAACATATGGGTATGCTCTATCCATCCAAGCCCCTGTTTGCAATTATGGAGTGCCCTAGAATGTCTTGTTCATGCTCTATGTTTGCTATAAGATGTTCCTGGCAGATTGTTTACATGTTAATCAATTTTTCCATGGTTGTTTCTAGTGATCCATGCAAGCTAGGAACTTGATCTAGCCATGTTTAGCTTAATGAACATGTCTTCTTGTTGTTGGTATGCTTATATTGTCATGCAATACTTTGTGGTGAGTGGTTTGAGATCGCAAAGTTGCCTTCGTAACTCTGTTTATGCCATGCTCTGTTTTCTGCTAAGTCTGAAATTGTTAATAAAACTTGCTATGTGTACATGGGTTCCATAATATCTTCTGTGCCTTTTTGGCTCATGATCAATAAGGGACTTTTGTTCTATGCATTTAATTGATTCATGCCATGCCTTGTATTGCTATGATATGTTCTTGTACCATGTTGTTTGCGTGCTCTAAACATGGCTTCCTGATGTTATTTTTGGCATGTTAGTATTTTCACTAAGTCTGTGAAGCTGATATCTTTAGCACTTTTTCCATGCTTGTTTGAACCTGCTCTTGTGTGATTTAGCCGTATCTCAGTGTTCATGTTTTGTCAAGCATCTTGAGTACATCAACGCCATATGCTTATTTGCTAGGTTGGAGTGCATTAGCTTAGTTTCTTGTTGCATGCTAAGTAGCATCGTGCTGTTAATTACAGTTTTGCACCATCCTTGTTTTGCTTGCCATTTGCAAACCGTGCCTCCGTTTCCGGCGATCTTTATATCGATTTCAACCGAAATCATCTCATCTTTCCAGTGGCATACTTGGTTTGCCAAGTTGATGCCTTGATCATCCTTTTCCTTCTAGAGCACGCATACGCATTTCATATCACATCTCGCATATCATGCCATGTTTTGCATCATGTTGTTTGTGCATTGCACCGTGATTGATTGTTGGCGCTTTGCTTGTGTTCTTGATTTGGGTAGAGCCGGGAGATGAGTACGTGAACGAGGAACCTGTTGAGAACGCTTTCGAGGATCAAGCTTTCCACAACTCTGAGAACTTTGCAGGCAAGATGACCATACCCTCGAAATCACTTCTATCTTTGCTTGCTAGTTGTTCGCTCTATTGCTATGCCGCGCTACCTACCACTTTCTATATCATGCCTCCCATATTGCCATGTCAAGCCTCTAACCCACCTCTCCTAGTAAACCGTTGTTTGGCTATGTTACCGCTTTGCTCAGCCCCTCTTATAGCGTTGCTAGTTGCAGGTGAAGATGAAGCTTGTTCCATGTTGGAACATGGGTATTGTTGGGATATCATTATTATCTCTTATTTACTTTAATGCGCCTATATACTTGGTAAAGGGTGGAAGGCTCGGTCGTATGCCTGGTGTTTGTTCCACTCTTGCCGCCCTAGTTTCCGTCATACCGGTGTTATGTTCCTTGATTTTGCGTTCCTTACGCAGTTGGGTGATTATGGGAACCCCTTGACAGTTCGCTTTGAATAAAATACCTCCAGCGAGGCCCAACCTTGGTTTTACCATTTGCCTCCTAAGCCTTTTTCCCTCGGGTTCCGTGGACTCAAGGGTCATCTTCATTTTAAACCCTCGGGCCAGTGCTCCTCTGAGTGTTGGTCCAAAATAGAGCCACTTGCAGCGCCACCTCAGGGAAACTTGAGGGTTGGTTTTAGTTGTACGTAGTGTTCATCCGGTGTGCCCTGAGAACGAGATATGTGTAGCTCCTATCGGGATTTGTCGGCACATTCGGGCGGCTTTGTTGGTCTTGTTTTACTATTGTCGAAATGTCTTGTAACCGGGATTCCGAGTCTGATCGGGTCTTCCTGGGAGAAGGAATTCCGTTGTTGACCGTGAGAGCTTGTGATGGTCTAAGTTGGGACACCCCTGCAAGGTTGAACTTTTGAAAGTCGTGCCTGCGATTATGGGCAGATGGGAATTTGTTAATATCTGGTTGTAGAGAACTTGACACTTAATTAAAATGAATCAACCACGTGTGTAGTCGTGATGGTCTCTTTTTGGCGGAGTCCGGGAAGAGAACAAGGTCTTGTGTTATGCTTGAACGTAAGTAGTTTCAGGATCACTTCTTGATCACTTCTTGATCACTTATAGCTTCTCGACCATGCATTGCTTCTCCTCTCGCTCTCTTTTGCGTATGTTAGCCACCATATATGCTAGTGCTTGCTGCAGCTCCACCTTACTACCTTCTCCTACCCATAAGCTTAAATAGTCTTGATCGCGAGGGTGTGAGATTACTGAGTCCTCGTGACTCACGGATACTTCCAAACGGTTGCAGGTGCCGACGATACCAGTGATGGCGATGCTACTGAACTCAAGTGGGAATTCGACGAAGACCTGGGTTGCTATTATGTTTCCTTTCCTGATGATCAGTAGTGGAGCCCAGTTGGGACGATCGGGGATCTAGCATTTGGGGTGGTCTTTCTTTATTTTGATACCATAGTCGGACCTTTGTTTGTACCTTGGATGATGTATGAACTATTTATGTATTGTGTGAAGTGGTGATTGTAAGCCGACTCTTTATCCCTTTCTTATTCAGTCCATGGGATGTGTAAAGATTACCCCTCTTGCGACATGCCTACCATGCGGCTATGCCTCTAAGTCGTGCCCCGAGACGTGGGAGATATAGCCGCATTGTGGGTGTTACAAGTTGGTATCAGAGCCTTCCCCGACTTAGGAGCCCCCTGCTTGATCGAATCGCTGATGTTGTTGAGTCTAGAACAAAATGTTTTGAGTCTTAGGATTATATATATTAGAGAGTAGGATTCTTTTTACTCCTAAGTCCCTTCGTCGCTCTGGTGAGGCCTCCTGGCATAGAGTTTTGACTCTTCTCCCCTCAAATTTCATGATTTTTTTAGGATCACGCGGGTATCTTAGAATCGTTCCGATAGTTTTGTGACGAGAACATTGTTCTTGGTGCCTCCTGACATTTAGAGGTTGTGGCAGTGTCCCGGGGATTTGAGCTCTGAGGTGTTGTCGTCACAATTTTATCGTTGCAGTTCAGGAATACCTGAGTTCGCCGACATCGAAATCTCTTTTATGCAGTTGTTGGTGAGATAACCTCGACGCCACCCAGTACTAGGGTGGGAGTTCGGGAGCCATAACTCGTATAACGGATGCTTTTCGAAGGTTGAGGTAAATGATTTTCAAAAGTTTCTTGGTTATGTGTTGAAGGATGGATACAGCTGGGTGTAGGATTTATTAGTTTTGGGTGAGATATTATGCTTCCCCTGTATCCCCAACACCTGATTGCATAACCAGAAAGTTTCGGGAGTTTTATAGGTGGGAATTCAAGTAGCTCTAGTATTTCTCCCCACGGATATTTGGTTTGTGATTGGGTAACCCTTACCACTTATTTGTTCATATCCGTACCTTGTTGCTTTCTTTCATCTAAGTTTATCGAAATGGCTTCTCAACTTATGGACGTGTGATGCTTCACTTTGGAATTCATTCGTTCATCCTTGTTCGAATGTTAAGACTTTATGTTACAATTTCGATCCATTGATTCAGCTCGAATATATGTCTTTCAAGATGCTAACGGATGTCAACCTCTTCAGGATGGCTCCTCCAACGCGTCAGAATCTGGACTGCAATGATGGGGATCGGTCGAACCCTCCGCCACAACCTCCATCTTCGGAGGCATGGCAAGCTGTCTTGGCGGCCACCAACGCCAACACTCAGATGCTATTGCAACTTTTGCAAGAGCGCAACCAAGAGCAAGGCAACCAAGGAAATCAAGGCCAAGGAAACAATCTGCCTCAGTTTGCTACCCTCAACCAGTTCCTCGCAAACCAGCCGAAGTCCTTCAGCAACTGTGTCGAGGCCACAGACATCGATGATTGGCTCGTCGACATTTGCAACCATTTTGAATGTAGCAATGTCAGATCTAAGGACTTTGTCAAGTTTGCTTCATTTCAACTCAAGGATCAAGCTGCTGAGTGGTATCAACAATACAGAGATTGCAGAGGAGGTCGTGTGATTACCTGGGATGATTTCCGCCGAGACTTCAATGCTCATCACATTCCATCAAGCGTTGCTGAGAACAAGCGTGAGGAGTTCCGCAATCTCAAGCAAGGCAGCATGTCTGTGTATCAATGCAATATCCAGTTTCAGAAACTTGCTCGCTTTGCTAAACAGGACGTTCCTGATAAGAAGAGCATGATCTATCAATTCAGAGGTGGCCTCAGAGAAGATCTGCAATTAGCTCTCGTGCTTCTTGAACTGACCAAGTTTGATCAATTCTACAATATGGCACTGAAACAAGAAGCTGCTCAGCTCAAGTGTGAGGCATCTAAGAAGAGAGTTAGGGACACAGTTCAGCCTTCTTCCTCACTAGTGGTAGCTAAGCAATAGAAGTTTTGGTTGCCTCCTCCTCCTCCATTTTGTCAGCCCTACCAACAGAAGAGCAAAGGTGGCAATGGATTTTTCCCCCCCCCCCACCCCAGTCTATCAGAACAAAGCTCAGTCTCAAGCTCCAAGGTCAAGTGCTCCTTACCATCAGCCGCTCTCAGAGGTTACTTGCAACAAGGGTCAACAGAAAGGGCACTATGCAAACAAATGCTTCAACCAGAGGCGCCTTCCGCCGCCTCCTCTTGTGAGATCTTCCAGCAATGCAGTGGTCAAGCATAATCCCAAGCATGCTAAGGTCAACATGATGAACGCAGCTCAGGCAGAGGATTCTTCAGAAGTGATCATGGGTAACCTTCCAGTTAACTCTTTTCTTGCAAAAGTATTGTTTAATACTGGTGCATCACTTTCTTTCATTTTAAGACCTTTTGTTGCCAAGCATGAGTTTGTGACCGAAAATATTCCTTTCCCATTGAAGATTGTGTCCCCGGGTAAGCAAATGACATCTAATAATTGCGTCCCGGATGTGTCTATCAAGATGGGAAACTATGAATTTCTGTCTTCTCCAATTGTTCTTGGTGACTCGGATATTGATCTAATTCTTGGCATGACTAGCTTTCTAAGCACAAGGCTCAACTTGATTGTGCTGCCTGGCAGATTCAATTGACACACTCATCTGAGGATGTGATCATCTTTGCTGCTCGTGATGATACCATTCGACTGTTTTCTCTCAATGAGAAGGGCGAATTGAATGCCATCTCTCAGATTCTAGTCGTTTGTGAATACCAAGACATCTTTCCAGAAGAGCTTCTGGGAATGCCTCCTCACCGGCCAGTTGAATTCGTTATCGATCTTGAGCCTGGCACGGAACCTGTTTGCAAGCGTCCTTAAAAGCTTGGACTAGAGGAGTTGTAGGAGTTGAAGAAACAACTCGATGAACAAGAGCGTCTGGGTCTGATCAGACCGAGTTCATCTCCATTGGGTTGTGGTGTTCTTTTTGTCCAGAAGAAGGATGGAATGGACTGACTTGTGTCGACTACCTTCCATTGAACAAGAAGACAATAAAGAACAAGTATCCACTCCCTAACATCAATGAGCTATTCGAGCAACTTAAAGGTGCTAAAGTATTCTCCAAGCTTGACCTCCATATGAGCTATCATCAGATTCGAATTCGTGAAGAAGATATCCCCAAGACAGCATTCAGAACAAGCTATGGTTCTTATGAATATATTGTCATGTCTTTGGCCTTGTCAATGCTCCTCCAACGTTCTCTCGCATGATGAACTTCATCTTCAACCCTTACACAAATGATTTCGTCCTAGTGTATCTCAATGATATCTTGGTCTTTTCCAAGAATAAGGAGGAACATGCCAAGCATTTGAGATTGGTGCTTGACAAACTCAGAGAGCATCAATTCTATGCGAAGTTTTCAAAGTGTGAGTTTTGGCTTGATGATGTTCTCTACCTTGGTCATATAATCTCCGCCAAAGGCTTCACTATTAATCCTGAGAAGGTGTCTGCAGTTGTGAATTGGGAACCGCCTCAGAATATCAAGCAGCTCCGCAGTTTTCTTGGGCTTGCAAGCTATTGTCGAAGATTCGTTGAGAATTTCTCTAAGATTGCAAAGCCTCTTTCCAACCTCCTACAGAAGCATGTCAAGTATGTCTGGACGCCTGAATGTGGCGTTGCTTTAAACACCATCAAAGAGAAGTTAGTCACAGCTCCTGTCTTGACTCCTCCTGATGAATCCAAACCATTCGAAGTTTTCTGTGATGCCTCCCTGCAAGGTCTTGGTGCTGTGTTAATGCAAGAGAAGAAAGTTGTGGCTTATACCTCTCGTCAATTGAAGCCCAACGAAAGGAACTACCCCACTCATGACCTCGAGTAGGCGGCAGTTGTCCATGCAATATTAACATGGAGACATCTCTTGTTGGGAAGGAAAGTGGACATCTTCACAGATCATAAGAGCCTCAAGTACATCTTCACTCAACCCAACCTCAACCTCAGGCAGACTCGTTGGGTCGAAATGATTCAAGAATACAATCTGAGTATTGAATATACTCCAGGCAAGGCCAATGTGATTGTAGACGCTTTGAGCAAGAAGGCTTACTGTAACAGCTTAATTCTCAAGCCCTTCCAACCGGGCCTTTGTGAAGCTTTCTGCAAACTAAATATCCAAGTTGTTCCTCAAGGCTTTCTTGCCAACCTCCAAGTCTCTCCTACTTTGGAAGATCAAATTCGTGAGGCACAAATCCTGGATTCCATGGTGAAGAAGGTGAAAAATGGGATTGCCAAGAGCCAACCCAAATACAAGTGCTATCGCATTGATGACAAACACACTCTATTCTTCGAGGATCGAATTGTGGTTCCTAAAGGTGATCTAAGGAAAGTCATTATGAACGAGGCTCACAATTCCCTTCTATCCATTCATCCTGGAAGTACGAAGATGTAACATGACCTCAAGCAGTCGTATTGGTGGAATCAAATGAAGCGAGAGATTGCTCAATTCGTGAATGAATGTGATGTCTGCAGAAGGGTGAAAGCAGAACACCAACGGTCAGCTGGTCTCCTCCAACCTCTTGCTATTCCAGAATGGAAGTTTGACCATATTGAGATGGACTTCGTGACTGGATTTCCCAAGTCCAAGCGTATCTTCATTGTCATCGACAAGCTTACTAAAGTGGCTCATTTTCTTCCAATCAAAGAATCTATCACAGCCGCTCAGCTGGCAGAGCTATACACCTCCAGGATTGTCTCCCTGCACGGTATTCCACAATTGATATCTTCAAATCGTGGAAGCATCTTCACTTCTAAGTTTTGGGACTCCTTCCAGAAGGCCATGGGCACCAACATTCGCTTCAGCACAACTTTCCATCCTCAAACTAGTGGCCAAGTTGAGCGAGTCAATCAAATCCTTGAAGATATGCTCAGGGCTTCTGTCATTTCCTTCGGTATGAAGTGGGAAGATTGTCTTCCATATGCCGAGTTCTCCTACAACAACAGCTTCCAAGCGAGCTCGGGCAAGGCCCCATTCCAGATTCTATATGGCAGAAAGTGTCGTACTCCTCTTAATTGGTCAGAGACTGGTGAACGCCAACTTCTTGGCAATGACTTAATCACAAAAGCAGAAGAAATGTGCAAAGTCATCCATGAAAATCTCAAAGCTGCGCAATCGCGCCAGAAGAGTTACTATGATAGTAACCACCGTGATTTGGCTTTCGAGATTGGAGACCATGTCTACCTCCGCGTCTCTCCAATGAAAGGCACTCGTTGCTTCGGTATCAAAGGGAAGCTTGGCCCTAGATACGTGGATCCTTTTAAGATCATTGGCAAAAGAGGCGACCTCGCCTATCAACTTGAGCTTTCGTCCAACTTCGCAAATGTGCATGTTGTGTTTCACGTGTCACAGCTTCGCAAGTGCTTCAAGACTCCTGAGCGCACCATCAACTTCGAAGAGATTGATCTCCAAGAAGATCTGTCTTATCATGAGGATCTCGTTGCCATTATTGAAGAAACTGAGCGCAAGACTCGCAACAAGTGTATCAAATTCTTGAATGTGAAGTGGTCACACCATTCCGACCGAGAAGCCACCTGGGAACGCGAGGACCACCTCCGTTCCGAATATCCGGAGTTCTTTCAGTCCTAGATCTCGGGACGAGATCCTCTCGTAGTGGTGGAGTGTTGTAACACCCCAGATGTAACTTGCCATATTGGTAACTCCGACTCTTGCCATTTTTGCCTTTAAGTTATGAGATTCCCTTCGTGGTTGGTTTTTGTCTTCGTTTTGCTTTTTGTTCATGTCATGCATTTCATATCATGTCATCATGTGCATCTCATTTGCATACGTGTGCGTCTCATGCATCCGAGCATTTTCCCCGTTGTCCGTTTTGCAATCTGACACTCCCACATGCACCAACGCATCCCTCTTGCCTCTTTTCGTGACTGAGTGTTAAACGTTCTCGGAATGGACCGAGATTTGCCAAGTGGCCTTGGTACACCATCGGTAGACCACCTGTCAAATTTTGTCCCATTTGGAGTCCGTTTGATGCTCCAACGGTTAACCGCGTAACCGCAAAAGCCTCTTTTGTGTTGCAGCCCAACAACCCTCCAAAACTGCCCAACAACCCATCTAAACCACTTCCATGTCCTCCGTCATCGGATCATGATCGTGTGGGCGAAAACTACACCTCATTTGGACACTCTAAACTGCCTCTACCTATAAAAAGGCCTCCTCCTCCGAAATTTCGAGCGAAACCCTGGATCCACCGTCTCCGTCCGTGCCGGACACGTCCGGACGGCGCTGGACGCGTCTACCGCAGCGCCCCGTCCACTCCTGAGCCGCCACATGGCAGCGCCTCCGTCCACCACCGCCGGGCCGCCCGAGCCCACGGCGGGCCCCTGAAGCGCGCGCTGCCCGGGCGCCTCCCCCGCGCGTCCCCGCCGCCTGGCACCCGTGCCCGCTGCCGCCCGTCGTCCGGCGCCCCGCACCGCCGCTCTTCCTCGCCGATTGTCCCTGGTCACCCCCGCCTCCCCCGCTGCCCTCGTCTTCATCTCCGGCCAGATCCGGCCGCGGGAGGGCCGGATCCAGTGAGCTTTGTCGACTCCCGCCGCCGTCTCCCTCTCCTCCGGCGACTACTCCGGCGTACCTCAAAGTCCGCGCCAACCGGGACCAGATCCACCCACACCATGATCCAAATGGCTCAGCTCCTCCCCCGGATCTCTCCATTCCGTACCACTCCGTCCAGTTTCCGAGAGGTTGATTTGACTGTCCTGAAATCCTTATATTCTATGCCCCTGTTCATTGCATCACATCTCGGCGACCGCAGCTCCGTTTCATGCATATGTTATATCAAACTATTCATTGGGAGATGCTCTTCATTTAATTCCATTGTGGCATGCTTGTCTGAGTTCACCTTGATGCTCTAATCGTTGATGCAAGAGTGCTATAAAATGTTTACTGTTGTTACTTATCAGATTATGATGAATTGTCATTTTTGTGGCATTTGATGTGTGTATCTTATGAGCATGATCTCTACATGTGTTTTGAACTACAGCATGCCACCTTTATAGGGGTGCTTGTCTTGCATTTTTGTGATCAACATGGTGACTATCACAAGCATGCAAAGTAGCCACCGCAATGTTGCTGATTTCAGTGACTTAGGTTTTTGCAAAGTCCTTATCCTGCTGTTATTTTGATGCCATGTAAACTTGATGCTACAGTGATATCCATGCTTTTTTTGAGATACTTCATTAAGGATGTTTTGAACATATGTGTATTCTCTATCCATCCATGCCCCTGTGTGCAATTATGGAGTGCCCTAACATGTCTTGTTCTTGATGTACGTTTGCTATAAAATGTTCCTGACAGATTGTTTACATGTTAATCAATTTTTCCATGGTTGTTGCTAGTGATCCATGCATTCTATGAACTTCATATTGCCATTTTAGCTTCATGAACATGTCTTCTTGCTGTTGGTATGCTTATATTGTCATGCAATGCTTTGTGGTGAGTGGTTTGAGCTCGCAAAATTGCCTTCATAACTCTGTTTATGCCATGCTCTGTTTTCTACCGTCTGAAACTGTTAATAAAACTTGCTATGTTTACATGGGTGCCATCATATTGTCTGTGCCTTTTTGGCTCATGATCAGTAAGGGACTTGTGTTCTATGCACTTAGTAGATTAATGCCATGCCTTGTATTGCTATGATATGTTCTTGTAGCATGTTGTTTGCTTGCTCTAAACATGGCTTCCTGATGTTATTTCTGGCATGTTAGTATTTTCACTAAGTTTGTGAAGCTGATATCTTTTGCACTTTTTCCATGCTTGTTTGAACCTGCTCTTTTGTGATTTAGCCATAGCTCAGTGTTCATGTTTTGTCAAGCATCTTGAGTACATCACTGCCTTATGCTTTGTTGCTATGTCAGAGTGCAGTAGCTTAGTTTCTTGTTGCATGTTAAGTAGCATCGTGCTGTTAATTACAGTTTTGCACCATCCTTGTTTTGCTTGCCATTTGCAAACCGTGCCCCCGTTTCCGGTGATCTTTATATCGATTTCAACCGAAATCATATCATCTTTCCAGTGGCATACTTGGTTTGCCAATTTGATGCCTTGATCATCCTTTTCCTTCTGGAGCACGCATATGCATTTCATATCACATCTCGCATATCATGCCATGATTTGCATCATGTTATTTGTGCATTGCACCGTGATTGATTGTTGGCCCTTTGCTTGTGTTCTTGCTTTGGGTAGAGCCGGGAGAAGAGTACGTGAACAAGGAACCTATTGAGAACACTTTTGAGGATCAAGCTTTCGACAACTCTGAGAACTTTGCAAATAAGATGACCATACCCTCGAAATCACTTATATCTTTGCTTGCTAGTTGTTCGCTCTATTACTATGCCATGCTACCTACCACTTTCTATATCATGCCTCCCATATTGCCATGTCAAGCCTCTAACCCACCTCTCCTAGCAAACCGTTGTTTGGCTATGTTACCGCTTTGCTCAGCCCCTCTTATAGCGTTGCTAGTTGCAGGTGAAGACGAAGCTTGTTCCATGTTGGAACATGGGTATTGTTGGGATATCATTATTATCTCTTATTTACTTTAATGCACCTATATACTTGGTAAAGGGTGGAAGGATCGGCCTTATGCCTGGTGTTTTGTTCCACTCTTGCCGTCCTAGTTTCCGTTATGCCGGTGTTATGTTCCTTGATTTTGCATTCCTTACGCAGTTGGGTGATTATGGGAACCCCTTGACAGATTGCTTTGAATAAAACTCCTCCAGCAAGGCCCAACCTTGGTTTTACCATTTGCCTCCTAAGGCTTTTTCACTCGGGTTCCACAGACTCAAGGGTCATCTTTATTTTAAACCCCGGGGCCAGTGCTCCTCTGAGTGTTGGTCCAAAACAGAGCCACTTGCAGCGCCACCTTGAGGAAACTTGAGGGTTGGTTTTAGTTGTACGTAGAGTTCATCCGGTGTGCCCTGAGAACGAGATAAGTGCATCTCCTATCGGGATTTGTCGGCACATCCGGGCGGCTTTGTTGGTCTTGTTTTACCATCGTTGAAATGTCTTGTAACCGGGATTCCGAGTCTGATCGGGTCTTCCTGGGAGAAGGAATATCCTTCATTGACCGTGAGAGCTTGTGATGGGCTAAGTTGGGACACCCATGCAGGGTTTGAACTTTCGAAAGCCGTGCCCGCGGTTATGGGCAGATGGGAATTTGTTAATATCTAGTTGTAGAGAACTTGACACTTAACTTAAATAAAATGAATCAACCGCGTGTGTAGCCGTGATGGTCTCTTTTCGGCGGAGTCTGGGAAGAGAACACGGTCTTGTGTGATGCTTGAACGTAAGTAGTTTCATGATCACTTCTTGATCACTTATAGCTTCTCGACTGTGCATTGCTTCTCTTCTCGCTCTCTTTTGCGTATGTTAGCCGACATATATGCTAGTGCTTGCTGCAGCTCCACCTTACTACCTTCTCCTACCCATAAGCTTAAATAGTCTTGATCGCGAGGGTGTGAGATTGCTGAGTCCTCGTGACTCACGGATACTTCCAAACAGTTGCAGGTACCGACGATACCAGTGCAGGCGATGCTACCAAACTCAAGTGGGAATTCGACGAACACTTGAGTCACTATTATGTTTCATTTCCTGATGATCAGTAGTGGAGCCCAGTTGGGACGATCAGGGATCTAGCATTTGGGGTGGTCTTTCTTTATTTTGGTTCCATAGTCAGACCTTTGTTTGTACCTTGGATGATGTATGAACTATTTATGTATTGTGTGAAGTGGCGATTGTAAGCCGACTCTTTATCCCTTTGTTATTCAGTACATGGGATGTTTAAAGATTACCCCTCTTGCGACATGCCTACCATGCGGCTATGCCTCTAAATCGTGCCCGGACACGTGGGAAATATAGCCGCATTGTGGGTGTTACAAGTTGGTATCGTAGCCTTCCCCGACTTTGGAGCCCCCTACTTGATCGAATCGCTGACGTTGCTGAGTCTAGAATAAAATGTTTTGAGTCTTAGGATTATATATATCGGAGATTAGGATTCTTTTTACTCCTTAGTCCCTTCGTCGCTCTGGTGAGGCCTCCTGACGTAGAGTTTTGACTCTTCTCTCCTCAAATTTCACAATTTTTTTAGGATCACGCGGGTATCTTAGAATCGTTCCGATAGTTTTGTGACGAGAACATTGTTCTTGGTGCCTCCTGACACTTAGGGGTTGTGGTAGTGTCCTGGGGAGTTGAGCTCCGAGGTGTTGTCGTCACAATTTTATCGTTGCACTTCTGGAATGCCTGAGTTCGCCGACATCGAAATCTCTTTTATGCAGTTGTTAGTGAGATAACCTCGACGCCACCCAGTACTGGGGCGGGAGTTCGGGAGTATTGCCATAACTCATATAACGCATGCTTTTTGAAGGTTGAGGTAAATGATTTCCGAAGGTTTCATGGTTATGTGTTGAAGGATGGATACAACTGGGTGTAGGATTTGTTAGTTTTGGGTGAGATATTATGCTTCCCCTGTATCCCCAACACCTGATTGCATAACCAGAAAGTTCCAGGAGTTTTATAGGTGGGAATTCAAGTAGCTCTAGTATTTCTTCCCGCAGATATTTGGTTTGTGATTGAGTAATCCTTACCACTTATTTGTTCATATCCATACCTTGTTGCTTTATTTCATCTACCTTTATCTAAGTGGCTTCTCAACTTATGGACATGTGATGCTTCACTTTGGAATTCATTCGTTCATCCTTGTTCGAATGTTAAAACTTTATGTTACAATTTCGATCCATTGATTCAGCTTGAATATATGTCTTTCAAGATGCTAACGGATGTCAACCTCTTCAGGATGGCTCCTCCAACGCGTCAGAATCCGGACCGCAATGATGGGGATCAGTCGAACCCTCCGCCACCACCTCCACCTCCGGAGGCATGGCAAGCTGTCATGGCAGCCACCAATGCCAACACTCAGATGCTATTGCAACTTTTGCAAGAGCGCAACCAAAGGCAAGGCAACCAAGGAAATCAAGGCCAAGGCAACAATCTGCCTCAGTTTGCTACCCTCAACCAGTTCCTCGCAAACCAGACGAAGTCCTTCAGCAACTGTGTCGAGGCCACAGACGCCGACGATTGGCTCGTGGACATTTGCAAACATTTTGAATGTAGCAATGTCAGACCTGAGGACTTTGTCAAGTTTGCTTCGTTTCAACTCAAGGATCAAGCTGCTGAGCGGTATCAACAATAAAGAGATTGCAGAGGAGGTCGTGTGATTACCTGGGATGATTTCCGTCGAGACTTCAAAGCTCATCACATTCCACCAAGCGTTGCTGAGAGCAAGTGTGAGGAGTTCCGCAATCTCAAGAAAGGCAGCATGTATGTGTATCAATACAATATCAGTTTCATAAACTTGCTCGCTTCACAAAACAAGACGTTCCTGATGAGAAGAGCATGATCTATCAATTCAGAGGTGGCCTCAGAGAAGATCTGCAATTAGCTCTCGTGCTTCTTGAACTGACCAAGTTTGATCAATTCTACAATATGGCACTGAAACAAGAAGCTGCTCAACTCAAGTGTGAGGCATCTAAGAAGAGAGTCAGGCACGCAGTTCAGCCTTCTTCCTCACTAGAGGCAGCTAAGCAACAGAAGTTTTGGTTGCCTCCTCCTCCTCCATTTCGTCAGCCCTACCAACAGAAGAGCAAAGGTGGCAATGGATCTTCCCACCCACCCAACCCAGTCTATCAGAACAAAGCTCAGTCTCAAGCTCCAAGGTCAAGTGTTCCTTACCATCGGCCGCTCTCAAAGGTTACTTGCAACAAGTGTCAACAGAAAGGGCACTATGCAAACAAATGCTTAAACCAGAGGCGCCTTCCGCCTCCTCCTCCTGTGAGATCTTCCAGCAATGCAGTGGTCAAGCATAATCCCAAGCATGCTAAGGTCAACATGATGAACGCAACTCAGGCGGAGGATTCTTTAGAAGTGATCATGGGTAACCTTTCAGTTAACTCTTTTCCTGCAAAAGTATTGTTTGATACTGGTGCATCGCTTTCTTTCATTTCAAGACCTTTTGTTGCCAAGCATGAGTTTGTGACCAAAAAGATTCCTTTCCATTGAAGATTGTGTCCCTGGGTAAGCAAATGACATCTAATAATTGCGTCCCGGA
Organism: Triticum urartu; assembly: GCF_003073215.2. NCBI lineage: Eukaryota > Viridiplantae > Streptophyta > Magnoliopsida > Poales > Poaceae > Triticum > Triticum urartu. The sequence goes on from NC_053026.1 coordinate 287,111,533, forward strand.
TGTGTCTATCAAGATGGGAAACTATGAATTTCTGTCTTCTCCAATTGTTCTTGGTGACTCGGATATTGATCTAATTCTCAACATGGACATGCTTTCTAAGCACAAGGGTCAGCTTGATTGTGTAGCCAGGCAGATTCAATTGACACACTCTTTTGAGGATGTGATCATCTTTGCCGCTCGTGATGATACCATTCGACTGTTTTCTCACAATGAGAAGGGCGAGTTGAATGCCATCTCTCAGATTCTAGTCGTTTGCGAATACCAAGACGTCTTTCCAGAAGAGCTTCCGGGAATGCCTCCTCACCGACCAGTTGAATTCGTTATCAATCTTGAGCCTGGCACGGAACCTGTTTGCAAGCATCCTTACAAGCTTATACCAGAGGAGTTGTAGGAGGTGAAGAAACAGCTCGATGAACAAGAGCGTCTGGGTCTGATTAGACCGAGTTCATCTCCATGGGGTTGTGGTGTTCTTTTTGTCCAGGAGAAGGATGGAACGGACCAACTTTGTGTCTACTACCGTCCATTCAATAAGAAGACACTAAATAACAAGTATCCACTCCCTAACATCAATGAGCTATTCGAGCAACTTAAAGGTGCTAAAGTATTCTCCAAGCTTGACCTCCATATGAGCTATCATCAGATTCGAATTCATGAAGAAGATATCCCCAAGACAGCATTCAGAACAAGTTATGGTTCTTATGAATATATTGTCATGTCTTTGGCCTTGTCAATGCTCCTCCAACGTTCTCTCGCATGATGAACTTCATCTTCAACCCTTACACAAATGATTTCATCCTAGTGTATCTCGATGATATCTCGGACTTTTCCAAGAATAAGGAGGAACATGCCAAGCATTTGAGATTGGTGCTTGACAAACTCAGAGAGCATCAATTCTATGCGAAGATTTCAAAGTGTGAGTTTTGGCTTGATGAGGTTCTCTACCTTGGTCATATAATTTCTGCCAAAGGCATCAGTGTTAATCCTGAGAAGGTGTCTACAATTGTGAATTGGGAACCGCCTCAGAATGTCAAGTAGCTCCGCAGTTTTCTTGGGCTTGCAAGCTATTGTCGAAGATTCATTGAGAATTTCTCTAAGATTGCAAAGCCTCTTTCCAACCTCCTCCAGAAGCATGTCAAGTATGTCTGGACGCCTGAATGTGATGTTTCTTTAAACACCCTCAAAGAGAAGTTGGTCACAGCTCCTGTCATGACCTCAAGTTGGCGGCAGTTGTCCATGCATTATTAACGTGGAGACATCTCTTGTTGGGAAGGAAAGTGGACATCTTCATAGATCATAAGAGCCTCAAGTACATCTTCACTCAACCCAACCTCAACCTCAGGCAATCTCGTTGGGTCGAAATGATTCAAGAATACAATCCGAGTATTGAATATACTCCAGGCAAGGCCAATGTTATTGCAGACGCTTTGAGCAGGAAGGCTTACTGCAATAGCTTAATTCTCAAGCCCTTCCAACCGGACCTTTGTGAAGCTTTCCGCAAACTAAATCTCCAAGTTGTTCCTCAAGGCTTTCTTGCCAACCTCCAAGTCTCTCCTACTTTGGAAGATCAAATTTGTGAGGCACAACTCCTGGATTCCATGGTGAAGAAGGTGAAAAATGGGATTGCCAAGAGACAACCCAAATACAAGTGCTATCGCATTGATGGCAAAGACACTCTATTCTTTGAGGATCGAATTGTGGTTCCTAAAGGTGACCTAAGGAAAGTCATTATGAACGAGAATCACAAGTCCCTTCTATCCATTCATCTTGGAAGTACGAAGATGTACCATGACCTCAAGCAGTCATATTGGTGGACTCGAATGAAGTGAGAGATTGCTCAATTCATGAATGAATGTGATGTCTGCAGAAGGGTGAAAGGAGAACACCAATGGCCAGCTGGTCTCCTCCAACCTCTTACTATTCCAGAATGGAAGTTTGACCATATTGAGATGGACTTCATGACTGGATTTCCCAAGTCCAAGCGTGGAAATGATGCTATCTTCGTTGTCATCGACAAGCTTACTAAAGTGGCTCATTTTCTTCCAATCAAAGAATCTATCACAGCAGCTCAGCTGGCAGAGCTATACACCTCCAGGATTGTCTCCCTGCACGGTATTCCACAATTGATATCTTCAGATCATGGAAGCATCTTCACTTCTAAGTTCTGGGACTCCTTCCAGAAGGCCATGGGCACCAACATTCGCTTCAGCACAACTTTCCATCCTCAAACTAGTGGCCAAGTTGAGCGAGTCAATCAAATCCTTGAAGATATGCTCAGGGCTTCTGTCATTTCCTTCGGTATGAAGTGGGAAGATTGTCTTCCATATGTCGAGTTCTCCTACAACAACAGCTTCCAAGCGAGCTCGGGCAAGGCCCCATTCCAGATTCTCTATGGCAGAAAGTGTTGTACTCCTCTTAATTGGTCAGAGACTGGTGAACGCCAACTTCTTGGCAATGACTTAATCACAAAAGCAGAAGAAATGTGCAAAGTCATCCATGAAAATCTCAAAGCTGCGCAATCGCGCCAGAAGAGTTACTATGATAGTAACCACCGTGATTTGGCTTTCGAGATCGGAGACCATGTCTACCTCCGCGTCTCTCCAATGAAAGGCACTCGTTGCTTGTAGGATCGAAAGTATGTCTAGAGGGGGTGTGATTAGACTACTTGACCAAATAAAAACTTAACCTTTTACCAATTTTAGTTCTTGGCAAATTTTAGCTAATTTAGGACAAGTCAAGCAATCATCACATAATTCAAGCAAGCATGCAAAGAGTATATAGGCAGCGGAAAGTAAAGCATGCAACTTGCAAGAATGTAAAGGGAAGGGTTTGGAGAGATCAAACGCAATTGGAGACACGGATGTTTTTCCCATGGTTCGGATAGGTGGTGCTATCCTACATCCACGTTGATGGAGACTTCAACCCACGAAGGGTAACGGTTGCGCGAGTCCACACAGGGCTCCACCCAAGGGTAACGGTTGCGCGAGTCCACACAGGGCTCCACCCACGAAGGGTCCACGAAGAAGCAACCACCCACAAAGGGTCCACGAAGAAGCAACCTTGTCTATCCCACCATGGCCATCGCCCACACAGGACTTGCCTCACTAGCGGTAGATCTTCACGAAGTAGGCGATCTCCTTGCCCTTACAAACTCCTTGGTTCAACTCCACAATCTTGTCGGAGGCTCCCAAGTGACACCTAGCCAATCTAGGAGACACCACTCTCCAAGAAGTAACAAATGGTGTGTAGGTAATGAACTTCTTGCTCTTGTGCTTCAAATGATAGTCTCCCCAACACTCAACTCTCTCATAGGATTTGGATTTTGTGGAAAGAGGGTTTGAGTGGAAAGCAACTTGGGAAGGCTAGAGATCAAGATTCATATGGTAGGAATGGAATGTCTTGGTCTCAACACATGAGTAGGTGGTTCTCTCTTAGAACAAATGAGTTGGAATGGTGTGTGTGTTCTGATGGCTCTCTCTCCGAATGAGAAGAAGGTGGAGGGGTATATATAGCCTCCACACAAAATCCAATCATTACACAGTTTTCCAATCTCGGTGGGACCGAATCAATAAACTCGGTCGGACTGAAAATGTAAACCTAGTGACCGTTAGTGATTTTCGGTGGGACTGACATGCAACTCGGTAGGACCGATGTGGTTAGGGTTTGGGCATAACGTAATCTCGGTGAGACCGATTACACAAACTCGGTGAGACCGAAAATGGTAATTAGCTAACCAGAGAGTTGGTCAGGCAAACTCGGTGGGACCGATTTGCTCTTTCGGTGAGACCGAGTGGAACTCGGTGAGACCGAAAAGTACAAAGGGGAAACACTGAGTTTACATTGCAATCTCGGTGGGACCGATTCGCTCTTTCGGTGGGACCAAAAAGTTACGAAAGGGAAACAGAGAGTTTGCAACCCCATCTCGGTGAGACCGAGATCCCTATCGGTAGGACCGAATTGCTAGGGTTTGGCAGTGGCTAATGACAAGTGAAACTCGGTGGCGCCGGATAGGAAGAATCGGTAGGACCGAGTTTGGCTTAGGGTTTAGGTCATATGTGGATATGGTAAAGTAGTTGAGGGTTTTGGAGCATATCACTAAGCACATGAAGCAAGAGGCTCATTAAGCAACACCTCATCCCTCCTTGATAGTATTGGCTTTTCCTAAAGACTCAATGTGATCTTGGATCACTAAAATATAAAATGAAGAGTCTTGAGCTTTTGAGCTTGAGCCAATCCTTTATCCTTAGCATTTTGAGGGTTCCACTTTCACATCCATGCCATGCCAATCATTGAGCTTTCCTGAAATAATCATCTCGGAATAGTATTAGCTCAATGAGCTATATGTTGTTATGAATTACCAAAACCACCTAGGGATAGTTGCGCTTTCAATCTCCCCCTTTTTGGTAATTGATGACAACATATAGATCAAAGCTTCGACAAATGATAATAAGCATGAAATATATCGTCGCTTTGAGAAGTGTGTGATAAGTAAGAGCTCCCCCTAAATTTGTGCATATTTAAAATTTGCTTTGGACTGCAAATGCACAAAGAGTTAGAGTCATGGGTTACTCTTCCATGTCACATACATCTTGGTGGAGCGCTTAAAATGATAAGAATGAAATACATGCACTCATCACCAAGAAAAGTGAATGATCACACAAGATAGATAAGATGATAATATTAAGCAAACATTAAGTGTAGCTTATGATCAAACACATGATCATCAATGTCTCACAAATAATGACATAGTATCTCAGGCACTCAAAAGCAAACAAGAAAAACCACCAAATAAAGCAAGAGAGAAAAGCAACACACTCTCTCTCGAAGCCTATGATCTATACATCTTCTCCCCCTTTGGCAACAAGTTACCAAAAAGTTCCTAGAAAATGCATAGCACTAGATCGACGCTCAGGCTTGATCTTCAGGTGGTGGTGGAGTCCGGATCACTCCAAGGACGAAGGCTTCGGTAGATGCTGAAGTAGTCGCTGGAGTTGGAGCTGAAGTAGATGCTGGAGCTAGTGCTGAGGTGGTGGCTCTTGTGTCGGCAACTGGTACGGCAGATGACCTCGGGCCTCGTGGCACTCTGGCAAAGGCATGAGTGGTAGTCCTGCCTCTCCTCTCCTGCATGTCCTCCTGGAGCTGGTCCACTGCGGACTGAACTTCCGTTATCTTGACATCCAGGTCATAGAACTTCTGTTCCATGATTCTCTCTAGGCTCTGCTGATTCTGAGTGAGGGTGGCCAGACTTTGCTCAATCCTCAGCGTGGATGCAATCAAGTAACCAAGCTGCTCTTGTTTGGTCTTCAAGAAGTATTCAGATGCCTCCTCTTGGGTAGGCATCTTGGCAGCTTTCTCCTTCCTCGCCTTCTCCTTCTTTGCAAATGCTTGGGCAGATGATGGCTCATTCTCAGTCATGACAACTTGATTGTCCTCGAAATCTGGATGGACGGGCAGGTGTTCCTTGTCCAAAAGATATATGCCCGTGCCCATCTTGGAGTTGATGAGCTCCTGAATCTGAGGGGCATATCCGCAGCTCCTCTTCTGATCTGCTGCAGTCCTCTTGATAGTTTCCACTATGAGGCTCATCACCTTAAACTTCTGAGGCACATCAAACACATGTAGCAAGTTGATAGCATGGCCTCTGATCATCTTGTGATCTCCAGACTTAGGCAATAAGGTATGCCTTAGTATCCAATTGATCGTCGGGAGCCCTGACAGAAGGTAATGCACAGAGCCAAACTTGAAGGTGTCAAGAGCTTCATTGGGAATTTCCTTGTACATATTGGACATGGAGTTATGGTCCATCTTCTTCTTGGCATAGATATCCAAGTCATCATCTTTCTCCTCTGGGGCATTAATGATTTGTGCCCACTCAGCCACTGTGGATTGGTACCTTGTACCCTCAGACATCCATGTGATCCTCCCATCTGGATAAAAGTGAGCTGTGGAGTAGAACTGCATGATAAGCTCCTCATTCCACTTTGTGAGCTTCTGCCCAACAAAGTCAGCTACTCCACAAGCTATGAAGCTGTCTTGCACTCCGGGATAGTGCTCCTCATTGTCCTTGATATATTCCCAGTCGACCCATCTCATATCGCAGACAATGGGCTTCTTATCTAGCAGCACAGTCTCATAAAAATCCTGCTGCTCCTTGGTGTGAAACCTGTAGTCCACGGCAGTCCTTCTCCTTGAAGTATACGGGTCTGCTTCTCTCCATTTCCTCAGCCCTGAATCTCTCCTGAGCTTCATGTCCTCAGCCACAGGATGAGCATCGTTGTGGTCCGGGATCTTGGGCTTTAGCTTTCTCAGGACATTCTCCTCTTCTTCAGCAACAGTCTCAGGCACTGGGGCCTTGTTCTTCTCAGCTGCAGGAATGCTCCTTGTATTTCTCTTAGGCTTTGGCTTTGGAGCTGGCTTGGCCTTGGAAGCAGCTCCCCCTGATTTTATGGCATCTCCCATTAGCTTGGGTGCCTTGGGCGCTGGTGCAGCTGCCTCTTCTTCTTCCTCCTCTTCCATGATGGAAGCTTTGCCAAGCACTCTAGCAACAGTCTTCTTCACCCTTTCCTTCCTTTTCTTGCCCTCAGCTGCAACTGGCTCTATGGGCTTCTCAGTTGACATTCTGGCCTTTGACATTGGTTGCCTGCCTGCTGGCCTTTTGATTTTCAGGCCTGGCTTAGTGCCTTGAGCTGGCTCAGTTCTCTTGGAAGTGGCCTCTTCCTCCGCCATATAGTCCTCATCTTCGGAATCTGAAGTCATCTTCTTCCTTTGTCTCGTGGCAGCCTTTGGCAAATTGCTAGGAGTGCTCCTGCTGCCTTCATCAGATGAACTAGAGGGACTAGTGCCCTCACTCATCACCACTTGCTGCTCTGACATATTTTGGCTATCACTTTGATCAGACATGCTGCAAACTGACTGCTGACCCTGTGAATAGATTATAGAGGAGATAGAAAAGATGAGCATCACAAAATGCAGAGTATTTTTGCAAAAGAATGATCCAAAAACTTAGTTTTAGTTTCCCACTGAAATCATCTCGGATCTACCGATTTTCAAACTCGGTGATACCGAAGCAGTTTTGGAACCTAAACTAGTGAACTCGGTAGGACCGAGTCACAGTTCGGTGGCACCGAGACTGCTAGAGTTTCACTGAGTTCAAAAATCGGTCACACCGATAAGTAATTCTCGGTCAGACCGAGTCTCACTTGTGCAATGGCAACAGCCAAATTGGTGGGACCGAGTTTTTCAACTCGGTGGGTCCAAGATAGTTTCGGCGGAAACCTAAACCTAGAATTTTCGAATCAAACCTAATCTATGAGCGTTTTGACTGGATAGGAGTGTCTCAATCGTGGCTAGAATCAATATGATCACAATGTGCTAGGAATTAGATTGGGGAATAGCACAAAGATCAAGTCCATACCCTAGTTCGGCGGGGACTTGCTACGGCGGCAACGGCGGGGCAGAATTCCCATTGACGGCGACGGAGACCAGCGACTGGAGGCTGCTGGCGGCAAGAAGATGATCCGGAGACCACGAGGGCAGAGCAGGCTATCACGCGGGCGAAGGGGTTCGGAGAAATTTCCAAAATTTTGCCCGTGACTATATATAGCCTGACCCTGTCGGTGTGACCGAGTGGAACAACTCGGTGGCACCGAGATTTATAACTGCAAGCAGTTACTGAAACTCGGTGTGACCGAAATGTTTAAATCGGTTGCACCGAGACCGAAAACCTAGATCAACTTAATGATCTCGGTAGGACCGAAAGTGGAGTATCGGTCAGACCGAGAATCATAAAGAGGTTTTGGAAGTTTAAGTCTATGACGAATCGGGGACTCCGAGCGCTCCTCACACAGAGTGGTTCGAATCTGACTTGATCAAATTTTGTGATGCAGCATGAATAGAGTTTGAGACGAGAAAAGCATAGATAGCTAGAGGAGGTTCTTAGGCATTCTTGTCCATCCACTTGGTAAAAGAAGATAAAACCGAACAATCAAAACAACAAGTGGATGTCCTTGAATGAGTAAATTATGCAACCAGCATGCTCACACAATAAGATGGCAGATGAAATATGTGGCAAGGCATGCACAACCAATTCTAGCATCTATCAAGAAATTTGTGATGACTAGGTCATCTATATATGAGTGTATTGACTTAGGAGTCAAGTGAGAACACTTGATCATAAGTCATACTCATCGTTTAAGCTCAAGTGGGGTTACCACTTTTACATAAAGCATTGATATGTTCACATCTTTAGAGTTGCTTTAGCTCAAGTCTTAGAGTAAAGCTCCCCCTAGATGTGATATCCCCCTTAAGAGGGATGAACTAACCTTGGGTTTTGTCGATGATGACTTCATGTAGATATTGAAGATGTGGATGCTCAATGTTGATGTAGATCTCTTGGAGCTATCCATTTTGAGTGAATTGCACTTTCGATATACCTACATGGGTTAGTCCCACAAGGAACAAGCAAGGATATCCATAGACATAGAGTGATGCACACAAAAGATGATGTCCATGAAAACTTTTAGGTTACCTTGTCCCTTGTCTTACCAACAAGAGGGTTTGTGACTCCTTGAACTAGTGCAAGATGTGGAAGTTGATTGCACTTGTTCTTGCCAAAATGATAAGGGTGAAGTATGTTGGCGGAGTCACCCTCAAGAACTCTCTAGTTCTTCTTCTTTTGGATCCACACCATCTTGATGGGAATCCTTGGAGTTGTAGTCGTACTTGATGAAGTGGAACTTGAGGTAGTCTTGGGAATCCACTTGACTAAGGTCTTTGGAGCTTCTTCAAATGCATCGATTTCCTCTTGAAGCTTGTCCTTGCCTTTTTGCTTGTAGTCTTGTGGTGGAAGATCATCTTGAGCTTGTGTCCCCTTGAAAGAAGTATACTTCTCTTGTTGAGGGACAAACTTCGTCTTGGGGTATTGATCTTCTTCCCACTCAACTCCATTGGCATTGAACTTTCGTTCAAAACCAACACCTTGATTCCTCCGGTGCATTCCTTGCTTGCGCACAATTTCCTCGAATTGCTTACTCCCGGCAAGGCTTTTGTACACTCCTTTCTCTATAATTCCGTTCAATAAGCTGTTTTCTTCCTCAAGTGTAACTTGGCTAAGAGAATCATTAGTGGAATCAAGAGAACTACTAGAAGCAACAATATTGGATTTAGCATGATCATTGTTACTACTGGAGGAAGAATCTTTCTTGTTAGAATTGACTTGAGGCATGTAAGTGGATAAGAGTAAACGCTTGGCAATGTAAGAAGAACTTTTCTTGCGGAGATCATCATTGATTGCTTTTAAGAACTCATGCTCTTGCTCAAGATTGAGCTTTTCAAAGCGTAATTTCTCATGAGCTCTTAAAAGTTCTCGATGATCTTCGAAGATAGTGTCATGAGCTAACTTAAGAGTTTTTAGTTCTTTAGTTAGAGCCTCAATCTTATCCTTATCATTGTCATTCTTTTTATCTTGATTAGCATGTTTAATTGACATTTCATCATAGTATTCATCACTAGAGTTGTCAACAAGCAAATCATCACCTAACAAGTCATCTTCATCACTATTGAAATCAACATACTCGGGGTGTGTTACCTTAGGACCTTTGGCCATGAAGCATATTCCAATTCCCTCATTTGGTGAGTCAAATATGTCGTAGGAGTTGGTTGACACAAGTGCTAGACCGGAAACACCTTCATCTTGAGTATCTTCGGAGCCGGAGTAATAACTTCTCTCGGAGTGGCTGTCGGAGTCGGAGCTGGATACCCATTCACCAACATGAGCTTGATGTCTTCGTCTTGTGTAGCTCCTTGATGATTTTTCCTTCCTTTCCGAATCCTTGCTTCTCCGTGAGTATCTTCGTTCATAACGATCATCTCTACTCCTTCTCTCTCTTGATGGTGATTCTTTGCTTCTTCTTTTTGGAGAATCTTCTCTTCTTTTGTAGGGAGCCGTACACTCATTTGAATAGTGTCCGGGTCTTCCATAATTGTAGCAGTTTTGCTCTCGACTAGAAGATCTTTTGTCATTGTAGGACCTTGACTTGAAGCTTCTATCTTTGCTTCTACTCTTGTAGAACTTGTTGAAGTTCTTCACCATTAAGCTCAATTCTTCATTGAAGTCTTGTTTCTCACTTGATGATGTAGGGGCTTCACATGAGGCTTTATAGGCACCACTTGATTTGTTGTGAAGTTCCTCTTTATCCTTAAGTGACATCTCATGAGCAACAATTCTTCCAATCACTTCCATTGGCTTGAGATCTTTGTAATTGGGCATCATTTGGATCAATGTGCACACAGTATCATATTTTCCATCCAAGGCTCTTAGAATCTTCTTGATGATGAATTTATCGGTCATCTCTTCACTTCCTAAGCCGGCAATCTCATTTGTGATGAGAGCAAGCCTAGAGTACATTTCGGCGACACCTTCACCATCCTTCATCTTGAACTTGTCAAGTTGGCTTTGAAGCACATCCAACTTGGATTCCTTGACGGAGTCGGTACCTTCGTGCATATCAATCAAAGTGTCCCAAATTTCCTTTGCATTCTCAAGACGGCTGATTTTGTTGAATTCTTCGGGGCACAATCCGTTGAAGAGAATATCACAAGCTTGAGCATTGTATTGCAACATCTTCAACTCATCCGCGGTAGCTTCACGGTTTGGTTCTTTCCCATCAAAGAAGTCACCTTGCAAACCAACACACACAATAGCCCAAACGGCGGGGTTATGTCCAAGAATATGCATTTTCATTTTATGCTTCCAACTAGCAAAATTAGTACCATCAAAGTAAGGACCTCTACGGTGATAATTTCCCTCGCTAGACGCCATACTCTCCTAGGTTGTGAAACCAAGGCTATGACCACCAAAAGCTATGGAGATCAAGCAAATGGAGACCAAAGCTCTGATACCACTTGTAGGATCCAAAGTATGTCTAGAGGGGGGTGATTAGACTACTTGACCAAATAAAAACTTAACCTTTTCCCAATTTTAGTTCTTGGCAAATTTTAGCTAATTTAGGACAAGTCAAGCAATCATCACATAATTCAAGCAAGCATGCAAAGAGTATATAGGCAGCGGAAAGTAAAGCATGCAACTTGCAAGAATTTAAAGGGAAGGGTTTGGAGAGATCAAACGCAATTGGAGACACGGATGTTTTTCCCGTGGTTCGGATAGGTGGTGCTATCCTACATCCACGTTGATGGAGACTTCAACCCATGAAGGGTAACGGTTGCGCGAGTCCACACAGGGCTCCACCCAAGGGTAACGGTTGCGCGGGTCCACAGAGGGCTCCACCCACGAAGGGTCCACGAAGAAGCAACCACCCACAAAGGGTCCACGAAGAAGCAACCTTGTCTATCCCACCATGGCCATCGCCCACACAGGACTTGCCTCACTAGCGGTAGATCTTCATGAAGTAGGCGATCTCCTTGCCCTTACAAACTCCTTGGTTCAACTCCACAATCTTGTCGGAGGCTCCCAAGTGACACCTAGCCAATCTAGGAGACACCACTCTCCAAGAAGTAACAAATGGTGTGTAGGTAATGAACTCCTCTCTTGTGCTTCAAATGATAGTCTCCCCAACACTCAACTCTCTCATAGGATTTGGATTTTGTGGAAAGAGGGTTTGAGTGGAAAGCAACTTGGGAAGGCTAGAGATCAAGATTCATATGGTAGGAATGGAATGTCTTGGTCTCAACACATGAGTAGGTGGTTCTCTCTCGGAACAAATGAGTTGGAACGGTGTGTGTGTTCTGATGGCTCTCTCTCCGAATGAGAAGAAGGTGGAGGGGTATATATAGCCTCCACACAAAATCCAACCATTACACAGTTTTCCAATCTCGGTGGGACCGAATCAATAAACTCGGTCGGACCGAAAATGTAAACCTAGTGACCTTTAGTGATTTTCGGTGGGACTGACATGCAACTCGGTAGGACCGATGTGGTTAGGGTTTGGGCATAACGTAATCTCGATGAGACCGATTACACAAACTCGGTGAGACCGAAAATGGTAATTAGCTAACCAGAGAGTTGGTCAGGCAAACTCGGTGGGACCGATTTGCTCTTTCGGTGAGACCGAGTGGAACTCGGTGAGACCGAAAAGTTACAAAGGGGAAACACTGAGTTTACATTGCAATCTCGGTGGGACCGATTCGCTCTTTCGGTGGGACCGAAAAGTTACGAAAGGGAAACAAAGAGTTTGCAACCCCATCTCGGTGAGACCGAGATCCCTATCGGTAGGACCGAATTGCTAGGGTTTGGCAGTGGCTAATGACAAGTGAAACTCGGTGGCGCCGGATAGGAAGAATCGGTAGGACCGAGTTTGGCTTAGGGTTTAGGTCATATGTCGATATAGGAAAGTAGTTTAGGGTTTTGGAGCATATCACTAAGCACATGAAGCAAGAGGCTCATTAAGCAACACCTCATCCCTCCTTGATAGTATTGGCTTTTCCTAAAGACTCAATGTGATCTTGGATCACTAAAATATAAAATGAAGAGTCTTGAGCTTTTGAGCTTGAGCCAATCCTTTGTCCTTAGCATTTTGAGGGTTCCACTTTCACATCCATGCCATGCCAATCATTGAGCTTTCCTGAAATAATCATCTCGGAATAGTATTAGCTCAATGAGCTATATGTTGTTATGAATTACCAAAACCACCTAGGGATAGTTGCACTTTCACTTCAGTATCAAAGGGAAGCTTGGCCCTAGATACGTGGGTCCTTTTAAGATCATTGGCAAAATAGGCGACCTCGCCTATCAACTTGAGCTTTCGTCTAACTTCGCAAATGTGCATGTTGTGTTTCACGTGTCACAGCTTCGCAAGTGCTTCAAGACTCCTGAGCGCACCATCAAGTTCGAAGAGATTGAGCGCACCATCAAGTTCGAAGAGATTGATCTCCAAGAAGATTTGTCTTATCATGAGCATCTCGTTGCCATTGTTGAAGAAACTGAGCGCAAGACTCGCAACTTGTCTATCAAATTCCTGAAAGTGAAGTGGTCACACCATTTCGACCGAGAAGCCACCTGGGAACGCGAGGACCACCTCCGTTCCGAATATCCGGAGTTCTTTCAGTCCTAGATCTCGGGACGAGATCCTCTCGTAGTGGTGGAGTGTTGTAACACCCCGGATGTAACTTGCCATATTGGTAACTCCGACTCTTGCCATTTTCGGCTTTAAGTTATGAGATTCCCTTCGTGGTTGGGTTTTTGTCTTCGTTTTGCTTTTTGTTCATGTCATGCATTTAATATCATGTTATCATGTGCACCTCATTTTCATACGTGTTCGTCTCATGCATCCAAGCATTTTCCCTGTTGTCTGTTTTGCAATCCGACACTCCCACGTGCACCGGCGCATCCCTCTTGCCTCTTTTCATGAGCGGCTGTTAAACGTTCTCGGAATGGACCGAGATTTGCCAAGTGGCCTTGGTACACCACCGGTAGACCGCCTGTCAAATTTCGTTCCATTTGGAGTCCGTTTGATGCTCCAACGGTTAACCGGGTAACCACAAAAGCCTATTTTGTGTTGCAGCCCAACAACCCTCCAAAATGGCCCAACAACCCATCTAAACCACTTCCATGTCATCCGTCGTCGGATCACGATCGTGTGGTTGAAAACTACACCTCATTTGGACACTTCAAACTGCCTCTACCTATAAAAAGGCCTCCTCCTCTGAAATTTCGGGCGAAACCCTAGATCCACCGTCTCCTTCCGTGCCGGACACGTCCGGACGGCGCCGGATGCGTTCGCTGCCGCGCCCCGTCCACTCCTGAGCCACCACGTGGCAGCGCCTCCATCCACCGCCGCCGGCCCGCCCGAGCCCATGGTGGGCCCCCGAAGCCCGCGCCGCCCGGCCGCCTCCCCCGCGTGTCCCCGCCGCCCGTCGTCCGATGCCCCGCGCCGCCGCTCTTCCTCGTCGTCCGTTGCCCTGTCGCCCCCACCGCCCCTCGTCTTCATCCCCGGCCAGATCCGGCCGCGGGAGGGCCGGATCCGGCGAGCTTCATCGACTCCGACCGCCGTCTCCCTTTCCTCCGGCGACTACTCCGGCGTTCCTCAAAGTCCATGCCAACCGGGACTAGATCCACCCACACCATGATCCAAATGGCGCAGCTCCTCCCCTGTTGGGGATATAGCTACCAGGTATGACCCGCCCAGGAGGGGCCGGGTCAGCCCCAATGGCGGGTTACAAAAGAAGCCCCGTAACATTCAAGGCGATAGTTTATTAAGACTTATAGAAGGCCTAAAGCCCGGAGGCGGCTTAAGGCCCAATATTGGAAACCACCATTGTAAGGAAAGACTTGTAAAGAAAGGCATGTAAAAGAAGTCACCGAGCCAGACACATTTTATAAGCCGGCCGGGACTCTGTAGGCTGCCAGGCGTCAACCCGTGTATATAAGGGGACAACCCGGCGGCGGCTTAGGGCAAGAGACAACAACTCAAAGCCAGGGCAGACATATTCGCTCCCTGGTCTTCAAAACCCTAGCAATTCCAAACACAACTAGACGTAGGCTTTTACCTTCATCGTAAGGGGCCGAACTAGTATAAAACCTCTCGTGTCCTTTGTCCTGACTAACCCCTTTAAGCTTCCTAGTTGCAATGACCCTACGAATAAGTCCTTTCGCTAGGACATCTGTCGTGACAATTCCATGACAGTTGGCGCCCACCGTGGGGCCAGCGCACGGTGGATTTGAGTTCTTGAAGGCCAACTTCGAAGGGCTCAAGGGATACGTTGTGGGCCAGATGACCAAGAGTCATCGTGGCAAGCTCTACATCGACGACGAAGGCTGGGGCCCCGAGGCCGGCTCAATTGAGTACGGGTACCGGGTCCCCTTCAGAGGAATTCATGTCTTCATCGGCTGGATCGGCGAATCGGACCCTAAGCCGAACATCCACACCAACCTCGTCGAGATGACTCAGCGCGTGAGATCCGCCCGGGTTCAACCTGCCGTGAGGCATACCTTCGTGGGTTGCTTCCATGGCGGTGAATACTCTGAAGGATCAGTGGATTGCGGTGAGACGGCCATCTGTTCTGACGCTACGTCATCAACAGGCGAGACGGATTCTTTGTATCAGCTGCAAGATGACATGCTTGGGGGCTGTTCCGATGGCAGCAGTATTTCGGACCCCTTTGAGCCGCCGAATCGAGCCGGAGTCTTCATGGCAGGCACTCAGCCCGGGCAGAACTCCACGACTGCAGCAGCAACAACCATCGGGTCGGCAGCGGCTGGATCAGGAGACCCCGCGTGCCCCCCGTCTCAGATACTAATGGACCTCATGGATAAACTGACGACTCTGTTGACTGTCGTGGTAGAGCCGGTGGATAAAGCTTAGCATGACGCGGAGGTGGCACGGGTACGCGAAGAGATGGCACAGGCCAAGGAAAATTTAGCAGCAGAAGAGGTCAGGATGGCTGCGGAGCAGGCGGCTTTGGACGCTCGTGCTCAGCAGCTTCAAGCGGAGACTTTCCGGCTCTCGGTGGATCTGAACGCGTCAAACGAGGTCATGAGAAGAAGGCATCAGAAAACCCAGCCACATCTACCTCTGACGCTCGATGCTAGGAACCTTTTCCATACACCCGGGGTTGGTCCAAGTAACCCGTCGGAGGCAAATCGGATCACAGCACCTGGAGCACCGGTTCAGCCGCGGGCCATGGAACCACCTCGTATGTATACCGCTCCACCTCATTATGCGCCAACACCACCATGTCACTTCTCCAATCCTTTGGAAAACCTCATTGCTGCGTCGGCTCGTTTGGCGGCTCTCCCGATGGAAGGCAACTCTCCGGCAGCAATCGAAACACGAAGGGTGAGAGAACTTCTTTAGACGGCTCTGGTGCAGCAGGATGCATACTCTTACAGTCGAGACAGAATCCATTCAACCCCTCGCCCGAGCTAGAGCCCGAGCTATTGCAGGCATATGGACTCAGCTGATATGTCAAGCAACGCTCAACGCCGTAACCAACCACGCAGGCATGAGCCGGTGCAGGCTGGAGCCCTTCACTTAGCGGATCAGGAGAGGATCCGACAAGAGGCTGAGCGGGCAGTTCAACTGGCAGCTCAGTAGGCGGCTCATCAAACTTTTCTGGCTTATCCAGCAACCTCTATTGAGGCAGGAGTAGCCACAAGAAAAGGAGGTGTTCCTTGCCTGGTGCCGGCTATAAGTAATGAGCGCTTAACAAAAGACTGCAAGGGGCCTCATAAAGTGCCTAACTACACGGCTGATTTGCAATCTGGGGCATGGATTGAGAGTTACGATATGGCAATGGAGCTATTGGAGGTCAGCGATGCAGCAATGGCTAAGTACTTCACCATGATGTTGGATGGAACGGCTCGCACTTGGTTGAAAGGGTTGCCACCCAATTCCATTGGCTCATGGGCGGAGTTGAAGGCCCGGTTCATTCAGAACTTCAAAGACACATTTAAGCAACCTATGTCAATCGTGGACCTGACTAATTGTAAGCAAGGGGAAGGGGAGTCCACAACCCATTGGGTGCACCGGGTCAAGGAGACAATACATTCATCTGATAAGATGGATGCTGGCCCGACAGTCTTAATGTTGGAGAAAAATTGCCGTTTTGAACCTCTGAAGCAGAAGCTGGGGTGGCTCAAGCGTGACTGCAATGACATGGGCCAATTGATGGCGGCTCTGGTCAAGTATGCTGATTCTAACAGTACCAAGGATCCCGTGTCTGATGAAGAAAAAACAGGGAAGGGAAAGAAGAACGGCAACGGCAAGGGTCACCAGCATAACCCGGCAAATCAAGGAGGTAATAAACGTAAGGCTGACGAATTTGTGGCTAACACCAATGCACAGGGCAACAATCAACGACGCAAGGGTAGGCAACCCCCTCGGTTAGGCGGGTCAGGTCCCACCCTCGAGCAACTATTGAATGAACCTTGCCCAAGACACGGCACCCGGGAGAAGCCAGCCAGCCATCTGTGGAAGGACTGTACAATCATGAAGGCATTTAAAAATTCAAACACATTTGATGGAAGTCACGGGCCTGGCGGCAGTTCAGGGGAGGCGGCTTTCATGGCCCGGGCGCCGGTTCAAGTGGAGGCGGTTTTCACGGTCAGGGCCAGACGGGTAACCAGGGAGGTTATAATCCACAACCCGGCCAAGGTAATCAGCAACAACAGTCTGGATATCAGAGAAACCCAAAATAGTTGAATAGTGGGCAATACCATGTATTTACCACTAGTTTATGTAAGAGGGACCAGAAGCTTCATAAGAGGGTTGTCAATGCCGTTGAGCCGGCGATTCCATGTTATTTGAGGTGGTCTGAACAGCCTATTGTGTGGAGCAGAGAAGATCATCCCCCCGGGTTGATAATCCGGGTCACTTAGCCTTGGTAGTGGCACCTCAGGTTGGGGGATATAAATTCACTAAAGTGCTCATGGATGGAGGTAGTAGCATCAACATCCTCTACTATGAGATGTTCCGTCGGATGGGATTGACTGATAATAGTCTTAAGCAATCAAATATTGTTTTCATGGTGTTTGATACGTCTCCGTCGTATCTACTTTTCCAAACACTTTTGCCCTTGTTTTGGACTCTAACTTGCATGATTTGAATGGAACTAACCCGGACTAACGCTGTTTTCAGCAGAATTACCATGGTGTTATTTATGTGCAGAAACAAAAGTTCTCGGAATGACCTGAAACTTCACGGAGCAACTTTTTCGAAAATATGAAAAATACCTGCAAAAGATGAAGGCCAGGGGGCCCACCACCTGCCCATGAGGGTGGGGGGCGCGCCCCTACCTCGTGGGCCCCTGGTGCCTCTCCGACTCCAAATCCAACTCCATATATTGTGTTTCGGGGAGAAAAATATCAGAGAGAAGAATTCATTGCGTTTTACGATACGGAGCCGCCGCCAAGCCCTAAAACCTCTCAGGAGGGCTGATCTGGAGTCCGTTCGGGGCTCCGGAGAGGGGAATCCGTTGCCGTCGTCATCATCAACCATCCTCCATCACCAATTTCATGATGCTCACCGTCGTGTGTGAGTAATTCCATCGTAGGCTTGTTGGACGGTGATGGGTTGGATGGGATCTATCATGTAATCAAGTTAGTTTTGTTAGGGTTTGATCCCTAGTATCCACTATGTTCTGAGATTGATGTTGCTACACTAGTGCAGAACCGGGCAATAGCACCGGTTTGTAAGGCCCTTTAGTGTCGGTTCCATAACCGGCACTAAAGTGTGGTCACTAAAGCCCCCCCCCCTTTAGTACCGGTTCAGCATGAACCGGTGCTAAAGGGCAACCACGTGGCACGAGCCAGCTCCGGGGGCCGGGAGCCCTTTAGAACCGGTTGGTAACACCAACCGGTACTAAAATGTTTGGGGGGTTTTTGGTTTTATGATTTCTTTTCATTTAATTTTGTGTTTTCCATTTTAATTCTTTTTCGTTTGCTGGTATTTTACGATACTACACATTGTACACGTTATGCATATATATATATATATATAAATAGAATTTCTAGTAGAACCAATCATATATATATCATCAATGTCTCACAAACCACCATATTAATTCACACATACACACATGTATAGCTATATACAATTTCTCCTACATATGCATGTTGCCTTCGGAGCCAGTGGCATTAGCCTAATTGGTGCCTTCGGAGCATGATGACAATTGGAAGTGGTTCATGACCTGGTCGATGGGGGCGGTAGCGGGTAATAGTATTCTCCCTTCGGATTTATGACCTGGTCGAGCAAAAATCCCGCTATTTCCTCTTGAAGTGCTTCTACGCGCTCCGTTTCTAGGAGCTTGTCCCGCACCTCTTTGAACTGTTAAGAAGGAGATCAATATGCATGTGTATTAGTTGTGTGACTAGATATCGATAATGGTGTAAAAATTGTGAATAGTGTTCTGACAAGCGTACCCATTCCTGTCTTTGAGATCTGCTCCTTTCGGACGCCGTCATGCGAATGTTCTTGCAAACGCAGAATGCACACAGACCAGTCCCCTGCGCCTGCTTCAGGGCCTTTATTATGAGAATGGAATTTAATTTGATCAGATAATAATTAATCAAGCATGATAATTAAAGAGATGGCAGCTAGCTAGCTAGTACTACTTAATTACTTACCTTGGGTCGAAACCATTCCAGCTATCGTTTCCATTCGCCTTCCGTGACGCTGATGAACCTTGCCCAAGCCCTGCCTGCCGACAAAGAAAATGAATAAAGGGGTTATTAAATAGTTCATATCATGAAATGACGAACTAAATAGGCCGAGATATATAGTTAATAATGATTGAAATTACCTGTTGACTATCCCAAACAAGATGTTATAGTCACTATTTGCTTTGAGTAGTGAGTCCAGTATTTGAACTGTTCCGGCGTCAACTTTAATGATACACAAGATCTAGTGAAATATGCATGCACACACGTTTGCATGTCTTAATTAAGCGGGCATATGTAAGCAAAAACATGTAGCTAGCTAGTAGGCAAAAACAGAGAATTTATAGTACAAGAAAGTGTGACTCACTGGAAGTTGTAAGGAAGTAGTATATCTTCATTGTATTTGAGGCGCTTCAAGAACTCTAGGATGCTGTCCTCTACCTGCTTTTCATAATGCTTGTTTATTTTCCATGTGTATTCATTAACGGTGTTTGGGTCAATGAATCCAATGCCATAGCGTCCACCTTTTCTCATTTCATACATCTTCATCCTGCATAATACCACTGAGAAGAATATAGTGAGGATAATTACAGGTAATGATTGATCAAAAGGATCACTACATCTAGCTTGAGACTTAAATTACAGAAACAAATCACTTACAAACAATAGCAACTGACGATAGATTTGTCGAGTGCGTCTTGATTGTATAACTGAAACAGTTCAGAATACTCAACGGTCACAGGATTCTCATGGTAGTAATGATCCTTCTTGACTTGCACCATGAGGGACTCTTGATCGGATCTCTTGGTAATGTCCATGTACCATTGATGCAATTCATACATTCTCGTTGGGAGCTTCTTGACCTCTTCTGGCTTGACCAAAGGTTGGCCCCGGGCATATTTCCGTTTTATTTCCTCCTCTGTAAGCACAGGCATGTCCTCGATCTCGAGGAGTTGTCGATCAGTGATGTTGAGAGTTTCAGCCTGCATTATATGCTCCTAGGTTATTACCACATCGCCCAACTCAGGAACGTAAACTGTTTGCCCACAATAATATTGGGCGCGCGTACTGTCACGCATTGTTCGTGGCACAACAAGCGGGGGGATCGATTGCGCCGCCTGTTCTCCCAGCTGGGCAACGGTTTTCCCGCATTTTTTGACAGCTGCTTGTTGTTTGCTCGAGCTCGAGCTCGCCTTCTTCTGCGGACGTTGTCGATGTAACTTCCTGATGTGGCGCTCATAGTCTGTGTCAACAGGCTTAGGAGCTGGTGGTTGAGCCATACGAATGAAGTGGTCAACTACTTCCACAGGCACTTTCTCCCTTGGCGGCGGTGGCGGTTTCGGTCCAAAATGGGCGTCGACTTCTGCCCGCACTATGGCATTGGTTTGCTCCTCGGTCCTGTCGTAAGCCCTCTCAGGAAGAGGAGTAGTGAGGTTTGGACCATATTTATATCGCTTGCCTCCGCCTGTACTTCCTGTACTATGACCTCGACTCATACCGCTACGCACCATAGCTGCGGGGTGTCTCTTCTGCGATTGCTGAGGCGGCGGAGACGGCTGACGGGGCTGAGTTGGACGAGGAGGAGTGGCCTGAAGCTGTGCCGGACTTGCAGTGGCCTGAGGTTGTGCCGGACTTGGAGGAGGAGTGGACGTCTGACGCTGTGTCGGACTTGGAGGAGGAGTGGCCTGACACTTTGTCGGACTTGGAGGAGGAGGAGTGGCCTCACACGTTGGTGGACTTGGAGGAGCGGGAGTCTGGTGACTCGGTGGCGGACTTCGACGAGGAGTCGGGTGACGCGGTGTCGGTGGCCTTCGAAAGATGATGCAATCCTTTCTCCATAGGATGATACGATGTTTGGCATCTCCGAGTGTGTGCTCCTCGTCACCTCCAGGAATGTCAAGCTCTAGCCCCGAATATTGGTCCACCACCTCATCAACCATGAAACGAGCATAGCCTGCTGGAATCGGGTTGCAATGGAAGGTTGCATCAAAGGAATTTGTATAAGCAACGCCGTCCGCCACCTTCAAGGATATGTTCTTAATTTTGAAGTGTAGCTCGCAGTTAGTGTTCTCCGCGATGTCATCCACGGGGTATCTATCCAGCATTGCATCAAACGGGGCGGAACCCACGCTGCTTCTCGGCATGGATGGGGCGGTGGTATCCAATGCTGGATCATTCGCTAGCTGCTGCAGCTACTGAGACCCCCTTTGCTGGCTAAGTGAGTCGATCTGCTCCTGCTGCCGCTGGAATTTGATTGCCAAGTCCGCGTGCGCTGATTCTAGGCCTTGAAGGCGTTCATAGTCGAGCTTCCTCTGCTCCTCCATCTTCCTCTTCTTCTCCTCCGCAATCTTCTTTCTCGCACGGGTTCTGTAGTCAGCGTTCCAGTCCGAAAACCCCTCATACCACGGAATAGCGCCCATTCCTCGTGTTCTTCCCGGGTGTTCAGGATTTCCCAGGGCATGCGTAAGCTCGTCGTTCTCTCTGTTGGGCTCGAACAACCCGGATCGAGCCTCTTCTATTGCAACAAGTAGCTTATCTTCGGCTCCGTCCAGACATGCCTTCTTGGAAACTTTGCCTGTCTTCGGGTCCAACTCCCCCCCATGTGCATAGAACCAAGTCCTGCACCTGGGGGGCCAGCTCAATGTTTCTGGAGTGACACTTGCATCCAGCATCTCTTTCTCAGACTTATCCCACTTAGGCATTCCCACCGCATAGCCACCTGGCCCCAGCTTATGGAACTTATCCTTTTTTGCGGCATTGGCCTTGTTTATTCTTGACCGTTCCTTAGATAATTCTGAATCCTTGAATTTCACAAAATCGTCCCAATGAGCACTTTGATTCTCTAGTGTTCCCTCGAATACTGGAGTCTTCCTTCCTCCCTTGACGTACTTGTCCCATTCACGATTCTTGTGGTTCTTGAATGCAACCGCCATCTTCCTAAGAGCAGCGTCCTTGACTTTCTGCACATCTGCTTCTGTGAAATGATCTGGTAGGGTGAAATGTTCCATGAGAGTATCCCAAAGCAGACTTTTTTGTCTGTCGTCGACAGAAGTAAGATCTGGACATGGCTTTGCTGGCTCTCTCCATTCTTGAAGGGAGATCGGGAGTTGGTACTTCACAAGAACTCCGCACTGACGAACGAACTTGTCCGCAATCTTCTTAGGCGCTAATGGTTCGCCATTAGGTTTGATTGCCTCGATATTATACTTTATGCCCTCCTTCAACTTTTTGTTCGGGCCTCGTTTCGTCCTGTTGCCTGAAGATTTGCTCGATCCAGATGGCTGAAAGAAGAAAGATCGATTCGTTAATATATCTTCAACTCATTTAAAACATGTGATGATCACCAGATGCCTGCTTATCTAAATATATATACCTCTTCGGTGTTGTCATAATCGTAGTTCATGACTTCATCAATTCGGTCGTCGCGATCGAATATCATATCACCCTCTCCGGTGTTGTTTAGAAATTCGGAGCCGTCATAATCTTCTTCATTCTGATCATCATCTGGCCCGCGTATTATATCGAACATGGTCTGTTCTCCCTCTCTGTCGGTATTGTCCGCCATAGCTTTTATTTAACTATGCCAAAAGAAATATAAAACAATTTAGTATTCAAATTACATCGTCTCAAATAATAGATATAATCTCGAATACATCGTCTCGAATAATAGATATAATCTCGAATACATCGTCTCGAATAATAGATATAATCTCGAATACATCGTCTCGAATAATAGATATAATCTTGAATACATCGTCTCGAATAATATATAATCTCAAATACATCGTCTTGAATATTATATATCGAGTACATCACTGGCTAGGTAGCTAATAAAGATCAAATACTACAGAAGAATCTAGGACACTCGCGGTTCCTGTGGCGCGGGCGATGGACACCCAAAGAGAAGGAACCCTCACAGGATCATAGCTGAAGTGAGATCCCTGAAGAAACTGCTAGGTATTGGAGAACCTACCACCCTCTAACGCAACCATGTAGCGATGGACGTGCTCGTCCTCCTCCCTGACACGGAAACGTACCACCTCTGGCGGGGCCGGCTACCTCCGCACTGAAACTGTACCACATGAACGCCACCAAATGAGATCAGGGTCGACGACGAGACCGGGGGCCGAGTTCCTCATCAAGCGGCGTGCCCCTCCAGGCAGCACCTCCCTGTGCCAGCCCGGCAGAGCCCAGTCCCGGACATGGGTCAGTCGAACGTCGTCGCGGACGGGTCGACGGCGAGGATGCGGGCCGGGCATCGTCGAGAACAAATATTAGCTATATGCCCGCAAAAAGTAACATTTTTTTAATGATTGGATTTTGATAACTAAAATTTCTAACATTTCTATATAACTAACATTTCTATAACATTTCTAATATTTCTAGAACTAAAAAAAGAAAAAATTCTAACTTTTTTATAACTATTTCTATAACTAAAAACAGAAAAATTTCTAACAATTCTAACTTTTTTATAACTATTTCTATAACTAAAAACAGAAAAATTTCTAACAATTCTAACATTTCTAACTATTCTAACATTTCTAACTATTCTAACAATTCTAACATTTCTAAGTATTTCTAAAAAACAGAAAAATTTCTAACAATTTCTAAGAAACGGAAAAATTTCTAACTATTTGTATAACTAAAAAACAAAAAATGTATGTGTGTGTGTGCGCTCACCGGCGAGGCGAGAGGCGACGGGGGGCGGCAATAGGGACAGCGACGGGCGCGGCGACGACGGGGATGACGACGACGGGGACAGGGACGGGGCGGCGATGACGGGGACGGGGACGTACGGGCCAGGGCGGCGACGACGACGGGGACGTATGGGGCGGCGACGACGGGGACGGGGACGACGCAGGATGGGCCGGGACGGGGCGGCGGTGACGACGGGGACGACGGGGACGGGGACGACGGGGCGGCGACGACGGGGACGGGGCGGCGACGGGGGCGGCGACGAGGGATGGAGACGTACAGGGGCGGCGGGCGACGGTGCAGAGGAGAAGAAGCAGATGAGAAACTGAAATTTTCGTCAGTGTTGTTTATATAGGAGGGGCCTTTAGTACCGGTTGGAGCCACCAACCGGTACTAAAGGCCTGTTTTGGCCAGGCCAAGTGGCGGGAAGCGACCCCCTTTAGTACCGGGTGGTGGCTCCAACCGGTACTAAAGGCCCCCCCTTTAGTACCGGTTGGTGCCACGACCCGGTACTAAAGGGGGTGCGCTGGCGCAGGTGCGGTGCGACAAGTTTAGTCCCACCTTGCTAGCCGAGGGGCGACCGCACTGGTTTATAAACCCCCGTGTGGTAGCTCTCTCGAGCTCCTCTCCAAATCAGGCCTACTGGGCCTACATGTTCTGTGCTTCCCTGTTGGCCTACTGGGCCTTTGCGGGCCTGCATCCTGGCCCAACAACAGGTTGGGTTTCTAGTCGTATGCCGGCCGCTCTGGCCTAGTAGGCGGGCTTTTTTATTTTTTTGCTTTATTTATTTTTGAGTTGTTTTTTTGTGTATTTAGAGTTTCTTTGTGAATATGTTTGCTTTAGGTACAAAAAATTACAAACTTTCTGTTAGTGCCCGTAGTTTTCAAATTTGAATAGTTTAAATTTTGAATTATTTGAAATTAGTGTGAATCACTAGTTTGTGAATAACTTAACTTTAAAAATCAGTAAAGGCATGAAAGAATTTGTTTGCACATAAAATTTCTTCGCGTTTCAAATGCCAAAACACATAATTAACTACCCTAACTATTACAGAGATTCCCTTCTGGGTGTGAAACACAGAAGAAAGTGATGATAGTGAAGCCGATCACATCCCAGATCTTTGGGTGTGAAACTTTTTCTTCGCGTGTGTCCCTTTGCGCCGTAACCATGGAAAATCTTCATCATTTAACGGGATGCTCGGGTCAATATTCACTGTGAATGGAGCAATTTCATCAAACTTTTCATAATCTTCTGACTTGTCTGTCTTGTCATCCACTCCCACGATGTTTCTCTTCCCAGAAAGAACTATGTGCCGCTTTGGCTCATCGTATGATGCATTCGCTTCCTTATCTTTTCTTTTTCTTGGCTTGGTAGACATGTCCTTCACATAGAAAACCTGTGCCACATCATTGGCTAGGATGAATGGTTCGTCTGCATACGCAAAATTATTGAGATCCACTGTTGTCATTCCGTACTACGGGTCTTCCGTTACCCCGCCTCGTTTCATATTGACCCATTTGCACCAAAACAAAGGGACCTTCAAACCACGTCGATAGTCAAGTTCCCATATGTCCTGTATATAACCATAATATGTTTCCTTTCCCATCTTGGTTTCTGCATCAAAGCGGACACCACTGTTTTGGTTGGTGCTCTTCTTATCTTGGGAGATCGTGTAAAATGTATTACCATTTATCTCGTACCCTTTGAAAGTCATTATATTCGAAGATGGTAACTGGGACAGCAAGTACAGGTCATCTTCAATAGAGGTGTCATGCATGGTACGTGTCTGCAACCAGCTGGCGAAACTCCTGGTTTGTTCACGTGTAATCCAGTCATCAGACCGCTCCGGGTGTTTGGAGCGTAGCAAATTCTTGTGTTCATCCATATACGGAGCCACCAAGGCGGAATTCTGTAGAACTGTGTAGTGTGCTTCAGTGAGAGAATGTCCGTCCATACATATTATTTGTTCCCCTCCTAGCATGCCTTTTCCATCCAGTCTGCCCTTATGCCGCAATTCAGGAACACCAATTGGCTTAAGGTCAGGAATAAAGTCAATACAAAACTCAATGACCTCCTCATTTTGACGGCCCTTGGAGATGCTTCCTTCTGGCCTAGCATGGTTATGAACATATTTCTTTAAGACTCCCATGAACCTCTCAAAGGGGAACATATTGTGTAGAAATACAGGACCCAAAACGTTAATCTCTTCGCATAGGTGAACTAGGATGTGCGTCATGATGTTGAAGAAGGATGGTGGGAACACCAACTCGAAACTGACAAGACATTGCACCAAATCATTCTCTAACCTTGGTATGATTTCTGGATCGATTACCTTCTGAGAGATTGCATTGAGAAATGCACATAGCTTCACAATGGCTAATCGAACGTTTTCCGGTAGAAGCCCCCTCAATGCAACCGGTAGCAGTTGCGTCATAATCACGTGGCAGTCATGAGACTTTAGGTTCTGGAATTTTTTCTCTGCCATGTTTATTATTCCCTTTATATTCGACGAGAAGCCAGACGGTACCTTAATACTGAGCAGGCATTCAAAGAAGATTTCCTTCTCTTCTTTGGTAAGAGCGTAGCTTGCATGACCCTGATGTATGCCGTCTTTTCCATGCATATGTTGCTGGTCCTCTCGTGCCTCAGGTGTATCTTTTGTCTTCCCATACACGCCCAAGAAGCCAAGCAGGGTCACACAAAGATTCTTCGTCACGTGCATCACGTCGATTGCGGAGCGGACCTCTAGGTCTTTCCAATAGGGCAGGTCCCAAAATATAGATTTCTTCTTCCACATGGGTGCGCGTCCGTCAGCGTCATTCGGAACAGGTTGTCCACCAGGACCCTTTCCAAAGACCACCTTCAAATCCTTGACCATATCATGTACATCAGCACCAGTACGGTGGCAAGGCTTCGTCCGGTGATCCGCCTCACCTTTGAAATGCTTGCCTTTCTTTCTTACGGGATGCCTGCTCGAAAGAAATCGACGATGTCCCAGGTACACATTCTTCTTACAATTAGCCAAATATATACTGTCGGTATCGTGCAAACAGTGCGTTCATGCGCGGTATCCCTTGTTTGTCTGTCCTGAAAGGTTACTGAGAGCAGGCCAATCATTGATGGTCATGAACAGCAACGCCTTTAGGTCAAATTCTTCCCCCATGTGCTCGTCCCACGCACGTACATCTGTTCCATTCCACAGTTGTAAGAGTTCTTCAACTAATGGCCTTAGGTACACATCAATGTCGTTGCCGGGTTGCTTAGGGCCTTGGATGAGCACTGGCATCATAATGAACTTCCGCTTCATGCACAACCAAGGAGGAAGGTTATACAAACATAGAGTCACAAGCCAGGTGCTATGGTTGCTGCTCTGCTCCCCAAAAGGATTAATGCCATCTGCGCTTAGACCAAACCATACGCTCCTTGCGTCATCTGCAAACTCCTTCCCGTACTTTCTTTCAATTTTTCTCCACTGCGACCCGTCAGCGGGTACTCTCAACTTTCTGTCCTTCTTACGGTCTTCTCTGTGCCATCGCATGGCCTTGGCATGCTCTTTGTTTTGGAACAAACGTTTCAACTGTGGTATTATAGGAGCATACCACATCACCTTGACAGGAATCTTCTTCCTGGGGCGCTCGCCCTCGACATCACCAGGGTCATCGCGGCTGATCTTATAGCGCAATGCACCACATACCGGGCAAGCGTTCAAATCCTCGTACTCACCGCGGTAGAGGATGCAATCATTAGGGCATGCATGTATCTTCTGCACCTCTAACCCTAGAGGGCAGACAACCTTCTTTGCTTCGTACGTACTCTCGGGCAATTCGTTGTCCTTTGGAAGCATATCCTTTATCATTACCAGCAACTTTCCAAATCCCTTGTCAGATACACCATTCTTTGCCTTCCACTGCAGCAATTCCAGTGTGGTGCCCAGCTTTTTCTTGTCACCTACGCAATTCGGGTACAACAATTTTTTGTGATCCTCTAACATGCGCTGCAACTTCTTCTTCTCCAAATCACTTGCGCAGTTTCTCTTTGCATCGGCAATGGCCCGACCTAGATCATCAACGGGCTCATCTGATGCCTCTTCTTCAGCTTCTTCCCGCATTGCCGGCTCAGCTTCTTCCCGCATTACCGGCTCAGCTTCTTCCCCCATTGTTGTATCATCGTATTCAGGGAACCCATGGCCAGGATAGCTGTCATCATCCTCTTCTTCTTCATTGTCTTCCATCATAACCCCTCTTTCTCCGTGCTTGGTCCAAACATTATAGTGGGGCATGAAACCGGACTTAAACAGGTGGACGTGAATGGTTCTTGACGTAGAGTAATTGTGACCATTCTTACAGCAAGCACATGGACAAGGCATAAAACCATCCGCCCGCTTGTTTGCCTCAGCCGCAAGCAGAAAAGTATGCACGCCCTCAACGAACTGGGGAGAGCATCGGTCATCGTACATCCATTGCCGGCTCATCTTCATTACACAACACCGAATAGGCCAAATTAATACAAGTTCATACATAAAGTTCATACAACACTTAAATGCAACAAACAAATAACTCTCTAGCTAAAGCATTTAAATGCAACAACAAATACGATCAAGATCACAACTAAGGTAACAATGGATCCAACAGCATAATGATACCAAGCCTCACTATCAATGGCATATTTTCTAATCTTTCTAATCTTCAAGCGCATTTTCTCCATCTTGATCTTGTGATCATCGACGACATCGGCAACATGCAACTCCAATTCCATCTTCTCCCCCTCAATTCTTTTCAATTTTTCTTTCAAGTACTCATTTTCTCTTTCAACTAAATTTAACCTCTCAACAATAGGGTCGGTTGGAATTTCCGGTTCACATACCTCCTAGAAAAAATTTCTATGTCAACTTGATGGGCATAATTTGTCATAAACACGAAATGCAACTAGTTTTAAAAGAGAATATATATACCACATCCGAATCATAACAAGGACGAGGGCCGACGGGGACGGATATCAAAACCATGGCACTATATGTATAACAAACAACGTACGGGTAAGATAATTATACGAGTAACTATATATCCAAATCACACAAACATCAATTTTTATATAAAATTTCATGAACAAGAGGCTCACCACAAGGTGGTGCCGGCGACAGGACGGTGCGGGCAATCGACGGTGGTTACGACGGAGATTTAGAAGGCACTAAGTAAACCACACCTACATATGCAAACTAAGTGTTATTTTTGACCTCAAATTGCATATAAATCAAATACTAGCACATATATATCCTCCAAAATTACTAAACTCACAAATTAATCACTATATAAAGCATTGCAAGAGCTAATCTAGCAATGAGAGATGAAAGGACAAAGTTGCTAACCTTTGTGATCATTTGAATGGATAGGGGCCTTCAAATCTTGACAAATTTTGGGCAAAATGTGTGATGAGCTCGAGAGGAAGAGGGGAAGAACAGAGAGGAGAGGGGAAAGGGGAAGAACAGAGCGAGCTCGGGTGGATGAAGGGTTTATGTAGGACGACCTTTAGTACCGGTTCGTGCCAAGAACCGGTACTAAAGGGGCTAGAGGGGCCCCAGTCTGACAACATCCTACCACCACTCTCATTAGTACCGGTTCGTGGCACGAACCGGTGCTAAAGGTTCGCCATGAACCGGTACTAATGAAAGCGGCCCGGCTAGCCGTTGGAACCGGCACTAATGTATACATTAGTGCTGGCTCAAATACAAACCGACACTAATGTGCTTCACGTTTGACCCTTTTTCTACTAGTGCTATGACTTTACTATGCTTAATGCTTGTCACTAGGGCCCGAGTGCCATGATTTCAGATATGAACCTATTATGTTTTCATCAATATATGAGTGTTCTTGATCCTATCTTGCAAGTCTATAGTCACCTATTATGTGTTATGATCCGTTAACCCCGAAGGGACAATAATCGGGATACTTAGCAGTGATGACCATAGTTTGAGGAGTACATGTATTCACTATGTGTTAATGCTTTGTTCCAGTTACCTATTAAAAGGAGGCCTTAATATCCCTTAGTTTCCGTAAGGACCCCGCTACCACGGGAGGGTAGGACAAAAGATGTCATGCAAGTTCTTTTCCATAAGCACGTATGACTTTGTTCGGAATACATGCCTACATTATATCAATGAACTGGAGCTAGTTCTGTGTCACCCTAGGTTATGACTATTACATGATGAACCGCATCCGGCATAATTCTCCATCACTGATCCATTGCCTACGAGCTTTTCATATATCGTTCTTCGCTTATTTACTTTTCTGTTGTTATTGCTATCATCACTACAAAATACCAAAAACATTACTTTTACTACTGTTACCTTTTGCTACCGTTACCACTACTATCATATTACTTTGCTAATAAATACTTTGCTGCAGATACTAAGTTTCCAGGTGTGGTTGGACTGACAACTCAGCTGCTAATACTTGAGAATATTCTTTGGCTCCCCTTGTGTCGAATCAATAAATTTGGGTTGAATACTCTACCCTTGAAAACTATTGCGATCCCCTATACTTGTGGGTTATCAGTGTTGTGCCTGGCAAGTCGGCATACCCAGTTGGAAAGATTGAACTAGAAGTAGCCTTTGGGGATGAATATGATTCCAGGGCTGAGAAGTTAACTTTTGAGGTGGTTAAGATCAAAAGCCCATATCATGCTTTGTTTGGACAGCCGGCTTACGCCAAGTTCATGGCTCGGCCATGTTATGTGTATCTGTAGCTCAAGATGCTGGGTTATAAAGGCACCATTACAGTACATGGAAGCCAGAAAATAGCCCTGGAGTGTGAAGAAGGAGATGCCACTTATGCTGAGTCTGTTTGTGCAACAGAGGAGTTAAAGTTTTATAAAGATAATGTTGACCCGGCAGACATGACGTCTTTAAGGAAGCCAACAATGGAGCATGAAGCGGTGTTGAAATTCAAGTCAGCTGACGACACCAACAAGGTTGATTTTGTGCCGGCGACTCATCCAAGTAGTTCATCATCAGTGCCAACTTGGATCCAAAATAGGAAAGCGCGCTCATCGAGTTCATCTGTGAGAACCGGGACATCTTTGCATGGAAACCTTCTGACATGCCGGGTGTCCCGAGAGAACTCCCTGAGCACACTCTTAATATTAATCTGAAGTTTAAGCTGGTCAGGCAGTTTCTCCGACGGTTTAACGAGGAAAGGCGCAAGGCCATTGGAGAAGAGGTGGCCGGGCTCTTGGCGGCCGGGTTCATCATAGAAGTCTTTCACCCAGAGTGGTTGGCTAACCCGGTGCTTGTACTCAAGAAGAACGGCACCTGGCGTATGTGTGTGGATTACACCGATTTGAACAAGGCTTGTCCGGCTGACCCTTTTGCTCTCCCTCGTATTGATCAGATCATTGATGCTACGGTGGGTTGTGAGCGTTTGAGTTTTCTGGATGCTTATTCAAGTTATCATCAGATCAAGATGGCAGTCAAGGACCAGGAGAAAACAGCTTTCATCACTCCGTTTGGAGCCTTCTGCTATGTGTCTATGCCTTTTGGGCTTAAGATTGCACAGGCGACTTATCAACGGTGTGTGCAGAATTGTCTTCACAATCAGATTGGGCGGAATGTTTTTCTTTACGTTGTTGTTTTTATGGATCTTTTGCTGTGTAAAAACATATATTTGTTATGCAAGTTTCCTGACTTGGGTCAGTCTACCATTTTAGGCGGTTGGATTAATATCCTACGTCTCCTAACCCTTCTTTCCTTCTTCCTCACCTCCTCTTCTTCCCCAACAGACCACCGCACGGGTCGTACGGATACTCCCCAACATGCGGTTGGATAAACATACTCTATGAACGAAAATTATGTGTCAGCGATAGGATGGCTGAGTTTGGTTTGTTCACATGCGACAACACGTGTCAGTGAGTGTGTGTTCCCTTGGTTGGGTTTGCGGCGTGCATGAGCGACTGTGTGAGGGTGCGGTGCGACCGCGGCGTGCAGGAGCGACCGTGTGAGGGTGCGGTGCGACCACGACAGCCGTGCGCAAGTATACCTCCTTCCCATTTTGAAAACTTTAGGCAAGATTGGCAAAAATGTGTGGCGAAGTTTGGCAATGCAAGGCCTAGACCCAAATAGGATAAGTACGTACGTACTAGGAGTACTAGTGTTAAAAAAGAAAGGCGGGGTTTTCCTTCACGGCATTTAATCGATACAAATCCTCGTTTCACATGTCAATTAATGCGTATTTTTTCTCCAAAGACCAAAGAGCTAACCATCTCACTCCTCATCACTTGATTAATGCAGCGCCATGCAAACCAACCTTCTCACTTCCGCATGCATGCAGGGGATATTAATGTCCTTGGTTGCTAACCCCATCAATTTTGCCTCGATTAGTGTTAGTGTCCTTTTGCAAATTGTAGTTCTGATATACTGGCCTTGTGTACAAAAAAATGGAGGTAGTAACTATATTTGACTTCCTTCCCCATTGCGGTGACGTCGACGATATCTTTTTTTGGTGGTTTGGCGAAGTGCGTTCGACGGAGAACACCATTGAGGGAGACCATGGTAAGTCGTTCGCAAGTGCCGCCTGCAAGCCGAGACAACCGCCTTATTTGCATCCAGGAAGTCCTTTACTAGTACTACTAGGAGTACTAGTGCGGTGAGATGGTTTCTCGAAGAAGACGATGGAGAAGCGGAGTCAGCGAAGAGTGAAATGATGGTTGCTTCGTCCGTGCTTTTGTGATTTGATGCCTCACTGCTTTGTGATTTGTGATAGAAGGGACAGGGGAGTAGACTCTGTGCTCTATACTGTAATGTATGCGTCCAAGCATGGGAGAAAGAGGAGAGACGTTGCATTTTCTATTCCTTCAATCAATCAATCAGGGAGCTTCGGTTCCATCTTTTTGGCTTTGGCACCACTGTCCACAATGGTTCCCATGATGCCAAAAGCTATTTTCGCATTTGGCTACACATTGTGGATGCCCTTAACCGTACCACTTGGTTTTGCTCCTGTGTGCTATCTATACAAATCTCAATTATATTGATCTAAAAAATTATAGAATCAAGATTAGTAAAAAGGAGGTGATTTTGCCGCGCGGATGGTGGGGGAGGTTTCTTATTTTCGGAGGACGTTGTCCTGGCGGTTTGCTAACATGCGGTCCCACGTGTCAGTGCTTTACCAAGCCGATCCGCGTCCCACATGAGGCAGAACAACGACAGAAGCAACACGTGGTTAAGATGAAGAAGATGAGGGAGAAGCAGATTCAGCAAGGAGTGAAATGATGGTTGCTTCGTCCCTCCAACTTAACTGCGGGAAAGGTGCAGCTTTGTGATTTGACGCCTCATTGCTCATTACTACGCCGGCACCATGACTGGGGTGCTTCACCCCGGCTGCTCTGCACTGTATTCTGGTATGGGACGTGGACCCGGTAGCTTGATGTCCCACATGTTGGCGAAAGGGACTAGAAGATTTATGAAAGTGAGTGCTCCACTCTTACGACAGAGGAATAGACGACACGACGGCCCAATGAACTGTCACTTGTACTGTATAGTACTATAGTTTTGTTGTTTCGCACGATCCATCGATACAAACCCGATTAAACAGGAAAGGGCGGGATTTTTCCCCCGCGGTAGATGATACTGGCCATACATTTCAAAGGCAATTTTAATTTATGCAAACTGAATAATTATAAGTAACAATATGATATCTAGTAAAACTAAAAACACATATGATTTATTGTGTTAGAGTTTAGTAGTAGTGATGTATTGCATAGTTGTTAGATGTAACAAGCGAGAACGTGTAGAGATGTAGTTTTGGAGGGCCTACAGAGAGAAAAGCGTAATACGGTCACCGATCTTCAGAATAAGCTGATTACAGTCACTATATACGTTTTGCGGTGATTATACGGTCACTTGCTCACAGTTCAGCATCGGATTGGACTCTGTTGACCGGCCAAATAGTCTGCGTGGCGCCATGTTGACTAGTTAAATTGACCACGTTCCTTGTGGGTCCCACATGTCAGTTCACATAGGCAAAAGGTTAGATAAACACAAATTTACGCAGGCGCGACAAGGCTCCAACCCGTGCGCGGGAATCACCTGGTTGTGTATGTGTCTGTCAGGGCCTGATGTGTGCGCATGCACGTGTAGGTTGAGCACTTGAGCGTGAGAGTGTGTGTTGGTCGTGTGGTGTACTGGTGAGTGTTGCGTGTGTGCGTGGGTGCATGTGTTTGTGTGAGTGTTGCATGGATGCAGTTCGTGTGCATGCGTGCGTGTGTGTGTGTATAATCACCACATCAGCTCCTGTGTGTTAAAACAGACAGCTCAGCATACCAATACAAAGCCACCTTGTCCGTTGTGCCCGCGGTCATGACTTCGATCCACCGTCCAAATATTTTTTTGTCATTTGTTTTCATTCTTATCAGCAAGATGCCCGTGCGTTGCACATAACATCAAGATGCATTTGTATGACTTGTTTATCTTGTGAGAGAAAAGGATGAACGAGGGAAGACCTTATTTGCAAATGTGGGGAGGTGTGTGGGTACCTTTTTGCAAAAGTGCCATAGTTTCTTTCCTATCCGTCAGATATAAATCGGACGACCTATATTGTAGGATGGCAGGCACACCATCATCACCAACTCTGTTTTTTATAAGAGTGTATTTTATGTATTTTATAAGAGTGTAGATGTAGAGTAGATACAAGTCGACTGGTGGGCACGATGGTAGTGAGATAATGTGATGCAACACTAGAGGTGCCACATGGAGCGTTTAACTGGTCAACTAGTCATGTCATGAGCAAATACAGAGTTGTACGGTGAGCCTGTGACTGTATAATAACCACTAAACGTAAATGGTGACCGTAATGAGTGGATTCTGAAGTCCAATGTACATATCGTGCTTTCGCTTCAAATACACTGATCGTCATTGCATATATCACGAGAGAAAGATGAAACATGCGTGAATTTTCTGGGGGCTTACTTTTAGAGGACCTGGAGATAGTTTTGTGTGCATACTAGGGGGGTATGTGATGGAGAGAGATGCTCTTCCTTTCTCTTTATTATGACTAACTTTGTATATAGTATAAAAATATACAAATTCACAGTGCGGAATAAATATCATTGTGGGCACCATGCAATGCAAATTAGCGTTCGTACTCCTCCATATAACTTTGTAATGTTGTATATATGTAGAAACTCTAAAATAATTTTTGGCCACACTTTATTCAAAAGGAATGTTGTATGCGAAATAAACGTGAAGAGAGGGCTTTTTTAGATCAATGGGGTACGTGATGTTACATGTGTGAATGTGTAGTTGATGCATTTGGCGGGGCCTAGAGAGGTATGTGTATATTACGTATTCGAGAGAGGCATAGATAGAGGGGCCGACGGGGGGGCGTGGGAGAGATAGCACGTGAAATGAGAGTGGTCTAGAGAGAGACGAATATGCCGTCACGACAAGAGATTCCATTCCCTTGAGTGTGTATATGCAAGGGGGGAGGGAATAGAGGCACCAGGAGAAATTTTCTGTGTGTGTGGTGTTTGTGTTGGTATGTGTGGGTGTGAGAAGATAATGAGACGTGGGGGCAGAGGGTGTGTCACCGCGTGAGGTCCGGTGGGTCGAGGTGAGGCCCTTCGTTCGGTTTAGTCCTACGCCACATTGGTCGGCCCGTGACGCATTTAGGAAGACCCATGGATGACTAGTCGTACAAGACAAAGATAGCAGAATTGTGAAGGACTTTGTGTCCACTGACAAAGCTGGATAGGATTTGTAACCCTAGGTTCTCGGACTAAGGTAACCCCTTTATCTCTGGTATTACAATTCATCCAACCTAACTTTAAGGGGCATCCTACAGAATGCTCTGCTAGAATCATACTCGTCGATTAGGAAGAGAGGTGTGAGACAATGCGTGAGAGACATGCGTAAATATAATGTGCGTACATGAGACACGTAGGAAGGTCCATGTATATAGAAAGGGTCGATGAGGATTGTGCGTGTGTATGTTTGCGAGAGGAAGAGTGCTTGTGATAAAGGTTAGTGAAAACAGTTGTAAATGGTTATGAGAGGGAGGGAGAGTTATACCTAGAGCATGTGTGCGAGAAAGACACCTCGGGAGAGAGTGTGTGAGCATGTGTGAGAGACCACCGATGGAGAGTGAAACTACACGTAAAAGACTGCTCTACACATTGATTAAAGATATAAATTGTATCCAAATATTAGGATGGGATCATGATATTTGCAATTCGCATAAGGAGCGGTCATTGATCCATCAGACATCTAGATTCTATCAAATTTGAGCATGTCTATGTTATTATTCGACACAACTGATCCACATAGTTAGTATTTTGAACTCTAGACAATGCATCGCTTTAGCAATCGAATATAAACGTGAGTATAGTTCATGTTGTGTGTGTAAATCACATTATACATACGAAAGTTACACAATGGACATTATAAATAGCTACCTATGAACTAGCATACATTTGAATTCAACTTAAGGTGGTTAAAAAAATCGAATTCAACATGAAGTCCATTCAATTATTTGAATTTGATATCATGGCATTTGTAAACCATACCTAAATTATGGGGGCACCAATCTTTGCTCTGATTTTGTACATAATAGCATATGTAGTTGTGTACAAAATAGATTCAAATTTAGCTCCTCCATTCCAAAATAATCATAGTTATAGGATTTTCATGTGTCAAAATTTCAAAAAGAAGCGGATAATTTAATGAGGTTTTCAAACATACAAGGTCAAATATAACGTTGTCTATTTAGGTCAATCCTCATAGTTCAAGAGTACTCTAAACGTGAATGCTTGTGTTTCAAAATTTCAAACAAAGCGCCAAAAGAGCCTCTACTCGCCCGAAACCGCGTGAGACCAATGTTTGGTAGTACAAGGAAGTTACTTTTCTAATAACTCCGACCCGTGAAACCTACCGGCCCGACGTCCAAAGGTCTAAACCGGGGTAGGTTTGTAGCTTCATCTAGATGCCACGCAAAAATCTAGACGCCACGCAACCGCATCCGAAAAACATTCATACACAATGGCCGCCTAAGCACACATGCGCGCGGCCGAAATCGCTCCCGCCCACTATTTGGGACACCTGGGATTACCATCCTACCCCCGACCCGCAGTAGGTCCAAAATTTAAGAGGGGGGCAAAGTTTGTACTTTCCCCAAATTTCAAACAAGCGCTTCCCATCTTCTGTTCAAAAAAGCCAAAAACAAGCGCGTCCCAAACCGAAACATGGTTCCCCCCACCCGTCCGATTCCCCATTCGTACTCCGTGGGCGCCAAAACTACCTCTCCACCAGCCGCGAAACCCCGGCATCCTCCGTCCGCCACCCCATCCCACCCATCAACCACCGCCCTCCTCCATCACGCTGGAGCCGATACCCCGACGTCGTCGTCCACCGCAACCTCAACCGCGACGCCCTCCATGGCTAGTAGTTGAAGCCGAGGCCGAGTCGTCCGTACCCGAGCCAGTTCAACCACGCCGTCCTGCAGCTCACCGTTGCCGCTCCAACTTCGCCACCCTCCACCGCACCAGAGTTGTTCCTGCTACGCCATCCTTCGCCGCCTCGGATCTGCTTCCCCTCCGCCGACATACGGCTATGGCAACACAGTCAACAAATTGGCCATGGGTTCGTCCAAGCCTGCACCCTCCAGAACATCGGTTTCCTCGGTAAAAAGAAGAAGATCGGCGCAACATGTGGAGGTGACCACACCGACAACCGAAAAAGGTACTCCTCTTCCCTTATTCGTGCAAATCTTACGTCTCTGCTTGCACGGTATTCATCCCATAGAAGACACTAGTTGACCGCTTCTTCTTGATACTAGATGTTCCTAGTAACTCGTGATGCACAAGGTTTCTCCTCATATACTATTTCACCTTAGCTAGAGGTCCATCGCCCCCCTGAATTTCAATTCCTGGCCAGTTGATTCCCAATTAACGGAAGCATTCCCCGGCGTAACAGGCGCTACTACGCCTATTACGCCGGGGAAGCAGCGCCTTGGTGTTTATCTTAGGGGCGTGTGCGGCCTAGAACTACTGGCACCCGATCTGGAGGTCGGCCGGGATTAAAGGGATGTCCTGGGGGCGCTGCCAAGCACGGCGGTGGTGTGAGGTCGATGGGAGGGCGGGGCGGCGGAGACAGGGGTCTGGGCCAGTGGTCGCTGGCGGTTCGAGAAAGATCGTCAACAGTGACTGGCGGGAGGTAGACGAAGGCCATCTGCCCATTCCTTATAGATTGGACGGTTCATTAAAAAAATCAACTGACCTATTTATTTTCAGTCGACTGTTATCTTAGATATGAAAACATGTGGTGGTGTGCTGGAGGAGTACTTACATTTCCTGTGCTCATATATTACAACATCATACGGAGTAGAATCTAATTTTGTTTGCCATGCAATGTTGTAGAGCTATCATATGTCTCCTGTCATTTATTTTTCAGCCACCTGCTATCTGCTACTTTTACAGTGCACTAGTTCCGCACACACTTCACCCTTACTCTCACTATTGTGTTTTTATGCAAGGGTATTTCAGACTCCGCTGCCATGAGAGAAGCCAAAAAGAAAAGAGAGAAGTCGCTCCAACTTCGTATGCGGGTAGGCAAGACACGTTACAGCGCTATAAAGGGTGCAGTGTCAGCAGATGGAGACGGTAAACGTAGCTCTGGAGTTGATGACCTCGCTCACAATGAACCACCATCCCAGGTGCTTGCTTTAACTTTGCGGTGTCATATGTGGTTGCATGTTCCATATGGTGTCTAGCTTGTATTCTAAAGGCCGAAGTCGGTAAGATAAGGAAAGATATTTTTTTACATGAACCACCATCCCGTGAGCACCAGAAGACAAATAGCTAGTCAGGGCACTGGCCGAGCCGGTGACAAGCCCAGCAAAGATAGGCATCACCTGGAAGCCAACTAAAAAGCTGCGATGGTGGCAAAGTAGCCCGCCTCCCACCAGGCTCTCAGGTCCTAGATGATCATGCTCACCACTCCAGCCGGATGTCTAGCTTGTATTGCTTCCAATTTGGTTAAATTGCATCTGCTTAACTTACACATTATACCTTTGAATATGCCATGCCTTTCTGTTTTTGGTACATACTAGTACATCTATGTATTAACCATGTTCTTACATCAAACTAATGTTCTTGTGTATCCCTCATCAATCACTTATGACGAGGCAGGGAGGCAAGGGGACTACTCCTCATTTAAAGAATGCAGCGTCAGCCTCCCGACATGATTCTCAAGAAACAGAAATGCTAGATGAAGATAGTAAACGTAGCTCTGTAGTTGATTACATCATTTCCCCTACACTAGCATCGCAGGTGCTTGCTCTAACTTGGCAGCGTGATATGTGGTTGCATGTTGCATATGGTGTCTAGATTGTAATTCTTCCAATCTGGTTAAACTGCATGTGCTAGTCTACTTAGCTTATACATTATACTTGTTAATGTGACATGCCTTCCTGTATTTAGTACATAGTACATCTGTCTATTAAGCATGTCCTTACATAAAACTATTGTTTTTTTGTATCCCACATCAATCAACATGACGAGACACCTTTAGTATATGCAGTGCGATATTAGTTGCATCTTTCATATGATTTATAGCATGTGCTGCTTCTAATTTGTTGAAATTCCATTTATGATGGGACGCTTTTAACTTGGCAGAGTCATATTGGTTGCATCTTTCATGTGGTGTCTAGCTTGCATTGCTTCTTATTTGCTGGAATGGTTTCTGCTTAGTTTACACAAACAGTTGTGAACATACCATGTCGTCCTGTTTTTCATACATATTCCATCCTGGTATCATGTGTTTGCCTTACATCAAAGTAGTCATTGTCAGTATCATGCATGAATGAGTTCTGAAGAGAGAATTTATTGCTTTTTCTTGTCAGTTTTACTTGACAATTCAAAATCAATAAAGCGGAAGGAAGTTAGCAAGGCAGCGGATAAAGGTGCTCCTTCCGAATGGAGGGCCTCTACAGTTTCTACTCCTCCACACGCCCAAGATGATTTCCAAGACAACACATGCATAGACACTCAACAAAGATGTGTTTATGATGAGCACGTCTCCCCTAGTGCAGCATCACCGGTGCTCCCTCTAACTCGGCACTGTTATATGTGGTTGCATGTTATGTGTGATGTCTAGCTTGTATTGCTTCTAATTTTGTTGAATTCCATCTGCTTACTTTACACATTGTACTTGAATAAGACATGTGTTCCTGTTTCTAGAACATACACTATCTGTCTATCACACCATGTTCTTACATCAAATTACTACTGTTGTGTAACCTACAACAATCACTTATCATAAGACACGTTTGACTTTGGAGTGTGATATAGGTTACATCTCACATTCTTTTCTAGCTTGTACTACTAATTTTTTGAAATGGCACTTATGACGAGACAGTTTTAACTTGGTAGAGTGATATTCGTTGCATCTTTCATATGGTGTCTAGTTTTCATTGCTTCTAATTTGTTGAAATGCCTTCTCCTTAGTTTACACATCATAAGCTGTGAATATGCAATGTTTTGATTATGCAATGGCACTAATGACGAGATACCTCTAACATGGTAGTGTGATGTTGTTTGCATCTTGCATATGATTTATTTCTTGTACGGCTTCACATTTGTTTAAACGCCATTTATGATGAGACACTGTTAACTTGGCAGAGCGATATTTGTAGCATCTTTCATATGGTGTCTACCTCCCATTGCATTGCTTCTAATTTGGTGAAATGTCTTCTTCTTAGTTTACACATCATAGTTCTGGTTAACTCTTTCATCCTGTTTTTCATACATATTACATCCTCCTATCATGTGGTTGTCTAACATCAAAGTTCAGTTCGTCTGCATCACACATCAATTTGTTCTGAAAAACTAAATTGTTATTCGTTTTTCTTGTCGGCTTGACTTAACATGGCACAAAGAAATAGGAAGAAACACAAAATGGCAGGGAATGAGAAGCGGATGAATCCTGCAGATTCTGCTGGTACTGATGGTGCAATAGAAGGTCAAAGTCGAGCAGAAAATTCTACAAACACGACATCCCATGCTACACGAGTTGCGAAAAAAGCCAAACAGAAACAAATAGCTGCCACCAAACAAGCAGAGACAGCCCTAGTTCTTGCAACACCTACCACAGTACTACCAGCTGCATGACTTAGTCGTGCGTCAACTGAGCTAGCAGCACGCTCCCAAGCTCCCTTGCCACCTGACACTACTTCCCAAGCACTCTTGACACAAGACGAGTTGGCAATATCAGATGAACCTTGTGAGCTTCAACAGCAAGAAGGTAGTTGTTGGAGTCAAGTTACAGTTGCATGCTTCTTTATATGTAGTCTCACAGTTTGATGTACACTAACACTTCCTATGCTCGTTGTTGGACTAGCACCTAGGCGCAAGAGGAAACAAACATCAAGGATAATGCTCGATAGGTTAACTAAATCTAGAGGAGGAAGAATGGAGATCTGTTTTGAGGCAGGTTTAAAAGGCCACGTGATGCTACAGAGTCAGCCAAGTTAGTATCAGAGGCAGCGGTTGCCGTTAGGTGTCATGTACGTATCCTCCCAACATGGATTCAGTACAGGAATGACAAAGATGAAACCCAGTTCAACACCTTCCTCGACCATTTATCTGTAAGTATGGTTATGTATGGAAACTAGTAATATCGTCTTGCTCTGTCCCATACTTTCTAGGTTGCTGATAATGAGACTCCCATAATTTTCAACAGATGAGGTTCAAGTTGGATAGCCAAGATGGTGCAACCAGACAAGCTTGCACCCATGTTTTCAAGTCTGCTCTGCGACAGTATCGGTATAACTTGAGGAAAACTCACTTTGAAGGCAAGGCTAACGGTGAACTTTCCCAAACATCTCCAGTGGAAAATATATCGGATGAAGACTGGAGGGGCCTTGTTAAACACTAGTCTGATCTGAAGTATCAGGTACATTATATATGTGATCAGATCACATGTTGAAGTCCTATTTATGCATGTGCCACACAAATCTATCTTCTTGTAGGTGAACTGTTCAAAGAACAAGGCCAACCGTACGAAAGTGAAATTCCAACAGACGATAGGATCTCGTAGCTATACTGCACACTGCGAGGCTCTTGTAATTAGCTGTTGTTTCACTCTTTTCGTTGTACCATATTATCAGATCTATATTTACTTGTTCGAAATGCAGAGGAAAGCTCGCAAGGACCAAAAATTACCTGAACCAAATGCTGTGGAAATCTTCAAGGACTGTCACACCAGCAAGAAGAAGGGCATGACTACACCAGTCAAAGCCGCTGTTGTAAGTCCTTAATCCTCATGCCTTTTAACTACTACTTACTTTGACTTGTGCCTTGAACTGCATGGTTTGCAGCTAATGTCTATTACTCTTCTCAATTTTATACACAATTGTCTTAGTGTATCACTGCACCTTACAAGGTTTAAAAGAGAGAAGTGATGTTCCTTTGATCTTGACCCATAATCTAGTTCCGTGCTAGACTTGCCCACACAACGTTACAATTGCCTGTTTGTCTGTTCTCAGTTGTTTTGTGATATGAATGATGTCATACTGTGCTTACCATATTATAAACTTCGTCTCTTTATCCTTAGCCCTCAATACAATGTGAAGAAATAGACAATACATTAGCGATGGTACATGGTCATATCTTTGGAACTTGGTTTTATTATGTACTTTGCAATAAAATACAACTAATATTTTACATGGGTTCACTAGAATAAGTTCTGTATATAGACCAAAGCTATTTTGTTTGGTTTTGTTGCCTCCTTAATATCTTCTATTCTAGTACTACTAATGTAAAACCTCAACTTTTCAGCGAGCTATGGAAAAAATGGTGGAACTGCCACCTTCTGAAGATGGCGAGGCAACTATAACCGCAAAGTCAGCTCTTGCTGCAGTGGGTCACTACCTGTCCACTAACAGTGCCAAAAGCACGTTCCTACGTAATACTAGGTTGGTTGTTAAGGCAATATCATCCAAACTGCCTCATGATCAAGATATGCAAACTCAAAGCAATGTTGTATCTGCGCTCTAGACACAAGTCCATTCCCTAACAAAGACCCTTTGTGAAACAAGGAGAAACATTGCTCAATGTCGTCAAGATATGCATGGTTTTGAAACCATACTATCAGACATTTGCTATGTTGTTCAAGAGCCTAGGGGAAATGAAGGCGAGGGTTATGGTGCTCCATCGAACAATACAGCATGAAAACGTAACAGTCAGGTCAAATGAACTGAGCTTCTGAACTTCTGGTGGTGCATTTATCTGCTAGACTGTTAAGTTTTATGCCAACCTTCCTTTTGTTATATAGTTGTAATTTTTTTGGTGTGATACAAAATTTATTCTTAACGTGCAGCCACCGGCTGAAGAAAACAGCAAGCCATTTTTGTATAGTGTAGGGTGTTCCCTATATTTGCACTGGTGGCGATCTTTGATGCCGAGTGGATGTAATCTGTGCAATCGCCTTAATAGCCTAGCGTTAGTTTCGGCCTTATTTATTTCCTAGTGTTCTTTTTCCCTGGTTTGCTAGTGGCCGCAACTACCATGGGCCATATACGGGTTGTAGGATCCATGGGTCTCCTACGGGCCGTCGATAAATGGGCCTGTAATCGGTGGGCCTCGGGCCGTCGGATAAATGGGTCTACATGGGCCGTAATCAGGCGTAATTGGTATCGGCCCAGCAAGGT
The DNA here is from genome assembly GCF_003073215.2 of Triticum urartu. Lineage (NCBI taxonomy): Eukaryota > Viridiplantae > Streptophyta > Magnoliopsida > Poales > Poaceae > Triticum > Triticum urartu. The sequence goes on from NC_053026.1 coordinate 287,155,024, forward strand.
AACAGGCCGTTAACAGGCTGTAGGACAACAAAGGCTTAATTCTGTCACAGGCATAATGGGTCATTAATGGGCCAGAATATAGGACGGGCTGGAAACGGCGCAACGGGTTAACAGGCCAGAAACGGGCCGACTCTTGCCATGGGCCGAATTTGGCCCATTAGGGTAACAGACCAATAACGGGCCAACTCTTGCCATGGGACGAATTTGGCCCATTAGGGAAACAGGCCAGTAACGGGCCGACTCTTGCCATGGGCCGAATTTGGCCCATTAGGGGAACAAGCCAGTAACGGGCCGGAAGTAATCGAGGGCCGAAAAGGAGCCCAAGAACGTATGGGCCACCTATTGGCCGAAAGCTAACACGGGCTGGAAACGGCCCATGTAAATCACGGGCCATTAATGGGTATAAAGAAAATTACTGTTCATTATGGGCTAGAGTCACCGTGGGCCTGTAAAGGGCCGAAAGATATGAAGGCCTCATATGGGCCGAAAGACGTCGTGGGCCATACATGGGCCGAAAGTGAAATGGGTTGGTGTTATATTCGACGGCCCACATGACGTTGTTGGGCTGATTTCCTTTAGGGCCTAACGGGCCGTGAGTTAATGGGCCATAAAATGGGCTATTTGCGAAGAGACCGTTAACAGGCTTTTCATGGGCCAGCCCGTTAACTTTTGACCAAGTCAAATGAGCCGGCTTTGTAAGCTAAATGGGCCAGTGGTGGGCCGTGGCACGTGTCGACATATCATAGGCGCCTATCTGACCCACTGACGAACTGACACGTGTTTCGTCTGGCCAATAAGAATTTTACACGTGGAAATTTCCCATTAGTTGGGGCTGTTAATGGGTTATCGGATCCAAAACCCGACCCGATAGCTTAACGACGTTCCATTACGGTGGATGCCATGTGTCGATCACCCTTGACGAAAGCACTTCTGTGACGCGCTATTTATCGTCATGGAAGTGGAAACTTCCGTGATGATAATTTTGGTAATGTCATGGAACACTTCTACGACAGCACAGGTATGACTATCTTGATTCTGTCATAAAATCTTCATGGATGTACATGCATGACAAAAAACGCGACCTACTATGACAAACACGTATCATCACGGAAGTGTATTTTTTTGTAGTGTCATACAATATTTGTACGTTCAATTTATTTTCTTGTTTATTAGCCATTTGAATTGGAGGGGGTGATGGCAGTATCTAAGGGAGCAAAACCCCGTTCTTCACAAAAGACAGTGCTACCCGTCGATGCAGATAGAACCATGGTTGTACCGGCCCACAAACTAGACCCACCACACATAATCGAGACTCTTCCAGATTGCACACTTACACTGTTGGGCAGAGAACCAGCTACAACCCATCTAGCCCCAACCCCAGTGGATAGTAACCCACTTCTAGTTGAGAAAGCACCATGTCCACCACAAAGTACCCTCACACGAGCAGTTTGTAAAGCAATTGTAGTGCCCAAATCACGAAGACAACCATAGCGAACCCAAACTCCACGTTTAAAGCAGAAGAGGAACTGTTCTCATGTTAGATTCCGTAGCTATGGTCCATACTCCTTTGTTGTTGCATCACTGTACACTGGTGCGCATCGGTCCTAAACAAACGGTTGTTAACCCCTTTCTACGATGACATTTTGAACTGTCACCAAGTGAGTGTGTGCGATAGGGTGTCCTTCCCACATGACCCAGAAATCGTCAGGGATAGGCCCTCCTGGGACCCAGGCTGGGGCCGTGTCGATCGGGTGAGGCATCAAAACCCAATCATTTCTGTAGGTATGTACATCACACAAGGTAATCCGAGAAAATCATTTCCGTAGGTAGGTACATCCCACACGGTGAATCCTAGAAAAACATTTCTGTTTGTATGTATATCACACACAGTCAATCCAAGGAATACGTTTTTGTTCTTATGTACATCCCACACAGTCAATCCAGGGAAAACGTTTCAGTTCATATGTACATCCCACACATTTTTATGTACGCTCATGTGTGAAAGGTGTAACTATCACACACGCTCTGCCTTGGTTAACTGTTTGCTTTCATTAACTACATCACACACGATTTGATGTAGAAAACTGTGTGGCACAAGAGCTTTTACTGCCAGAACCGTTTGCAAAGTTCCATGACCGTCTGCTCTCTTTTTATTTTTGCCTGTAATTTATTATTCTAGTTGGAAATTTTGAAATATGAAATGTGCAATTCAAATTCTCAGCACAATGGTTCAACAACGAATCCATAAATAAAATTGCCAGTACAATATGTTCAGTAATTATAGGATTAGGCAGCATTAACTATGATGAACCACAATATTTAAAGGCGGTAAAGGTGAAGAGGCAAGTGTAAATCATTTTGACTGTCGACGGTGTTGAAGAAGCGGAATGCCCATAATGTGCCTTCCTACATGCCATAGGCACGAACCACTTTTGTCCAACCCCTTGTGACGATCGTCGGCCCACCCTTAGTTGCCTCCACTCCGGTCATGTAGTTTGCAAGGTAATCGTCAGTAAATAGCTTCGGAAACCACTAAAAAGAGAAAATTATCATATATTGAGGTCTAATAGAGTAACTTGTTGTGGGTAGGGGAAAAAGGTAACACATTACTTACCATCCTAAAGTTCACTGTTGTCTTCGACAAAGTGTAAATAAAGAGCTTAATTCCAATCACCCGTTTCTTTTGCCTAACAATCTTTCTTAGTTTCCTCACTTGACACTTGTTCATGAATATCTCATTGACCCATACGCAAAAGGGATCGAAGCGTGGATCAGTACCGCTCATACATGTACCTACAAGCAACCAGTAAATGTTAGAAGCTAAACTGAGATTGCAAAAATGATATCCTGAGTCATGTACTGTAAGTTTGTTGCTGGTATTGGTGAAATTGAGCTGGTCATAGTAATATTTGAACATCACACAGTGTGCAGTACTGAAATAAACAAGGCACGAACATGCTTAATACATCAACCGTACAAATCATAGCCGTTGCAAGTGCTATTGGTAAGATTTAGTTAGTCAGATCTTACCTGTTAAGTCCTGGGGGGTAGTCGTTGGGGGACTTCATCTGGGCCAGAGCCTGCACCATGTCGCGGTGGCGGGGGAGGCGAGGTGTTCCTCCGGGTCAACACGCACAGTGGCCATCGCGCCATGGACCGCCATCAGCTCTTGGCGGGGGGGGGGGGATTTGGAGGCATGAGGATGTTTCACAGGCGCCATTTAAGCAATCAGTTCGGGGACATGATAGAGATCGGTGGGTTACTTGACTGGATCCGAGCAGAACGTAGATGTGGTTGAAGTTGTGGTTGTGGCGGTAGCGGTTTGAGATGCCAGTAGGGGGAGGCGCGAGCGAGGGGGGATACTGAGGGGAAAGGGATGTGGTTGCAGGAATAAATTCTGAAATCGCGTGCCTAATGAAAATTTCGATGCGAAACTTGAAACTTGGGTGGGGGAAACACACAACGCAGACGAAACGCGTAAAATACAAATGTGCGAGAAAAAAGAAAGTTGGCAGATCCCGTCTCCAAAAAAATGTACACGTGTACTTGATTTTTTCGGTCAATGGTGTGCTTGGTTTATTAGGAAACATCGCACATGTAACTGACTTATGGGTCATTAACGCAAAAAACGCAGACGTGTACTATAAACTATGTGTTTTGTGATCCTCTAATGATTAATGCAAAAAACGCACACGGGCACACATGCTAACCAATGCTCAAAGCCCTCAAAGGATGCTCTTACCGACATTGTACGTTAATACTACAAATTTAAAGTACTACTGGTAATTTGCTCTAATACTACAAACTTAAACTACTTCTCACATGCTGCCATCTGGGCCTGCTGGCCAGACGCCGGCGTTCTCCTTCCCGGCCTTGTAGGCGGCGGCCCACCGTGCTTCGATCTCCGCCAAGCTCTCCTCACCATGGCGTGCGGCCTCTTTTTTCTTGTGGCGGCAGGACTCTCTTTTCTTGACTACTTTCTGCCTTTTCCGCTCCTTCTGTGCGGCTTTGGCTGCCTCTAGATCCACCACCCATTCGGCCATGGCAGCCTCAAAGTCTGCCCATGTAACTGTCTGGCCGCCGCCGGCGATGAACTCCGCGCGGCATGATGCCATCGCTCCCTTACCATGTGTCCGGTCCCGGGTGGCGAGGAATGCGGCGCAGTGGGATGCCATAGCTTCCTTACCAGTTACTGTGCACCGCGGTGCCATGGACGACGCTTGGAGAGAGCTCTGGGACGGAGGGGCCGGGAAGCCGTACAGTGCGGTGGTATTCAAGAGCTCAACGACAAACGAAAACAGAAATTTGGCTTCCCTTACAATTTTGCTCGTTCATTATTGCACACAGTTCATCTCCGTCGCTTCCGGAAATAGTGTGCACTGAGCCTATTGTGTGTTGCGTTATGATTGGCCGGAACCCCAGCCACGCGGATCGCGCGTGTGCACCGTAGGATGCGCCACGATCGAACGACAATCCACATCCCTCACATCACACCAATGCACATGTAGCTGGATTGGATTTATATGCGCTAAATGCCTAGAAAATGCACATAATCCCCTAAATATGGTAAATGAGCCTGGAAAAATGCCAAATTTGAACGAGGTGATTTGCAGGGTGTATGTTTGTCGTCGAAAAAAACTCCAGGGCAAGGACCGAAGAAAATTTGGATTCCCGTTCAATCTTGGGGATTTCCCTCTCCAAAAGCATGGAACTTCCTCGATGATGGTTCGATTTATTAAGGGCGTGCATGACGACATAACCCAAACCTTCTCAAATTTTTACCAGGACATGGTGAGGTCATACCATGGAACCATGTCAGGCGTCATGTTTTTAAGCATTTATTTCATTTTTTCTATAGTTGAAAACCCAACAAACAAACATTTGTGGTTGGCTATTGCCACACATTTCATCGAAATATCTGTCCATTCCTTGTAAAAGGCATGAGAATTTACTAAATGGCACGAGCATGGTTTTCTAGGCCGTTCTTGTGGACCCTTTCATCCATCGATTGTTTGAACTTGAATTATGCGCATTAATGCCTAGGAAATGCACATAATCCCCTAAATATGGCAAATGAACCCGGAAAAGTGCCAAATTTGAACACGGTGATTTGCAGGTTGTATGTTCATCGTAGAAAAGAACTCGTGGACAAAGGACAAAGGAAATTTGGACCTCCTTCAATCTTGGTGATTTCCCCCTCGAAACCATGAAACTTCCTCGGTGATGGTTTGATTTATGAAAGGCGTGCATCATGACATAAGGAAAACATTCTCCAATTTTTACCAGGGCATGGTGAGGCCATACCATGGCACCATGCCAGGCGTCATGTTTTCCAACCATGTGTTTCATTTTTTGTATAGTTGTTAACCGAGTAAACGACGCATTTATGGTTGACTATTGCCACACATTTCCTTGAAATATCTGCCAGTTCCTTGTAAAAGGCATGAGAATGTACTAAATAACACGAGCATGGTTTTCCAGACTGTTCTTGTGCACCTTTTCATGCACCGATTGTTCGAATTTGAATTATGTCCATTAATGTCTATAAAATGCACATAATCGCCTAAATATGGTAAATGAGCCCGGGAAAATGTCAAATTTGAACACATTGCATTTGAGGCGGTATGTTGATCGTTGGAAAAAAACTGAATGACAAACTAGGACGGAAATTTGGATTCCCCTTCAATCTTGGGATTTCCCTCTCGAAAGCATGGAACTTCCTCGATGATGGTTCGATTTATGAAGGGCGTGCATGACGATACATAAGCCAAAACTTCTCAAATTTTTACCAGGGCATGGTGAGGTCATACCATGGCACCATGCCAGGCGTCATACTTTTTAAGCATTTATTTCATTTTTTCTATAGTTGAAAACCCAACAACAAACATTTGTGGTCGACTATTTCCACACATTTCATCAAAATATCTATCCATTATTCCTTGTAAAAGGCATGAGAATTTACTAAATGGCACGAGCATGCATGGTTTTCTAGGCTGTTCTTGTGGACCCTTTCATGCACCGGTTGTTTGAACTTGAATTATGTGCATTAATTCCTAGGAAATGCACATAATTCCCTAAATATGGCAAATGAACCTGGAAAAGTGCGAAATTTGAACACGGTGATTTGCAGGTTGTATGTTCATCATAGAAAAAAACTCGTGGACAAAGGACAAAGGAAATTTGGATCCCCCTTCAATCTTTGTGATTTCCCCCTCGAAACCATGAAACTTCCTCGGTGATGGTTCGTTTTACGAAAGGCGTGCATGACGAAATTTTTACCAGGGCACGGTGAGGTTATACCATGGCACCACACCAGGCGTCATGTTTTTCCAAGCATGCATTTCATTTTTGTATAGTTGTTAACCCAGTAAACGATGCATTTATGGTTCACTATTGCCACACATTTCCTTGAAATATCTGCCAATTCCTTTTAAAAGGCATGAGAATGTACTAAATAGCACGAGCATGGTTTTCCATACCGTTCTTGTGCGCCTTTTCATGCACCGATTGTTCAAATTTGAATTATGTGCATAATTAATGCCTAGAAAATGCACACAATCACCTAAATATGGTAAATGAGTTCGGAAAAATGTCAAATTTGAACACGTTGCATTTGAGGTGGTATGTTGATCGTTGGAAATAAACTGAATGACAAACTAGGACGGAAATTTGGATTCCCCTTCAATCTTGGTGATTTACCTCTCGAAAGCATTGAACTTCCTCGGTGATGGTTCGATTTATGAAGGGCGTGCATGACGACATAAATCAAACCTTTTCAGCTTTTAACCAGGGCACGGTGAGGCCTTACCATGGCACCGTGCCAGCCGTCATGTTTTTTAAGCACATATTTCATTGTTCTATAGTTGATAACCCAGTAAATGACGCGTTTGTGGTTGACTATTGCCACGCATTCCATTGAAATCTCTGCCCATTCCTAGTAAATGACATGAGAAATTACTAAATACCACGAGTATGATTTTCCAGACTGTTCTTGTGCACCCTTTCATGCACCGATTGTTTGGATTTGAATTACGTGTGTTAATGCCTACAAAATGCACATAATTCCCTAAATATTGTAAATGAACCTGGAAAAGTGTCAAATTTGAACACGGTGATTAGCAGGGTTTATGTTCATCGTAGAAAAAACTCATGGATGAAGGACAAAGGAAATTTGGATTCCCATTTGATGAGGACATCAATGCCATTGTTACACCCACATACCCTACTGCTATACATACTGGACCAATTACTAGTGCTTGTGCACGCCAATTGAATTATCAGGTACTTTCATTTCTTAGTAATGATTCTAATGTTCATGATAATATGATGCTGCCTAAATTGGATACATTTGTTTTGCTTACAAATGAAGGGCCTAGCTTGGACAAGAAAGATGAACCTTGGAGCAAGTTCAAGCATGGAGATGATGGCATGCACAAGGGGAACAAGAATGGAGTTACAAGTGATGATTACAGGACTTTGAAACCACCATAATGAGTGCATGAAGCCTTGGACGAAATATACAAGATGCCACTTCATAAATTTCGTCCAGAGGCTATTATAGGTGCTGTGTCACCTTATTTTTGGCCAGGCCCATGTAATTTCGAAATACTTGATTATAGGCAGTTTTTAGAGTCCGTATGTGTGGGGAAACAAGAGTTAGGGTTGGTTTCGGACCCCTCCTCCAAGGGCCATGAAATTCCGCCCTCTCTCCTTCATATATACAGCCCTTAGGGCATTGTTTAGACTTTGGGTTTTGTTTAGATTAAAAGTTCGCCATAACTGTAACTTCACGTACTTTGTTTGTTTTCAACGACCAGACCAAGACGTCACGGAACCCCACCTTGATCAATAAAGCTTTCCTCTTATATTCACAATATCCAGATTGCAATCTTAGTTTCTTGCTTGTTCTTCGTTTGCCTGTAGGAAACAGACCTTCATGGTCAAGTTGATCGTGCTCCAGCGTGGTCAATAACCTCTCGGAGTTGGTTTAGCGATTGCTAAGGCACGATGTCCTTGCACGTTCGTAGTCGGATCATCAAAGTCGACTTCCTCCAAAACGATAGCCACCATCTCATCAAAAGATGGGACACCTTTGCCTCTATCAAGTGGTATCAGATTTCCAGGTTGCTCGGTGAGATGTTAAAGTTTTTCATAGTTTAGATCGAGTCTGTTCTTCATACCTACAGTCCATGAAAAAGCCAAAAAAAATTAGGGTTAGTTCATCATATTCGAACCAGTCTGAGCCTTTGCATAGTCTTTTCAGTATTTTGCTTTGCTGAATTTGCGGTTGCATCGTCATGTCTAGTTGCTGGTCTTAGAGTCTAGTCTTTTAGAGTTTCGAGTTCTGTTCATAAGTTGTCACGCCGCCGCCGCACCATCATCATCGCCCCTGCCATCTACCACCACCGCTTATCCGCCACCGATCCATCTCCATATACCATCACCAATATGTATCCATATACCACCACCAATCCATATCCATATACCACCACCAATCTGTATCCATATACCACCAACGTTGTGATATCCTACCACCATATATCCACCACTAATGCGAGTTCCTTTCATATTAGGTTTGTTTCCGAGATCCGTCTAATTTCCGATTCGTGTTTCCTTGCCTAAGTAGGTTTCGAAAAAAAAGTCTAGAGACCCTCGGGTAGATTTTTAGGTCAAAATCTTCGCAGGAATTTTTTTCCCTATCCTATTTTTAGGCTTTTCGGAGTCTTTTGAGCCACATGCCATCATAGTGATTTTTTGTCGCACTTTTTCGTTGTCGCTGCCATGATTTCCAAAAAAAGTCAAAAAAAAATCGTGCCCATCCTGTCAGTTTGACCTGGGAAGAGTTTTGAGACACTCGCCATTATAGTGATTTTTCGCAAAAAAAGGAGCGCTAAAAAAGAGGAGCGCCAAAAAATAGAGAGAATTTTTTTCCAGAGTGTGCTTTTCATTGTTTACGTGCAGCGCCGTGATTTTGTTAGTGTTCTAGGCTCGCGTCTCTAGCATGGTCTAGCCTAGGACCAACACAGTACCGTCGTTGAGCATTTATTCAACTTTGCATCTCTGAATTGATTATTGCTAATCTTTTTGCTACCATATTATAAGCCTTCCTAGCTCCACATAAATCTACGTCATGCGTTTGACTCTCCCTGGTAATCGCTCTATCCAAGCTTTGAGAGTTTTAACTACATCAGTTGCCGATCACCGCCTACTGCAGGGTAAGAACTGGTAAGAATTTGAGATTTGCTTGATGGATTTGTGACACCCACCACCACCACTTGTTATTAGTCTGCAGGATCATATTCTGGTGTGTTTCTATTGCTGCTAGCCATGGCAGGATCACAAGCCGACAAGATTGACTGGGAGAACTTGACGAACAAGGAGCTTCATGATAAGTTTCAGCAAATGATGAGTGGACAGGTGCAAGATGTGCTGAACAGATTTGAAGAGGCCATGGAGAAGATAGATGGCATTGAGAAGACGTTCGAAAGAAAGCTCGATAACAAGTTTATTGAATTTCTTTCGCATTTTCCACCACCACCGCCAGATGCACCTGTCGCACCTCTACAACAACAACAACAACAACAACAACAACAACGTTGCCTTCCAAATCAAGTGGGACGAGCACATCGCGTTCCCATTGACCCTGGGCAAAATTCTGGTGCCGCTGTTGATGCTTTTGTAGCTCCTACTGCTACTGCAGAGGTGGAGGACCATTACAAGGATGAGGTTGATCAGAATTAGAACTACGTGCAACCACCAGCACCACCACCACCAGGTCGTCCTCAGGTATATCATCGCAACGGTAGGGCTGCACCACCACCTGAGGTGCGAGATCATGACCTTTTTCCTAAACTGAAATTGAATATTCCACCATTCGAGGGTAGATATGTTCCTGACATATATCTTACTTGGGAGTTAGAAACCGAACAACGTTTTACATGTTTACAATATCACGAGGAGAGACGTGTTCCTTCTGCTGTTTGTGCTTTCACTAGTTTTGCATGTGTTTGGTGGTTTGAACATTGTAGATTATATCCTATTCCGGCTACTTGGGCTACTCCGAAAACTGCTATGCGTACTCGTTGGGTTCCACCATATTATCAACGTGAATTACTTCAAAATTGCAGCGCTTAAGACAAGGAAAAAATTCTGTAGAAGAATATTATCAGGAATTACAAACTGGCATGGTTAGATGTGGTATTGTTGAGGAGAATGAAGCTATGCTTGCACGTTTTATGGGTGGATGAAAGTGCAACTATCCCTGGGTGGTTTTGGTAATTCTTAACAACATATAGCTCATTGAGCTAATGCTATTTGAAGATAAATATTTCAAGAAAGCTCAATGATTGGCATGGCATGAATTAGAAAGTGGACCCCTCAAAATGTTAAGGACAAAAGATTGGCTCAAGCTCAAAGCACAAGACTCTACATTTTATTTTTAGTGATCCAAGATCACATTGAGTCCATAGGAAAAGCCAATACTATTAAAAGGGGGTGAGGTGTTGCTTAATAAGTTACTTGCTCAAAATGCTTAGTGATATGCTCCAAAAACCCTCAACTACTTTCTCATATCCACATATGTCCCAAACCAAAAGTCAAATTCGGCCCCACCGAAATCTTCTATCCGGCGCCACCGAGTTCACTTGACATAGCCACTGCCAGAAACGCTAGTCACTTTGGTCTCACCGATAGGGATCTTGGTCTCACTGAGATGGGATTGCAAACTCTCTGTTTCCCTTCGTAACATTTCGGTCTAACTGAGATGAGAGATCGGTCACACCAAGATTGCAATGCAAACTCTCTATTTCCCCTTCGTAACGTTTCAGTCTAACCGAGATGAGCGGATCGGTCCCACCGAGTTTGCCTGACCAACTCTATGTTTGTCTATTACCAAAATCGGTCCCACCGAGATTGTGTAATCGGTCTCACCGAGATTACGTTGTGCCCTAACCCTAATGGAATCGGTCCCACCGAGTTGACATGTCGGTCCCACCGTAAATCCTAACTTTCACATTTTGAACTAAATCGGTCTGGCCGAGTTTTATGATTTGGTCCCACCGAGTTTGGAGATTTGTGTGTAACGGTTAGATTTTGTGTGGAGGCTATATATACCCCTCCACCCACTCTTCATTTATGGAGAGAGCCATCATAATATGCCTACACTTCCAACACACATTTTCTGAGAGAGAACCACCTACACTTGTGTTGAGGTCAAGATATTCCATTCCTACCACATAAATCTTGATCTCTAGCCTTCTCCAAGTTGCTTTCCACTCAAATCATCTTTCTACCAAATCCAATCCTACGAGAGAGAGGAGTGTTGGTGAGACTATCATTTGAAGCACAAGACCAAGGAGTTCATCATCAACACACCATCTATTACCTTTTGGAGAGTGGTGTCTCCTAGATTGGTTAGGTGTCACTTGGGAGCCTCCGTCAAGATTGTGGAGTTGAACCAAGGAGTTTGCACGGGCAAGGAGATCGCCTACTTCGTGAAGATCTACCCTAGTGAGGCAAGTCCTTCGTGGGTGATGGCCATGGTGGCATAGACAAGGTTGCTTCTTCGTGGACCCTTCGTGGGTGGAGCCCTTCATGGACTCGCATAACCGTTACCCTTCGTGGGTTGAAGTCTCCATCAACGTGGATGTACGATAGCACCACCTATCGGAACTACGCCAAAAATCTCCATGTCTACATTGCGTTTTCTCCCTCCAAACTCCTCCATTTACCTTCATATGCAATTGTTTTAAATTTCGCTGCTATACTCTTAGAATTGCATGTGTAGGTTGATTACTTGAATTGTGCTAAGTTGCTAAAATCCTCCAAGACTTAAAATTGGGAAAAGGCTAGATTTTTATTTGGTCAAGTAGTCTAATCACCCCCCCCCCTCTAGACATACTTTCGATCCTACAAGTGGTATCAGAGCTTTGCTCTCCATTTCCTTGATTTCCATAGCTTTGGGTGATCATAGCCTTGGTTTCACAACCTAGGAGAGTATGGCGTCTAGTGAGGGAAATTACCTCCGTAGAGGTCCCTACTTTGATGGTACTAATTTTGCTAGTTGGAAGCATAAGATGAAAATGCATATTCTTGGACATAACCCTGCCGTTTGGGCTATTGTGTGTATTGGCTTGCAAGGTGAATTCTTTGATGGGAGAGAACCAAACCGTGAAGCTACCACGGAAGAACTGAAGATGTTGCAATACAATGCTCAAGCTTGTGATATTCTCTTCAACGGATTGTGCCCTGAAGAATTCAACAAAATCAGCCGTCTTGAGAATGCAAAGGAAATTTGGGATACTTTGATTGATATGCACGAAGGTACCGACTCTGTCAAGGAATCCAAATTGGATGTGCTTCAAAGTCAACTTGACAAGTTCAAAATGAACGATGGTGAATGTGTCGCTGAAATGTACTCTAGGCTTGCTCTCATCACAAATGAGATTGCCGGCTTAGGAATTGAAGATATGACCGATAGATTCATCATCAAGAATATCCTAAGAGCCCTGGATGGAAAAATATGATACCGTGTGCACATTAATCCAAATGATGCCCAATTACAAAGATCTCAAGCCAACGGAAGTCATTGGAAGGATTGTTGCTCATGAGATGTCACTCAAGGATAAGGAAGAGCTTCACAACAAGTCAAGTGGTGCTTATAAACCCTCATGTGATGCTCCCACATCATCAAGTGAGAAACAAACCTTCAACGAAGAATTGAGCCTAATGGTGAAGAACTTCAACAAGTTTTACAAGAGTAGAAGCAAGGAAAGAAGTTCCAAGTCAAGGTCCTACAATGACGAAAGATCTTCTAGTCATGAGCGCAATTGCTACAATTGTGGAAGATCCGGACACTATTCCAATGAGTGTACGGCTCCCTACAAAAGAAGAGAAGATTCTCCCAAAAGAAGAAGTAGAAGAGAAGAATCGCCACCGATAGAGAGAAGGAGTAGAGATGACCATTATGAACGAAGAACATCACAGAGAACCAAGGATTCGGGAAGGAAGGACAAGTCATCAAAGAGCTACACAAAACAAAGACATCAAGCTCATGTTGGTGAATGGGCATCCAGCTCCGACTCCAGTGATCACTCCGAGAGAAGTTATCACTCCGACTCCGAATATACTCAAGATGAAGGTGTTGCCGGTCTAGCACTTGTGTCAACCAACTCCTACGATATATTTGACTCACCAAATGAAGGAATTGGAAGATGCTTCATGGATAAAGGTCCAAACGTAACACACCCCGAGTATGTTGATCTTAATAGTGATGAAGATGATTTGCTAGGTGATGATGATTTACTTGTTGACAACTCTAGTTATGAAAACTATGATGAACTTGCTATTATTCATGCTAATCAAGATAAAACGAATGACAATGATAAGAAGGAGATTGAGTGTCTAACTAAAGAACTAAACACTCTTAAGTTAGCTCATGAAACTACCTTGGAAGATCATCAAGAACTTTTAAAGACTCATGAGAAGTTACGCTTTGAAAAGCTCAACCTTGAGCAAGAGCATGAGTTCTTAAAGGCAATCAATGATGATCTTCGCAAGAAAAGTTCTTCTTACATTGTCAAGCGTTTACTCTTGTCTACTTATATGCCACAAGTTAAATCTAGCAACAAGAACAAGAAAGATTCTTCTTCTAGTAGTAACAATAATCATGCTAAATCCAATGATGTTGCTTCTAGTAGTTCTCTTGATTCCACTAATAATTCTCTTAGCCAAGTTATACTTGAGAAAGAAAATAGCTTATTGAAGGGAATTATAGAGAAAGGTGTTTACAAGAGTCTTGCCGGAAGCAAGCAATTTGAGGAAATTGTACGCAAGCAAGGAAGACACCAGAAGAATCAAGGTGTTGGTTTTGAACAGAAGTTCAATGCCAATGGAGTTGAGTGGGAAGAAGATCAATAACCCAAGATGAAGTTTGTTCCTCAACAAGAGAAATATGATCCTACTTCTTTCCATGGAACACAAGCTCAAGATGATCTTCCACCACAAGACCACAAGCTAAAAGGCAAGGACAAGCTTCAAGAGGAGATTGATGCATTTGAAGAAGCTCCCAAAGCCTTGGTCAAGTGGGTTCCCAAGACTACATCAAGTTCCACTTCATCAAGTACGACTGCAGCTCCAAGGATTCCCATCAAGATGGTGTGGATCCCTAAGAAGAAGAACTAGAGAGTTCTGGAGGGTGACTCCACCAACATACTTTACTCTTATCATCTTGGCAAGGACAAGTGCAAACAACTTCCACATCTTGCACTGGTTCAAGGAGTCACAAACCCTCTTGTTGGTAAGATAAGGGACAAGGTAAACTAATGCATTCATGGACATCATCCTATGTGAACATCATTCTATGTCTATGGATATCCTTGTTTGTTCCTTGTGGGACTAACCCGTGTAGGTATTGAAAGTGCAACTCACTCTAATGGATTGCTCCAAATGATCTACATCAACATTGAGCATCTACATCTTCAACACCTACATGAAGTCATCATCGACAAAACCCAAGGTTAGTTCATCCCTCTTAGGGGGGATATCACATCTAGGGGGAGCTTTACTCTAATCAATTGAGCTAAAGCAACTCTAATGGTGTGAACACAACAATGCCTTATGTAAAAGTGGCAACCCCACTTGTGCTTAAACAATGAGTATGACCTATGATCAAATGTTCTCATTTGACTCCTAAGTCAATATACTCATATATAGATGACCTAGTCATCGCCAAATTGCTTGATAGATGCTAGAGTGATTGTGCATGCTTTGTCACATATTTCATTTGTCATTTTATTGTGTGAGCATGTTGGATGCATATTTTACTAATTCGAGGACATCCATTTGTTGCTTTGATTGTTTGGATTTTTCTCTTTTGCCAAATGGATGGACAATAATGCCTAAGAACTCTCTCTAGCTATCGATGCTTTTCTCGTCTCAAACTCTATTCATGCTACATCACAAAGTTTGATCAAGTAAGATTCGAACCACTCTGTGTGAGGAGTACTTGGAGTCCTCGATTCGTCATAGACTTAAACTTCCAAAACCTCTTTGTGCATTTCGGTATGACTGAGTCATCCATGTCGGTCACACCGAGATCACTAAGTTGATCTAGGTTTTCAATCTCGGTGCAACCGATTTGAACTTTTCGGTCACACCGAGTTGCAGCAACCGCTTGCAATTCTGCATCTCGGTGCCACCGACTTGTTCCACTCGGTCACACCGACAGGGGCGGGATATATAAACCCACGGGTGAGATTTTGGAAATTTCTTCAAAACCTCTCAGCCCGTGCGTATCTTGCTCTGTCGCCTTGGGTCTCTGGATCATCTTCTCGCCGCCAGCGACCTCCCGCCGCTGGTTTCCATCACCGTCAACGGATTTCTGCCCCTCCGTTGCCGCCATAGCAAACTCCGCCGAATTAGGGTACGAGTTCGATCCTTTGTGCTATTCTTTTAACTCCAATTCGTAGCACATTACTTTGCCATGATCATGACCGTGTATGCAATCAATCCATCCACTGAAAACTTCCTTCAGATTAGATTGAATTCGAAAATTTAGGGTTAGGTCTCCGCCGGACTCATCTCGGATCGACCGAATTGTAGAAATCGGTCTCACCAATTTGGCTTAGGCCATTGCAGTTGCACTTTCGGTCTGACCAAAAACTGCAAATCATTGTGACCGAGTTTGATTCTTTGTGAAACCCTAGCAGTCTCGGTGCCACTGAACTATGACTCGGTCTGACCGAGTTCACCAATTTAGGTTCCAAAAGCTGCTTCGGTATCACTGACTTTACAAATTGGTAGCTCCGAAATGCTTTCTATGAAGAACTAAAACTAAGTTTTTAAGTCATCTGTTTTGCAAAAACGCTGCACTTTGTGATGCTCATCCACTCTACCTCATCTATATCTATTCACAGGGTCTACTGGCAGTAAGTTTGCAGAGATGTCTAATCAGAGTGACAGCCAGAACAAGTCAGAGGAACAGGTGCAATTGAGTGAGGGCACTAGTCCTTCTAGCACTTCTGATGATGGCAGCAGGAGCACACCAAGAAACTTACCTGAAGCAGCCACCAGGTCAAGGAAGAAGAAAACCTCAGATACTAAAGATGAGGACTATGTGGCTGTTGAGGAGGAAGTCAGCTTCAAAAGGAAGGTGTTGAAGAAGGAATATGGCACAGTTGCATCAACTAAGCCTGGCTTGCACAAGAAGGTCCCTGCCAAGAGGGTGCCAACCTTAAAGGTTAGAGCCTCAACTGCTGAAACCTCCAAGCCAACTGAAGAGGTTGTTGGAGAAGGAAAGAAGAGGAAGGAAAGGGTCAAGAAGACCACTGCCAGAGTGCTTGGGAGATCCTCCATTATGAGAGATCCAGAAGAAGAGGAAGAGTAAGAGGATGCTGCACCAGCTCCCAAGGTTTAGAAGCTTATGGGAGATGCAATTAAGTCAGGGGCTGCTACATCTAAGCTCAAATCTGCTCCCAAGGCTGCTGCTCAGAAGCCTTCCAAACCCAAGAGGAAGACCGGGAGTATACCCGCTGAGGAGAAGAACAAGGCCCAAGTGCCTGAAGTTGAAGAAGAGGAAGATGGTTCCCATGTTTTGAGGAAGTTGAAGCCCAAAATTCCTGACCACAATGATGCTCATCTAGTCGCTAAGGACATGCACATCAGGAAAGATGCAGGACTGAGATTGTGGAGACAGTATGATCCCTATGCTGTTAGGAGGAGGACTGTAGTTGACTCCAGGTTCCATACAAAGGAACAACAAGACTTCTATGAGACAATTTTTCTTGACAAGAAGCACATTGTATGTGACATGAGATGGGTGGATTGGGAATACATTCAGGAGAATGAAGATCACTTCCCAGGAGTTTATGACAGCTTCAAGGCATGTGGAGTAGATGAATTTGTTGGACAGAAGCTTGGAATGATGAGCTGATCATGCAGTTTTACTCCACTGCCCACTTCTATCCAGATGGAAGGATAGTTTGGATGTCCGAAGGTACCAGGTACCAATCCACTATTGAAGAATGGGCCAAGCTAATCAATGCCCCAGAGGAACATGAAGATGACTTGGATGTATATGCCAAGAAGAAGAAAGACCACAACACTATGGCAAACATGTACAAAGAGATCCCTGATAAAGCCTTGGAGACACACAGGATTGGATCTATGCATTTCTTGTTGTCTGGTCTGCCTACTATCAACTGGATCTTAAGGCACACATTGCTACCCAAGTCAGGAGATCACAAGATGATCATAGGACATTCTATCAACCTGCTACAGCTTTTTGATGTCCCTCAGAAGTTCAAGGTTATGAGTTTGATTGTCGAAACAATCAAGAGAAGTTGTGGGTATGCTCCACATATTCAGGAGCTCATCAATTCTATGATGGGCACATGAATTTATTTGCTGGACAAGGAGCATCTACCCTTACATCCTGAATTTGAAGACAACACTGTTGTGATGAATGAGGAGGAACCATCATCAGTTCAAGCACAAGAGAAGAGAGACAAAGCTAAGGCTGAGAAAGCTGCAAGGATGCCAAGCGCAGAAGAGGCATCTCAAGTTTTCTTGAAGAGCAAGCAAGATCAATTAGGCTATCTGATTCAAGCTACACTGAGGATTGAGAAGGGCTTGGCCACCCTAACTCAGAATCTGGAGAGCCTGGAGAGGATTGTGGAGACAAAATTTTATGATCTTGATCTGAAGGTAACTGAGATACAAACTGCCGTTGAGCAACTTTAGGAGGAAGCAGAGGAGAGGAAAGGAAAGGCAACTACTGATGCTTTTCAGCATGTGCCACAAGGTCCAAGGTCTGTTGCAGTGCCAAACTCAGATGCTAGAGCTACAGTGTCAGCACCAGCAGCTACAGCTCCAGTGCCACCTCCAGCACCCACTCCACCTCCACTAGCTCCAACTACATCATCGGAAGCCTTCGTCCTTGGAGTTCTCTCTACACCACCTCCCTAAGACCAAGCCTGAGAGACGTATAGCACTATGCATTTTCAAACTTTTTGGTAACTTGTTGCCAAAGGGGGAGAAATATGTATAGATCATAGGCTTCGAGAGAGAGTGTCTTGTTTTTTATCTCTCTTGCTTTTGGTTGAACTTTGTGTGCTTGTGTGAGATACTTTATGTCCTTGTGAGATACTTATGTGATCATGTGGTTGATCATTTGCTACCTTAATGCTTGGTTGAATGATACTATCTTTTATATCTCATATATGATCATTCACTTGCTTGGTGATGAGTGCATGCTTTTAATTTCTATCATTTTGAGTGCTCCACCAAGATGTATCTGACATGGAAGAGTAACCCATGAAGCTAATCAATTGTGCATTTGCATTCAAAAGCAAATTTTAAATAAAGCACAAATTTAGGGGGAGCTCTTGCTTTTCACATACTTCTCAAAGCAACGATGTTTTTCAATCTTATTATCATTTGTCGAAGCTTTGATCTATATGTTGTCATCAATTACCAAAAAGGGGGAGATTGAAAGTGTAACTATCCTTGGGTGGTTTTGGTAATTCTTAACAACATATAGCTCATTGAGCTAATGCTATTTGAAGATAAATATTTCAGGAAAGCTCAATGATTGGCATGGCATGGATTAGAAAGTGGACCCCTCAAAATGCTAAGGACAAAAGATTGGCTCAAGCTCAAAGAACAAGACTCTACATTTTACTTTTAGTGATCCAAGATCACATTGAGTCCATAGGAAAAGCCAATACTATTAAAAGGGGGTGAGGTGTTGCTTAATGAGTTACTTGCTCAAAATGCTTAGTGATATGCCCCAAAAACCCTCAACTACTTTCTCATATCCACATATGTCCCAAACCAAAAGTCAAACTCGGCCCCACCGAAATCTTCTATTTGGCACCACCGAGTTCACTTGACATAGCCACTGCCAGAAACCCTAGTCACTTCGGTCTCACCGATAGGGATCTCGGTCCCACCGAGATGGGATTGCAAACTCTCTGTTTCCCTTCGTAACGTTTCGGTCTAACCGAGATGAGAGATCGGTCCCACCGAGAATGCAATGCAAACTCTCTGTTTCCCCTTCGTAACGTTTTGGTCTAACCAAGATGAGCGAATCGGTCCCACCGAGTTTGCGTGACCAACTCTCTGTTTGTCTATTACCAAAATCGGTCCCACCGAGTTTGTGTAATTGGTCTCACCGAGATTATGTTATGACCTAACCCTAATGGAATCGGTCCCACCGAGTTGACATGTCGGTCCCATCGAAAATCCTAACGCTCACATTTTGAACTAAATCGGTCTGACCGAGTTTTATGATTCGGTCCCACCAAGTTTGGTGATTTGTGTGTAACGGTTAGATTTTGTGTGGAGGCTATATATACCCCTCCACCCACTCTTCATTCGTGGAGAGAGCCATCAGAATATGCCTACACTTCCAACATACATTTTCTGAGAGAGAACCACCTACACTTGTGTTGAGGTCAAGATATTCCATTCCTACCACATAAATCTTGATCTCTAGCCTTCTCCAAGTTGCTTTCCACTCAAATCATCTTTCTACCAAATCCAATCCTATGCGAGAGAGTTGAGTGTTGGGGAGACTATCATTTGAAGCACAAGAGCAAGGAGTTCATCATCAACACACCATCTATTACCTTTTGGAGAGTGGTGTCTCCTATATTGGTAAGGTGTCACTTGGGAGCCTCCGTCAAGATTGTGGAGTTGAACCAAGGAGTTTGTACGGGCAAGGAGATCGCCTACTTCGTGAAGATCTACCCTAGTGAGGCAAGTCCTTCGTGGGTGATGGCCAAGGTGGCATAGACAAGGTTGCTTCTTCGTGGACCCTTCATGGGTGGAGCCCTTCGTGGACTCGCGGAACCGTTACCCTTCGTGGGTTGAAGTCTCCATCAACGTGGATGTACGATAGCACCACCTATTGGAACTACGCCAAAAATCTCCATGTATACATTGTGTTTGCTCCCTCCAAACTCCTCCATTTACCTTCATATGCAATTGTTTTACATTTCGCTGCTATACTCTTAGAATTGCATGTGTAGGTTGATTACTTGAATTGTGCTAAGTTGCTAAAATCTTCCAAGACTTAAAATTGGGAAAAGGCTAGATTTTTATTTGGTCAAGTAGTCTAATCACCCCCCTCTAGACATACTTTCGATCCTACAAGTGGTATCAGAGCTTTGCTCTCCATTTCCTTGATTTCCATAGCTTTGGGTGATCATAGCCTTGGTTTCACAACCTAGGAGAGTATGGCATCTAGTGAGGGAAATTACCTCCATAGAGGTCCCTACTTTGATGGTACTAATTTTGCTAGTTGGAAGCATAAGATGAAAATGCATATTCTTGGACATAACCCTGCCGTTTGGGCTATTGTGTGTATTGGCTTGCAAGGTGAATTCTTTGATGGGAGAGAACCAAACCGTGAAGCTACCACGGAAGAACTGAAGATGCTGCAATACAATGCTCAAGCTTGTGATATTCTCTTCAACGGATTGTGCCCTGAAGAATTCAACAAAATCAGCCGTCTTGAGAATGCAAAGGAAATTTGGGATACTTTGATTGATATGCACGAAGGTACCGACTCTGTCAAGGAATCCAAATTGGATGTGCTTCAAAGTCAACTTGACAAGTTCAAAATGAAGGATGGTGAATGTGTCGCTGAAATGTACTCTAGGCTTGCTCTCATCACAAATGAGATTGCCGGCTTAGGAAGTGAAGATATGACCGATAGATTCATCATCAAGAATATCCTAAAATTGGGAAAAGGCTAGATTTTTATTTGGTCAAGTAGTCTAATCACCCCCCCTCTAGACATACATTCGATCCTACAGTGGATTAAATAAAGAGATTCATACCATTCTAGAGTATAAGGAGTATAATAGTATCACTCGTTTATTCCATCTTGCTTATAAAGCTAAACGTGAAGTGCATGATCGACAGGCATTAGCGTGGACTACCTTTTCGGCAGGTCGACCTTCATCATGGACACCGCGTGCATCCTCTACTTTCACACATTCTACTGCACCGACACCTCCATCAGCTGTTACCTCCAGCCGTGATTCAGGGAAGCACGCACAACCACCATTATCTGCCAAGAGCACACCTATCGGGCCTGCACAGTGTTCTTATTCTTCCATGACATCAACAGGGCACACAAGTGATATTATTTGTCATCGTTGTAAGGGAAGATGACATTTGGTGAGAGAATGCAAATCTCAGCGTGTGATGATTGCTGATACGTCCATTTTGCATCATGCTTTTATGTCGATATTTATTGCATTATGGGCTGTTATTACACATTATGTCACAATACTTATGCCTATTCTCTCTTATTTTACAAGGTTTACATAAAGAGGGAGAATGCCGGCAGTTGGGATTCTGGGCTAGAAAAGGAGCAAATATTAGAGACCTATTCTGCACAGCTCCAAAAGTCCTGAAACTTCACGGAACTCATTTTAAGAATATATAAAAAATACTAAGCGCAAGAAGTTCCAGAGGGGGGCCACACCCTGCCCACGAGGGTGGGGGCGCGCCCTACCCCCTGGGCGCGCCCCCTGCCCCATAGGCCCCCTAGTGGCCCTCCGATGCCCATCTTCTGCTATATGGAGTCCTTCGTTGAGGAAAAATCACAAGCCAGCTTTCGGGACGAGACTCCGCCGCCACGAGGCGGAACCTTGGTGAAACCAATCTAGGGCTCTGGCGGAGCTGTTCTTCCAGGGAAACTTCCCTCCGAGAGGGGGAAATCATCGCCATCGTCATCACCAACGATCCTCTCATCGGGAGGGGGTCAATATCCATCAACATCTTCACCAGCACCACCTCCTCTCAAACCCTAGTTCATCTCTTGTATCCAATTCTTGTCTCTAAGTCCGGGATTGGTACCTGTGGGTTGCTAGTAGTGTTGATTACTCCTTGTAGTTGATGCTAGTTGGTTTACTTGGTGGAAGATCATATGTTCAGATCATATATGCACATTAATACCCCTCTGATTATGAACATGAATATGCTTTGTGAGTAGTTACGTTTGTTCTTGAGGACATGGGAGAAGTCTTGCTATTAGTAGTTATGTAAATTTGGTATTCGTTCGATATTTTGATGAGATGTATGTTGTCTCTCCTCTAGTGGTGTTATGTGAACGTCGACTACATGACACTTCACCATTATTTGGGCCTAGAGGAAGGCATTAGGAAGTAATAAGTAGATGATGGGTTGCTAGAGTGACAGAAGTTTAAACCCTAATTTATGTGTTGCTTCGTAAGGGGCTGATTTGGATCCACATGTTTCATGCTATGGTTAGGTTTACCTTAATACTTTTGTTGTAGTTGTGTATGCTTGCAATAGAGGTTAATCATAAGTGGGATGATTGTCCACGTAAGGACAGCACCCAAGCACCAGTCCACCCACATACCAAATTATCAAAGTACCGAACACGAATCATATGATCGTGATGAAACCTAGCTTGACGATAATTCCCATGTGTCCTCGGGAGCGCTTTTTTCTATATAAGAATTTGTCCAGGATTGTCTTTTGCTACAAAAAGGATTGGGCCACCTTGCTGCACCTTATTTACTTTTGTTACTTGTTGCTCGTTACAAATTATCTTATCACAAAACAATCTATCACCTACAATTTCAGTGCTTGCAGAGAATACCTTACTAGAAACCGCTTATCATTTCCTTCTGCTCCTCATTGGGTTCGACACTCTTACTTATCGAAAGGACTACGATAGATCCCCTATACTTGTGGGTCATCAAGACTCTTTTCTGGCGCCGTTGCTGGGGAGTGAAGCGCCTTTGGTAGGTGGAATTTGGTAAGGAAAAAATTTATATAGTGTGCTGAAATTTACTGTCACTTGTTACTATGGAAAGTAATCCTCTGAGGGGCTTGTTCGGGGTATCTTCACCCCGACCAATAGAGCAAAGAGTTGCTCCTCAACCTACTCAACCTACTGAAAATGAAAATGTCTGCTTTGAAATTCCTTCGGGTATGATAGAAAAACTGCTAGCTAATCCTTTTGCAGGAGATGGAACATTACATCTTGATGAGCACCTAATATATGTGGATGAATTTTGTGGATTATTTAAGCTTGCAGGTATGCCTGATGATGTTATCAAGAAGAAGGTCTTCCCTTTATCTTTGGAGGGAGACGCATTGACATGGTATAGGCTATGTGATGATATGGGATCATGGAACTACAAATGATTGAAATTGGAATTTCATCAGAAGTTTTATCCTATACATCTTGTTCATCGTGATCGTAATTATATATATAATTTTTGGCCTCGCGAAGGAGAAAGCATCGCTCATGCTTGGGGGAGGCTTAAATCAATGTTATATTCATGCCCCAATCATGAGCTCTCAAGAGAGATGATTATCCAAAAAAATATGCTCGGCTTTCTGATAACAACCGCACCATGCTTGATACTTCTTGTGTTGGCTCTTTTATGATAAAGACTATTGACTTCAAATGGGATTTATTGGAAAAAAATAAACGCAACTCTGAAGATTGGGATCTCGGCGAAGGTAAGAAGTCAGGTATGACACCTAAGTTTGATTGTGTTAAATCTTTTATGGATACCGATGTTTTCTGTAAATTTAGCACTAAATATGGACTTGACTCTGAGATAGTAGCTTCTTTCTATGAATCTTTTGCTACTCATGTTGATCTCCCTAGGGAGAAGTGGTTTAAATATCATCCTCCCATAGAATTAAAAGTAGTTGCACCTATTAAAGTTGAAGAAAAGACTGTCACTTATAAGGATCCTATTATTCCTACTGCTTATGTTGAGAAACCACCTTTTCCTGTTAGGATAAAAGATCATGATAAAGCTTCAACTGTGGTTCGTAAAAGCAATATTAGAACCTGTACACCTCTTGAGCAAGTTAAAGTTGAACCTAATATTGCTATTGTTAAGGATCTCTTGGCTGATAGTATTGATGGGCATGTTATTTATTTTTGTGGTGAAACTGCTAGAATTGCTAAACCTTGTGCTAAAGATAAACATAGACATGTGGTAGGAATGCCTGTTATTTTTGTTAAAATAGGAGATCATTGTTATCATGGCTTGTGTGATATGGGTGCTAGTGCTAGTGAAATACCTATTGACTTATACAAAGAAATTATGCATGATATTGCACCTGCTGATGATATCTTATACAAAGAAGATATTGATGTCACAATTAAACTTACCAATAGAGATACTATTTCACCAATTGGAATTGTTAGAGATGTTGAAGTCTTGTGTGGGAAAACTAAATATCCTGCTGATTTTCTTGTTCTTGGTTCCCCACAAGATAGCTTTTGTCCCATTATATTTGGTAGACTGTTCTGGAACACTGTTAATGCTAGGATAGAATGAAAAAAGGATGTTATTACTATTGGTTTAGGTGATATGTCTCATAAGTTCAACTTTTCTAAATTTCGTAGACAACACCGTGAAGAAGAATTGCCTAGTAAAGATGAAATTATTGGTCTTGCTTCTATTGCCGTACCTCCTAGTGATCCTTTAGAACAATATTTGCTAGACCATGAAAATGATATGTATATGAATGAAAGAAGGGAAATAGATAAAGTGTTTTTTAAACAGGGACCTATTATGAAACACAACTTGCCTGTTGAAATCTTAGGGGATCCTCCTCCACCCAAGGGTGATCCCGTGTTTGAGCTTAAACCATTGCCTGATACTCTTAAATATGCTTATCTTGATGAAAAGAACATATATCCTGTTACTATTAGTGCTAACCTTTCGGAGAAGGAGGAAGAAAAATTATTGAAAACTCTGAAGAAGCACCGTGCTGCTATTGGATATACTCTTGATGATATTAAGGGCATTAGTCCCACTCTATGTCAACTCAAAATAAATTTGGAAAAAGATGCCAAACCAGTTATTGATCACCAACGACGACTGAATCCTAAGATGAAAGAAGTGGTAAGAAAAGAAATACTAAAGCTCCTTGAGGCAGGTATAATTTGTCCCGTTGCTGATAGTTAGTGGGTAAGTCCTGTCCATTGTGTTCCTAAGAAGGGAGGTATTACTGTTGTTCCTAATGATAAAGATGAATTGATTCTGCAAAGAATTATTACAGGTTATAGGATGGTAATTGATTTCCACAAATTAAATAAGGCTACTAAAAAAGATCATTACCCCTTACCTTTTATTGATCAAATGCTAGAAAGATTATCCAAACATACACATTTTTGCTTTCTAGATGGTTATTCTGGTTTCACTCAAATACCTGTGTTAGATGATGATCAATCTAAGACCACCTTTACTTGCCCTTTCGGTACTTTTGCTTATAGACGTATGCCTTTTGGTTTATGTAATGCACCTGCTACCTTTCAAAGATGCATGATGGCTATATTTTCTGATTTTTGTGAAAAGATGTGTGAGGTATTCATGGATGATTTCTCCGTTTATGAATCCTCTTTTGATGATTGCTTAAGAAACCTTGATCGAGTTTTGCAGAGATGTGAAGAAACTAACCTTGTCTTGAATTGGGAGAAATGCCACTTTATGGTTAATGAAGATATTGTCTTGGGGCACAAAATTTCTGAAAGAGGCATTGAAGTTGATAAAGATAGTGTTGATGCTATTGAAAAGATGCCGTGTCCCAAGGACATCAAAGGTATAAGAAGTTTCCTTGGTCATGCCGGTTTTTATAGGAGGTTCATTAAGGACTTCTCAAAAATTTCTCGGCCTCTGACTAATTTACAAAAAGATATACCATTCGTCTTTGATGATGATTGTGTAGAAGCCTTTGAAATACTTAAGAAAGCATTAATATCTGCACCTATTGTTCAGCCACATGATTGGAATTTACATTTTGAAATTATGTGTGATGCTAGTGATTATGCCGTAGGTGCTGTCCTAGGGCAAAGAGTTGACAAGAAATTAAATGTTATTCAATATGCTAGTAAAACTCTAGACAATGCTTAGAGAAATTATGCTACTACTGAAAAAGAATTCCTAGCAGTTGTATTTGCTTGTGATAAGTTCAGATCTTATATTGTTGACTCTAAAGTAACTATTCACATGGATCATGCTGCCATTAAATATCTTATGGAAAAGAAAGATGCTAAACCTAGACTTATTAGATGGGTTCTCTTGCTACAAGAATTTGATTTGCATATTATTGATAGAAAGGGAGCCGAGAACCCCGTTGCAGACAACTTGTCTAGGTTAGAAAATGTTCTTGATGACCCACTACCTATTGATGATAGCTTTCCTGATGAACAATTAAATGTCATAAATGCTTCTCTCACTTCTCCATGGTTTGCTGATTATGCTAATTACATTGTTGCTAAATTTATACCACCTAGTTTTACATACCAGCAAAAGAAAAAGTTTTGCTATGATTTACGACATTACTTTTGGGATGACCCACATCTTTATAAAGAAGGAGTAGATGGTGTTATTAGATGTTGTGTACCTGAGCATGAACAGGAACAGATCCTACACAAGTGTCACTCCGAAGTTTATGGAGGACACCACGCTAGAGATAGAACTGCATATTGCAATCCAGTTTCTATTGGCCCACTCTCTTCAAGGATGCCCGTAAGTTTGTTTTATCTTGTGATGAATGTCAAAGAATTGGTAATATTAGTAGACATCAAGAAATGCCTATGAATTATTCACTTGTTATTGAACCATTTGATGTTTGGGGCTTTGATTATATGGGACCGTTTCCTGCCTCCAATGGATATACACATATTTTAGTTGCTGTTGATTACGTTACTAAGTGGGTAGAAGCTACTCCAACTAGTAGTGCTGATCATAACACCTCTATTAAGATGCTTAAATAAGTTATTTTTCCGAGGTTTGGAGTCCCTAGATATTTAATGAATGATGGTGGTTCACATTTTATCCATGGCGCCTTTCGCAAAATGCTTGCTAAGTATGACGTTAATCATAGAATTGCATCTCCTTATCACCCATAGTCTAGTGGTCAAGTAGAATTGAGCAACAGAGAGCTTAAATTAATTTTGCAAAAGACTATTAATAGATCTAGAAAGAATTGGTCCAAGAAACTTGACGATGCATTACGGTCCTATAGAACTGCATATAAAAATCCTATGGGTATGTCTCCGTATAAAATGGTTTATGGAAAAGCATGTCACTTACCTCTCGAACTAGAACATAAGGCTTATTGGGCTATTAAAGAGATCAATTATGATTTCAAACTTGCTGGTGAGAAGAGGTTATTTGACATTAGCTCACTTGATGAATGGAGAACCCAAGCCTATGAGAATGCCAAATTATTTAAACAAAAAGTTAAAAGATGGCATGACAAAAGAATACAAAAGCGTGAGTTTAACTTAGGTGATTATGTATTGCTATACAACTCTCGTTTAAGATTTTTTTGCAGGAAAACTTCTCTCTAGATGGGAAGGTCCTTACGTTATCGAGGAGGTCTATCGCTTCGGTGCCATAAAAATCAACAACTTCGAAGGCACAAATCCGAAGGTGGTGAACGGTCAAAGAATCAAACATTATATCTCAGGTAATCCTATAAATGTTGAAACCAATATTATTGAAACCGTAACCCCAGAGGAATACATAAGGGACATTTTCCGGAATGTTTCAGACTCTGAAAAGGAATAGGTATGTGGTATGGTAAGTAAAACGACTCCAAAACAGTTCTAATGGCAATTTTCCTCCGTTTTGGAATATTTAGAAAAATAGAAAAATAAGAAGCTTTTCGGGAAGGACACGAGGGCTCCACGAGGGTGGAGGGCGCGCCCTACCCCCCTGGGCGCGCCCCCCTACCTCGTGGGCACCTCGTGTGCTCTCCGGACTCCGTTTCCTTGCAAGTTACGTATTTTGGTCGGTAAAAATTCATTATATAATCTCCCGAAAGTTTTAACTCCCGTATCGCGCAAATATCCTCTGTCTTTGTTTAGAGCTGTCCCTACTACAGATTAGAGCAATATGTCATCCCAGGATTCAGAAGGAGAAAGCTATGTGGCTGATTATCTTGTAGATCCTAAGGTCTATGGGGACATGGAGCATTGTAGTTGGACTACGGAAGAAGAAGAGGACTATGAACCCAAGGGAAAGGAGGAGACGAGCTCAGATGAAGATGAAGTCCCATTACCTCAACCTGGGGACATGCATGTGAGTTCAAAAGGTCAATCCTCCCTGATAGGGCAAAGAAACCTAAGATCGAGTTTATCCCTTTTCGCCTCTTGTAGGAAAACAAACAGGAATTATGCAAGAAGATATTAAGCCTTGAGTAGGAGATCGATGACCTGAGGGATCAAAATTCTGTCCTCAAGCGCAAATTAAGGAAGAAGCCTACAGCAATAAAACCATCACCTTCTTCACCAACAAAGAAGAACTGAGCATCGGGCATGGGCACTCCCCTTGGCAACTTCCAAGCTTGGGGGAGTGCCCCGATATCGTATCACCATCACTTCTATCTTTACCGTTTTTCTTAGTTCGATCCTTTTAGTAATATCTTGATCTAGTAGCATAAAGTTTTAGTATGATCTAGTTGTGAGTTTTGCTTTATGATCCTTCTATGTAATCGAGTCCGTAAGCTATATATATAATAAAGATTAGTGTTGAGTCAAGGGCTTGATTATTTTGCCATGATCTTGAGTGAATAAAAGAAAAGATAAAGAAATAAAAGGAAACAAAGAGATCATATGGATCTTATGGAGAGTAATGAGCTCACATAGAAAGAGTATGATGAATAAAAGTTGTTGAGAGATTGGCAAACATAGTTTTGGTCATCGTTGCAATTAATAGGAAGTAATAAAGAAAGAGAGGTCTTCACATATAAATACACTATCTTGGACATCTTTTATGATTGTGAGCACTCATTAAAATATGACATGCTAAAGAGTTGACGTTGGACAAGGAAGACAACGTAATGGGTTATGTTTTCTTACATCTGAGATAAATTACATTGTCATGGATCATCCAACATGATTGAGATTGCCTTTCCCCCTCATGCTAGCCAAATTCTTTGCACCAAGTAGAGATACTACTTGTGCTTCCAAACACCCTTAAACCAATTTTGCCATGAGAGTCCACCATACCTACCTATGGATTGAGTAAGATCCCTCAAGTAAGTTGTAATCGGTGCAAGCAATAAAAATTGCCGTCTAAATTTGTATGACTTATTAGTGTGGGAGAAAATAAGCTTTATACGATCGTGTGATATGGAAGAAATAAAAGCGACGGACTGCATAATAAAGGTCCATATCACAAGTGGAAATATAAAGTGACGTTCTTTCGCATTAAGATATTGTGCATCCAACCATAAAAGCGCATGAAAACCTCTGCTTCCCTCTGCGAAGGGCCTATCTTTTACTTTTATCTCCTACCTTACATAAGAGTCTTGGTGTTCCTCACCTTTTCTTTTTACATTTTATCTTTTGGCAAGCACAACATGTTGGAAAGATCCTGGTATATATGGCTAATTGGATGTGAGTTTTCATGAACTATTATTGTTGACATTACCCTTGAGGTAAAAACGTTGGGAGGCAAAACTATAAGCCCCTATCTTTCTCTGTGTCCAATTAAAACTCCATACCCATAAGTATTGCGTGAGTGTTAGCAATTGTAAAAGACTATATGATAGTTGAGTATGTGGACTTGCTGAAAAGCTCTTATATTGACTCTTTCATATGTTATGATAAATTGCAATTGCTCCAATGACTGAGATTATAGTATGTTGGTTTTCAATGAAGTTTATGATTCATACTTGAAATTGTGATTGAATTGTTACTCTAGCATAAGAGATCATGTGACAAGAATTATATAAGTTGCTGTTCTAAGAATGATCATGATGCCGTCATGTCCGTAATTTATTTTTATCGACACCTCTATCTCTAAACATGTGGACATATTTTTCGATTTCGGCTTTCGCTTGAGGACAAGCGAGGTCTAAGCTTGGGGGAGTTGATACGTCAATTTTGCATCATGCTTCTATATCGATATTTATTGCATTATGGGTTGTTATTACACATTATGTCATAATACTTATGCCTATTCTCTCTTATTTTACAAGGTTTACATAAAGAGGGAGAATGCCGGAAGCTTGGATTCTGGACTGGAAAAGGAGCAAATATTAGAGACCTATTCTGCACAGCTCCAAAAGTCCTGAAACTTCACGGAAGTCATTTTCAGAATATATAAAAATACTGAGCGCAAGAAGTTCCAGAGGAGGGGCCACACCCTGCCCACGAGGGTGGGGGCGCGCCCTACCCCCCTGGGCGCGCCCCCTGCCTCGTGGGCCCCCTGGTGGCCCTCCGATGCCCATCTTCTGCTATATGGAGTCCTTCGTTGAGGTAAAAATCACAAGCCAGCTTTCGGGATGAGACTCTGCCGCCATGAGGCGGAACCTTGGCGAAACCAATCTAGGGCTCTGGCGGAGCTGTTCTACCGGGGAAACTTCCCTCCGGGAGGGGGAAATCATCGCCATCCACTACAAGAAATATGTCAAGTAGTGACCTTCTGTCAGTGACCCTGGAAGAATTGGTCATAGATCTATGACCATTTCAGACCAATTGGTCAAAAGCTGTTCGGGGGGCTCCAAACCCTAAACTATAACGACCATTTTGGTCAGAAAGGTCGTAATTTCCTTACACGAAATGGTCATAAAGCAGATAGCACCGGTCTGCTGCCTTATTTCTAGCTGATCATGACCAATATAGATGGTCATAACCTTGTAAATTGTGGTGGGTTGCTATTACTAGGCGCCACCTCATCAGTTTTGCCTATGTGTCCTGTCCATGTGGCAGTTTTTGCCCTAGGTTGTGAAGCAACCTATATTTCTGTCATTCCCAAAATTCCCAAAAAAATCTCATAAATTCCTTGGGTCATATCTTCATCAAATATGTAAAAATCCTTCCTTGCCTAGTTCAAAATTAATTCAACAATATTCATTTTCCTATTCTGTTCACAACAACACTTTATGAAGGAAGTGCTATTTATATATTCTTGATTGCCCTCGGAATTTTTGGGCACTCTTTCCTATCCAAATCGTTACCGCATGACAAAATTCAGCTCCATTTGCCTAGCAAATTTTCCTTGGCAAATTTCCAAAGTTTTTGTCCACCTAGAAGCATTGTGAAGGAAGTACCTTTTTATATATCTAAATTACATGAAATTTATACAGTTTCTTCATATGCCCAAATTATCACCCTCCTCCAAATTGCAGCTCAGTCAAATCATCTATGTGAGCCCAGGTTCAATTTATATTTTATGGACAAATTGGCACGTTGGAAAGCAAGTGTTATATAGACCCCTCCTATTACCCTCAAACTTTTCGAGCACTCTTCCATACCCAAATCATTGCCACATGATAATATTCAGCTCAATTTTCCTAGTAAATCTTTCTCAAGAAATTTCCAAAGTTTCTACCTCGAGAGAAGCTTTGTGAAGTAAGTACTAGCTAGGCTTACCCAAATGATCTGAAAATTTACCAGCGCATGACCATACCTATGTAACTTACCTACACCAATTTTTAGCTCATTTCATTCATCCAATCTCTCTCACTAGTTTTCCCAAGTTTCTGTCCATAGAAGAGCATTGTGAAGGAAGTACTACTTTGGCATGTCAAAATGGTATCAATTTTCTACAATGCTTTCCTATTCCCAAATAACCATCCTCCACCAAATTTCAGCTCAATCCATTCATTATTTTGAGCCCAGCTTCAACATTCATATTTTTGTCTAGCGTGGTACTTTGCAAAGCAAGTACCACCTAGGATCCTCCTTTTGAGCTAAAAATTTGTGAAGACATTCTCCTTATTAGATGATCATCCTCAGCCAAAACTCACGCCCATTGGCCATGTGCATTTCCCGTACCGCTAATCAAACACTTGGCCGCTTATTCATGTTTGAGCATCGATCGGTCTCCTCGTGAGAATCTTATGTTGTGATTTTCTTTCTAGCACCTACCTGGGGAGTGCCCAACCCACTAGACATGCCTAGTCCGCCCAGAACACATGGCAACGCCACGGTCACGCGGTGGGCATGCTAGTTTACGCGCTCTAGAGTTGGAGCCCTCGGCCACCGTCCAAACCTCGACGTATCTCCACCAAACCATGTATTTATGATTAAATAGGTACTTATGTAACTAGAAATGATTTCTGGAAAAAATAAATAGCAAACTATGAGGCAGCTGCAGTTCAAATTTGACCTGCTTCCTACTAAATCGGGGGGAATTTATCTTTTTCACCAGAGGTGGATAAAAACTTTTGGCACCTACCATTTTGTCAATTGTGCATTAAACATGGCCTAGTATTTTATAAAATTGATTTGGTCCAATTTTGCAACAAATATATGGTAGGTCCTTCAAAAAAACTCATTTTGGGCACTCGAAAAATGGAAAATTGATTTTTCGTCCAAAGAAAATGAAAACTCCCTTAGGCAACATTGTTTGCCATTCCAATATGCACCCTTGTGCACAATATGAGATCATTTGAACAAACTATGCCATGAATTTGGCCATAAGATTGATCATTTGGCTTGAAAGCCATGAATCTTCAGAGATGATAGCTCATTTCTGAGAACACTTTTTTAAAATAATTGCCGTATTACAAGTTTGTTATTTTTCCTGGGAACTTGGCCACATATAATGACACAATGCGAAGGTTTCCCAATTTTTTGATTTTTTTGAATTTTTTATGCCCGTTTCAAAAATGTGGTCAAAATGGCGGGAATGACCGTTCCTAGCTAGTGGTTGAATCTTGGAACTTTTTTGGTGTTTCTCTGATTAAATAGATACTTATGTACCTAGAAATGATTTTGGAAAAAATAAAGAGCAAACTATAAGGCAGCTACAGTTCAAATTTGACCCGCTTCCTGCTGAATCGGTGGGAATTTGTCTTTTTCACCAGAGGTTGATCAAAACTTTTGACACCCAACCATTTTGTCAATTGTGCATTAAATATGTCCTAGAATTTTATAAAATTGATTTGGTACAACTTTGCAACAAATATATGGTAGGTACTTCACAAAAAAACCTCATTTTGGGCACTCGAAAAATGGAAAATGAATTTTCCATGCAAAGAAAATGAAAACTCCCTTAGGCAACATTGTTTGGAATTCCAAGATTCACCCTTGTGCACAATATGAGATCATTTGAACAAACTATGCCATGAATGTGGCCATAAGATTGATCATTTGGCTTGATAGCCATGAATCTTCACGCATGATAGATCATTTCTGAGAACACTTTTTTAAAAGAATTGTTGTATTTCAAGTTTATTATTTTTGCTAGGAACTTGACCACATATAATGACACAATGCGAAGGTTTCCCAATTTTTTTGATTTTTTTGAATTTTTATGCCCGTTTCATAATGCGGTCAAAACGACGGGAATGACCGTTCCTAGCTAGTGGTTGGATCTTGGAATTTTTTTGGTGTTTCTCTGATTAAATAGATACTTATGTACCTAGAAATGATTTTTAGAAAAAATAAATAGCAATCCACAAGGCAACTCCAGTTCAAATTTGACCCGCTTCCAGCTGAATCGATGGAAATTTGTCTTTTTTATGAGAGGTGGATCAAAACTTTTTACACCCAACCATTTGGTCAATTGTGCATTAAATATGTCCTAGTATTTTATAAAATTGATTTGATCCAATTTTGCAACAATTATTTGGGAGGTCCTTCATAAAAAAACCTCCTTTTGGGCACTCGAAAAATGGAAAATGGTTTTTTCGTCCAAAGAAAATGAAAACTCCCGTAGGCAACATTATTTGCCATTCCAATATGCACCCTTGTGCACAATATGAGATCATTCGAACAAACTATGCCATGAATGTGGCCATAAGATAGATCATTTGGCTTGAAAGCCATGAATCTTCACGCATGATAGCTCATTTCTGAGAACACTTTTTAAAATAATTGCCGTATTACAAGTTTATTATTTTTCCTGCAAACTTGGTCACATATAATGACACAATGCGAAGGTTTTCCAATTTTTTGATTTTTTTTTGAATTTTTGATTCCCGTTTCAAAATGCAGTTAAAACGGCGGGCATGACCGTTCCTAGCTAGCGGTTGAATCCTATAATTTTTTTGGTGTTTATCTTATTAAATAGATACTTATCTACCTAAAAATGATTATTGGAAAAATTCATGAGCAAACTATGAGGCAACTGCAGTTCAAACTTGACCCACTTCCTATTGAATCGGTGGTAATTTGTCTTTTTCACAAGAGGTGGATCAAAACTTTTGACACCCAACCATTTGGTCAATTATGCACTAAATACGTCCTAATATTTTATAAAAATGATTTGGTCCAATTTTTCAACAAATATTTGGTAGGTTCTTAAAAAAAATCATTTTGGGCAGTTTAAAAATGTGAAATGAAATTTTCATGCAAAGATAATGAAAACTTTCTTAAGCAACATTGTTTGCCATTCAGAGATGCAAACTTGTGCAAAATATACTGTCATTTGAAAAAGGAAAACGTTTAACAACGACGCGTCGGTCCAACGATTTGCCCGTCACACGCGCATCGTGCGATCCAATCTCATCGTGCATCTGAGACTACGTCTCCCTTGTGTTTCTCGTCTTCCTGACTTCAGATTGAGAATCTGATCGCACCAGCCACCGCACAACCCGGCCCCTCCCTCCCTTGACTCCACGCTGGCAAGCCGCCGCCCGAGAGTTGCAGGGGCACTTCGCAGGTCACCATCCTAGGAAACGTGGGCAGACGCGCGGGGGAGAGTTGTGCGCGAGCAGTTGTGAAGAAGGTGGATGCATCTCTTTTTTCATGTGTGCGTGCGAGATGCGGGCTGAGAGATAACCGAAAGAACACAGATCCAACGTCTATGGATGGATGAGTCCAACGGACGCAGGGAGACCGGCGGAGCGACTCGGCCGGTCGACCGATGCAGATCAACGCCCTTTGAAAAAACTATGCCATTCCAAGATACAACCTTGTGCAAAAAATACAAGAGAAACAAAAAGAAAAAATACAATTACATAAGCTTTGTTCTCATTGGTTGAAACGTTTGTGCCATGGATTGATGACGTGGCACACATCCATCCATCCCTCCATCTATCCCATTTATATACAGAAAAAGGAGAAAAAAAAGAAAAAGAAAACCCCACCCGCA
Source organism: Triticum urartu (assembly GCF_003073215.2). NCBI lineage: Eukaryota > Viridiplantae > Streptophyta > Magnoliopsida > Poales > Poaceae > Triticum > Triticum urartu. The sequence continues at coordinate 287,190,096 of NC_053026.1, forward strand.
GCACAACTACCCCAAACCCTAACTCCCATCGATCCCTCTCACACTCTTCCCCCGATTCAGATCCACGCCGCCGCCGCACGTCCCCCTCCCCGCCTCCCATCCCCCTCGCTGCCGCCTCTCCAACCTCGCCGTCGCCTCCTCCTCTCCCCATGGCGCCGCCCAGTCCCTCGTGCTCGGGCCGGACGAGGTCGCGCGTGCGCTCACCATCACGCCCTCTTCACCGTTTGCAACCCAGTCGGCGTCGCAACCCAGTCGGCATGGTTTCGGGCTGGCATCGCCGGCGGCCACTCCTCTGTTCTTCGACGGGATCTGCCGCCCTCACCTCACCTATGTCTCTCAGCCCGCCTCATCGACATGGCACAACCACGCAACAGCAGAGGTTTCTGGTCCATCCCTCTTATTTGCCATGACCCTCTCCCTCCTCCTCACCTCGTCTCTTCTACCTTGCAGATCCACCACGCCATGGGCCAGATCGAGCCCCGATGCCATGGTCTTCCTCTGCCTGCTCAAGTGCTACTCAAGGTCAAGCAGCCGACGCCATCAAGGTTAGCACCCCCTCTCTTCCTGCGGTTTCCCATTCTTCCTTCCATTCCCTTATCTGACTTGTGTGGTTCTCTCATGGTGGATGGGCTAGTCTCCTATGATGCATGGATGGATGGTTTGGTTGCAGGAACAGTAGGTCTTCGCTTCTCTTCATCAACCAGAGGTACTGTCTTCTCTCATGGATGGATGAGCGTCGATCAATTTAGTCCATCTATTTACGATGATAGTATGCTGCTGATGATGTTGTTGATGCCATGCTTTTTGTCTTTTACATGCTCTGAAATTAAGTGGTAGCATCAGATGCAAATTTCCCATTATCCTTTAGCTGCACTAGTCCTGTGTATTTGGCAGGCAGATGCATATCTTCCTTTTTTTGATAATTCACTCATCTGTAGCAGTCACATATCCGTCCTCGTAACATCTGTTTGATCAATGCTGTTTTGTTCTCATATAGAATGTACATTTGTTGCTGTCTATCATGCCTCGATGAAAAGTTGTAGCCTCCTATGTACCGTTTTCATGACATTAATAATGACCTGAGCATTTTTCCATATGGTGTAATATGCAGACAACAAAAGAGCTAGTGATGCTATGTTAAAATTAATGTGTATTTGTCAATTCTAGCTTATATTCGTTTCTTGCGATCCTGTTCTATATAATGTGTATACTACAAGCCCTTGTTTTCCTGTCTAAATGCGTGCATAGAAGTTGAGTTACCTTCTAAAAAATTGTTCATGCATTTCTCAGTTTCTCAAATACAAAATAGCTTGCTGGGTGTCCTAGATACAGAAATATACCAAGTGCAAGTGGGTGCTTGTGTTGTGCATAGTAGCAGATCTGTTTATGTGAGCTATACAATGGCCTATTTCTTCCTAATGATATGAACACTATCTCATGATCGACCAGGTCCCTGCTTTGTTTCATCTTTTTTTTGCTTCCTGTATGTATGTATGTATGTATGTGTCTGACGACGAAGGTGGTTTCTTCAGAATTGATCGAGTCTGACAAAGTTGTTGTGAACATTTCTTGAAACAGGGTGAGACCGGTGATGTCCATGCGGTGATGTGCCTGGGGCGGCGCCACTGTGCCCGGCGCTTGCCCTGGTCGCCGTGGTGGTGCTTCGGCGGCTTCCAGACCCTCTCCTGGATGTGGTGATGGTCACACCACAGTCGTGGTGTGGCTGAGCCTCTACTATGACTACAACCTCCCTCTGGTGAGCTCCTCCCCATTCCTACTTCTCTGATGTAGCTCCTGCATGGCCTTGTCCATGATTTGGGTTGGATGTGGGGCTCTACTAGTTGCTGCTAGATGCTGTAACCAAGCATCAACTCCTACTGGAGCTCTCTGGTGATAAATTCATGCGGTTCTAGGTTCTGTCAGTAGCTGCCCATGTGTACTTGCTTTATATATGTGCCCCTGTGATGCTCTGGTGATATGGGGTGGCTAATATCAAGATCATGGTGGGGTTGATGCTTATCTTGCGTGTCTCTGGTGGTGGTGGTGTTGACAGCAGTTACACACGTAGCTTGTAACTAATATCATTACTGCTAATTTACCTCAAGTTTACGTGAACATGGTTGAAATGAGCGCTGCTAATTTTGATGTCTAAAATCAATTTTTGCCCCAAGTCCTTAAGTAATTATTTTCATTACATCACAGTTAGCTGAGAATATTGACTAGAATACTTTATGTATGCCCTGATGCATGTACACATACGATTGAGCAAATACTGAGCTGTAGTGGAACAACCTGGAGTTAGAGAACTTCAAGGACAAGATCAACGAGGTGACCGACATTATGGTGGCTGTGTACGGCGATGACCACAAGTTCTTCGTTGAGCTGGCAGTGTCCATATTGTGTGATATACGATGCTGCTCCGTTGTGCATCTCTCTTTTCTTGTGTGTTGCATCATTGTTGCTTGATAGAGTAAATGATTTCAGTTCTGGTTGTGTCAAATCTTTACTATGTACCATGCTTAGTGTTTACTAAACTGAGGCATTGGGCATTGGAATTTAGGTATTTATGTATAATTTTAGTTTTGGATGTGTCCAATGCAAACATTGCTGTCAACTGTTGTAGCGACCCGACCCAAATGGATCAAGTCTCTGTGCTTATGTGTCATCCCTGGATCAGTATGCTGACACACACAGTACTCGAAGGATTTATAACAAAGGTAAATCACATGTATAAAGTAACGTAAATACTATTACCTCAATCCAATATAGCGGAAGCAACAAGGTTGTGGTTTCCCATCAACACCAACGGCAAAGTTGAGTGTAGAAATCGTAACCCTAACGTATCACTTACTCGTCGTAAGAAACCTGCAACGTAAGACGTTGCAGCCCGAAAACGGGTCAGTACATTGAATGTACTGGCAAATTCACACCATAGAGAATGATGAACAATGACTATCACTACATGCATATTTGGCTGGTGGAAAAGCTCTATGGTTATAAGGTTTTTGCGTAAAGCCAATTTTTCCCTACTGCAAAGGAATAAGATTAATTACTATCAGGGTGGTTGTGAAACATTGAGAATGGTTGACAGCATTCTCAATCCCAATTAAAAATAATTAAAACCCAACAACATTAATTAGAAGTAACATGATGATTTTCACAATGATATTCAAGTACTAGATACTCAAGTTGTCCATAACCGGGGACACGGCTAATCATGATTAGTTTGTAAACTCTGCAGAGGTTTGCGCACTTTTCCCCACATGACTCGATCGCCTCCGTTTGTTTTCTCGCACTACATGGTGTTTGAGAAACGGATGACCGAGACATAGTCTTTCAGAAGCACTAGCACCTTACATGTGGGGTAGACCGGTACACCTACATCCCCTACATCTGCTAGTCCACCCCGTAAGAGTTCGCACAACTTAGTCAACTATGCCAGAGCCCATAGTAGCATGTGGCTGCACACGGAAGTTTCTAGCATGAAATATCTTATGATCCCTTTGAGCCTGGGTGGCGGTCCAAAAAAAACAGGCAAGTCCTGATAGACATCAGGTGCCTCAATCCACCCAGATGTGTGTTTAAGTTGCCACCTTAGATAAACCATTAAAATTATCAATCTCACATCTGTCATGGATATCACTCACCCAATCCACGTCTACTAGCATAGCATGGCAATATAAGCAAACGTAGAGTAACTCCCAAAGGTTTGATAATAATACAGGTAATAGGTACTACCTCATCTACTTCCCATCCCACAATTTAATTAGATCCTAATCATGCAATGTGTGAGGATTGATCTAATGCAATAAAACTGGGTTGTAGAAAAGGTATGATCAAAGTGTGAACTTGCCTGCAATGTAGATGAAGATGATTCGCACTTAAAACTCTTGATAGATCTACTCGTCACACTCCGGTCAATCTATCGTAAGCAAACAATAGTAACCACACAATAAGTACTCATCTAATACACAGGGAAAAATCGAACAAGAGAACGAACCATAAAGTTCAACTTAAGAACTCCGGTTGCAAAGAAAGAACGAACCGAACAAAGAAACGAAAAACAAACGGCGAAAGAAAACAACTCAGTTCTAGCAAGTTGAAACTAGGTCAAAATTTTACTGTAGCAAAAGCTTGTTCAAGTTGATTAGACGGAACGGCGGTTTCGAGATGAAACTCCAGGCGCTTGAATCACCTGATTCCGATAAACGAGCGAGAAGATAAACTAGAACGAAGATCGGATCTGAGATCGCAATCGCGGAATAAATTCGACGAGAAGAAAAAGAAGAACGGTTATACGAACAGGCGTCGTTAACCGGGAAATAATCGGTGATCACGTTCGTTGAGACGAATGGTCCGAAAGAAGAACGAAAACCAATCTAGGGTTTTCGGAAAAGAGATCGAAACGAAAAAACCGATCTAGAACACCGGAACAGTTTGGCGAAGAATCGGAGAGAAAACGAATCGGTAGAGAAGAAAAGAATCGGAACGGTTTATAAGAAAAATTGAACCGAGGGAAAGAAGAGACGCGGTGCGGTACCTCCGGTGAACGGCGGCGACGGCGGCGTTGGGCGGCGGCGGCGGTGCACAAGGCGGCGGCGGTGGTGACGCAGGGCGGCGGCGGCGACGCAGGGCGGCGGCGGCGCAGCAAGGTGCGGCGGTGGCGGTGACGCAGGGCGGCGCGGCGCGGGTGGTGACGTAGGGCAGCGCGGCGCGGGTGGTGACGCAGGGCGGCGCGGCGCGGGTGGTGACGCAGGGTGGCGCGGCACGGGTGGTGACGCAGGGTGGCGCGGCGCGGGTGGCTTAGGGCGCCGCGGCACGGGGCACAAGGGGCGGCGCGGTGTGCTTGGGGCTTTGGGGCCTTGGATTTGATGTGTTTAGAGGGGGGTGTGGGAGTATTTATATTGGGGAGGGGGAGAAAACTTGGTGTAGGGGTCAAGGAATTAGACTAAGACTAGGAAAGAAAAGAGGGAAAAGATCTAGAAAAAAACGAAAGTAGATGAATCCTACTAGGAATCCACAAAGGACGGCGGCTCCCTGGCGCCTTGCGCCTGGTGCGGCTCCTCCCTGGGCGTGGCGCGCGATGGCCTTTGGCCTGGCTGGCTCAGTGGCTTGGGCCTTAGGCCCAAGTCGCTGGAGCTCTCTCTTTCTTTTCTTTTTTTTCTAAAACTGTTCCGCGCTCGGAAAAAAAACAAAACGAGATCTAAACGAACTCCAAATCTAATAAAGTAAATTTTCTCCGACTCCTAAAAATGAGTCGAACAAAATGAACTTTACTCCGGGCCTAAAAAGCAAATTTTTAAAACGCGCATTTTTCCCTATCCAAATAAAACGCGAACAAAACTCCAGCAAAAGCAAAATTTGATCTATTTATTAAATCTTCATTTTTTCCTAAATTTGGGAAAGTCATATTATGCCCTCTCTCATATTTTTTTTTTGATAATGGAAAAATAATTGAAGATGAAATAAATAAATCAAATGATCCTCTTTTTTCAATTCGAGAAAACTCTCAAATAAGAAAATAACGAAATCTCCAACTCTCTCCGAAGGTCCTTGAGCTGCGTGAAATTTCTAGGATCGACCAAAAAGCAAGAAAATAAGATATGCATGATGATCTAATGTATTCCAATTTGAAAAATAAATTCAAAAGAACTTTGAATTTAATTCTTTGAAACTCCCAACTCATATTTCATAATTTGAAGAAGTCATTTTATCTTCTCTCGTGAAAATCATTGAGTTGCTTAAAGTTTCTGAATTGGAAATATTTTCAAATGAAATTCAAATATTTTCAACACCCCGTGTCATTTAAATAAATGGAAGAAGTCATGTCATCTTCTCTCCGGGGTTTTGTGTTGAAAAGCATTTGAATTTACGAAGATCAGAAAACCAATATGAAAGTTTGGGAAAGTCCTTTTATTCCCTCTCATTTAACTTTCAAAAAGAAATCGAATTTCACTCAATTCACGCAATCAATCAAACAATCAAGCAAATCTATCTATTTGTTTATAACATTCCAAAATTTAGAATTTTGGGATGTTACAACTGTCAAGTTGATTCTAAAATGTCTCATTAACTTCATTATTCTGTTATTTATTGTTAAATATGCTGTTAGATTTACTTATATTTTGTTCCTAAACATTTTGTTCTGTAATGTGCAGATGCTGGGCTTTCATGTTTCTTCGTGAGCATCAGGACAAAGAAGTCGGAGGAAGCATAGTTCTAACATTGCTGTCAACTGTCAAGTTTTGCATTAATGAAGCCCTTTATACTGCTCCTATTTGTATGTGTGTATGATGTAGCAGAACCTGGCTCATGTGATTGTACACTTGTAGAGCTTGTTATATGATTGTAAACTTGATGCTGATCACATTGTATGTGTGTTATATGATGTAGCACTTTGATGGTTGATAATATTTGAAGTATTTTGTGTGTTTTCTGTGTGCCAATTTGAATACTAGGTATTTATTTGTGTGAAATAAAAAAATGAAGAATATTGCCTTGATGGCTAGGACCCAGCACTAGAACCTGACAATGGGGACCCACCTGACTAGTGAACTCAATTTAGAAAAAAAAGAAAAAAAATGAAATTGTTGAGACAAAAAGGCCATGGCCCAAAAATAAAAAGGCTGCAATGTTGGGCTTGGTCCATTAAGCTGACAAAAAAATCGTAGGAAAAAATATATAAATGGGCTGAATTAATGGGCTCAACCCATGTAAAACACCGAATTGGACCGGGCTGGCTCTTGTGGCACATCAGATTGCCACGTCGGATGCCTACGTGGCCTGAGGAGGTTACTAGTGACCAAAACAAAACAGTAGGAATATTTTGGTCATAAACGTCTACGACCTTCTCACAGAGAAGGTCGTTAATTTCAGTTTACGACCGCTAGCTTTTGACCATCTGTTTTTGGTCACAAAAAGGTCACAAATGGAAAATAATGACCATTCAGTGACCAATAGTCAAGGTCACAAGTTGACATATTTCTTGTAGTGATCGTCATCACCAACGATCCTCTCATCGGGAGGGGGTCAATCTCCATCAACATCTTCACCAGCACCATCTCCTCTCAAACCCTAGTTCATCTCTTGTATCCAATTCTTGTCTCTAAGTCCGGGATTGGTACCTGTGGGTTTCTAGTAGTGTTGATTACTCCTTGTAGTTGATGCTAGTTGGTTTACTTGGTGGAAGATCATATGTTCAGATCCTATATGCACATTAATACCCCTCTGATTATGAACATGAATATGCTTTATGAGTAGTTACGTTTGTTCCCGAGGACATGGGAGAAGTCTTACTATTAATAGTCATGTGAATTTGGTATTCGTTCGATATTTTGATGAGATGTATGTTGTCTCTCCTCTAGTGGTGTTATGTGAACGTCGACTACATGACACTTCACCATTATTTGGGCCTATAGGAAGGCATTGGGAAGTAATAAGTAGATTATGGGTTGCTAGAGTGACAGAATCTTAAACCCTAGTTTATGCGTTGCTTCGTAAGGGGCTGATTTGGATCCACATGTTTCATGCTATGGTTAGGTTTACCTTAATACTTTTGTTGTAGTTGCGGATGCTTGCAATAGAGGTTAATCATAAGTGGGATGCTTGTCCAAGTAAGGACAACACCCAAGCACCGGTCCACCCACATACCAAATTATCAAAGTACCGAACACGAATCATATGATCGTGATGAAACCTAGCTTGACGATAATTCCCATGTGTCCTCGGGAGCGCTTTTCTCTATATAACAATTTGTCCAGGCTTGTCCTTTGCTACAAAAAGGATTGGGCCACCTTGCTGCACCTTATTTACTTTTGTTACTTGTTGCTCGTTACAAATTATCTTATCACAAAACAATCTATCACCTACAATTTATGTGCTTGCAGAGAATACCTTACTGGAAATCGCTTACCATTTCCTTCTGCTCCTTGTTGGGTTCGACACTCTTACTTATTGAAAGGACTACGATAGATCCCCTATACTTGTGGGTCATCAATTGCTACAGAGAATGGTGGGTATGAGTCTGCTAGTGACTATGATGAGGAGACTTTGGCACTTATTACACATGAAGAACACGGTTGAGATGATTCTGATCGTGAGACGCAATACATGGCTCTTGAAGATGCTGACAGGTATGAATGTTTAGTTGCTGAATGTGTTTTGAGTGTGCAGGTCACACAAGCTGAGCAAAATCAGAGGCATAATTTGTTCCATACAAAGGGAGTTGTGAAGGAACATTCTGTTCGCGTCATCATAGGTGGAGGGAGCTGTAACAACTTGGCTAGCATGGAGATGGTGGAGAAGCTATCTCTCACCACAAGACCACATCCACATCCTTACTACATCCAATGGTTCAACAACAGCGACAAGGTTAAGGTAACACGTACTGTTCGTGTGCATTTTAGTATCTCTACATATGCTGATTATGTTGATTGTGATGTGGTACCCATGCAAGCATGTTCCTTATTACTTGGTAGACCATGGCAATTTGATAAAAATTCGGTACACCATTATAGAAATAATCAGTATACTCTTGTTCATAAGGATAGCCATATTACTTTGCTTCCTACGACTCCTGAATCCATTTTGAAAGATGATATTAATAGAGCTAATAAAGCAAAACAGGAGAAAAATAAGAGTGAAAATCAGATTGTGGCAAAAGAATTTGAGCAACAAATGAAACCTAATAATAAACCATCTAGTGTTGCTTCTGAAATTAAATTGAAAAGTGCATGTTTACTTGCCACAAAATCTGATATTGATGAGCCAGATCTCGGCAAACCTGTTTGCTATGCTTTTGTGTGCAAAGAGGCATTATTTTCATTCGAGGACGTGCCTTCCTCTTTGCCCCCTGCTGTCACTAACATTTTGCTGGAGTTCGCTGACGTCTTCCCACAAGACGTGCCACCGGAATTACCACCTATTCGAGGGATTGATCATCAAATTGACTTAATTCCCAGTGCATCGCTACCCAACCGTGCACCATACCGTACCAATCCAGAGGAGACGAAGGAGATTATGTGTCAAGTACAGGAGTTGCTCGACAAAGGTTACATACGCGAATCTCTTAGTCCTTGTGATGGTCCTATTATACTAGTGCCTAAAAAGGATGGTACGTAGCGTATGTGTGTTGATTGTAGAGGCATTAATAATATTACTATTAGTTATCGTCATCCTATTCCTAGGCTAGATGATATGCTTGATGAATTGAGTGGCTCTACAATTTTCTCCAAAGTTGATTTGCATAGTGGATACCATCAAATTCGTATGAAATTGGGAGATGAATGGAAAACAACATTTAAAACTAAGTTTGGTTTATATGAGTGGTTAGTCATGCCTTTTGGGTTAACTAATGCACCTAGTACTTTCATGAGACTAATGAACGAAGTTTTACGTGCTTTCATTGGACAATTTGTGGTAGTCTATTTTGATGATATACTGATTTATAGCAGATCTTTGGAGGAACATTTGGAACATTTACGTGATGTTTTTATTGCTCTACGTGATGCACGTTTGTTTGGTAACCTTGGGAAGTGCACCTTCTGCACCGACCGAGTATCTTTTCTTGGCTATGTTGTTACTCCACAGTGAATTGAAGTTGATAAAGCCAAGATTGAAGCTATTGAGAGTTGGCCGCAGCCCAAAATGGTCACACAAGTGAGGAGTTTTCTTGGCCTCGCTGGATTCTGTAGGCGTTTCGTGAGAGATTTTAGCACCATTGTTGCACCTCTCAATGAGCTTACAAAGAAGGATGTGCCTTTTTTTAGGGTACCGCACAGGAAGAAGCCTTCACGGTATTGAAAGATAAGTTGACACATGTTCCTTTACTCCAACTTCCTGATTTTAATAAGACTGCTGAGCTTGAATGTGATGCTAGTGGAATTGGATTAGGAGGTGTGTTATTACAAGATGGCAAACCTGTTGCATACTTTTCTGAAAAATGAGTGGGCCTAGTATGAATTATTCTACATATGATAAATAATTATATGCTCTTGTTCGGACTTTAGAAACATGGCAACATTATTTATGGACCAAATAATTTTTTATACATTCTGATCATGAATCTTTGAAACATATTAAAAGTCAAGCTAAACTGAATTATAGACATGCTAAATGGGTTAAATTCATTGAGACTTTCCCTTATGTCATTAAACACAAGAATGGTAAAGAAAATGTTATTGTCGATGCATTGTATCGTTGCTATACTATGCTTTCACAACTTGAATTCAAAATATTTAGTTTGGAGACCATCAAAGATCAATATGTGCATGATGCTGATTTTAAAGATGTAATGCAGAAGGAAGAACGTGGAACAAGTTTGTCATTAATGATGGATTTGTGTTTCATGCTAACAAGATGTGCATTCTAGCTAGCTTCGTTCGTCTTTTGTTGTTGCAGGAGGCGCATGGAGGAGGATTAATGGGACACTTTGGCGTGAAGAAGACGGAGGATATACTTGCTACACATTTCTTTTGGCCAAAGATGAGACATGATGTTGAGTGTTTTGTTGCTCGCTGCACTACATGTCAAAAAGCTAAGTCACGACTAAATCCTCATGGTTTATATATACCTTTGCCTGTACCTAGTGTTCCTTGGGAGGATATATCTATGGACTTTGTTTTAGGTTTACCTCAAACAAAGAAGGGGAGGGATAGCATATTTGTTGTCGTGGATAGGTTCTCGAAAATGGCACACTTTATACCATTTCATAAAAGCGATGATGCTGTTAATGTTGCTGATTTGTTCTTTTGTGAAACTATTCGCTTGCATGGTGTGCCAAATACTATTGTTTCAGATCGTGATACTAAATTTCTTAGCCAATTTTGGAGATGTTTATGGGCCAAGTTGGGGACTAAACTTCTTTTTAGTACTACTTGTCACCCCCAAACTGATGGACAAACTGAAGTAGTTAATAGAACATTGTCTACTATGCTTAGGGCTGTTTTGAAGAATAATAATAAAATGTGGGAAGAATGCTTGCCTCAAATTGAATTTGCTTATAATCGTTCATTGCATTCTACTACTAAGATGTGCCCTTCTGAAATTGTGTATGGTTTCCTACCTCGTGCACCTATTGATTTGTTGCCTCTTCCACCTTCGAAGAAGGTTAATTTTGATGCTAAAGAACGTGCTGAATTGATTTTAAAAATGCATGAGTTAACTAAGGAAAACATTGCACGTATGAATGCTAAATATAAACTTGCTGGAGATAAGGGTAGAAAACATGTTGTGTTTGCACCTGGAGATCTTGTTTGGTTACATTTGCGTAAGAATAGATTTCCTAATTTGCGCAAATCGAAGCTAATGCCACGTGCTGATGGTACTTTTAAGGTGTTAGAGAAAATAAATGATAATGCATATAAACTTGAGCTGCTTGCAGATTTTGGGGTTAGTCCCACTTTTAACATTGCAGATTTGAAGCCTTATTTGGGTGAGGAAGATGAGCTTTCATTGAGGACGACTTCATTTCAAGAAGGGGAGGATGATGAGGACATCAATACCATTGTTACAACCACAGCCCCTGTTGCTATACATATTGGACCAATTACTAGAGCTCACGCATGCCAATTGAATTATCAGGTACTTTTGTTTCTTGGTAACGATTCTAATGTTCATGAGAATATGATTGTGCCTAAATTGGATACATTTGTTTTGCTTACAAATGAAGGGCCTAGCTTGGACAAGAAAGATGAACCTGGGAGCAAGTTCAAGCATGGAGATGATGGCATGCGCAAGGGGAACAAGAACGGAGTTACAAGTGATGATTCCAAGACTTTGAAGCCACCATAATGAGTGCATGAAGCCTTGGACGAAATATATGATATGCCACTTCATAAATTTCGTCTAGAGGCTATTCTAGATGCTGCGTCACCTTATTTTTGGGCCAAGCCCATGTAATTTCGAAATACTTGATTATAGGCAGTTTTTAGAGTCCGTATGTGTGGGGAAACAAGAGTTAGGGTTGGTTTCGAACCCCTCCTCCAAGGGCCACGACATTCCCCCCGCTCTCCTCCATATATACAGCCCTTAGGGCATCGTTTAGACTTTAGGTTTTGTTTAGATTAAAAGTTCGCCATAGCTGCAACTTCGCGTACTTCGTTTGTGTTCAACGACCAGACCAAGATGTCACAAAACCCCACCTTGATCAATAAAGCTTTCCTCTTATGTTCACAATATCCATATTGCAATCTTAGTTTCTTGCTTGTTCTTCATTTGCCTGCAGGAAACAGACCTTCGTGGTCAGGTTGATTGTGCTCCGGCGTGGTCAATAACCTCTCGAAGTTGGTTTAACGATTGCTAAGGTGCGACGTCCTCGCACGTTCGTAGTCGGATCGTCAAAGTTGAGTTCCTCCAAAACGATAGCCACCATCTCATCGAAAGACGGGACACCTTTGCCTCTATCACCATTCAATCTCGGTGATTTACTATCGCACACGATTCATCTCTGTCGCCTCTACGAACCGTGTGTGTTCACTCACACATGCAAAAGGGAAAGAAAACCCTCGCCCACTTCGTCCCCACTCTCTCGCCGTAGACTCCTCCGCAACTCTGCACCCTAAGCTCGACGGCTGTTGGCGGCGGGCGTAGGTCATGCTCCAAAAAGCACCGGATTTCGCCTCCACCGCCTTCCGCCGCCTATCTATACCGACATTCTAGACTCTGGTCGACTGGGGTTTTCTGCGGGATTGGGCCGGGAATTTTTCTCATGGAGAAGGTAATGAACTTAATTAGCGAAATATTCACTCATCTCTTATCACAATCCATCCATCGCTGTTAATCAACCGGCGGAAATCGCCGTGGAATCATTTTTGTTCTAGCTGATTCGTGGGTGTTCATTCATGTGTCCACAGTGCGAGCACAAATCGGGCAACCGTGGTCTAGGCCAGTCGGAAATGAAGTTCTATCTCACCATTCCGGATGACTTTAGGGAGTGCTCGGTATGTTCAATCTCAACCTACCACGGTCGGCATGGCCTAAATTTGTGAACATATACTGTCTGTTGCTACATTATCTATATATTTACATCAAATCTTTGTTACATTATCTATTTTTAAATCTATATTTTTGGACTTTTATTTCATATATATATATATGTATATATATATGGATCTGTTCTATCAGTTACTCCTATATTTGCATCTTGCTCTGTTATTTCAATATATCTAATTTACGATCTTAATTTTCATTTCAAGCAGTACATCCCTTGCTTTGCAAGAACAGGAGTAGAAGGAAATCTTGGTCTTTACCTGGCTGATGACTCCCAGGATGTCATATTGACAACGTAGCATGGATTTACAATGACGGTTAGCGTAAAACTTGATAAACATGGTCACTCCTATTTTAATGCGGACCTTTGGAGAAAAATGTCTAAGTGTTATGAACTGAAAGCTGGCAATAAAATTCTAGTGCATGCACCACAGCCTCGTCTAATTAACATGGATGTTTACTTCCCCAACGTCATCAGCCGATCAAAGTCTGATCGAGGTTAGTTACCTTTAAACTTTCTCCTTGCTATCATATTACTGTTTAAGCAACCAATTGATCACTATTTAAGCAACCAATTGTGATATCATATTCTAACTCCGTTCCTAGGCAGTAACAAATTTTATTTACCAATTTATGCGCACTATATATTCTTCTGCCATGTTCTGAATAAATAATACCTTTCCACCTTTTAAGCAGGATATGTTGTATGCTAGTGAACGATCTATATGTTACTAAGCGTACCAAATTTCACTGGAAGGCCTTGAAGCATGTCATAAACTTTGTTGATAATCTTACATAGATAGCACAGCATATGAACGCTAGATTTTGGATGGGATTAATTAGACCTATGGTGCACACACTGAACAAGACCAATTGTGTGCACAAAACGCTGGTAAAAAGTCTTATTTTAATGTTGATGCTCATAAACTATATATATCTTCAATGATATGTTACAATTGTTTTTTTATTCTACATGTCAATAGAAATTGCCCCCAGTAGCAGTTCTTGGATCGATTTCCCGGCGTGGTCGAAGTACACGTGTGCCTGCTAATAACGCCAAAGTGATTGCAAGGTACTGCATTTCTTGCAGAAATGGAACCATTCAAATTAACAAGTTCTCGCTTCTCGTGGCAATGCATCCATATTGGAAAATTGGAGACACTGTTCTACTCATGATCTACCAAGGCACAGGAGGGCTCTTCCTTTTCATTGACGAGATGCCGAGTCACCATGAAGCTGCTTCCAGTGGATAGTTGTGGTTGTTGGCCCTCAGCCTCTTAAAATGTGCTAGCTGTTACTATATATGTTAAGTATGTAGATATGGACCATATGGTTGTTGGCCCTTAGCCTCTTAAAATGTGATAGTTGTTACTATGTTAAGTATGTAGATATGGACTATATGGTTGTCAAAACCGTGTTACGAAGATCCTCCTTTTGTCAAATAGTATCGTACATAGTTCATTGAGTTTAAGCGTGTGCCCGATGACCAGAAGCCATTTGCATATTAACTGTCCATATTGCAAATTCACACACATGTTAACATAAGGAAATGTATGTGTAACATACTAATCATCGCACACGAGTACTCGTTGACGCATCATGTGCGATACTACGCCACTGCAAGCAACTAGTTTGCATTTTTCAAAGTTTTTTGTACACACAGAATCGCACACAAAGTAACTGCATTGACCATCTGTGTTGTAATTTCTCATCGCAATCAGTTCATCCGAGTCGGCTGTTTGCCACGTATCACACATATCTTGTTTACACGACTCGTTTGTGTTCTTTTCGCTCATCACAAACAGTTCATCCATGTGAACTGTATGCCGCATATCACACACATCTTGTTAAGTTGAACCATTTCTGTTGTGTTCCCTAATCGAAAATAGTTCGTCCGAGTTAACCGTATGTCGTATATCGCACACACATTGATATGGCTGCTCATTTCTGTTGTTCTACCTCATCGCAAACAGTTCGACTGGATTAACCATGTGTCCTGCATCGCACACACATTGTTATGGCTGCCCGTTTCTGTTGTTCTGCCTCATCGCAGACAGTTTGAATGGATTAACCGTGTGTTCTACATCGCACACGTAACTAAAATCTGAACCGTGTTTGTTGGCTCCACCATTGCAAACGTTTTGCACCTTTTTTGACGGCTTTTTTACACCACCATTTGTGATTATTGCATTGCACACAGTTTCTTCAAAGGGTCTCTGATCGTAGTGTCGCGTTAGCAATATCCTGCAGTAGTGGTATTTACTCATACCAACTACTTTCGAATTTGAAGGATCCAATTGAAACTCCAATGGCGCAACAGGTATGTTCCAAACCTATTTCTTTAACTGGATTGATGTTCTAACTTCTTGCTCTATGTTGATTTCAGTTTCAATTGTATGAACAGTTATGTTCTCATGCGATGCACATTACAAGTGTTGCCAATGTAGTGTAGTTTCTCACACTTGTCTATGCTGCTGTGTCTTAAAAATATATGAGTTGAACTGTGTCTCTATCTTGATTTGGCAATATAAACTAGAATGATATGGACAATACAGTGTGATGCCCGGATAATTAAGCTACAGTAATTCCCTGCAAATCATGCCACGTCACCTCGGTTACTGTTGATAATCTCGCGATAGTTCAGAACCGATTCAAATTCAAAATTGAATTAAAGGCAAACATCAAAAGTTTTCAAAATTTAAAACTAAAATGTTCGGGTTGTGCCAAATAATGCATAGGTAATTGTGGTGAAGAAACCCCCACTTTTATAAAATTTTAAATACCCTTAGGTGAATAAAACAGTAGCAAAAACCAATATTTAAATGCTTTTATAATTAACAAAATACTAAACTAAATTGTTTTGGGGTAAAACCTTTTGTTGCAGTGGGTTTTAAGGTATTACTAATTTAGGGGTCATTTTAATATTAAATAAAAAATAAATGCAAAAGAAAGTAAAATAAAAACAGAAATGAAAAATAAATAAATAATAGCAAAGCAAAGCCCCCTGCGTCATCCCCTGGACCTAGTTCACTTGGGCCAGCCCAGCCGGCCCAGCTCCTCGCACCAAACGCGCCCCCTCCCTGTTCCTCGGTTGCGCGTTGCTATAGGGGCGCGTCTCTGTCGGATCGCGTCGCCGTCCCGACGGGATAAGGGCGACAGCCGCGCCCACTCGATCCCCTCTCCCACTCAGCCCCTGCTCCCGTCGCCCTCTCCTCCTCCCTCTCGCCCTCGCACTCCAGATCCGCCACAGCCGACGCTCCGTCGACATGGCCACCGTCGCCCTCGTGCTCAGCGTCGCCCCCGCCGCCTGAGAGCTTGCCAGAAGCCCCGCAATCTCTACCCCGACCACGCACGCGAGTTGTGGAGCCCCCCCCCCCAGCGCCGCCGCATCACCTTCTTCTTCCTCATCGGCTCGGCACCTCCTCCGTCGACCTCGCTCTGCGGCTACTAACTCTCTCGCCGGGCCTCCTTGTGCCCTCCCGTTGAGCCTCATGCCCTCCTCATATCTAGCCTCCCTTCTGCATCATGATCTCACCGCCGCTGCCCATCGACGCACCGCTCAACCCCGGCCTCCCCTGTGCCTGCGACCACTGCCACTCGACAAGCGCCGTCGCGTGCGTTCGAATGCACCCAGCACCGCTACGAACCGTGCCCAGCAGCCCCACCTTCGAACTCACCCGAGCCTCGGCGTCCGCCCCGCTCTTCATCGGTGACGCTGCCGCCCTCCTCCAGCCAAGCCACCGCCTCCGTTCAATGCGCCATGGAGCGGGCATTCGAAAGAGCCCACCCATGCCCCCTTACTTGCACCGTGTCGTCATTCCGGCGAGGTCCGCGCCCCTCCGCCATGTTTTCTGTCACCGGCGGTGAACCTCCGCCGCCCACTGACATGGCCTGCCTCTGGGGCCCATTTGGGTCACTGGCTGGTGGCCCTAGGGGCACGGCTGGCCTAGTTGACCATGGTCAACTTGCTGATTGGGCCGGTACCAGCAGCTGAGCAATGGCCCCCACCCGTTTAAACTAATTAAATGGGTTAATCTAATAAATATAGACTAATTAGTCATTGACAGCCCGGGCCCGCATCTTAATTATGTTGGGGAACGTAGTAATTTCAAAAAATTTCCCACGCACATGCAAGATCATGGTGATGCATAGCAACGAGAGGGGAGAGTGTTGTCCATGTACCCTCGTAGACCGTTAAGCGGAAGCGTTATGACAACGCTGTTGATGTAGTCGTACGTCTTCACGATCGACCGATCCTCAATACCGAACGTACGGCACCTCCGCATTCAGCACACGTTCAGCTCGGTGACGTCCCGCGAACTCACGATCCAGTAGAGCTCGGGGAAGAGTTTCGTTAGCACGACGGCGTGGTGACGATGTTGATGAAGCTACCGTGGCAGGACTTCGCCTAAGCACCGCTACAGTATGGCCGAGGTGGATTATGGTGGAGGGGGGCACCGCACCCGGCTGGGAGAGATCTTCGTGATCAACTTGTGTGTCTAGAGGTTCCCCTACCCATGTATATAAAGGAGCAAGGGGGAGGACGGCCGGCCCTTGTTGGCGCGCCAGGAGGAGGAATCCTCCTCCTAGTAGGAGTAGGATTCCCCTCTTTCCTACTCCTACTAGGAGGGGGAAAGGAAGGGAGAGAAAGAGAAGGAAAGGGGGTGCCGCCCCCCTCTCCTAGTCCAATTCGGACCAGAGGGGAGGGGTGTGCTGCCTGCCCTTGTCCGGCCCCTCTCCCTCTCCATTAGGGCCCAACAAGGCCCATTAACCCCCGGGGGGTTCCGGTAACCCCTCCGGTACTCCGGTAAAATCCCGATTTTACCCGGAACTCTTCTGATGTCCAAATGTAGGCTTCCAATATATCAATCTTCATGTCTCGACCATTTCGAGACTCCTCGTTATGTCCGCGATCATATCCGGGACTGCGAAGTACCTTCGGTAGATCAAAACATATAAACTCATAAAACCGATCGTCACAGAACTTTAAGCGTGCGGACCCTACGGGTTCGAGAACTATGTAGACATGACCGAGACATGTCTCCCGTCAATAACAAATAGCAGAACCTGGATGCTCATATTGGTTCCTACATATTCTACGAAGATTTTTATCGCTCAAACCGCATAACAATATACGTTGTTCTCTTTGTTATCGGTATGTTACTTACCCGAGATTCGATCGTCGGTATCCCAATACCTAGTTCAATATCGTTACCGGCAAGTCTCTTTACTCGTTTCGTAATGCACTATCCCGCAACTAACACATTAGTTGCATTGCTTGCAAGGCTTATAGTGATGTGCATTACTGAGAGGGCCCAGAGATACCTCTCCGACAATCAGACTGACAAATCCTAATCTTGATCTATGCTAACTCAACAAGTACCATCAGAGACACCTGTAGATCATCTTTATATGCACCCAGTTACGTTGTGATTTGGTAGCATACAAAGTGTTCCTCCAGTATTCAGGAGTTGCATACTCTCATAGTCATAAGAACATGTATAAGTCATGAAGAAAGCAATAGCAGTAAACAAAATGACCAAGTGCTAAGCTAACAGAATGGGTCAAGTCAATCACATCATTCTCCTAATGATGTGATCCCATTAATCAAATAACAACTCATGTCTATGGTTAGGAAACTTAACCATCTTTGATCAATGAGCTAGTCAAGTAGAGGCATACTAGTGACACTATGTTTGTCTATGTATTCACACGTGTATTATGTTTCTGGTTAATACAATTCTAGCATGAATAATAAACATTTATCATGAAATAAGGAAATAAATAATAACTTTATTATTGCCTCTAGGGCATATTTCCTTCAGTCTCCCACTTGCACTAGAGTCAATAATCTAGATTACATAGTAATGATTCTAACACCCATGGAGCCTTGGTGCTGATCATGTTTTGCTCGTGGAAGAGGCTTAGTCAACGGGTCTGCAACATTCAGATCCGTGTGTATCTTGCAAATCTCTATGTCTCCCACCTGGACTTGATCCCGGATGGAGTTGAAGCGTCTCTTGATGTGCTTGGTTCTCTTGTGAAATCTGGATTCCTTTGCCAAGGCAATTGCACCAGTATTGTCACAAATGATTTTCATTGGACCCGATGCACTAGGTATGACACCTAGATCGGATATGAAATCCTTCATCCAGACTCCTTCATTCGTTGCTTCCGAAGCAGCAATGTACTCCACTTCACATGTAGATCCCGCCATGACGCTCTGTTTAGAACTGCTCCAACTGACAGCTCCATCGTTTAATATAAACACGTATCCGGTTTGAGATTTAGAATCGTCTGGATCAGTGTCAAAGCTTGCATCAACGTAACCATTTACGATGTGCTCTCTGTCACCTCCATAAACGAGAAACATATCCTTGGTCCTTTTCAGGTACTTCAGGATGTTTTTGACCATTGTCCAGTGGTCCACTCCTGGATTACTTTGGTACCTCCCTGCTAGACTAATAGAAAGGCACACATCAGGTCTGGTACACAGCATTGCATACATGATAGAGCCTATGGCTGAAGCATAGGGAACACTTTTCATTTTCTCTCTATCTTCTGTAGTGGTCGGGCATTGAGTCTTACTCAACTTCACACCTTGTAACACATGCAATAACCCTTTCTTAGCTTGATACATTTTGAAATTTTTCAAAAATTTATCAAGGTATGTGCTTTGTGAAAGTCCAATTGAGCGTCTTGATCTATCTCTATAGATCTTGATGCCCAACATATAAGCAGCTTCACCGAGGTCTTTCATTAAAAAACTCTTATTCAAGTATCCTTTTATGCTATCCAGAAATTCTATATCATTTCCAATCAACAATATGTCATCCACATATAATATTAGAAATGCTACAGAGCTCCCACTCACTTTCTTGTAAACACAGGCTTCTCCAAAAGTCTGTATAAAACCATATTTTTGATCACACTATCAAAACGTTTATTCCAACTCCGAGAGGCTTGCACCAGTCCATAAATGGATCGCTGGAGCTTGCACACTTTTTTAGTACCCTTTGGATCGATAAAACCTTCAGGTTGCATCATATACAACTCTTCTTCCAGAAATCCATTTAGGAATGCAGTCTTTACATCCATTTGCCAAATTTCATAATCATAAAATGCGGCAATTGCTAACATGATTCGGACGGACTTAAGCATCGCTATAGGTGAGAAGGTCTCATCATAGTCAACTCCTTGAACTTGTCGAAAACCTTTCGCAACAAGTCAAGCTTTATAGACAATAACAATACTGTAAGCGTCAGTCTTCTTCTTGAAGATCCATTTATTCTCAATGGCTTGCTGATCATCGGGCAAGTCAACCAAAGTCCAAACTTTGTTCTCATACATGGATCCCATCTCAGATTTCATGGCCTCAAGCCATTTCGTGGAATCTGGGCTCATCATCGCTTCCTTATAGTTCGTAGGTTCGTCATGGTCAAGTAACATGACCTCCAGAACAGGATTACCGTACGACTCTAGTGCAGATCTTGCTCTGGTTGACCTGCGAGGTTCGGTAGTAACTTGATCTGAAGTTTCATGATCATCATCATTAGCTTCCTCACTAATTGGTGTAGGTGTCACAGGAACCGGTTTCTGTGATGAACTAATTTCCAATAAGGGAGCAGGTACTGTTACCTCATCAAGTTCTACTTTCCTCCCACTCACTTCTTTCGAGAGAAACTCCTTCTCTAGAAAGGATCCATTCTTAGCAACGAATGTCTTGCCTTCGGATCTGTGATAGAAGGTGTACCCAATAGTTTCCTTTGGGTATCCTATGAAGACACATTTCTCCGATTTGGGTTCGAGCTTATCAGGTTGAAGCTTTTTCACGTAAGCATCACAGCCCCCAACATTAAGAAACGACAACTTTGGTTTCTTGCCAAACCATAGTTCATAAGGTGTCGTCTCAACGGGTTTTGATGGTGCCCTATTTAACATGAATGCGGCCGTCTCTAAAGCATAACCCCAAAATGATAGCGGTAAATCAGTAAGAGACATCATAGATCACACCATATCTATTAAAGTACGATTACGGCATTCGGACACACCATTACGCTGTGGTGTTCCAGGTGGCCTGAGTTGCGAAACTATTCCGCATTGTTTCAAATGTAGACCAAACTCATAACTCAAATACTCTCCACCATGATCAGATCATAGAAACTTTATTTTCCACTTCACTCTAAAATTCCTTGAACTTTTCAAATGTTTCGGACTTATGCTTCATTAAGTAGATATACCCATATCTGCTCAAATGATCTGTGAAGGTGAGAAAATAACGATACCCGCCGCGAGCCTCAATATTCATCGAACCACATACATCAGTATGTATGATTTCCAACAAGTCTGCTGCTCACATCATTGTTCCAGAGAACAGTGTCTTAGTCATCTTGCCCATAAGGCATGGTTCGCAAGTACCAAGTGATTCCAAAAGTCCATCAGTATGGAGTTTCATCATGCACTTTACACCAATATGACCTAAACGACAGTGCCACAAATAATTTGCACTATCATTATCAACTCTGCATCTTTTGGCTTCAACATTATGAATATGTGTATCACTACTATCGAGATTCAACAAAAATAGACCATTCTTCAAGGGTGCATGACCATAAAAGATATTACTCATATAAATAGAACAACCATTATTCTCAGATTTAAATGAATAACGTCTCACATCAAACAAGATCCAAATATAATGTTCATGCTCAACGCTGGCACCAAATAACAATTATTTGGGTCCAAAACTAATCCCGAAGGTAGATGTAGAGGTAGCGTGTCGACGGCGATCACATCGACTTCGGAACCATTTCCCACACGCATCGTCACCTCATCCTTAGCCAGTCTTCGCTTAATCCGTAGTCCCTGTTTCGAGTTGCAAATATTAGAAAAAGAACCAGTATCAAATCCCCAGGTGCTACTGTGAGCTCTGGTAAGGTACACAATAATAACATGTATATCACATATACCTTTGTTCACCCTGCGATCCTTCTTATCCAACAAATACTTGGGATAGTTCCGCTTCCAGTGACCAGTCTGTTTGCAGTAGAAGCACTTAGTCTCAGGCTTAGGTCCAGACTTGGGTTTCTTCTCTTGAGCAGCAACTTGCTTGTTGTTCTTCTTGAAGTTCCCCTTCTTCTTCTTCTTCTTCTTCTTCTTCCCTTTACCCTTTTTCTTGAAACTAGTGGTTTTGTTAACCATCAACACTTGATGCTCCTTTTTGATTTCTACCTCCGTAGCCTTTAGCATCGCGAACAGCTCGGGAATTGTCTTATTCATCCCTTGCATATTATAGTTCATCACAAAGCTTTTGTAGCTTGGTGGCAGTGATTGAAGAACTCAATCAATGATACTATCAATAGGAAGATTAACTCCCAGTTGAGTCAAGTGATTATGATACCCAAACATTTTGAGTATATGTTCACTGACAAAACTATTCTCGTCCATCTTGCAGCTATAGAACTTATTGGAGACTTCATATCTCTCAATCCGGGCATTTGCTTGAAATATTAACTTCAACTCCTGGAACATCTCATATGATCCATGACGTTCAAAACGTCGTTGAAGTCCCGGTTCTAAGACGTAAAGCATGGCACACTGAACTATCGAGTAGTCATCAGCTTTACTCTGCCAGACGTTCTTAACATCATAAGCAGCATCTGCAGCAGGCCTGGCACCCAGCGGTGCTTCCAGGAGTAATTCTTCTATGCAGCAATGAGGATAATCCTCAAGTTACGGACCCAGTCCATGTAATTGCTACCATCATCTTTCAACTTTGCTTTCTCAAGGAGCGCATTAAAATTCAATGGAACAACAGCACAGGCCATCTATCTACAACAACATAGATAAGCAAAATACTATCAGGTACTAAGTTCATGATAAATTTAAGTTCAATTAATCTTATCACTTAAGAACTCCCACTTAGATAGACATCCCTCTAATCATCTAAGTGATCACGTGATCCATATCAACTAAACCATAACCGATCATCACGTGAAATGGAGTAGTTTTCAATGGTGAACATCACTATGTTGATCATATCTACTATATGATTCACGCTTGACCTTTCGGTCTCAGTGTTCCGAGGCCATATCTGCATATGCTAGGCTCGTCAAGTTTAACCCGAGTATTCTGCGTGTGCAAAACCGGCTTGCACCCGTTGTAGATGTACGTAGAGCTTATCACACCCGATCATCACGTGGTGTCTCAGCACGACGAACTTTGGCAACGGTGCATACTCAGGGAGATCCCCTTTATCTTCAAATTTAGTGAGAGATCATCTTATAATGCTATCGTCAATCAAAGCAAAATAAGATGCATAAAGGATAAACATCACATGCAATCAATATAAGTGATATGATATGGCCATCATCATCTTGTGCTTGTGATCTCCATCTCCTAAGAACCGTCATGATCACCATCGTCACCAGCGCGACACCTTGATCTACATCGTAGCATTGTTGTCGTCTCACCAACTATTGCTTCTATGACTATCGCTACCGCTTAGTGATAAAGTAAAGCAATTACAGGGCAATTGCATTGCATACAATAAAGCGACAACCATATGGCTCCTGCCAGTTGCCGATAACTCAGTTACAAAACATGATCATCTCATACAATAAATATAGCATCATGTCTTGACCATATCACATCACAACATGCCCTGCAAAAACAAGTTAGACGTCCTCTACTTTGTTGTTGCAAGTTTTACGTGGCTGCTATGGGCTGAGGAAGAACCGTTCTTACCTACACATCAAAACCACAACGATAGTTCGTCAAGTTGGTGCTGTTTTAACCTTCACAAGGACCGGGCGTAGTCACACTCGGTTCAACTAAAGTTGGAGAAACTGACACCCGCCAGCCACCTGTGTGCAAAGCACATCGGTAGAACCAGTCTCGCGTAAGCGTACGCATAATATCGGTCCAGGCCACTTCATCCAACAATACCGCCGAACCAAAGTATGACATGCTGGTAAGAAGTATGACTTGTATCGCCCACAACTCACTTGTGTTCTACTCGTGCATATAATATCTACGCAATAACCTGGCTCGGATGCCACTGTTGGGGAACATAGTAATTTCTAAAAAATTCCTACGCACACGCAAGATCATGGTGATGCATAGCAACGAGAGGGGAGAGTGTTGTCCACGTACCCTCGTAGGCTGTTAAGCGGAACAGTTGTGACAACGCGGTTGATGTATTCGTACGTCTTCATGATCGACCGATCCTTAGTACTGAACGTACGGCACGTCCGTGTTCAGCACACTTCAGCTCGGTGACGTCCCGCGAACTCACGATCCAGTAGAGCTTGGGGAAGAGTTTCATCAGCACGATGACGTGGTGACGATGTTGGTGAAGCTACCGTGGCAGGGCTTCGCCTAAGCACCGCTACAGTATGACCGAGGTGGATTATGGTGGAGGGGGGCACCGCACACGGCTGAGAGAGATCTTTGTGATCAACTTGTGTGTCTAGAGGTGCCCCCTGCCCTTGTATATAAAGGAGCAAGGGGGAGGCTGGACGGACCTTGTTGGCGCGCCAGGAGGAGGAATCCTCCTCCTAGTAGGAGTAGGATTCCCCTCTTTCCTACTCCTACTAGGAGGGGGAAAGGAAGGAAGAGAAAGAGAAGGAAAGGGGGGCGCCCCCCTTCCTAGTCCAATTCGGACCAGAGGGGAGGGGGCACGCTGCCTGCCCTTGGCCGGCCCCTCTCTCTCTCCATTAGGGCACAACAAGGCCCATTAACCCTAGGGGGGTTCCGGTAACCCCTCCGGTACTCCGGTAAAATCCCGATTTTACCCAGAGCTCTTCCTATGTCCAAATGTAGGCTTCCAATATATCAATCTTCATGTCTCGACCATTTCGAGACTCCTCGTTATGTCTGTGATCATATCCGAGACTCTGAACTACCTTTGGTACATCAAAACATATAAACTCATAAAACCGATCGTCACAAAACTTTAGGCGTGCGGACCCTACGGTTTTGAGAACTATGTAGACATGACCGAAACATGTCTTCGATCAATAACCAATAGCAGAACCTGGATGATCATATTGGTTCCTACATATTCTACGAAGATTTTTATTGGTCAAACCGCATAACAATATACGTTGTTCTCTTTGTCATCGGTATGTTACTTGCCCGAGATTCGATCGTCGGTATCCCAATACCTAGTTCAATCTCGTTACCGGCAAGTCTCTTTACTCATTTCGTAATGCACTATCCCGCAACTAACTCATTAGTTGCATTGCTTGCAAGGCTTATAGTGATGTGCATTACCGAGAGGGCCCAGAGATACCTCTCCGACAATCGGAGTGACAAATCCTAATCTTGATCTATGCCAACTCAACAAGTACCATCGGAGACACCTGTAGAGCATCTTTATAATCACCCAGTTACATTGTGATGTTTGGTAGCACACAAAGTGTTCCTCCGGTATTCGGAAGTTGTATAATCTCATAGTCATAAGATCATGTATAAGTCACGAAGAAAGCAATAGCAGTAAACAAAACGATCAAGTGCTAAGCTAACGGAATGGGTCAAGTCAATCACATCATTCTCCTAATGATGTGATTCCATTGATCAAATAACAACTCATGTCTATGGTTAGGAAACTTAACCACCTTTGATCAATGAGCTAGTCAAGTAGAGGCATACTAGTGACACTATGTTTGTCTATGTATTCACACATGTATAATGTTTCTGGTTAATACAATTCTAGCACGAATAATAAACATTTATCATGAAATAAGGAAATAAATAATAACTTTATGATTGCCTCTAGGGCATATTTCCTTCAAATTAAACTTAATTCGGTTAATTTAAATGTTGTTAGACAATCAGTGTATGACGTGTGGGTCCCAGCAGGACCATTGACTAGTCAACTGGTCCATGTTAATTGTTGACTGGGCAGTCAACTAGACCCCACCAGTCAGCCTAATATATGGACTTCTGGGTACACTCTCTATGTACCCATAGCATTTTACACATTTTATTTTGGATGTAAGTTAATTCAGGGAATTTAGAAAATGAATTAAAACTTCAAAAATTAATATAAAATAATCCGTAACTCGGATGAAAATACTTTGTACATGAAAGTTGCTCAGAACGATGACACGAATCCGGATACGCAGCCCGTTCGGCCGCCACACATCCCTAGCATAGAAAACACGCAACTTTCCCTCTCCGGTTCATCTGCCCAAAAATGCAAAACACCGGGAATACTTTCCCGGATGTTTCCCCCCTTCGTCGGTATTACCTGCTACCGCGTTAGGGCACGCTTAGCACCGCTTGTTGTCATGTCATGCATCGTCATGCATATGTTTGCATTATATTTATTGTTTCTTCCCCCTCTTCTCTCGCTAGACACCAAGACCGACGCCGCTGCTACCCAGTATGACTACAGTGTTGACGACCCCTCCTTGCCAAAGCAACCATGCAAGCCCCCCTATCACCAGATATCGCCTATTCTTCTCTCTACTACTCGCATTAGAGTAGTGTAGCATGTTACTGCTTTCCGTTAATCCTATCCTGATGCATAGCCTGACTTTGCTACTACTGTTGTTACCTTTACCTGCAATCCTAAATGCTTAGTATAGGATGCTACTATTCCATCAGTGGCCCTCCATTCTTGTCCGTCTGCCATGCTATACTATCGGGCTGTGATCACTCGGGAGGTGATCACGGGTATATACTTATATACATAATATATGATACTTTTGGTGAATAAAGTCGGGTCGGCTCGTAGAGTACCCGCAAGTGATTCACGGATTGGGACCGAAAGGACGTGTGTCCCGATGGCCCTCTGAGTGGACCTTTATGGCGGAGTGATAGGGCAGGTTGAGACCACCTAGGAGAGAGGTGGGCCTGGCCCTGGTCAGCGTCCGCGACTACTTCAAAATAACATGCTTAACCAGATCTTGGTATTTGATCTGAGTCTGGCCACTGGCCTATAAGCACTAACCAACTATGCGGGAATAGTTATGGGCACTCGACGTCGGGGTATCAGCCGAAGCCTTCTTGACGTCAACGACTAAGCGGCCCGCGCCAGATTGGACTGGAACGCCTGCTCTTGTATTAGGGAGGCTAGGTCTGCTTCCAGCCGCATTCGCAACATGTAGGTGTGCAATGGGCGATGGGCCCAGGCCCCATGCGTGCATAGGATTTAGACCGGCGTGCTGACCTCTCTGTTGTGCCTAGGTAGGGCTGCGATGTGTTAATCTTCTGAGGCCGGGCATGACCCAGGAAAGTGTGTCCGGCCAGAGGGATCGAGCGTGTTGGGTTATGTGGTGCACCCCTGCAGGGAAGTTTATCTATTCGAATAGCCGTGTCCCTCGGTAAAAGGACGACCCGGAGTTGTACCTTGACCTTATGACAACTAGAACCGGATACTTAATAAAATACACCCTTTCAAGTGCCAGATACAACCCGGTGATCGCTCTCTCACAGGGCGACGAGGGGAGGATCGCCGGGTAGGATTATGCTATACGATGCTACTTGGTGAACTTACCATCTACTCTCTTCTATATGCTTCAAGATGGAGGCTCCCAGAAGCATAGTCTTCGACAGGACTAGCTATCCCCCTCTTATTCTGGCATTCTACAGTTCCGTCCACAGATACTACCCATTTCATTGAAACCGATGCATATGTAGTGTAGATCCTTGCTTGCGGCTACTTTGGATGATTACTCACGGTTGCTTTGCTACTTCTTTTTTCCCTTTTCCCGGTTATTGCGATCATATGATGGAGTCCAGGAGCCAGAGGATCCAGAGGATGTTTCTACATGGAGTTCGGCTTCGAGGAGTAGTTAGGAGGTCCCAGGCAGGAGGCCTTGCCCTTTCGATTATTACTGCTTTTGTGATAACCTTCTTAAGGCAAACTTTGTTTAACTTATGTCTGTACTCAGATATTGTTGCTTTCGCTGACTATTGTGTATTCGAGTTTATGTATTCGAGCCCTTGAGGCCCCTGACTTGTAATATAAAGCTTGTATTATTTTAATTTGTGTCTAGACTTGTGTTGTGATATCTTCCCGTGAGTCCCTGATCTTGGTCGTACACATTTGCATGCATGATTAGTGTATGATCAAATCGGGGGCGTCACAAGTTGGTATCAGAGCCGACTGCCTGTAGGAATCCCCCTTCCAAACTCCTTGGCCAAAGTTGAGTCTAGTCACTGAAAAGCTTTTACTAACATGGTTGTGTGGCTTACAGGCCCACATCGCCATTTGGGTGGTATTAGGATCTTTTACTCCTCAATCATTACTCCGGGACTCTGAACTCTCTTCTATTCGGGTTAAATGAATTTTCCTAAATCTAACATTAGGATCTCCTGGTCACTTTCACCCGGAGAGCACCTCATTACCGATGATCGTCTTCTGCACCAGAAGATTCCAAGGATACTCTATGATGTTCTGTCGAGACTTTGTGGCATCTCTTTTGCAATTCCCTATCACCGATATATCCCTATGGATAAATACATACACTCATCATCCATACCTTCATTCCAAGATGCTCTTGTTATTACTAGATGCCACGGAATATTTTCCAATATCTCGAGAATCCTTTGTGCCTACTGCTAGCTCTTTTCAACGTGAATACACCTGCAAATAATTCCTTGTACTTATCGAGGATTTGTTCATCCCTAGTTGATCATGTGTTTCACAAAATTCTTTGTAATGCTATTCGGTCTTCCAAAAATCTTCAGCAGCTTATTGCTCCTGAAATTCTTGCTTGCTTGCATTATGGTGAATGACATAAGTCTCGTAATCTTATTGGCATCCCATGTCATTATCATTTTGAGTCTGTTGATTCAATATGTTGCGAATGCTCGCAATCCTTAATCAGATCCTAGAATTCATCCTTCCGGCTCAGACGTCATTTTAAACATGGTTGCATATCAAACAATCAAATTGCCATTAATTGTACCCCTAAGCCTACTCAACTTATCCATCCTTAATCAGAGCGCTTGCCTCTGATCCCTTGATTTAGAAATCATAATTCTTTTGCATTTGAGCATTGAATTAGTTAGTTGTTCCTATTCTGATCCCCTTGCATTGTTTTCTTCCTCTAGTTGTGCGTTGATGCTCACATCATCTCTGTTATGGACCGTCAGATCCTTTGTTGGATTTTATCTGACAACGACCTTCATATTCATTAACCTTGTGAGCCCTTCCTTGGATACATAATGCCTTTGGTAAATTGTATCCTCCGCTTTCTCAACCATGTTCTGCTTTTGGGCTGGTATAATTTACTCTTGAAGTTTGTGTTATATGTTCCTAAGATGCCCCGATGGGTTGAACCCATGCCTTCCCTAATAAGTGTGAACTTGTAAATTATGCAAATAATACTCTACTGGCTTTTCGTCAAATAAAATTTCAACATTACAACTTCTTTTAAAGCAAGAAGTAAATGAATGGTCATGCATTGGAGAAGTGGGAGTCGACCTTGAACTTTGTGTTCATGCCCATGGAGACGATGTAGTTATTATCATTGAAGCTTCTCATAAATTAATTATTCCCTTGGTATAAGTTGATCTTATATCTGGGATCTGGCCTTATGCACTCGTGGTTCCGACCATGTTCTCCTTTAAATACCATTTCTCAGACAAGTTTAAGCACTTGTCTTTTGTGGATCAATACACGAGTCCAACATGTACTTTCATCTACCGTCGAGTATTACACCCTGGTATCTCGAGAATATCATGGAACTGCATAACTTCTTATGGGTTCTTCATCAACTATTATTTCTCACTGAATCCAATTTTTCCTGTGTTCTGGGTTGTCGTCAACCGAGAACACCGAATAGTGAATCGAGTCCAGACTCAATAACTCTTAAGTAATTTTTGTTGCTTACGAGTTTAATAACCCTTCAAGTCATTCCTAGCCTGATCGGCTATATCATTATCGTGCTGATTTTATTTGTGCTACCTGGTTCTTAATCCTGGAGCACAACTTTTGACGATGAGCTAAGATTACATTGATCTTCCCTGTCTTAGCAAGCTTGATTCTGAGTTGGCGTCGTATCTGTGGATCCAATAATCTTTCGCAGCATCTGTCCTTTTGCTGGATGCGGTCGCTGTTTGATTGCTTCTTCGTGGAGCCTATCGACAAATTTTTCATGATCATCGTCAACATTTTGACTCCTTTCAGGATATTAATCGAGTTCATGATGATAAGTGCCATCTTCGCCCTTTAGTAATTTGAGTTACCACCGGCAACATCCTTACCTTCATATCATGACAAACTTGTTCATGATACGGATGCAACTTTCTATCCATCTTGTATCATGATCTACCTTGAAGTAATGTTGTCTGTTATGTCAAGGGTGTTGTGAGAGTTTCACCATCTCTTAGGATTCTTGATACATGGATTCTTCTCGCCATCACCATTCTTTTCTTGGTCCCCATGTTCCAACCGGAATACTGGCAATTGAACTGAGGTGTGAACTAAAAACTTCTAGAAACCCTATTGCTTTGAAGTTAATGGTCGACATTCCATTCTTAGACCATTGGTTATCGAATCACCATTCTAACATTGATCATGCTACCTAAGCCCTTATTTTGGGTGCACCTTTCAACCAGTGTTTAATTGTGTATGTTTTCCTCAAGCATACCTCATTATATCATTTGATCTGACAAATGTTATCTCCTTGTTCACCTAATTATGGAGATCCATCTTTTGGAAATCTCAGTGAATTGTCGCTGAGTTCATCAGCCACCTCCTCATCCTCTCCTTGGTTTAATGATGAACTCATGATTTAGAACTTGCTTCCGTAGTTCATCTCCAGAGAATCTTGCAACGCCATCTCGTCAAATTTTGTTGCACCCCTTCCTTCTCAGGCATCATGAGTCTGAGGTATCCTGACACCAATCAAATTTGAATCTCGGTTAGATATGATGATTGGAACATATTTCCAGGACTTATAACATCTTTACATGACCGGGTAAGGTGATATCATGCCTAGCATACCTGGCTGGAGCACCTAGTGTTATAGTTTCCTTTTCTGCAAGGTTATCCATCTTCCATGAGGAAATTGTAAGACTTATTCTATGAGTTGATCCTGATGGATCCTTTGTGTATCTAGAGTCTGACATTTTCTAGAAGACCATGCCAATGCTATCTTGAGGCATGTTTGTGGTACTCCGATCCGCAACAAGAACATTGGAAGCGCAATGCTAAACTGTTTCTTGATCATCTATCCAAACACCATTGTATGGGTAATGTCATTAAACTTCTATCCCCTTTCATAAAGGCTCTACTACGTTATATCCTGTCATGGATATCATGCTCTGCTTGCGCCTGGGAAGGAGATACACATAATACTCGTGTATACCCCTTTTCCCTTTCCATTGTTCTGTTTAATCTGATGATCACTTTTTCCTTTCCATTGTTTTGTTTAACCTTTCTTTGTAACCTGACTTAGCTGAATAGAGATAATTCCCTGCTTAGTTGAGCGCCTCGTTGTAGCACTCTGTCAGTAAAGACCCTGTTTCTTTTGTTGATGACCTTCCGGTAACCACCGATGGACAAGAACTTTGCCTATTGGTCCGCCTCATTTCAATGAGTAGGAAAATGGTTCTATTCGTCCCTCGCCCTTGGTACCGACGTTGTTGCCGACATAACTCACAAGCTACACTCTGACATGCCTTGCTTTCACGACCGTGCAATATGTCACCGCTCCTCCTACATTTAACCCACATGGTGGGCCCATAACCCACAATTCCATAGGATCGAAACCTGGCTCTCCTGCACCCCCTGTTCCCAAGGTTGTTCCTCGCGCGTGGCCTTGTATGTAATTCACGAGCCACCTTCTGAGAGATCATCAAATCTGGTATCAGACACAATACTTATTCCCGTTGCTTTGAACCCCTTTCACGCCATGTTTCACACATCGAACGATTGCCTTCCCGCTAGAAACCTCCCATGATACCTCCTTACTTTGCTCTTGATATTTTTCTTAAGTTTCAATTTGAGGGTTACTTCCACCACCTTCCCCCGATGTTATCGACCAGATAGTCGACCTTGCAGAGGTCTGTTCTCCCGGAATACTCGCCCTTTATTCTTTCGTAAGTATGATGGAGTTCCCAAAGAAAGGATGTCGACTTCATCATGATGATCTGAAGCAGAGAACTGAAGAAATCAACGTAATGGATTGACCTCTTCGAGAAGAGCAACCAAGACCGGGAAGATTCGTTAGAATTTCGTAACCAAATCTTTCCCCTTACTCCACCTCATAAATCTTGGGACGAGATTTCTTGTAGTGGAGGAGAATTGTGACACCCGGATAATAAAGCTACAGTAATTCCCTGCTAATGATGCCACGTCACCTTGGTTACCATTGATAATCTCGCGATAGTTCAAAACCCATTCAAATTCAAAATTGAATTAAAGGCAAACACCAAAAGTTTTCAAAATTTTGAAACTAAAATGTTCGGGTTGTGCCAAATAATGCATAGGTAATTGTGGTGAAGAAACCCCCACTTTTATAAAATGTTAAATACCCTTAGGTGAATAAAACAGTAGCAAAAACAATATTTAAATGCTTTTATAATTAACAAAATGCTAAAATAAATTGTTTTGGGGTAAAACCTTTTGTTGCAGTGGGTTTTAAGGTATTACTAATTTAGGGATCATTTTAATATTAAATAAAAACTAAATGCAAAAGAAAGTAAAATAAAAACAGAAATGAAATGAAAACTAAATAAATAAAATCAAAGCAAAGCCCCCTGCGTCACCCCGTGGACCTAGCTCACTTGGGCCGGCCCAGCCGGCCCAGCTCCTCGCACCGAACGCGCCCCCTCCCTGTTCCTTGGTTGCGCGCCGCTACAGGGCACGTCGCCGCCGGATCGCGTTGACGGCGCCATCCCGAGGGGATAAGGGCGACAGTCGCGCCCCCTCGATCCCCTCTCCCACTCGGTCCCTGCTCCCGTCGCCCTCTCCTCCTCCCTATCACCCTCGCGCTCCAGATCCGCTGCAGCCGATGCGCCATCAACATGGCCACCGTCGCCCTCGTGCTCATCGTCGCCCCACTGCCTCAGAGCTCGCCAGAAGCCCTGCCATCGACCGCCTCTCTACCCCGACCACGCGCGCGAGCTGGGGAGCCCCCCCAGCGCCGCCGCGTCACCTTCTTCTTCCTCGTCAGCTCGACACCTCGTCCATCGACCTCGAGCGCTCTGCAACTACTAACCCTCTCACCGGGCCTCCTTGTGCCCTCCCGGTGAGCCTCGTGGCCCCCCTCTCCCTGCGCTTCGTTGCCCCCTCCTAGCTAGCCTCCCCGCTGCATCACGAGCTCACCGCCACTGCCCGTCGACACACCGCTCAACCCCGGCCTCCCCTGTGCCTGCCACCATCGCCACTCGACGCGCGCCGTCGCGTGCGTTCAAACGCACCCAGCACCACGACGAACCATGCCCCACAGCCCCACCTTTGAATTCGCCCGAGCCTTGGCGTCCGCACCGCTCGTCGCCGGTGACGCTGCGGCCCTCCTCCGGCCAAGCCACCACCTCCGTTCAATGCGCCCCGGCACGGGCATTCGAAAGAGCCCACCCACGCCCCCTTACTTACACCGTGGCGTGATTTCGGTGAGGTCCGCGCCCCTCTGCCCTGTTTTCTGTCGCCGGCGATGAACCTCCGCCGCCCGCTGACGTGGTCTGCCGCTGGGGCCCATCTAGGTAACTGGTTGGTGGCCCCAGGGGCCAAGCTGGCATAGTTGACCATGGTCAACTTGCTGACTGGGCCAGTACCAGCACCTGACCAGTGGCCCCCACCTCCTTAAACTAATTAAATGGGTTAATTTAATCAATATAGACTAATTAGTCACTGACAGTCCAGGCCCGCATCCTAATTAAACTTAATTAGGTTAATTTAAATATTGTTACACAATTAGTGTATGACATGTGGGTCCCAGCAGGACCATTGACTAGTCAACTGGTCCATGTTGACTGCTGACTAGGCAGTCAACTGGACCCCACCAGTCAGCCTCATAGATGAACTTCTGGGTACACTCTCTGTGTGCCCATAGCAGTTTACAAATTTTATTTTGGATAAGTCAATTCAGGGGATTTAGAAAATGAATTCAAAAATTAATATAAAATAATTCGTAACTCGGATGAATATACTTTGTACATGAAAGTTGCTCAGAACGACGAGAAAAATTCGGATACGCAGCCCGTTCGTCCACCACACATTTGTAGCATAGCAAACACGCCACTTTCCCTCTCCGGTTTATCTATTCAAAAACGCGAAACACCGGGAATACTTTCCCGGATGTTTCATCCCTTCGCCGGTATCACCTGCTACCGCGTTAGGGCACGCTTAGCACCGCTCGTTGTCATGTCATGCATCGTCATGCATATCTTTGCATTATATTTATTGTTTCTTCCCCCTCTTCTCTCGCTAGACACCGAGACCGACGCCGATGCTACCCAGTACAACTAAGGTGTTGACGACCCCTCCTTCTTGCCAGAGCAACCAGGCAAGGCCCTCCTTGATCACCAGATATCGCCTATTCTTATGTCTACTGCTTGCATTAGAGTACTGTAGCATGTTACTGCTTTTCGTTAATCCTATCCTGATGCATAGCCTATCTTTGCTACTACTATTGTTACCTTTACCTACAATCCTAAATGCTTAGTATAGGATGCTACTATTCCATCAGTGGCCCTCCATTCTTGTCCGTTTGCCATTCTATACTATCGAGCCGTGATCACTCGGGAGGTGATCACGGATATATACCTATATACATAATATATGATACTTGTGGTGAATAAAGTCGGGTCGTCTCGAAGAGTACCCATGAATGATTCACGGATTGGGACCGAAAGTGATGTAGGGTGGAACCCTAGATGGCCGATCTTTCACGAAAGGAGCGGATTCCTACGAGGAACACGAAGAACATGAGGGGGAAAACAAGGGGAAACACAAGAGAAACACTCAACCAACAAGAAATAGATCACACATGTGCTAGATCCTCGGATACATGGAACGATACACGGTACATGATTAACTAGGGACGATACATAGGTAGCCGGTCTTCTCCGTGAGGAGGTCTTGAATCCACGAGGGGATCTTCCCTTAGAAAGGGGGCTTGAATCCAAAGGGATCTTCTCCGTAGAGGCCGCGGTCTCTCTCGTGGAGTAGATCCGATATGGATGAGCGTAGCTCTATCTCTCAAATGAGCTATCACAACGCTAACCCTAACTAGGAGGAGGTGGAGGAGTATATATAGTCTAGGCAAATGAAAGGGTAAGTGGCTTCGGCCCAACACAGGGGCGGGCGCACAGGCGTCGGACGTCCGATAGGTACCGGACGTCCGGTGGCTCACGAGGGTCCGGTCGTCCGGTGCATGTCGGACATCCGTCGTTTTGGCTCTGGACAGGTGGTGTCGGACGTCCGGTCGGCGTCGGTCGTCCGGGCGCTGGAGAGTGTCGGACGTCTGGTGTCTGGCGGTCGTCCGGGCGCTGGGAGTCGTCGGACGTCCGGTGGCTCCGGTCGTCCATAGATTCGGCTCGGGTCCTCAGGGGCCGGACGTCTGGGCTGGGCCGGTCGTCCGGTGGCTGTAGCTTAGCGCAGCTTCTTCTCTTGGTCCTTGTACTTGGCGTCCTCGCTAGCTGTTCCGTTGGATGTGGTGAATTCGTGGCTTTCCTCCAAGTACCTGATCATGCATAGAACACACGTTGGAGGTAGTAGCCATATCTCACATGTAGAAAGTGATGGTTCGGAGAGGAGCGAGTTCACCTTGTGTCCAATGGCGTATGTTCGAGGTCTCGTCATATGTCCACTTGGGGTTTGGAGAGTAGTCGGAGTGTACATGGGGATGAACGTGGGATGCTCCGCATCATCTCCCCTCCCTTGGGAAAGATCCGACCTCGGATCGTGATCCTTATCACCATGGAAACGGTAGTCGTGGACGGACATGTAGTTGGACGGAGTGGAAGACGTTGCGCAATCCAAGTACTCCAAGGTGTCGCCGGAGTGGTATACATGCAAAAAGAGCAAACACAAACGACACTTGGAAATACAATGGTTAGAGCACACAAAGTGTCCATCATGTAAGAATGAGTCCGTGCAACAAGATTGATCATGACAAGGTGCATGAAGCTTATCCAAAAGATATGGAAATGTATGCACAACATTCATGGTAGCAAAAGCAAGAATATGATGAATGAAACCACGGTGCAAAATGATGTCATAGTGAGACGGTTTATCAAAAGCATGAATATGGCAATGGATGCTCAATATGATGTGATCATGCAATTGATGGTAGGCAATAAGATCATGATGTATGAATATGCCATCAAGGTATATCACAACAAATTTGCTAATGAAATGCACAAGCTCATATATCATGGATGACATGGGAATACAAGATGCAACAAGGCAATCATGATGTGAGTCAATCCATGCATAAGATGCAAATTTGTCATGTGTATGATATGTCCATCGAGCATGACATGTGTGAACACAATCAACAAATATGGAGGTGTTGGTATACCAATGCTCGATGTTGTGGCATGAGTGGAGGTTCGAAGGTGCATCCAATAAATCCGAGCGCTCCTCAACTTGAAGGTCCATGGGTTCCATCTCCAATGTCGGTCCTCCATCCAATAGATGTAACATGTAGACAAGAAGAAGGAAATAACAATGAAAGAGTGACCCATCCAATATGCATATTTGAGGATGGCTCAAAGGGAAGGAGTTCACCTTTAGGAGATTCTCGCAAATGTTGGTGTTGCACATCGTGTATGCCTCCACATGAACAAATTGTATCATGACGGTATCGCCTTGTGAATCCTTCAACATGAAAGAACATGACAAACACTCGGAAAAACAAATGAGGTTAGCGGAAAACCTATCATTCGTGCGGTAAAATACCCAACAAGTGGATGCATCATGCTCATCATAAGAAAGGACAAGGGAGCATTTCATAGTATGGACGCATATGACGCAAGAACAACCAAATACAATAGGCGTAATCAAGCAAGCATGCATCACAAGTAAGGTGTCCAAGTCTCCACGATCAATAAGCATAGATGCAACAATTGGAGGCAAGCGACAATGAACAAAATATAGCATGTGAGAGGCATGAACATATACGTCATCAACCCAAGAAAGCAAGTAAGAATGGAACATGGGTGATGCGACAAAGCAAGCAATCATGTGAATCAAGGCAAGCAAGCTAGTAGTGCGAAGATGCAACGTACTAGAAGGAATCATGTCAAGTATGTCATGTGTGCAAATAGTGGTCATGAATAATGCACAAGACATATCACAAGCATGAAGGCAACATATGAGGAAAATAGCATCAATAGCATGAGGCACATGATAAACATGGCAATAGCAATAAGGATCTTCACCAAGCATGAAAATACACATAGGAGTAGCATAATGATGAATCATGGGTAGATGCAAGCAAGGGTCACTGTCGGTGTCAAAACCGGCGGATCTCGGGTAGGGGGTCCTGAGCTGTGCGTCTAGGCTGGATGGTAACAGGAGGCAAGGAACACGATGTTTTACCCAGGTTCGGGCCCTCTTGATGGAGGTAAACCCTACGTCCTTCTTGATTAATATTGATGATATGGGTAGTACAAGAGTAGATCTACCACGAGATCAAGGAGGCTAAACCCTAAAAGCTAGCCTATGGTATGATTGTTGTATGATGAAGTTGTCCTACGGACTAAAACCCTCCGGTTTATATAGACACCGGAGAGGGTTAGGGTTACACAAAGTCGGTTACAATGGTAGGAGATCTTGAATATCCGTATCGCCAAGCTTGCCTTCCACGCCAAGGAAAGTCCCATCCGGACACGGGACGAAGTCTTCAATCTTGTATCTTCATAGTCCTGGAGTCCGGCTGAAGGTATAGTCCGGCTACCTGGACACCCCCTAATCCAGGACTCCCTCAGTAGCCCCCGAACCAGGCTTCAATGACGATGAGTCCGGCGCGTAGATTGTCTTCGGCATTGCAAGGCGGGTTCTTCTCCAAATTCCGTGTACCTGCTGAATAATGTCCAATTTTCGTAATGTAGTGCACCTTGGCTTCCACGCCCAATAATGGCCGTCTTCCACGTGTTAAACGAATGCGAAAAGTCGGGTTTTTTTTACATTCACACCCCTAGCCGCATAAACGAGCCGCCTATTTAATGGGATGGGGATTCAGATCCAAACCACACCTTCTCCTCTCCACGAGTAATCATCAGAGCGCCTCCAGCAAAGGTCCATTCCAACATGGCCAGCCATCGCAGCTCCTCCTCTCGCCCTTCCAGTCCTAAACCTGGAGACTGGGAGAGGTGCTCCATCCCGCACAGCAAGCTAGTATCGCTTCAGGCTAAAGGATTTCTCCCTCAGGCCTATATGGTCCCGGTCCGAGCCGGACTCGCCACCTATAATGGCGGAGAGCAAGTGGAGAGCACCCCCAATCCCTCCAAAGGAGAGCGGGTGTGCCTCGTCCCTTTCTAGTAAGAGGACTTGGATTTCCAATTCAACCATTTCTCCGTGGGCTTCTGGAGTTCTACGGCCTCCAGCTGCACAATCTCACGCCCGCCTCCATATTGCATATCGCGGGCTTCGTCGCCCTTTGCGAGCTATTCTTGGGTGTTGAGGCTCATTTCGCGCTGTGGAAGAGGTTATTCTGCCTGGTGCCCCGCTCTCAAGAGGGGTCTATATATCAAGTGGGCGGAGCCGAAGTGTGGCGTATCGCCGGGACCGGATATCTATCCGGAACCCCAAAGAAGGCGTCCGAGGACTGGCCTTCGAAATGGTTTTATATAGATGATGTCCCGCTGCCGGATCCTATCCGGGCCGGTCTCCCCGAATTCAACAGTGCTCGAAACGCCTAAGCTGGCGTCCGCGGAGCTCTCAAAGAGAAGGCGACAGGGACGTCCTTCGCCTGATGGGCCGGATAAGACTATTGGCTCATTCCGGACTAACCATGATTGGAGTCATGGTCGCATGCATTATGCGGGGGGTGCAGCCGCTTCAATATATAGGCCACCCCATGTGGGATTTTAACGGGGAGGATGACGCCACCCGTTATGGTCGTAAGGGGCCAGCCTCAGTTGCCGCTCTAGTAAAGATCTTATCCTCTTTGTACAAGGGAGAAGAGGAGTAATTCCTTCACGTCAACCCGCAGGGCGGATTTACTATGTACAACCCTCCGAGTTGGGTAAGTGGACAATTGTGCTTGCCCATCCGTTTTATATTCCCATGATTAAATATGTAGTCTAACGACTTCAACGCAGGAACTGCGTCAGGAAGTAAAGGATAAAAACAGCCGTCCCCCACAGCCGGAGGATCCAGAACGGTCCCTCGATCCGGACTCCGAAGAGGATCCGGACATATCGGTGGAGCTGATCGACGGGGTGTTTCATCAGCTAAGCAAGGACAACACCTTGGTGGCCATTACGGCTGATTACCCAGGGTTAATTCCGGCCTCCCAGGTAACAGAGAGCAGAGTCTCATCCCCTTGAGAAGGAATCCATTCTCACGCATTTCAGTTTTCCTGACAACGACCGTGTTTTGCAGGGGAGGTTTCCGAGGCGGGAGGCCGAACCTGCGGCGGCTAGCCAACGGGGGGCCGTAGGGCCCCGTGGGGTAAAAAGGAATGTAGTCCGGACTGAGACACCGGCGCAAAGGTATAGCGCACCCTCTTTTTCCCTGGTGTTATTCCTTCAGGGCATATTAACGTTCATGCTATCTTCAGGACGAAGAGACCTCACCGGAATACATCCGGAGAGGTTGCCCATCACGCCTCCACCAGCCAGGTTCCAACACCTGGCCCGGAAGCGGAAACGAACACAAGGTGCGCACCGGATGCTCCTTCGACACAGGATGCGGACAGGCTGTCTGCCACCAATTCCGAGGTGGAGAGTGCCATGAACCACAGGCATCGCCGGACAGTTCTCCGCGACGCTTGTTTCTCCCAAGAGGCATTAGATGCCTTCAATTCGGGAGATGCGTACCTCCGTGCCGCTCAAAATGGTTTAGCCAGAGCCACGGAGCAATATGTAAAAGACATACGGGTAAAAATTTTTTTGGTAAATATATATATATATATACCAGTAGCCCCCGAGACTTGAAACAGTTAGAATAACTGATTTAAGGATCATTTCTTATGCAGGTTCTCACAGAGAAGAATACCGTACTGTCCCAGGAGCTGGAAGAGTGCGAAGCCCAACTGGAGGCCGCACTAGCCGCGGCAGGGGAGCCCAAAGAGACCCCCTCTGGTAAGATACACTTTGAAAGATTAGTATCTTGCGAAGTGCGGCGTGGGTGTAAATCAGGCAAATCATATTGCAGATGGCGCCGGACTGGATCCGGAGAGGCAACAACTCTTACGCCGGCTAAAGGCCGGTGAGAGTATGCTGACAAGGGTGAGGCAGGAGAAGAATGATCTTCAGGATGCCAACACCAAGCTGGACGTTGAACTTAAAGATGTTCGTGGCCAGCTGTCGGACTCCACTAAGGAGAATCAGCGGCTTCGACGCGGCATATTTAGTAAGTGCTTAAGCGAATCTTTGAAAGAAAAGAGTTCGGCGAGGAAGTCGACTAACAGAGTAATGTCTGTAGGTATGCTAACGGGTCGTCCTGTAGAGGAGATGCCCGGTTCTACGGGCGACCTTCTTCCCGAGCTCTCGCAACTGCACGAGCGAGTTCGGCAGGCGATGCGAGGTGTTTCCCAAGCCTTATGGCCTTCCCACTCCATGCCCGAGGGCCTTGGAGAGCTTTCGAAGAAGCTTAAGGGAGCTCGGCGGCGCTTCTGGTTGTGGAAGATATCAGCCTGCCGACAAGGCGCTAGGGAGGCCTGGGCCATGGTGAAGACGCGGTACATGAAGTCTGACCCAAACCACATGGCCGAGGTCGGACCTGTGGGGCCTGACGGGAAGGAGATCCCTGTAAGCTTAGTGTACGACCAAGTAGAATTGGCCGCCAAGTATTCCCAGCAGGACTGTAAGTTAGACAGCCTATTAGATGGTATTGAAGAGGAATACAATCAGTCAGAGTGACTATGTAATTTTTAATTGACATGTGTAATGCCTTCTAGCCGGATTGTAGATCGTTTGTCGTTGCCGACCTTTTCGCTTCAACCTCAGGACCTGACGGTCCGAAGTGTGTCCGAATACCCTACCGGTTATGTAAGAACCGGGGTATGCATGGAGACCAGGTGTAGGGGTCATTAGTGCTTTATCAGACAAGTGCCCAACTAGTTATGTTATATTACATGGTTAGTAAGAAACATCTTCTAGAGAGAATAGTTCCGTTAGGGGTTCCTTTCTCTGGGAGGCATGCCCTAAAGTGCATGTCCGGACTGCAAACGCAGGAAAATCATCTGGGGGCATATATATAAATAAGTAAAAAAGGTCATATTTTAGTTCACCGACCGAATATTCCCTTAAGAACGCTAGCTTTCGGCTTCACCCAGTCTGAGTTACACATCCGACTGATCCGGCAGTAAAAATCGCAGAGGTGCTCCCTTTACCACCTAGCCGAACAATCGGGAACGTAGGGGTAAGCACAGGAGCCAGGAAACCCAGCTTGGCCAAAACTTAAGTCATATCGATGCATATAATGGTGAAGAAAAGGTACATGCGGAAGTTTGACACATGTGGTGGGCATGAAGCCCGTATAAGTAAGCTTCTGTTAAAGAAGCCCCCAGGTTTAAGGAGCGCGAGTAGCACGTCACTTGAGGAGCCTTTAAGGGCTATAAAAGAAAAGGGGGGGGGAAGGAGAGAAATGTAAGACAGAAAATGTAAAAAATGGACAGAGGAAGGAGACAAACACAGAGTCCGGCGCTAGGCATAGAATCTTTGGAGAGGGCTGCGTTCCATGGGTTTGGCTCGAGTCGGTTATCCGACGCATCTCGCAGGCGGTATGCTCCACCAGTCAGGACTTGGTCGATTATGAAGGGACCTTCCCACTTGGGCTTCAGCTTGTCCTTTTTCTTGTCCGGCAGGCGTAGAACTAATTCGCCAACGTTGTAGTTTTTGGCCCGCACTTCTCTGCTTTGATATCTTCGAGCCTGCTGTTGATAGAATGCGGAACGGGCTTTTGCCACGTCGCGCTCCTCCTCTAAGGCGTCCAAACTGTCCTGCCGATCGAGCTCGGCTTCCCTTTCTTCATACATGCGCACACAAGGTGAGTCATGAATTATGTCGCAGGGCAAGACTGCCTCTGCGCCATACACCATAAAAAATGGTGTGTATCCGGTGGTGCGATTCGGCATGGTCCGCAGCCCCCAGAGTACGGAGTCGAGCTCCTCTACCCAGTGCGTGTTGGATTCCTTGAGGGACCGCACTAATCTGGGTTTGATGCCGCTCATGATGAGACCATTTGCACGTTCGACCGGACCGTTAGTTTGTGGGTGATAGACGGAAGCATAATCGAGCTTGATGCCCATGTTTTTGCACCAGAGTTTTACCTCATCGGCCATAAAGTTCGTGCCGTTATCGGTGATGATGCTATGGGGGACGCCATAACGGTGTACGACCCCGGATATAAAGTCTATCACAGGTCCGGATTCGGCCGTCTTAACAGGCTTGGCTTCTATCCATTTGGTGAACTTATCCACCATGACCAGTAAGTATTTTTTCTTGTGGGTTCCGCCTTTAAGGGGTCCCACCATGTCAAGCCCCCAGACCGCGAAAGGCCAAGTGATGGGGATAGTTTGGAGGGCGGTGGGTGGCATATGGCTTTGGTTTGCAAAAAGCTGGCAACCGGCGCATCGTTGGACCATGTCCTGAGCGTCCGCCCGGGCCGTCGGCCAATAAAAGCTTGTACAGAAAGCCTTGCTTACAAGGGACCGGGCTGCGGCGTGATGGCCACCGAGTCCGGCATGAATTTCAGCTAGCAGGTTCCGCCCTTCCTCTTCGGAGATGCACCTTTGAAGGACTCCGGTAGTGCTTTTCTTATAAAGTTCTCCCTCATGGACTTTATAGGCTTTAGATCGCCGCACTATACAGTGTGCCTTGTTTTGGTCCTCTGGGAGTTCCTGCCTAGTAAGGTAGGCTAGGAATGGCTCTGTCCACGGGGCGATAACGGCCATTAGTACGTGGGCTGAGGTTGTGATTTCATTGGCAGAGCCTCCGATTATGTCAGATTGTTCAGTGTCGGACAGTGCGGTTGG
The DNA here is from genome assembly GCF_003073215.2 of Triticum urartu. Lineage (NCBI taxonomy): Eukaryota > Viridiplantae > Streptophyta > Magnoliopsida > Poales > Poaceae > Triticum > Triticum urartu. The sequence goes on from NC_053026.1 coordinate 287,233,199, forward strand.
GTCCGGGCTAATATTGCCATGTTCCCCTTCCCATACTACGGATGGCTTGAACAGCCTTTCTAGGAAGATTTTGGGGGGGGGATCGCATAGCGTTTTGCGCCGATGCGTGCCAAGACGTCTGCCGCCTGATTGTTTTCTCGGGCTATATGGTGAAATTCGAGCCCCTCAAACCGAGCTGACATTTTGAGGATGGCATTGCGGTAAGCTGCCATTTTTGGATCCTTGGCGTCGAACTCTCCATTTATTTGGGATATCGCAAGGTTCGAATCCCCGGGCACCTCTAGGCGTTGAATGCCCATGGATACTGCCATCCGGAGACCATGTAAAAGGGCCTCGTATTCGGCTGCATTGTTGGAGTCCATGTACATAATCTGGAGTACATTTTGAACTGTGTCTCCTGTGGGGGACGCCAAAATGATGCCGGCCCCAAGTCCGGCCAACATTTTGGAACCGTCGAAGTGCATGATCCAGTTTGAATATGTGCCGTACTCTTTAGGGAGTTCGGCCTCCGTCCATTCTGCGACGAAGTCGGCCAAAACTTGCGACTTGATAGCTCGCCGTGGCCTATAAGTTATGTCGAACGGGAGGAGCTTGATGGCCCATTTTGCAATCCGGCCCGTTGCGTCACGGTTGTTTATAATATCGTTGAGTGGTACTTCCGATTGGAATGTGACCTCTTCGGACCTATAATTATCCGGCGTGCCGAACACCACATCTAGTGTGATTTTTCCTGCACAGCGCGCTTCCTGACTGGGGATTATTCCTCTAAAGGTTGTGCTGCTTCGCTCAATGCGGTTCCAGTCTATTTCCATTTTTTGAAGGGTTTCCTCGTAAATGAGGTTCAATCCGCTGCCTCCGTCCATGAGTACCTTGGTGAGGCGAAAGTCGTCCACTATAGGACTGAGTACCAACGCGGCTGGTGCTCAAGCTGTTCGGATTTTAGGTTCATCACTGGCATTAAAAGTAATAGCCGTGTCACTCCATGGGTTTATTGTTGCTACTTGATAGACTTCGGCGAGGCTGCAGAGTGTTCTTTTTCGCATATTATTTGATGCGAAAGTCTCGAAGACTGTTAAGACTGTACTGGAGTCTCGGAGGTGGTTTTCTGCGGCCTCCGGAATTAGGAGATCTTCGCCCTTTTTGGCCACCTGCTAGAGTATCAAACATGCTCTAAGGCTACGAGTTGGTGTGGCATCCTCTGTACTATGAATTTTACAGGGTCCATTAAGCCATCCCTCCAGTACGGTTCCATGCCCTGTAGATGGTTTTGGTTTTTTGGTTTTTAACCCGAGTGTCTGATGATGATGCACCCTTTTATTTCGGACGAGGTTTCTATTCAGGGCCGGATTGTCCCAAAATTTAGTTTCGGTTTTCCGGGCGCTTTCCATTGTACAATACTTTTGTACTATGGACGCCAAGTCAGAGAAGCGTGTAATATCACGACGACCTGTGGCGTTGAGGATTCCCTTGTCCGTGCAATTATTGCAAAAGATTGAGATTGCGTCTTCCTCGCGGCAGTCCTTTATCCTGTTCATAACCAGGAGGAACCTTGCCCAGTAATGATGTACTGTTTCTTCGGGCTTTTGCCCGATTTGGGATAGATCGCTTATGTTCGGGTGGGTGGGTGGAATTAAATCCGAAACTTCACCCAATCTAAGACTCAGAGGCCAAGGAGTTTCCGAACTCTGAAGTTTGGATTCTTGGATGTTGTCTAGTGAATCTAGCCCGTTGCCTGATTCTAAGTTCAGGTCTTGAGCTACATCCTCCCCTCCACGGGTATCCGGCTTGGAGGGATCGGGAATCCGGACGTAGCTAGTCCTTAAGATAGATGAAGAGTTGCCGCACTGTGCCTCTACCATGGCAACGTGATGGGTGACATGGGGAGAATTAATTTTCTTAGATCGGGTTTAAGCCCAACCTGGTCATAATCCGTAGTGATCCCCAAGGCGGCGATGCGATCCAAGAGCTCTTTTATGGAAGAGAGCTCCATTGGATCTAACTGCTCGACGAGTTCCGAGCTGACGTGAAGATTGCTTTTGATGACCCGAGAGGTCACCGTCGGCGCAACGACCGAACAGGCAGTCATGAGAAAACCGCCTAGCCGGAGAGTTTGGCCGACAGCCAAGGCTCCCTTAGTAACGGTGTCGTCTTTAAAGACGGGAAGAGGCATCCTTCTTGATTGCGACGGCACAGAGGAACTCTCAATGAAAGCACCAATGTCGGTGTCAAAACCGGCGGATCTCGGGTAGGGGGTCCTGAACTGTGCGTCTAGGCCGGATGGTAACAGGAGGCAAGGAACACGATGTTTTACCCAGGTTCGGGCCCTCTTGATGGAGGTAAAACCCTACGTCCTTCTTGATTAATATTGATGATATGGGTAGTACAAGAGTAGATCTACCACGAGATCAAGGAGGCTAAACCCTAAAAGCTAGCCTATGGTATGATTGTTGTATGATGAAGTTGTCCTACGGACTAAAACCCTCCGGTTTATATAGACACCGGAGAGGGTTAGGGTTACACAAAGTCGGTTACAATGGTAGGAGATCTTGAATATCCGTATCGCCAAGCTTGCCTTCCACGCCAAGGAAAGTCCCATCCGGACACGGGACGAAGTCTTCAATCATGTATCTTCATAGTCCTGGAGTCCGGCTGAAGGTATAGTCCGGCTACCTGGACACCCCCTAATCCAGGACTCCCTCAGTCACAATTGCATGGCAAAGGCATAGGAGTAAAAATAACATGCAAAGTGAACATGGGAAAATGAGCATAAGGTGACAAGTGGTAAATAGCCCATAGCCGTGTGAGACACAAGTAAAAGAGATGCGCGTAGTACTTGCGCAAAAGGAATGGTGGGAATGAAAGTCCACGGGATCCCAAGTCATCATTGCTCTCAAGAGCTCGTTTCGTCAACTCATGGGAGAAGTTGACGAGTATACGTGAGTACCTACACAAAACAAAGACAAAGGGAAAATTGTGTGTGCGTGGTAGATGTACACATCATCCATCATGATGCGCACGTGCAAGTGTTGGTTAGCACAAAATAGCCAATGCTCAAATAAATGAGATGCGTGATATAGAAACATGTCATCCACCATGAGAGGTTTGTTGTTATGTATAGCATAATGGAGACTCAAATTTTGTAATGCATCACAAGAAATATGTAGAGCATTGTTATTCATGGAATGCATATGGTGCAAACGATTATGACAACATCCAAAACAAAGCATATTTGGTACAATGTGATCATGGCATGGCATAGTAGATGAATTGCGCAAATCATGTAAAGGAAGCATGGCAATATCATCACATGAAAAACAAAAGCCAATGACCATCATCTCGTCATCTATGCCATAAGTGCAAATGGGATTTATTGTAATGGGGCATGCATAGTCACTATGTGGAGATTGGAATAATGCAATATGGGATATCTCACTCATAGCATATGACAAGGTTAATGGATTGTCAAACATGATGTGACCAAAAGAATTTTCACATGATGTCCTATGGAGCATAGCATCACAACTAGGCAAATCAACATGATCATCATCATAGTCATCATAAATTGGTAAGTCATGACATGAAGAAGTCGCACTAGCATGAAGCATGGCAATAGGTGGATCAACATCATGCAAGCAATCATTCGTGAAATAGTCCACAAGTGGGACAAGAGAAGCACCATCACCTATGTTACCTATGGAGCATCGCTCATGTGTTGTAGGTGAGGTGTCGAAGACCAAGTCGTGGTCATCTTCATCTTGATGGAACCACGTGGGGGTGCATCTTCTTCCACCATGGCCATCGTTGTCTCCATTGGAGGTATGGACTCGTCGAGGATAGGCGTGTCGTCATGTAGGAGACCTAGCACCAAAGAAGAAAACACACTAGGAGTAGAGGTTAAGTCGTTAGAAATCAAAGTGGCCTCACATGCCGTCTCAACTACCTCACTCACTAAGTGTTGTGGCTCACTCACTCCCTCTTGGATGCTCTCACTCGTATGGTTGGTGGAGTCACGCAAATGGCTCTCAACCTCACATAGGATGTGTGGCATGCTCTCAAGTGTGGGGCTAGTGGTGGTCACACTCATCCTCTCATAGGAAATGCTCTCAATGTCACGTGTGGTGGAGTCACTCGTGTCACTCATGTGGTGGTAGCTCTCCTCACATGGCAATTGGGGCATCTCATCACATGTCATTGTCGGAGAGATGTTGGTGCAATTGTCTCCATGCTCAATCATGTCGTGGTCGTAGCCGTGGATGAAGGCCGAAGATGGCACATCATCACTCTCCTCGAAGACCAAAGATAAGGTCTCATGAGCGGTCTCGTAGCTTGACTCAGAGTATGAGTCCAATATGGGCGCCGTCTTCGTGTTGTTGAAGAGGTTCGTGCTTGTTGCCGTGGTCAAAGGGGATGGCCCTTGCTCGACCTTCTTGTCGCTGTCTTGTTGTTGGAGGCCCAAATGATGTGGCACCTCGTAGCTCGTCTCCAGTACTGAAGGGAAGTTCCCATGCTCGGCCATCTTCCTTGGGGGGCTTCCGAATATGGAAGTGTCGCCCTCGCTCGTAGGTAGTCGCCTTGGACTTGATGAAGTCGATGTAGGCGTACAAGTGGGAAGTAGGCGAAGATGCCGTACGTCCAAAGGCGAAGATGCCTTGAGAACACTTGGCGAATATGCCGAAGTGGTTGATGTAGCCGTAGTGCCGTCTTTGTGGTGGTCGTCTCGCGGTCTTCTTTTGTGCTCATGAAGCTTTGACTTGGCGTGAGGTAGTGCTTGATGGGACTTGTGCACTTGCACTTGTGGAGCATCTTCATGATGATGATGTCATTGTCGTGCTTGAGCTCGTAGTAGATGTCGTTCATCGTCGTCGTGCACATGATGCTTGGAGGTGACATGCCCTTCATGATGAGATGGATCACGAGCGTGATGGTGGTCGCCATGGAGTTGTGGACGTGGACGACTTGCGCTTGTGTCGCTTGGGCGCTCCGAAGAGGATCGATGTGCTTGCCGCCGCCTTGAAAATGACGAAGGGGAAGTAGACTTGATCAAGGCCCGAATCTCCTCCATCCTTGCATCTTACTCCTCCTTTTGTGCGGAAAGCTTGTTGTCGATGTAGTCCCTTTTCCTCGCTTCGGAGTAGCGAATGTCAATGGAGAGGTTCTCGATGCACTCTCGCAATCTTGATTGTGTGCCTTGCATTTGTCGTTGTAGATTGAAGATTGACGCATTGGTGATGTAGTTGTTCACGCCATCGTTGTTGTCGAAGACCGGAGATGAAATGCCTTGCCGATCCATCACTCCAAGAGAAAAGTGTGAGTGGTAGAAAGAAAAGAACGAATACCAAATGTACCTTGATCGAAGTTGAAAGTGGATCAATGATCACTTCAATGTGGACAAGGAAATAGCACAATTGGTACCAATTCTTGTCGGTTTCTCACACCTACACAAGTAAGGCTTATGGTGGAGCTCGGTGAGGATAGTGGCACAAAAATTCGATGTAAAATGTTAGCAAGAGTCAATAATGTTGAAAGAGATTCACAAATTTGCAAGTGAAACAAGTAGACCAATAGCAATATGGGTGGCACACGGAAACGCACACACGGATAGATAAATGGGGTCGTGCAACCAAGGATGAGCTCAAAATGTGGAATCCACGGAAAATTCTCTTGTTGCACAACTCTAGAGAGACGCTAGCACGATTGCTCAATAGGCGGATACGACACTTGTGCACAACCTATAGGAGACAAAAATGCAACGACTTCTATCCCAAGTATGCTATGTATATATGGTTCCCGGTGTTATGATCCAAGATGATCTTATATGACAATGTGGTATGATGCTATGGCACTTGCTTACAAGCTTCTTTGCTCTTTCTCTTTTGCTTAAAAGCTTATTCTCTTTTTTTTGTATGGCCACTTTGCGAAATGCACAAACCAAGGTAGCAATTGTATATGCGGGAACAAACTTGAGGCACACGAGATGGTATGATACCAATATGATATGGTATGTATGCAATGTATGGTGTAGATCACTAATGTGCACAAGTAACGTTGCTGGCAATACTCAAATGGCTAGTCTCGATAGGCAAGTAAGGCAAAATTAGGCTAGAAAACACAACGGGGAGACTCCAAATTCATGATAAACCTAAGCTCTGATCTAAGATGATGTAGGGTGGAACCCTAGATGGCCGATCTTTCACGAAAGGAGTGGATCCCTACGAGGAACACGAAGAACACGAGGGGGAAAACAAGGGGAAACACAAGAGAAACACTCAACCAACAAGAAATAGATGACACATATGTGCTAGATCCTCGGATACATGGAACGATACACAGTACACGATCAACTAGGGACGATACATAGGTAGCCGGTCTTCTCCGTGAGGAGGTCTTGAATCCACGAGGGGATCTTCCCTTAGAAAGGGGGCTTGAATCCAAAGGGATCTTCTCCGTAGAGGCCGCGGTCTCTCTCGTGGAGTAGATCCGATATGGATGGGCGTAGCTCTATCTCTCAAATGAGCTATCACAACGCTAACCCTAACTAGAAGGAGGTGGAGGAGTATATATAGTCTAGGCGAATGAAAGGGTAAGTGGCTTCGGCCCAACACACGGGCGGGCGCACAGGCGTCGGACGTCCGACAGGTACCGGACGTCCGGTGGCTCGCGAGGGTCCGGTCGTCCGGTGCATGTCGGACATCCGGCATTTTGGCTCTGGACAGGTGGTGTCGGACGTCCGATCGGCGTCGGTCGTCCGGGCGCTGGAGAGTGTCGGACGTCTGGTGTCTGGCGGTCGTCCGGGCGCTGGGAGTCGTCGGACGTCCGGTGGCTCCGGTCGTCCGTGGATTCGGCTCGGGTCCTCAGGGGCCGGACGTCCGGGCTGGGCCGGTCGTCCGGTGGATGTAGCTTCGCGCAGCTTCTTCTCTTGGTCCTTGTACTTGGCGTCCTTGCTAGCTGTTCCGTTGGATGTGGTGACTTCGTGGCTTTCCTCCAAGTACCTGATCATGCATAGAACACACGTTGGAGGTAGTAGCCATATCTCACATGTAGAAAGTGATGGTTCGGAGAGGAGCGAGTTCACCTTGTGTCCAATGGCGTATGTTCGAGGTCTCGTCATATGTCCACTTGGGGTTTGGAGAGTAGTCGGAGTGTACATGGGGATGAACGTGGGATGCTCCGCATCAGAAAGGACGTTTGTCCCGACGGCCCTCTAAGTGGACCTTTGTGGCAGAGCGACAGGGCAAGTTGAGACCACCTAGGAGAGAGGTGGGCCTGGCCCTGGTCGGCGTCCGCGACTACTTCAAAATAACATGCTTAACGAGATCTTGGTATTTGATCTGAGTCTAGCCACTGGGCTATACGCACTTACCAACTACGTGGGAACAGTTATGGGCACTCGATGTCGTGGTATCAGCCGAAGCCTTCTTAACGTCAGCGACTGAGCAGGGCACACCGGATTGGGCTGGAATGCCTGCTCTTGTATTAGGGAGGCTAGGTCTGCTTTCGGCCATGTTCACAACGTGCAGATGTGCAATGGGCGATGGGCCCAGACCCCTGCGCGCATAGGATTTAGACCGGCGTGTTGACCTTCTGTTGTGCCTAGGTAGGGCTGCAACGTGTTGATCTTCCGAGGCCGGGCATGACCCAAGAAAGTGTGTCCGGCCAGAGGGATCGAGCATGTTGGGTTATGTGGTGCACCCCTGCAGGGAAGTTTATCTATTTGAATAGCCGTGTCCCTCAGTAAAAGGACGACCCAGAGTTGTACCTTGATCTTATGATAACTAGAACCGGATACTTAATAAAATACACCCTTTCAAGTGCTAGATACAACCCAGTGATCGCTCTCTCACAGGGCGACGAGGGGAGTATCGCCGGGTAGGATTATGTTATACGATGCTACTTGGTGAACTTACCATCTACTCTCTTCTATATGCTTAAAGATGGAGGCTTCCAGAAGCGTAGTCTTCGATAGGACTAGCTATCCCCCTCTTATTCTGGCATTCTACAGTTTAGTCCACAGATACTACCCATTTCCATGATACCGAAGCATATGCAGTGTAGATCCTTGTTTGCGAGTACTTTGGATGAGTACTCACGGTTGCTTTGCTACTTCTGTTTCCCCCTTTCCCTGTTATTGCGATCATATGATGGAGTCCAGGAGCTAGAGGATCCCGAGGATGTTTCTACGTGGAGTTCGGCTTTGAGGAGTAGTTAGGAGGTCCCAGGCAGGAGGCCTTGCCTTTTCGATCGTTGCTACTTTTGTGCTAACCTTCTTAAGACAAACTTTATTTAACTTATGTCTGTACTCAGATATTTTTGCTTTCGCTGACTCTTGTGCATTCGAGCTTATGTATTCAAGCCCTCGAGGCCCCTGGCTTGTAATATAAAGCTTGTATTATTTTAATTCGTATCTAGAGTTGTGTTGTGATATCTTCTCGTGAGTCCCTGATCTTGGTCGTACACATTTGCATGCATGATTAGTGTACGGTAAAATCGGGGGTGTCACATACAGTGACCATAGTACATAGATATATGTTTGTTTCATGCTATTATCCTGTCCACCTTACTACTGAACAGGTTTACCAAAATGAGTTTCGTATACTACATGCTAAACCTGTGATGTGTTTGCTTGTTTCTCTTGTAGTATGCGAACAGAATATTGGAGAAGAGCACCCCACTATGAAATGGTAGAGAAAGTAATGCAGATAAGGTTCAAGATAGTGACATAGCCCTATTGGTCTCTAAGAAAGGTGATAAAAATGATCTTGTAGACAGTGAGAAAACCCCACAGTCCTGTGTTGATGTAGTGTTCGAGTTACTGGCCAGTACCGCTGGCACAATGATGACCCACAATTATAGGGGATCTATCGTAGTCCTTTCAATAAGTAAGAGTGTCGAACCCAACGAGGAGCAGAAGGAAATGATAAGCGGTTTTCAGCAAGGTATTCTCTGCAAGTACTAAAATAAGTGGTAACAGATAGTTTTGTGATAAGATAATTTGTAACGAGCAACAAGTAATAGAAGTAAATAAAGTGCAGAAAGGTGGCCCAATCCTTTTTGTAGCAAAGGACAAGCCTGGACAAACTCTTATATAACGAAAAGCGCTCCCGACACATGGGAATATCGTCAAGCTAGTTTTCATCACGTTCATATGGTTCGCGTTCGGTACTTTGATAATTTGACATGTGGGTGGACCGGTGCTTGGGTGCTGTTCTTACTTGAACAAGCATCCCACTTATGATTAACCTCTATTGCAAGCATCCGCAACTACAACAAAAGTATTAAGGTAAACCTAACCATAGCATGAAACATATGGATCCAAATCAGCCCTTACGAAGCAACACATAAACTAGGGTTTAAGATTCTGTCACTCTAGCAACCCATCATCTACTTATTACTTCCCAATGCCTTCCTCTAGGCCCAAATAATGGTGAAGTGTTATGTAGTCGACATTCACATAACACCACTAGAGGCTAGACAACATACATCTAATCAAAATATCGAACGAATACCAAATTCACATGACTACTAATAGCAAGACTTCTCCCTTGTCCTCAGGAACAAACGTAACTAGTCACAAAGCATATTCATGTTCATAATGAAAGGGGTAATAATATGCATAAAGGATCTGAACATATGATCTTCCACCAATTAAACCAACTAGCATCAACTACAAGGAGTAATTAACACTACTAACAACCTACTAGCACCAATCCCCGACTTGGAGACAAGCATTGGATACAAGAGATGAACTAGGGTTTTGAGATGAGATGGTGCTGATGAAGATGTTGATGGAGATTGCCCTCTCCCGATGAGAGGAGTGTTGGTGATGACGATGGTGATGATTTCCCCCTCCGGGAGGGAAGTTTCCCCAGCAGAACAGCTCTGCGGGAGCCCTAGATTGGTTCCGCCAAGGTTCCGCCTCGTGGCGGCGGAGTTTCGTCCCGAAAGGTTGCTTCTGGTTTTTTTCTCGATGAAAAGACTTCATATAGCAGAAGATGGTCATCGGAGAGCCACCAGGGGGCCCACGAGGTAGGGGGGCGCGCCCTAGGGGGGCGCCCCCACCCTCGTGGAAAGGGTGTGGGCCCCCTGGTCTTCATCTTTGGCGAGGATTTTTCATTATTTATTATAAGGTATTCCGTGGAGTTTCAGGACTTTTGGAGTTGTGTAGAATAGGTCTCTAATATTTGCTCCTTTTCCAGCCCAGAATTCCAGCTGCCGGCATTCTCCCTCCTTATGTAAACCTTGTAAAATAAGAGAGAATAGCCATAAGTATTGTGACATAATGTGAAATAACAGCCCATAATGCAATAAATATCGATATAAAAGCATGATGCAAAATGGACGTATCACACAAGCTCTTCAAACTCACTGCCTAAATCACTTCGGCTTCTTCAGTCTCAGCTACAAGCTGAAAGGCATCAGTCAGCTGTGATGCGGCAAGAAGCCGAAGGACTGCGGAAGTCCCTGCAGAATTCAGATCCATACTTTATTGTGCAATAGAAAGTGCTGGAGGATTTATGCGCCAAACAAGAGAAAGTTAATAAGCTTGCTAAGCATCTTGCCAGCATTATGGGTACCCAGGATATTGTTTCTTGAGCTCTTTTGAAGTGGTTTCAGTTCTGGACTTGTTTTACTGCGGCGTTTATTTGCACTGGTCGCCAACTTTGACAACCAGTGTATATGATATGGTGCTTTGTTCCCTATATTTGCACTGGTGGCGAACTTTGATGCCTAGTGGATGTAATATGTGTAATAGCCGTGATAGCCTAGCGTAAGTTGCTTGCTTTTTTATGTCCTTGTTGTCTTGTTTATTTGTTTGCTTGTAGTCAGTGCAGTTCTTTTTCCGTGGTTTTCTAGTGGCCGCAATAAACTATTTTTTAAAACTAGGCCACAATAACCATGAGCTACATATTTAATGTAGTTACCATGGGCCTCCTATGGGCCGTAGAAACAATGGGCCTTCTAAAGGTCGTAGAAACAATGGGCCTTCTATGGACCGTAGCATCAATGGGCCTTCTACGGGCCGTATGATCGATCGGCCAAACATGGGCCAACAACGGACCGCATTATGGGCCTTAAATGGGCTAGAGTTGGAATCGTCCATAACGGGTCGTTGTTAATCAGCCGTATTTGATGACGCTATGAAAACAGCCTAACGGATTAACGGGCCACAAACGGGCCGACTGTAACCACGGGCTGACTTTGGCCCACAATCAGAAAAGGCCAGTAACAAACCGTAAGTAACCGAATGCTGGAAATGAGCCCAAGGATAAATGGGCCCTGAGAAGGCCGAAAGATAACATGGCCTTGAAAGGGCCCATTCGAATAATGGGCCATTAATGGGTATAAAGCGATGTATTGTTCATTACGACCAGTTTCACCACGGGTCATTAATGGGCCAAGAGTTACAAAGTGCCTCATATGGGCCAAAAGACGTCATGGGATAGAGATGGGCCGGAAGTTACAATGGGCTGGAGTCATATTGGACGGCCCAGATGACGCTACTGGGCCTAATTCTGATAGGCTGTAACATGCCCTGGGTTAGCAGGCTGTAAATGGGCTATGTGCGAACAGGCCGTTAACATGCTTTCCATGGGATGGCCTTTCCAAACGGGCCGGCCTGTTCACAAGAATGGGCCTCTGTTGGTCCGTGCCACATGTCGACGTATCATTGGCGCATTCTGTCCAATGAGTGGATGACATCTATCCCAACGGTGAGCCGACACATGTTTCCTCCAGCCGACGATAATTTTACACGTGGAAAATCCCATTGGTCTAGGATATTAACGGGTTATCGGATCCAAACCGGAACCCGATAGCTTAATGGCGACCCATTATAGTGGATGCCACATGTCGGTCACCCTTGACGAAAGCACTTCTATGACACGCGATTTATCATCATGGAAGTGGACACTTCTGTGATGATAATTTTGGTAATGTCATGGAACACTTCTACGACAGCATATGTATGACTATCTTGATTCTGTCATGAAATCGTCATGGATGAACATGCATGACAGAAAACATGAGCTACTATGACAAACACGTATCATCACAGAAGTGTATTTTTTTGTTGTGGAGGACTTAACCGACATGCTAGATTACACCTCCGAAGACATCGATGACACGGACGACGATGCCGGAGACGTACAAGGCCAAGACCCGCCGTTCACCGGACGTTGGACGGCCACCTCCACACATGACGTGTATATGGTAGATACACCCAAAGAGGATGACGGTGAAGGCAGGAAGGATCTGGCTGAGGACAAACCTGCGGAGGCACCACCGAAGCATCAATGCCAGCGATGCCACTCAAAATCACGTCATGAAAAGGACAGTAATACTGGCACCGGAGAAAATAACACTCCAGAGAACGCCAAAGACCCCGAAGCCCCCGTCGAGGCCACATCCAAACAGGATTGTGTGGAGGAGGGGCAAGTTAACCCCGATGATCCGGTCGGGAATGAGGATTCGGAAGGTAGCAACTATCTACCGCTCTCCAAGGATGACGTCAGCCTCGGCAACGAAGATTTCATCGTGCTAGAGGAACCCCTCGAGCAGGAGCGCTTTAAGAGCCAACTAATCGCCACTGCAAGAAGCCTAAAAAAGCAGCGGCAGTGGCTCCAAGCCGAACAGGATACACTCAACGACAGATGTACTTAGGTCCTAGCTGCCGAAGAATATGGCCTCCAACGCCCAACAAAGAGTTATCTGAAGCATCGGCTACTACCACAATTCGACGACGAGGCCTTCGAGCCAATACTGTCAAAACATGACCACACTGATGAACCAGACCGGCCACCACGTGGGCGAGATAAAGCGACCACCTACACCGAGCACCAAACCGTACCACCTTGCCGTAGGGGCAGAGAGACAGTAGCTCCAGGATACACCTACGACCTACGACAAGACCTCAGCAACAGAGGAGGTCAAACCAGATCAATCTATGGATCAAGGGGGGGGCCTTCGTGAGAAGACGACCGTCAAGCCTGGCGCAATAAGCAAAACCTCACTAGGGCCGAAAACCGCATACGAATGTCATCCGAACTCCGTCGTGACGTTACGCGATACAGAGGCTCCGCACACCCCTTATGCTTTACCGATGAGGTAATGCAGCACCAGCTCCCAGAAGGGTTTAAACCCGTAAACATCGAATCATACAACGACACAACAGATCTCGCGGTATGGATTGAAGACTTCCTTCTCCATATTCACATGGCCTGCGGTGACGATCTCCACGCCATCAAATACCTCCCCTTAAAACTGAAGGGACCAACACGTCACTGGCTAAATAGCCTCCCAGAGAACTCCATTGGTAGATGGGAAGATTTGGAAGACGCCTTTAGAGACAACTTCCAAGGTACCTATGTCCGGCCTCCGGACGCTGATGACCTCAGTCATATAGTCCAGCAACCCGAAGAGTTGGCCCGAAAACTCCGGACCAGGTTCTTAATTAAAAAGAACCAAATTGTCGATTGTCCGGACGCCGAAGCCCTAGCGACTGTTAAACACAGCGTCCGTGATGAATGGCTCTCCCAACACCTCGGCCAAGAAAAACCAAAGTCCATGGCAGCTCTTACCGCACTCATGACCCGCTTTTGCGCGGGAGAAGGTAGCTGGCTAGCTCGTAGAAGCAACAACACCAGCGACCCTGGCACCTCCGAAGCAAGAGATGGAAATGGTAAGCCACGACGCAACAAACACAAATGTCGAAGCAACAATGAAGATACCAAAGACACGGCGGTCAACACCGGATTCAGTGGCTCTAAACCCGGTCAGCGAAAGAAGCCATTCAAAGTAAACAAAGATGGTCCATCCAGTTTTGACAGAATACTCGATCGGCCTTGCCAGATTCATGGCACCCCTAACAAGCCTGAATCATACCAACAGAAATTGTTGGGTCTTTAAACAGGCTGGTAAGCTAAACACCGAACATAAGGGGGAAGGGCCGCCTAGCGAGGATGACGATGAGCCTCGCCCAACAAACACAGCGGGGCAAAAAGAAATCCCCCCCGAGGTAAAAACAGTGAATATGATCTGCGTCACTCATATCCCTAAGCGGGAGCGCAAGCGTGCCCTAAGGGACGTCTATGCCATAGAGCCAGTCGCCCCAAAATTCACCCCATGGTCGGCATGTCCGGTCACTTTTGACCACAGAGACCATCCGACCAGTATCCATCAAGGAGGTTCGGCAGCATCGGTCCTCGATCCAATCATCGACGGATTCCATTCTCACGCGAGTCCTCATGGACGGCGGCAGCAGTCTTAACCTGCTTTATCAGGACACTATCCGTAAAATGGGTATTGATCCATCAAGGATCAAGCCCACTAAAACCACTTTTAAAGGAGTAACACCTGGCGTAGAGGCCTGCTGCACAGGGTCAATAATGCTGGAGGTAGTCTTCAGCTCACCTGATAAATTCCGAAGCAAAGATTTGATCTTCGACATCGTCCCCTTCCACAGTGGTTATCATGCACTGCTCGGACGAATCGCTTTCGCCCATTTCAATGCAGTCCCGTGATACGTCTCCAACGTATCTATAATTTTTGATTGCTCCATGCTATATTATCTACTGTTTTGGACTATATTGGGCTTTATTTTCCACTTTTATATTATTTTTGGGACTAACCTATTAACCGGAGGCCCAGCCCAGAATTGCTGTTTTTTGCCTATTTTAGTGTTTCAGATAAATACAATATCAAACGGAGTTCAAACGGAATAAAATCTTCGGAAACGTGATTTTCTCACCGAACGTGATCCAGGAGACTTGGACCCTACTGCAAGGGATCAAAGAGGTGGTCACGAGGGTGGGGGGCGCCCCTCCCTAGGGCGCGCCCCCTGCCTCGTGGGACCCTCGGTGCTCCACCGACGTACTCCTTCCTCCTATATATACACACGTACCCCCAAACGATCAGAACAGGAGCCAAAAAACTAATTCCACCGCCGCAACTTTCTGTATCCACGAGATCCCATCTTGGGGCCTGTTCCGGAGCTCCGCCGGAAGAGGGCCGTCATCACGGAGGTCTTCTACATCATCCTAGCCCCTCCGGTGAAGTGTGAGTAGTTTACCTCAGACCTTCGGGTCCATAGTTAGTAGCTAGATGGCTTCTTCTCTCTCTTTGAATCTCAATACAGAGTTCTCCCCCTCTCTTGTGGAGATCTATTCGATGTAATCTACTTTTTGCGGTGTGTTTGTTGAGGTCGATGAATTGTGGGTTTATGATCAAGTCTATCTATGAATAATATTTGAATCTTCTCTGAATTCTTTTATGCATGATTGGTTATCTTTGCAAGTCTCTTCGAATTATCCGTTCGGTTTGGCCAACTAGATTGGTAGTTCTTGCCATGGGAGAAGTGCTTAGCTTTGGGTTCGATCTTGCGGTGTCCTTACCCAGTGACAGAAGGGGCAGCAAGGCATGTATTGTATCATTGCCATCGAGGATAACAAGATGGGGTTTATTTCATATTGCATGAATTTATCTCTCTACATCTTGTCATCTTGCTTAAGGCGTTACTCTGTTTTTAACTTAATACTCTAGATGCATGCTGGATAGCGGTCGATGAGTGGAGTAATAGTAGTAGATGCAGAATCGTTTTGATCTACTTGTCACGGACGTGATGCCTATATACATGATCATGCCTAGATATTCTCATAACTATGCTCAATTCTGTCAATTGCTCAACAGTAATTTGTTCACCCACCGTAGAATACTTATGCTCTTGAGAGAAGCCACTAGTGAAACCTATGGCCCCTGGGTCTATTCTCATCATATCAATCTCCATCACTTTTATATTGTTTTGCTATTTATTTTGCTTTTTATTTTTACTTTGCATCTTTATATCAAAAATACCAAAAATATTCTATCTATCCGATCTCACTCTCGTAAGTGACCGTGAAGGGCTTGACAACCCCTAACCGCGTTGGTTGCGAGTAGCTATCGCTTTGTGCAGGTATGAGGGACTTGAGCGTGGGCTCCTACTGGATTGATACCTTGGTTCTCAAAACTGAGGGAAATACTTACGCTACTCTGCTGCATCATCCCTTCCTCTTTGGGAAAAACCAACGCGAGCTCAAGACGTAGCATCCCACACTATGCCTATCTAAAGCTTAAGATGCCCGGACCACGTGGTGTTATAACGGTCAATAGAAACATGGAGTGCTCCCTCCATATCGAGGAGCATACCGCGGCCCTCGCAGCTGAGGTACAGGGTGGCCTTATCAAGATGAATACTTCATCAACCATCAAACCCCCGGACACGGTCAAACGAGTCCAATCCACCTTGTAGTATGACAGTTTGGTTCATCCAGAACTTGATTAGCAATTCGGCCTCCGTCTAAACCCCCAACTAATCACGGAATATGTACCGCGTGTACATAACTACGCACTAAAAATACCATGGGCAAGGATGGAGGCACACTAAGGACAAAGTCCTCAATACGGCTCGACCCTATTTGGACCTTCATTTTCTTCCTTTTTCTCTTTTTTCTTCTTTTCCAGGTTCTTTAAAACCCAAGTCACTTTTCGGTGGTACAAATGGCCCTTTCCCAGGTCCCTTCTGTATAGCTGATCGTTGATCCTCTCAAAGGGTCCTACACCAAGGTGAAAAGCGGCGCAGACGTGCGGCAGGGTGTCGAAAGGATCTTCAAGACCACCTTTTTTAGGACATGTATATAGCTTTCCATTGTTCTCAAATTCTTGGCATGTAAAATAGCCTTGATGATTATGGCATTCTCTGTAAGAACACGTTTGACGTATCAATTAGACTATAGCGAAAATAGTTTTGTCCAACCTTATTCGGTATTGGCTTATTTCATAATCTATATTCCGTCTTCACGATGGATTGACATATACACCCCGGCACAAATTGCCAGGGGCTCTATTCAGCCACATATATTTTTCAAAAACAAAAAAATCTGAACACTTTTATAGTATATTTCGGCGTCCCGAATAGTGCATTATATGCATCGGCTCCAAATCATGTCTTTGGTCAATAGTTGGGTTGCCCGGCTCCTATGGTTACCACCTTACGTTCCGCTTGTTCGGCTAAGGTAGTAAAGGGAGAACTACTGCGATTGTGTTTCTGGCTCATTCGGTCAAACACCTCCTTAGAGAAAGCCGAAAACTGACTGTCATGATATAGCGAGAACGGGTCAGCGGTTCGGTGACTTCTTTTGTGATTTTTTCCGTATTATACGAAGGACTGGCCTCCACCCGGTCATGCGCCTAAAGCATCCAAGTTTGCATAGGCGAACGAACACGAGGGGCTAGCCTATAGTCCCATTGTCAAACTCCTATGGCTAAGTGAGAGTGATAAAGCCGCATAGTCTGATTGCCTGGTTCGCTGACACCTCCTTCACGGACCAAGACGTTGGGTCAAGTGTGCTCATGTGCTATTCAGAATACCCTCGTAGTATCTACATGGGGGCTGAAGCCGACGACTGGCAAACTTTCAGAAATAAATACGGCCACACAGGAGGAAAATAATTTCAGATAAAAGCACAAGTTTATTACAAATGCCTTGTTTCATAACACAAAGTCTAGGCAGCCCGGATACACTCATTCAAACATAATATCCTTCGAGCATTGACCCCCTATTAAACAGGCGCCCTCTAGGACGTCCTTGAAGTATCGCTCCGGCTTGCTGTAGTCCTTGCCCTCGGGTGGACCCTCAACTGCCACGGCGGCGGTCTTCATCTTCGTACATTGCATCTTGACGCGGGCAAAGGCCATCCGCGCACCCTCTATGCACGTCGAGCACTTCACAGCTTCAACTCAGGGCAGGGCGTAGCCGAGTCGCTTGACCAAGCCGAAGTAGCTGGTCGGAATGGGTCCGGCTGGCCATAGCTGGACTATGATGTCCTTCATGGCCAAACCGGGCATCCCATGCAGCTCCGCCAACTGCATCATCTGGTTGTTCAGCAGCACTGGCCTTTCTGGTGCCAGGTACTGGGACCAAAAGAGCTTCTCCGTGGTGTTTCCCTCCTGAGACCGGAAGAATTGCTAGGCGTCGGTGTCGGATCACGGGTTCCGGCAAAACCCTCAAGGTTCGAACACTGGGGTGCACACAAAGATTCCCCCCTACCGATCCCTTCCTAGGTTTGCTAAAATCTTACGGACTACTCGACGAACTCACAACACAAGGGACACAAGATTTATACTGGTTCGGGCCACCATTGTGGTGTAATACCCTACTCCAATGTGTGGTGGTGGATTGCCTCTTGGGATGATGATGAATAGTACAAGGGGAAGAACAGACTCCTGAGGAGAGGTGTTCTTGTGCTTGGTGAACTTGTGGTTGTGGATCGGAATCAGCCCTCCTTTTTTCTAGATATGGTGGTGGCTAGTCCTATTTATAGAGGCCCTGGTCCTCTTCCCAAATATTGAGTGTGAAGGGAGCCAACAACGGCCAATTTGAAAGGGGACAACTAGTACAACTTATCCTGACAAAAGTGGTCTTTGCCTGCAAAAGGCTCTGGTGGTGACGCCGCCTTGGGCTCCATGATGACCTCCGTCTTGCCGTCCTTCTGGTCTTGGTCTTGTTGCACCAATATGGAAACCTTTGCTTGATGCCTCGGTACTCCGCGCCTGCGCTTGCCCCCTTAGCACCAAAGAGGAAACAAGGACACTGTGCGCTGGCTCCCGCCTGGTGCTAGCCTGGTCTCGATCGTCATGGCTCACGTCATGAGAACCTCGCGAGGTTTTCCCTGCCTTCATCTCTCCGCCCCTCGCGAGCCAACCTGGTGAGGCCGCTCCTGAGGAGGTCTTGCGTTGTCCGCCTCGCGAGGCTTGGCCCCTCGCGAGGGTCTTAAATGCCTTACTGATGAAGATGGGCCATATGGGCCTGCTAGCAAAGCCACACCATGGGCCGCAGGCAAGCAAGTCTGGGGACCCCCGTCCCCAGAACACCGACAGTAGCCCCCGGGCCCAAGGCACGCTCGGGCTTGGCTTCGAGGCAAAGCCAAAGGTCTAGGGAGGAGCGCTGTGGGCGCCAATAGCCTATGGCCTTGGTCGATGTGTGGCGGTTGATTGGACGTGGGCGTCTCCGCTTCCTCACGCTTCCTTGGAGTCCGCCTGGCTATGCGGCCCCCGCCACATACACAATTATTCTTCCATCGCCCACGCCTTACTCCCCCGGTTCCTCTGCTTCCCCAAGACTCTGCTCCTCCTCTCCAATCTGACATGTGCTCTGCCTGCTTCATCGCCATGGCGCAGAAACAAGCACACAAAGGGAAGAAGCCTCTGTCTTCGCCAAGTGCGCCTCCAGCCGTCGAGCCCACAGTTGGCCGATCACTGGTGCTCAACGATGAGGCCCTTGGCATGGTGCGTACCATGCTTGCTACCAGCTTCAACGAGTGGGGAAAGACGGTGGCTTGGCCTATGTCTCACGCTCGCATTGACCGGGCAGCCACCGAGGCCCCAGTCTTCATCGATGCTCTTTGGGCCGGCCTGATTCCCCCTTCTCCGCCTTCTTCAACATGGTGCTTGAACATTACCAGATCCACATGTTGCATCTCGACCCCCAATCCGTGACTCTCCTTGCCGTCTTCACCTTTGTTTGCGAGGCCGTGGCAGGCATTGCTCCTTCTGTGGCTCTTCTCTGTCACTTCTTCTCGTTGCACCTGATTGATCCTCGGCAGAGCTTCGGATGCCTGAGATTTCAGGACGTGGCAGCGACGGCCGGCGATGGGATCGACTTTGAACTTCCACCATCCACGAGCGAGTTTCGAACATGGTGGGTTTTTGTTGATGCCGGAGTGCTCAGCCCCTTGCTCTCTTCTCCGTCAGCGCCCACTGTTCCCAACTCCGGCTTGTGCCACCAAAGGCTTGCCGATCCTCGCCTTGTCCCAGTCTGGCTCAAGTTGAGGTGGCTCAAAGACCTTGGTGTGACTGCGCCTAGGGTGGTGAAGGAGTTCGTCCGGCGCCGAATCGCTCCGTTTCAGCGCCACTCCTGGCCGATGTGGCCCTTGCTCAATAGCGAGGACCACACGAGACTTCAAGAGACTGGGCTCCCTCTCGAGGCGCGGCAAATGGTGCTCGAGGTCCTGACGGGCGTCTCATCGCCAGACGATATGCCAAGGAATAGTTGCCTTCTGTACCACTGCTTGAACAAGCAGACCTTCGCGGAGCAGATGTCCTCCTTCGACGAGCGGGGGCTACGCCCAGTCGGTCTGGTGGGGCCTCGTGAGAACCCTGTCGACGTGGTTCCCCTCCTTGCTGCCATCATTGTGATCGAACCAGATGTGGATCCAAGGGGGCGAGCACCGCTGGGGGCCGATGGTGAAGGAGCCGAGATGCTGATGCCTCCCAGGGCTCCCAAGGCGTCATCCTCGGGAACCCGCGATCCTTTCCCTAGGGCTGCAGTTGAGGTGGCGATGCAGCCTGCGTCTCCTGAGCCCGGGGCTCCTGAGGCCTTGGCAAGTCACTGCGAGGCAGAGCCCGATAGCTCCCCTAAGCTTGGCGCTTCTGAGGCTGCCCCCCATGTCGGCTGCCATGTCCAGCGCTTCGGTCGGCTTTGCATGGACTTCGAAGAACTCCGCAAGAGGATGGGATCCACGAGCTACGGCAGCGACACATTTGGGTCATTAAAACGAAGGAAGTACATCGCTGTTGGCGAGTAAGTACCTCATCTTGGTGATCTTCTGCGTGTTGCTTTCCTTCCTGACGATTGTCTCCTCAGGACCCCTTCTGCCAAGGCCGCAAAATCTAATGAGAAGCAGCTTCCTCTCGCCCTGTTTCCCTCACCATACTCGAGTGCCGCAGGCTCGTGCGCTGCCCACGGCGTGGGGTCAACCGTGGGAGTCGACCTGTCGTCAAGGTGTCTTGAGCTCGCGCCTTCGTCGTCCCTTCTCGGTAGCCTTTCTTGGAGCACAACAAGCGTACCAAGGGCTCCTACCCTGGTCGTGGACGACGACTGGTTGGCTTCGATCCTGGGGTCCTCTTCAAACAGCAGACCTCAATTGGCTAGGGCCCCTCGTGAGGCCCGGCTGATGCCTGGGGCAGCACCAGCCCCCAGCCCCCTGCCGGGAGGAGGTGCGCCGCTTCACGTCCCGCCCGAAGCCCCCGTGGTGGAGGACGAGGTGGGCCGCGCGCTTGAGTTTGAGCGCGAACGAAGCATCGTTCGCCACGAGCTCTTTCGGGAGGCGATGGGCGCGATGAACCGGCTTGGTGAAGAGCTCGTGGATGTGGACGCACGCCTCGTGACCGAGGGTCTTCGGCTGGTGGAGGAGGGGCGTAAGCCAAAGGTGGCCATCAACCTCGGGCACCACCAACGCGAGCTTGATAATGCGAAGGCCGAGGCATCCCTCGCGACCTCGCGCGAAGCCTGCTCCCAAGCCTTGGAAGAAGCTTGGGAAGCTGACCACCACCGCGAGGCCGCGGAGGAACGCTCGCGGGAGCTCCAAGCCTGGAACGCCTCCTTGGAGCAGCAGGTGGATACGGGTAAAGCCATCCTGGCATCAATGAGAGGGACGCCCGCCAAAGAGGAAGAGGTCCGGAGGCGCGAGGAAGCCCTGGCGCTGGAAGCCGTGGAGCGCAGCCTCGAACTTGAGGGGCCAGAGACAAGGGAGTGTCAAGTTGCCCAAGCGGAGGATGTCGTTGGCGCGCGCGAGGCTAGGGCCCAGGAGGAGGTCGATCGCCGGGTGGCCGAGGCTCGCGCCGGTCTTGAGGATAAGTTCGGCCTGAAGTTGAAGCTCGTAGAGGCTGAGGCTGTAGGTAGGACCACTGCCCTCAAGTCCAGGTTGGTCAAGGTGGAGCGGCGCGAGGAGGCCGCCGCAGCCGCCCTGGCCTCGGCGCAGGCTGAGCTGGCCTTTGCCCGCGCCGAGCTGCTCCCTCTCCGGCAACGGGTCGCCGACACCGAGTCCGTTGCGTAGCAAAACAGGGAAGAAGTGCTTCAGCGGCAGACGTTCGAGCGCGTGCACGCTCCCATGGTCCAGGACCTCAGGAACCGGGCCAACACCGCCCTTGGCCATATTCGTGATGAGAATGCTCCTCATCCCCACGCCAACGACTACGCCAGCCAGCTCCGCTTCTTCGCCGGCGTGGTGACGCGCCTGCAGAACCGTTACGAGAGGGCTTGCCAGCTTGTTGAAGAGAGGAGTCATAGCCTGCTCGGGCGCGCATTCTCCCGAGTCTTCAGCTATCTCCATAACGCCGATCCCAACTTCAATTTCGACGCCGCCATTGCTCCCGTACCCGAAGCCATCCAGGGTGACCTGGCGTGATGGGTTGAAGACAACGTGGATGCGCTGGTCAGGGCCTTCACTTCTTATGACGACGGGGTGGTAGTCGTGGCTGCAAAGGTGACGTGGTCGATGATGGCGATGGCGGCGCCGAAAGAGGTGATGGTGATGCCAATGATACGGCAGCGATGCCAGTGACACGCCCGAGGGTGATCCTGGGGACGAGGCGAGCGACCTGTCCAATTGACTCCGTGCTTCTCACTTGTTTGCCCTGCACGTAGAAGCTCAGGCGCGGCCCCAGAGGTTGTAAGAGCATTTTGGGAAGGGGGCCCTCATGTAAATATACTACTGCCTCTATCCCTTTAGGTTGAATTGAATATGTGTCTTTATGAACTCACGTATGCTGGGGCAAGGTTGCTATTGCGGTTTACCTTAGCCTGGATGAGCCCAAAACCGTCTCATGAGATTGTGGGTTTCTGGGAAGCTCCTGAGGAATTCGTCGACACGCCCGAGGGGGCCGCGTAATAAGCGAGCGCCAGCCGCGGTGCGACACGTGTGTGGCTCGTGTGCTTCATGCCCAGCCCCGCTCGTGAGGGGCCCGCGAGGGGGGAGCGACAGGCGCGAACTCCGAAATAAGGCAAGAACCAGACTGCGAGAAACAGCTTGAACGAGAAAAAGGCATCCCCCTTGCGCGCACCAATAAAAATTCAACTTCAACTTAAATCCGAATCCAGAAGGCAAGGCTATAGAAAGGAGATCCAAAGCAAATGACCGCGTCCGGCGCCTAGTCTAGTCTTCTGGTCTTCGAGTCTTCTCACCAGCGCGGAGCTAAGTGCTGCCACTATGACGTGGGAGGGAGCCCCCGAGGCCCGAGGGCGGCACTCCTGAGACTCCAGGGCGTGTACAGCCCCACTAATTTAGGAATCATTTTAATATTAAATAAAAACTAAATGCAAAAGAAAGTAAAATAAAAACAGAAATGAAATGAAAACTAAATAAATAAAATCAAAGCAAAGCCCCCTGCGTCACCCCCTGGACCTAGCTCACTTGGTCCGGCCTAGCCGGCCCAGCTCCTCACACCGAACGCGCCCCCTCCCTGTTCCTTGGTTACGTGCCGCTACAGGGCGCGTCCCCGCCGGATCGCGTCGACGGCGCCGTCCCGAGGGGATAAGGGCGACAGCCGCGCCCCCTCGATCCCCTCTCCCACTCGGTCCCTGTTCCCGTCGCCCTCTCCTCCTCCCTATCGCCCTCGCGCTCCAGATCCGCTGCAGCCGACGCGCCATCAACATGGCCACCGTCGCCCTCGTGCTCATCGTCGCCCCACTACCTCAGAGCTCGCCAGAAGCCCTGCCATCGACCGCGCACGAGCTGGGGAGCCCCCCCCAGTGTCGCTGCGTCACCTTCTTCTTCCTCATCAGCTCGGCACCTCGTCCGTCGACCTCGAGCGCTCTGCAGCTACTAACCCTCTCGCCGGGCCTCCTTGTGCCCTCCCGGTGAGCCTCGTGGCCCCCTCTCTCCCTGCGCTTCGTTCCCCCTCCTAGCTAGCCTCCCCGCTGCATCACGAGCTCACCGCCGCTGCCCGTCGACACACTGCTCAACCCCGGCCTCCCCTGTGCCTGCGACCACTGCCACTCGATGGGCGCCGTCGCATGTGTTCAAACGCACCCAGCACCACGACGAACCGTGCCCCACAGCCCCACCTTCGAATTCGCCTGAGCCTTGGCGTCCGCACCGCTCGTCGCTGGTGACGCTGCGGCCCTCCTCCAGCCAAGCCGCCGCCTCCATTCAATGCGCCCCGGCGCGGGCATTCGAAAGAGCCCACCCACGCCCCCTTACTTGCACCATGGCGTGATTCTGGCGAGGTCTGCGCCCCTCCGCCCCATTTTCTGTCACCGACGATGAACCTCCGCCGCCCGCTGATGTGGCCTACCGCTGGGGCCCATCTGGGTAACTGGTTGGTGGCCCCAGGGGCCCAGCTGGCCTAGTTGACCATGGTCAACTTGCTGACTCGGCCAGTACCAGCACCTGACCAGTGGCCCCCACCTCCTGAAACTAATTAAATGGGTTAATTTAATAAATATAGACTAATTAGTCACTGACAGTCCAGGCCCACATCCTAATTAAACTTAATTAGGTTAATTTAAATATTGTTACACAATTAGTGTATGACATGTAGGACCCAGCAGGACCATTGACTAGTCAACTGGTCCATGTTGATTGCTGACTAGGCAGTCAACTAGACCCCACCAGTCAGCCTCATAGATGAACTTCAGGGTACACTCTCTGTGTGCCCATAGCATTTTACACATTTTATTTTGGATTTAAGTCAATTCAGGGGATTTAGAAAATGAATTCAAAAATTAATATAAAATAATCCGTAACTCGGATGAATATACTTTGTACATGAAAGTTGCTCAGAACAACGAGACAAATTCGGATACGCAGCCCGTTCGTTCGCCACACATCCATAGCATAGCAAACACGCAACTTTCCCTCTCTGGTTTATCTATCCGAAAACGCGAAACACCAGGAATACTTTCCCGGATGTTTCATCCTTTCGCCGGTATCACCTGCTACCACGTTAGGGCACGCCTAGCACCGCTCGTTGTCATGTCATGCATCGTCATGCATATCTTTGCATTATATTTATTGTTTCTTCCCCCTCTTCCCTCGCTAGACACCGAGACCAACGCCGATGCTACCCAGTACAACTACGGTGTTGACGACCCCTCCTTCTTGCCAGAGCAACCAGGCAAGGCCCCCCCTTGATCACCAGATATCGCCTATTCTTATGTCTACTGCTTGCATTAGAGTAGTGTAGCATGTTACTGCTTTCCGTTAATCCTATCCTGATGCATAGCCTATCTTTGCTACTACTATTGTTACCTTTACCTGCAATCCTAAATGCTTAGTATAGGATGCTACTATTCCATCAGTGGCCCTCCATTCTTGTTCGTATGCCATTCTATACTATCGGGCCGTGATCACTTGGGAGGTGATCACGGGTATATACCTATATACATAATATATGATACTTGTGGTGAATAAAGTCGGGTCGGCTCGAAGAGTACCCACAAATGATTCACGGATTGGGACCGAAAGGACGTTTGTCCCGACGGCCCTCTGAGTGGACCTTTGTGGCGGAGCGACAGGGCAGGTTGAGACCACCTAGGAGAGAGGTGGGCCTGGCCCTGGTCGGCGTCCGTGACTATTTCAAAATAACACGCTTATCGAGATCTTGGTATTTGATCTGAGTCTAGCCACTGGGCTATACACACTAACCAACTACGCAGCAACAGTTATGGGCACTCGATGTCGTGGTATCAACCGAAGCCTTCTTAACGTGAGCGACTGAGCGGCGCACGCCGGATTGGGCTGGAATGCCTGCTCTTGTATTAGGGAGGCTAGGTCTGCTTTTGGCCGCGTTCACAACGTGCAGATGTGCAATGGGCAATGGGCCCAGACCCCTGCGCGCATAGGATTTAGACCGGCGTGTTGACCTTCTGTTGTGCCTAGGTAGGGCTGCAACGTGTTGATCTTCCGAGGCCGGGCATGACCCAAGAAAGTGTGTCCGGCCAGAGGGATCGAGCATGTTGGGTTATGTGGTGCACCCCTGCAGGAAAGTTTATCTATTTGAATAGCCGTGTCCCTCGGTAAAAGGATGACCCAGAGTTGTACCTTGATCTTATGATAACTAGAACCGGATACTTAATAAAATACACCCTTTCAAATGCTAGATACAACCCAGTGATCGCTCTCTCACAGGGCGACAAGGGGAGGATCGCCGGGTAGGATTATGCTATACGATGCTACTTGATGAACTTACCATCTACTCTCTTCTATATGCTTCAAGATGGAGGCTCCCAGAAGCGTAGTCTTCGACAGGACTAGCTATCCCCCTCTTATTCTGGCATTCTACAGTTCGGTCCATGGATACTACCCATTTCATTGATACCGATGCATATGCAGTGTAGATCCTTGCTTGCGACTACTTTGGATGAGTACTCACGGTTGCTTTGCTACTTCTCTTTCCCCCTTACCCCATTATTGCGATCATATGATGGAGTCCAGGAGCCAGAGGATCCCGAGGATGTTTCTACATGGAGTTCGGCTTCGAGGAGTAGTTAGGAGGTCCCAAGCAGGAGGCCTTGCCTTTTCGATCGTTGCTACTTTTGTACTAACCTTCTTAAGACAAACTTTATCTAACTTATGTCTGTACTCAGATATTGTTGCTTTCGCTGACTCTTGTGTATTCGAGCTTATGTATTCGAGCCCTCGAGGCCCCTGGCTTGTAATATAAAGCTTCTATTATTTTAATTTGTGTCTAGAGTTGTGTTGTGATATCTTCTCGTGAGTCCCTGATCTTGGTCGTACACATTTGCGTGCATGATTAGTATACGGTCAAATCGGGGGCGTCACATACAGTGACCATAGTACATAGATATATGTTTGTTTCATGCTATTATCCTGTCCACCTTACTATTGAACAGGTTTACCAAAATGAGTTTCGTATACTACATGCTAAACCTGTGATGTGTTTGCTTGTTTCTCTTGTAGTATGCGAACAGAATATTGGAGATGAGCACCCCACTATGAAATGGTAGAGAAAGTAATGCAGATAAGGTTCAAGATAGTGACATAGCCCTATTGGTCTCTAAGAAAGGTGATAAAAATGATCTTGTAGACAGTGAGAAAACCCCACAGTCCTGTGTTGATGTAGTGTTCGAGTTACTGGCCAGTACCACTGGCACAATGATGACCCACAAGTATAGGGGATCTATCGTAGTCCTTTCGATAAGTAAGAGTGTTGAACCCAACAAGGAGCAGAAGGAAATGATAAGCGATTTTCAGCAAGGTATTCTCTGCAAGTACTGAAATAAGTGGTAACAGATAGTTTTGTGATAAGATAATTTGTAACGAGCAACAAGTAATAAAAGTAAATAAAGTGCAGCAAGGTGGCCCAATCCTTTTTGTAGCAAAGGACAAGCCTGTACAAACTCTTATATAAGGAAAAGCGCTCCCAAGGACACATGGGAATATCGTCAAGCTAGTTTTCATCATGTTCATATGATTCGCATTCGGTACTTTGATAATTTGACATGTGGGTGGACCGGTTCTTGGGTGTTGTTCTTACTTGAACAAGCATCCCACTTATGATTAACCTCTATTGCAAGAATCCGCAACTACAACAAAAGTATTAAGGTAAACCTAACCATAGCATGAAACATATGGATCCAAATCAGCCCCCTACGAAGCAACACATAAACTAGGGTTTAAGATTCTGTCACTCTAGCAACCCATCATCTACTTATTACTTCCCAATGCCTTCCTCTAGGCCCAAATAATGGTGAAGTGCTATGTAGTCGACGTTCACATAACACCACTAGAGGCTAGACAACATACATCTAATCAAAATATCGAACAAATACCAAATTCACATGACTACTAATAGCAAGACTTCTTCCTTGTCCTCAGGAACAAACGTAACTACTCACAAAGCATATTCATGTTCATAATCAGAGGGGTAATAATATGCATAAAGGATCTGAACATATGATCTTCCACCAATTAAACAAACTAGCATCAACTACAAGGAGTAATTAACACTACTAACAACCTACTAGCACCAATCCCCGACTTGGAGACAAGAATTGGATACAAGAGATGAACTAGGGTTTTGAGATGAGATGGTGCTGATGGAGATGTTGATGGAGATTGCCCTCTCCCGATGAGAGGAGTGTTGGTGATGACGATGGCGATGATTTTCCCCTCCAGGAGGGAAGTTTCCCCAGTAGAACAGCTCTGCCAGAGCCCTAGATTGGTTCCGCCTCGTGGCGGCGGAGTTTCGTCCCGAAAGGTTCCTTCTGGTTTTTTTCTCGATGAAAAGACTTCATATAGAAGAAGATGGTCATCGGAGGGCCACCAGGGGCCCACGAGGTAGGGGGGCGTGCCCTAGGGGGGGCGCCCCCCACCCTCGTGGAAAGGGTGTGGGCCCCCTGGTCTTCATCTTTGGCGAGGATTTTTCATTATTTATTATAAGGTATTCCGTGGAGTTTCAGGAATTTTGGAGTTGTGCAGAATAGGTCTCTAATATTTGCTCCTTTTCCAGCCCAGAATTCCAGCTGCCGGCATTCTCCCTCCTTATGTAAACCTTGTAAAATAAGAGAGAATAGCCATAAGTATTGTGACATAATGTGAAATAACAGCCCATAATGCAATAAATATCGATATAAAAGCATGATGCAAAATGGACGTATCAACTCCCCCAAGCTTAGACCTCGCTTGTCCTCAAGCGAAAGCCGATAACAATAAATATGTCCCCATGTTTAGAGGTAGAGGCGTCGATAAAAATAAAATACGGACATGAGGGCATCATGATTTTTGTCATAACAGCAACATATATAGATATTGTCATATGATTACTTATGTTCAAGTGATGATCTATTCACAATGCAAAAGTATGAATCAGAAACCTTATTGAGAACCAACAAACTATAACCTCAGTCATCGAAGCAATTGCAATTTATCATAACATCAGAAAGAGTCTATGTCAGAGCTAAAAAGCAAGTCCACATACTCAACTATCATCTAGTCCTTCATAATTGCTAACACTCACGCAATACTTGTGGTTACGGAGTTTTAATCGGACACAGAGAAAGATAGGGGCTTATAGTTTCGCCCCACAACCTTTTACCTCGAGGGTAATGTCAACGATAATAACTCATGTCCCCCTACATCCAATTAGATATATTTATCAGGTTCTTTCCAACATGCTGGGCTTGCCAAAGGATAAAATGAAAAAGGAAAGGTGAAATCACCATGACTCTTGCATAAGGTAGAAGGTAATAATAAAAGATAGGCCCTTCGCAGAGGGAAGCAGAGGTTGCCATGCACTTTTATGGTTGGATGCACAAAATCTTAATGCGAAAGAACGTCACTTTATATTGCCCCTTGTGATATGAACCTTTATTATGCAGTCTGTCACTTTTATTACTTCCACATCAGAAGATCGTATAAAGCTTATTTCTCCCACACTAATAATACATATTTAGAGCAATTTTTATTGCTTCGCACCAATGACAACTTACTTGAAGGATCTTACTCAATCCATAGGTAGATATGGTGGACTCTCATGGAAAAACTGGTTTAAGGGTATTTGGAAGCACAAGTAGTATCTCTACTTGGTGCTGATAATTTGGCTAGCATGAGGGGGAAAGGCAAGCTCAACATGTTGGATGATCCATGACAACACACTTTATCTCAGATATAAGAAAACATAACCCATTACGTTGTCTTCCTTGTCCAACATCAACTCTTTAGCATGTCATATTTTGATGAGTGCTCCCAATCATAAAAGATGTCCATAATAGTATATTTATATGTGAAACCTCTCTTTCCTTATTACTTCCTATTAATTGCAACGATGACCAAAGCTATGTCTTCCAACTCCCAACAACTTTTAATCGTCACACTCTTTCTATGTGAAGTCATTACTATCAATAAGATCAATATGAACTCTTTGTTTCTTCTTATTCTTTTTCTCTTTCCTTTTATTCACCCAAGATCATAGAAAGAAGATCAAGCCCTTGACTCAACACTAATCTTTATTATATAGCTCACGGACTCGTACATAGAGAGATCATAAGGCAAAACTCAAAACTAGATCATGCCATAAACTTTATTCTACTAGATCAAAATACTACTAATAGGATTGAACTAAGGAAAACGGTAAAGATAGGAGTTGTGATTGTGATACGATACCGGGGCACCTCCCCCAAGCTTGGCTGTTGCCAAGGGGAGTGCCCATACCCATGTTATTATGTCTCCTTCTTTGTTGTTGGTGAAATATTATTGGCGATGATTCCTCTCAGGATACGATTCTCCTCCTCGAGCTTGTTGACTTGCTGCTTGAGGTCCATTGTTTCCTTACGAAGCTTTCCTATGACAGCTAAAGCTCCTTGCACCCAAGGGTGTTTCATTACTGCGGGAGAACAAGTGACACTCCTCTTCATATTTTCATAAGAAAGAAATTTAACATTGGAAGGGATAACCGAGTTTGGAATAGTTGAGCTCTGTAGTTCCCCCATCGTGAACCCATCTCGGAAGCAAGAAGTGACTTCTTGATCCTCCATGGCATCTACCCTCATTATGTCAGCCTCCATCTATTCCTCCGTTGCTGGCCCAAAGTGGTCAGGGCCGCTGTTTGCCCTTGGTTCCGGTGCCGGATTAGATACCCGGCTCTCCCTGACTGACTCTTGAGAAGACATCTTGCTCTAATCTGCAGCAGCAACAGCTCGAAACAAAACAGAGGATATTTGCGTGATACCGGAGTCAAAACCTTCGGGAGAATATATAGTGAATTTTTACTGACCAAAATACGTATCGTGCAAGAAAACGGAGTCCGAAAGGCACATGAGGTGCTCATGAGGTAGAGGGCGCGCCCAGGGGGGTAGGGCGTGCCCTCCACCCTCGTGGGGCCCTCGTGTCCTTCCCGAACTGCTACTTAATTTTCTATTTTTCTAAATATTCCAAAACGGAGAAATATTGCCTTAAAAATTGTTTTGGAGTCGGTTTACTTACCGTACCACATACCTATTCCTTTTCAGAGTCTGAAATGTTTCGGAAAGTGTCCCTTATGTATTCCTCTGGGGTTACGGTTTCAATAATATTGGTTTCAATATTTATGGGATTACCTGAGATATAATGTTTAATTCTCTGACTGTTTACCACCTTCGGATTTGTGCCTTCGAAGTTGTTGATTTTTATGGCACCGGAACGATAGACCTCCTTGATAACATAGGGGCCTTCCAATTTAGAGGGAAGTTTTCCTGCAAAAAATCTTAAACGAGAGTTGTATAGCAATACATAATCACCTACATTAAACTCACGCTTTTGTATCCTTTTGTCATGCCATCTTTTAACCTTTTCTTTAAACAACTTGGCATTTTCATAAGATTGGGTTCTCCATTCATCAAGTGAGCTAATATCAAATAACCTCTTTTCACCGGCAAGTTTGAAATCATAGTTGAGCTCTTTAATAGCCCAATATGCCTTATGTTCTAGTTCGAGAGGTAAGTGACATGCTTTTCCATATACCATTTTATACGGAGACATACCCATAGGATTTTTATATGCAGTTCTATAGGCCCATAATGCATCATCAAGTTTCTTGGACCAATTCTTTCTAGACCTATTGACAGTCTTTTGCAAAATTAATTTGAGTTCTCTATTACTCAATTCTACTTGACCACTAGACTGTGGGTGATACGGAGATGCAATTCTATGATTGACGTCATATTTAGCAACCATTTTACGGAAAGCACCATGAATAAAATGTGAACCACCATCAGTCATTAAATATCTAGGGACTCCAAACCTCAGAAAAATAACTTCTTTAAGCATTTTAATAGAAGTGTTATGATCAGAACTACTAGTTGGAATAGCTTCTACCCACTTAGTAACGTAATCAACAGCAACTAAAATATGTGTATATCCATTAGAGGCAGGAAAAGGTCCCATATAATCAAAGCCCCAAACATCAAATGGTTCAATAACAAGTGAATAATTCATAGTCATTTCTTTACGTCTACTAATATTACCAATTCTTTGACATTCATCACAAGATAGGACAA
The DNA here is from genome assembly GCF_003073215.2 of Triticum urartu. Taxonomy (NCBI): domain Eukaryota; kingdom Viridiplantae; phylum Streptophyta; class Magnoliopsida; order Poales; family Poaceae; genus Triticum; species Triticum urartu. The sequence continues at coordinate 287,265,006 of NC_053026.1, forward strand.
ACTTACGGGCATCCTTGAAGAGAGTAGGCCAATAAAAACCGGATTGCAATACCTTATGTGCAGTTCTATCAACCGCGTGGTGTCCTCCATAAGTTTCGGAGTGGCACTTGCGTAGGATCTGTTCCTGTTCATGCTCAGGTACACAACGTCTAATAACACCATCTACTCCTTCTTTATAAAGATGTGGGTCATCCCAAAAGTAATGTCTCAAATCATAGAAGAACTTTTTCTTTTGTTGGTATGTGAAACTAGGTGGTATAAATTTAGCAACTATGTAATTAGCATAATAGCATACCAAGGGGTACTACGAGAAGCACTTATGACATTTAATTGTTCATCAGGAAAGCCATCATCAATAGGTAGTGGGTCATCAAGAACATTCTCTAACCTAGATAAGTTGTCTGCAACGGGGTTCTCAGCTCCTTTTCTATCAACAATATGCAAATCAAATTCTTGTAGCAAGAGAACCCATCTAATAAGTTTAGGTTTAGCATCTTTCTTTTCCATAAGATATTTAATAGCAGCATGATCAGTGTGAATAGTCACTTTAGAATGAACAATAGAAGGTCCGAACTTATCACAAGAAAATACAACTGCTAAAAGTTCTTTTTCAGTAGTAGCATAATATCTTTGAGCATTGTTTAGAGTCTTACTAGCATAATGGATAACATTTAATTTCTTATCAACTCTTTGCCCTAGAACAACACCTACATCATAATCGCTAGCATCACACATAATTTCAAAGGGTAAATTCCAATCAGGTGGCTGAACAATAGGTGCAGAGACTAATGCTTTCTTAAGTATTTCAAATGCTTCTACACAATCATCATCAAAGACAAATGGTATATCTTTTTGTAATAAATTAGTCAGAGGCCGAGAAATTTTTGAGAAGTCCTTAATGAACCTCCTATAAAATCCGGCGTGACCAAGGAAACTTCTTATACCTTTGATGTCCTTGGGACATGGCATCTTTTCAATAGCATCAACCTTGGCTTTATCAATTTCAATACCTCTTTCAATAACTTTATGCCCCAAGACAATACCCTCATTAACCATAAAGTGGCACTTTTCCCAATTCAAGACAAGATTAGCTTCTTCACATCTCTGCAAAACCCGATCAAGATTGCTCAAGCAATTATCAAAAGAAGATCCATAGATGGAAAAGTCGTCCATGAAAAGCTCACAAATCTTTTCACAAAAGTCAGAGAATATAGCCATCATGCATCTTTGAAAGGTAGCGGGTGCATTACATAAACCAAAAGGCATACGTATATAAGCAAAAGTACCAAAAGGGCATGTAAAAGTAGTCTTTGATTGATCTTTAGCCGACACAGGTATTTGAGAGAAATCGGAATAACCATCTAGAAAGCAGTAGTGTGTATGTTTGCTTAATCTTTCTAGCATTTGATCGATAAAAGGTAAGGGGTAATGATCTTTCTTAGTAGCCTTATTTAATTTGTGGAAATCAATTACCATCCTATAACCTGTAATAATTCTTTGTGGAATCAATTCATCTTTATCATTAGGAACAACAGTAATACCTCCCTTCTTAGGGACATAATGAACAGGACTTACCCACTGACTATCAGCAATGGGATAAATTATACCTGCCTCCAGAAGCTTTAGTATTTCTTTTCATACCACTTCTTTCATTTTAGGATTCAGACGTCGTTGAGGATCACAAACTGGTTTGGCATCTGCTTCCAAATTTATTTTATGTTGACATAGAGTGGGACTAATGCCCTTAAGATCATCAAGAGTATATCCAATAGCAGCACGATGCTTCTTCAGAGTTTTCAATAATCTTTCTTCTTCATGCTCTAAAAGGTTAGCACTAATAATAACAAGATATATCTTGTTTTCATCAAGATAAGCATATTTAAGATTATCAGGCAACGGTTTAAGCTCAAACACGGGATCACCTTAGGTGGAGGGGGATCCCCTTCAACAGGCAAATTGTGTTTCAGAATAGGTTCCTGTTTAAAGAATACTTCATCTATTTCCCTTCTTTCATTCATAAACATATCATTCTCATGGTCTAGCAAATATTGTTCTAAAGGATCACTAGGAGGCACGGCAATAGAAGCAAGACCAATAATTTCATCCTTACTAGGCAATTCTTCTTCACGGTGTTTTTTACTAAATTTAGAGAAATTAAACTCATGATTCATATCATCTAAGCCGACAGTAACAACATCCCTTGTGCAATCTATGGTAGCATTAACAGTATTCAAGAAGGGTCTACCAAATATAATGGGACAAAAGCTATCTTGTGGGGAACCAAGAACCAGAAAATCAGCAGGATATTTAGTTTTCCCACACAAGACTTCAACATCTCTAACAATTCCCATTGGTGAAATAGTATCTCTATTAGCAAGTTTAATAGTGACATCAATTTCTTCTAACTCAACAGGTGCAATGTCATGCATAATTTCTTTGTATAAGTCAATAGGTATTGCACTAGCACTAGCACCGATATCACATAAGCCATGATAACAATGATCTCCTATTTTAACAGAAATAACAAGCATGCCTACCACAGGTCTGGGTTTATCTGTATCACGGGGTTTAGCAATTCTAGCAGTTTCATTACAGAAGTAAATAACATGCCCATCTATATTATCAGACAAGAGATCTTTAACAATAGCAATATTAGGTTCAACTTTAACTTGCTTAGAAGGTGTATGTGTTTTAATATTGCTTTTACGAACCACAGTTGAAGCTTTAGCATGATCCTTTATCCTAACAGGGAAAGGTGGTTTCTCAAAATAACAAGTAGGAACAATAGGATCATTATAAGTGACAGTCTTTTCTTCAACTTTAATAGGTGCAACTACTTTTACTTCTATGGGAGGATGATATTTAAACCACTTCTCCCTAGGGAGATCAACATAAGTAGCAAAAGATTCACAGAAAGAAGCTACTATCTCAGAATCAAGTCCATATTTAGTGCTAAATTTACGGAAAATATCGGTATCCATAAAAGATTTAACACAATCAAACTTAGGTGTCATACCTAACTCCTTACCTTTGTCGAGATCCCAATCTTCAGAGTTGCGTTTAATTCTATCCAATAAATCCCATCTAAATCCAATAGTCTTCATCATAAAAGAGCCAACACAAGAAGTATCGAGCATGGTGCGATTGTTTTCAGAAAGCCGAGCATAAATTTTTTAAAGAATTGTTTCTCTTGGGAGCTCATGATTGGGGCATGAATATAACATTGATTTAAGCCTCCCCAAGATTAAGCAATGCTTTCTCCTTCGTGAGGCCAAAAATTATATATATAATTGTGATCACGATGAACAAGATGCATAGGGTAATACTTTTGATGAAATTCCAATTTCAATCTTCTATAGTTCCATGATCTCGTATCATCACATAGCCTATACCATATCAATGCATCTCCCTTCAAAGATAAAGGGAAGACCTTCTTCTTAGCAACATCATCGGGTATACCTGTAAGCTTAAATAATCCACAAACTTCATCCACATATATTAGGTGTTCATCAGGATGCTTTGTTCCATCTCTTGTAAAAGGATCAGCTAGCAGTTTTTCTATCATACCCGAAGGATACTCATAAGGAATTTCATTTTCAATAAGTTCAGTAGGTTGAGGAGCAACTCTTTGGTCTGCTGGTCGGGGTGAAGATACCCCGAACAAGCCCCTCAGAGGATTACTTTCCATAGTAACAAGTGACAGTAAATTTCAGCACACTATATAAATTTTTCCTTACCAAATTCCACCTACCAAAGGCGCTTCACTCCCCGGCAACGGCGCCAGAAAAGAGTCTTGATGACCCACAAGTATAGGGGATCTATCGTAGTCCTTTTGATAAGTAAGAGTGTCGAACCCAACGAGGAGCAGAAGGAAATGATAAGCGGTTTTCAGCAAGGTATTCTCTGCAAGTATTGAAATAAGTGGTAACAGATAGTTTTGTGATAAGATAATTTGTAATGAGCAACAAGTAATAAAAGTAAATAAAGTGCAGCAAGGTGGCCCAATCCTTTTTGTAGCAAAGGACAAGCCTGGACAAACTCTTATATAAGGAAAAGCGCTCCCGAGGACACATGGGAATATCGTCAAGCTAGTTTTCATCACGTTCATATGATTCACGTTTGGTACTTTGATAATTTGACATGTGGGTGGACCGGTGCTTGGGTGCTGTTCTTACTTGAAAAAGCATCCCACTTATGATTGACCTTTATTGCAAGCATCCGCAACTACAACAAAAGTATTAAGGCAAACCTAACCATAGCATGAAACATATGGATCCAAATCAGCCCCTTACGAAGCAACACATAAACTAGGGTTTAAGCTTTTGTCACTCTAGCAACCCATCATCTACTTATTACTTCCCAATGCCTTCCTCTAGGCCCAAATAATGGTGAAGTGTTATGTAGTCGATGTTCACATAACACCACTAGAGGCTAGACAACATACATCTCATCAAAATATCGAACGAATACCAAATTCACATGACTACTAATAGCAAGACTTCTCCCTTGTCCTCAGGAACAAACGTAACTACTCACAAAGCATATTCATGTTCATAATCAGAGGGGTAATAATATGCATAAAGGATCTGAACATATGATCTTCCACCAATTAAACCAACTAGCATCAACTACAAGGAGTAATTAACACTACGAGCAACCTACTAGCACCAATCCCGGACTTGGAGACAAGAATTGGATATAAGAGATGAACTAGGGTTTTGAGATGAGATGGTGCTGATGAAGATGTTGATGGAGATTGCCCTCTCCCGATGAGAGGAGCGTTGGTGATGACGATGGCAATGATTTCCCCCTCCGGGAGGGAAGTTTCCCCGGTAGAACAGCTCCTCCGGAGCCCTAGATTGGTTCCGCCAAGGTTCCGCCTCGTGGCGGCGGAGTTTCATCCCGAAAGGTTGCTTCAGGTTTTTTTTCTCGACGAAAAGACTTCATATAGCAGAAGATGGTCATCGGAGAGCCACCAGGGGGCCCACGAGGTAGGGGGGCGCCCTAGGGGGCGCACCCCGTACCCTCGTGGAAAGGGTGTGGGGCCCCTGGTCTTCATCTTTGGCGAGGATTTTTCATTATTTATTATAAGGTATTCCATGGAGTTTCAGGACTTTTGGAGTTGTGCAGAATAGGTCTCCAATATTTGCTCCTTTTCCAGCCCAAAATTCCAGCTGCCGGCATTCTCCCTCCTTATGTAAACCTTGTAAAATAAGAGAGAATAGCCATAAGTATTGTGACATAATGTGAAATAACATCCCATAATGCAATAAATATCGATATAAAAGCATGATGCAAAATGGACGTATCACACAAGCTCTTCAAACTCGCTGCCTAAATCACTTCGGCTTCTTCAGTCTCAGCTACAAGCTGAAAGGCATCAGTCAGCTGTGATGCAGCAAGAAGCCGAAGGACTGAGGAAGTCCCTGCAGAATTCAGATGCATACTTTATTGTGCAATAGCAAGTGCTGGAGGATCTATGCGCCAAACAAGAGAAAGTTAATAAGCTTGCTAAGCATCTTGCCAGCATTATGGGTACCCAGGATATTGTTTCTTGAGCTCTTTTGAAGTGGTTTCAGTTCTAGACTTGTTTTACTGTGGCGTTTATTTGCACTGGTCGCCAACTTTGACAACTAGTGTATATGATATGCTGCTTTGTTCCCTATATTTGCGCTGGTAGCGAACTTTGATGCCTAGTGGATGTAATATGTGTAATAGCCGTGATAGCCTAGCATAAGTTGCTTGCTTTTTTATGTCCTTGTTGTCTTGTTTATTTGTTTCCTTGTAGTCAGTGCAGTTCTTTTTCCGTGGTTTTCTAGTGGCCGCAATAAACTATTTTTTAAAACTAGGCCACAATAACCATGGGCTACATATTTAATGTAGTTACCATGGGCCTCCTACGGGTCGTAGAAACAATGGGCCTTCTAAGGGTCGCAGAAACAATGGGCCTTCTATGGGCCGTAGCATCAATGGGCCTTCTACGGGCCGTATGATCGATCGACCAAACATGGGCCAACAACGGACCACATTATGGGCCTTAAATGGGCTAGAGTTGGAATCGTCCATAACGGGTCGTTGTTAATCAGCCGTATTTGATGACGCTATGAAAACAGCCTAACGGATTAACGGGCCACAAACGGGCCGACTGTAACCACGGGCTGACTTTGGTCCTCAATCAGAAAAGGCCAGTAACAAACCGTAAGTAACCGAATACTGGAAATGAGCCCAAGGATAAATGGGCCCTGAGAAGGCCGAAAGATAACATGGCCTTGAAAGGGCCCATTCGAATAATGGGCCATTAATGGGTATAAAGCGATGTACTTCTCATTACGGGCCAGTTTCACCACGGGTCATTAATGGGCCAAGAGTTACAAAGTGCCTCATATGGGCCGAAAGATGTCATGGGATAGACATGGGCCGAAAGTTACAATGGGCTGGAGTCATATTGGACGGCCCAGATGACGCTACTGGGCCTAATTCTGATAGGCCGTAACAGGCCCTGGGTTAGCAGGCTGTAAATGGGCTATGTGCGAACAGGCCGTTAACAGGCTTTTCGTGGGCCGGCCTGTTCACAGGAATGGGCCTCTGTTGGGCCGTGCCACGTGTCGACGTATCATTGGCGCATTCTGTCCAATGAGTGGATGACATCTATCCCAACGGTAGGCCGACACGTGTTTCCTCCAGCCGACGATAATTTTACACGTGGAAAATCCCATTGGTCTGGGCTATTAACGGGTTATCGGATCCAAACCGGAACCCGATAGCTTAATGGCGACCCATTATAGTGGATGCCACATGTCGGTCACCCTTGACGAAAGCACTTCTATGACGCGCGATTTATCATCATGGAAGTGGACACTTCTGTGATGATAATTTTGGTAATGTCATGGAACACTTCTACGACAGCATATGTATGACTATCTTGATTCTGTCATAAAATCGTCATGGATGAACATGCATGACAGAAAACGTGAGCTACTATGACAAACACGTATCATCACAGAAGTGTATTTTTTTGTTGTGGAGGACTTAACCGACATGCTAGATTACACCTCCGAAGACATCGACGACATGGACGACGATGGCGGAGACATAAAAGGCCAAGACCCGTCGTTCACCGGACGTTGGACGGCCACCTCCACACACGATCTGTATATGGTAGATACACCCAAAGAGGATGACGGTGAAGGCAGGAAGGATCTGCTGAGGACAAACCTGCAGAGGCACCACCGAAGCGTCGACGCCAGCGACGCCACTCAAAATCACGTCATGAAAAGGACAGTAATACCGGCACCGGAGAAAATAACACTCCAGAGAATGCCAAAGACCCCGAAGCCCCAGTCGAGGCCACATCCGAACAGGATTATGTGGAGGAGGGGCAAGTTAACCCCGATGATCCGGTCGGGAACAAGGATTCGGAAGATAGCAACTATCTACCGCTCTCTGAGGATGATGTTAGCCTCGGCAACGAAGATTTCATCGTGCTAGAGGAACCCTTCGAGTAGGAGCGCTTTAAGAGCCAATTAATTGCCACTGCAAGAAGCCTAAAAAAGCAGCGACAGCGGCTCCAAGCCGAACAGGATACACTCAACGACAGATGCACTTAGGTCCTAGCTGCCAAAGAATATGGCCTCCAACGCCCAACAAAGAGTTATCTGAAGCGTTGGCTACTACCACAATTCGACGACGAGGCCTTCGAGCCAATACTGTCAAAACATGACCGCACTGATGAACCAGACCGGCCCCCACGTGGGCGAGATAAAGCGACCACCTATGCTGAACACCAACCTGTACCACCTCGCCGTAGGGGCTAGAGACAGCAGCTCCAGGATACACCTACGACCTACGACAAGACCTGAGCAATAGAGGAGGTCAAACCAGATCAATCTATGGATCAAGGGGGGCCTTCGTGAGAAGATGACCGTCAAGCCTGGCGCAATAAGCATAACCTCACCAGGGCCGAAAACTGCATACGAATGTCATCCGAACTCCGTCGTGACGTTACGCGATACAGAGGCTCCGCACACCCCTTATGCTTTACCGATGAGGTAATGTAGCACCAGCTCCCAGAAGGGTTTAAAACCGTAAACATCGAATCATACAATGACACAACAGATCCCGCAGTGTGGATTGAAGACTTCCTTCTCCATATTCACATGGCCCGCGGTGACGATCTCCACGCCATCAAATACCTCCCCTTAAAACTGAAGGGACCAGCACGACACTGGCTAAATAGCCTCCCAGAGAACTCCATTGGTAGATGGGAAGATTTGGAAGACGCCTTTAGAGAAAACTTCCAAGGTACCTATGTCCGGCCTCCGGACGCCGATGACCTCAGTCATATAGTCCAGCAGCCCGAAGAGTCAGCCCAAAAACTCCGGACCAGGTTCTTAATTAAAAAGAACCAAATTGTCGATTGTCCGGACACCGAAGCCCTGGCGACCGTTAAACACAGCGTCCGTGACGAATGGCTCTCCCAACCCCTCGGCCAAGAAAAACCGAAGTCCATGGCAGCTCTTACCGCACTCATGACCCGCTTTTGCGCGGGAGAAGATAGCTGGCGAGCTTGTAGAAGCAACAGCACCAGCGACCCTGGCACCTCCGAAGCAAGAGATGGCAATGGTAAGCCACGACGCAACAAACACAAATGTCGAAGCAACAATGAGATACCGAAGACACGGCGGTCAACGCCGGATTCAGTGGCTCTAAACCCGGTCAGCGAAAGAAGCCATTCAAAGTAAACAAAGATGGTCCATCTAGTTTGGACAGAATACTCGATCGGCCTTGCCAGATTCATGGCACCCCTGACAAGCCTGAATCATACCAACAGAAATTGTTGGGTCTTTAAACAGGCTGGTAAGCTAAACACCGAACATAAGGGGGAAGGGCCGCGTAGCAAGGATGACGATGAGCCTCGCCCAACAAACACAGGGGGGCAAAAGAAATCCCCACCCGAGGTAAAAACAGTGAATATGATCTGCGTCACTCATATCCCTAAGCGGGAGCGCAAGCATGCCCTAAGGGACAACTACGCCATAGAGCCAGTCGCCCCAAAATTCAGCCCATGGTCGGCATGTCCGGTCACTTTTGACCGCAGAGACCATCCGACCAGTATCCATCATGGAGGTTCGGCAGCATCGGTCCTCGATCCAATCATCAACGGATTCCATCTCACGCGAGTCCTCATGGACGGCGGCAGTAGTCTTAACCTGCTTTATTAGGACACTATCCGTAAAATGGGTATTGATCCATCAAGGATCAAGCCCACTAAAACCACCTTTAAAGGAGTAACACCTAGCGTAGAGGCCTGCTGCACAGGGTCAATAATGCTGGAGGTAGTCTTCAGCTCACCTGATAAATTCCGAAGCAAAGATTTGATCTTCAACATCGTCCCCTTCCACAGTGGTCATCATGCACTGCTCGGACGAATCGCTTTCCCCCGTTTCAATGCAGTCCCGTGATACGTCTCCAATGTATCTATAATTTTTGATTGCTCCATGCTATATTACCTACTGTTTTGGACTATATTGGGCGTTATTTTCCACTTTTATATTATTTTGGGACTAACCTATTAACCAGAGGCCCAGCCCAGAATTGTTGTTTTTGCCTATTTCAGTGTTTCGAATAAACAGAATATCGAACGGAATAAAATCTTCGGAAACGTGATTTTCTCACCGAACGTGATCCAGGAGACTTGGACCCTACTGAAAGGGATCAAAGAGGTGGTCACGAGGGTGGGGGGCGCCACCCCTAGGGCGCGCCCCCCTGCCTCGTGGGCCCCTCGGTGCTCCATCGACGTACTCCTTCCTCCTATATATACACACATACCCCCAAACGACCAGAACAGGAGCCAAAAAACTAATTCCACCGCTGCAACTTTCTGTATCCACGAGATCCCATCTTGGGGCCTGTTCCAGAGCTCCGCCGGAAGAGGGCCGTCATCACGGAGGGCTTCTACATCATCCTAGCCCCTCCGATGAAGTGTGAGTAGTTTACCTCAGACCTTCGGGTCGATAGTTAGTAGCTAGATGGCTTCTTCTCTCTCTTTGAATCTCAATACAAAGTTCTCCCCCTCTCTTGTGGAGATCTATTCGATGTAATCTTCTTTTTGCGGTGTGTTTGTTGAGACCGATGAATTGTGGGTTTATGATCAAGTCTATCTATGAATAATATTTGAATCTTCTCTGAATTCTTTTATGCATGATTGGTTATCTTTGCAAGTCTCTTCAAATTATCCGTTTGTTTGGCCAACTAGATTGGTAGTTCTTGCTGTGGGAGAAGTGCTTAGCTTTGGGTTCGATCTTGCGGTGTCCTTACCTAGTGACAGAAGGGGCAGCAAGGCACGTATTGTATCGTTGCCATCGAGGATAACAAGATGGGGTTTATTTCATATTGCATGAATTTATCTCTCTACATCATGTCATCTTGCTTAAGGCGTTACTCTGTTTTTAACTTAATACTCTAGATGCATGCTGGATAGCGATCGATGAGTGGAGTAATAGTAGTAGATGCAGAATCGTTTCGATCTACTTGTCACGGACATGATGCCTATATACATGATCATGCCTACATATTCTCATAACTATGCTCAATTCTGTCAATTTATCAACAGTAATATGTTCACCCACCTTAGAATACTTATGCTCTTGAGAGAAGCCACTAGTGAAACCTATGGCCCCCGGGTCTATTCTCATCATATCAATCTCCATCACTTTTATATTGTTTTGCTATTTATTTTGCTTTTACTTTTTACTTTTCATCTTTATATCAAAAATACCAAAAATATTCTATCTATCCGATCTCACTTTCGTAAGTGACCGTGAAGGGCTTGACAACCCCTAATCGCGTTGGTTGCGAGTAGCTATCACTTTGTGCAGGTACGAGGGACTTGAGCGTGGGCTCCTACTGGATTGATACCTTGATTCTCAAAAACTGAGGGAAATACTTACGCTACTCTGCTGCATCATCCCTTCCTCTTCGGGAAAAACCAACGAGAGCTCAAGACGTAGCATCCCGCACTATGCCTATCTAAAGCTTAAGATGCCCAGACCACGCGGTGTTATAACGGTCAATAGAAACATGGAGTGCTCCCTCCATATCGAGGAGCATACCGCGGCCCTCGCAGCTGAGGTACAAGGTGGCCTTATCAAGATGAATACTTCATCGGCCATCAAGCCCCCGGACACGGTCAAACGAGTCCGGTCCACCCTGTAGAATGACAGTTTGGTTCATCCAGAACTTGATTAGCAATTCGGCCTCCATCTAAACCCCCACCTAATCGCGGAATATGTACCGCGTGTACATAACTACGCACTAAAAATACCATGGGCAAGGACAGAGGCACACTAAGGACAAAGTCCTCAATACGGCTCGACCCTATTCGGACCTTCATTTTCTTCCTTTTTCTCTTTTTTATTTTTTTCCAGGTTCTTTAAAACCCAATTCACTTTTTGGTGGTACAAATGGCCCTTTCCCAGGTCCCTTCTGCATAGCCGATCATTGATCCTCTCAAAGGGTCCTACACCAAGGTGAAAAGCGGCGCAGACGTGCGGCAGGGTGTCGAAAGGATCTTCAAGACCACCTTTTTTAGGACATGTATATAGCTTTCCATTGTTCTCAAATTCTTGGCATGTAAAATAGCCTTGATGATTATGGCATTCTCTGTAAGAACACGTTTGACGTATCAATCAGACTATAGCGGAAACAGTTTTGTCCAACCTTATTCAGTATTGGCTTATTTCATAATCTATATTCCGTCTTCACGACGGATTGACATATACACCCCGGCACAAATTGCCAGGGGCTCTATTCGGCCACATATATTTTTCAAAACCAAAAAAGTCTGAACACTTTTATAGTATATTTCGGCGTCCCAAATAGTGCATTATATGCATCGGCTCCGAATCATGTCTTTGGTCAATAGTTGGGTTGCCCGGCTCCTATGGTTACTACCTTACGTTCCGCTTGTTTAGCTAAGGTAGTAAAGGGAGAACTATTGCGATTGTGTTTCTGGCTCGTTCGGTCAAACACCTCCTTAGAGAAAGCCGAAAACTGACTGTCATGATATAGCGAGAGCGGGTCAACGGTTCGGTGACTTACTAAATATTTTGCGATTTTTTCCGTATTATACGAAGGACTGGCCTCCACCCGGTCACGCGCCTAAAGCATCCATGTTTGGATAGGCGAACAAACACCAGGGGCTAGCCTATAGTCCCATTGTCAAACTCCTATGGCTAAGTGAGAGTGATAAAGACGCATAGTCTGATTGCCTGGTTCACTGACACCTCCTTCACAGACCAAGACGTTGGGTCAAGTGTGCTCATGTGCTATTCAGAATACCCTCGTAGTATCTACGTGGGGGCTGAAGCCGACGACTGGCAAACTTTCAGAAATAAATACGGCCGCATAGGAGGAAAATAATTTCAGATAAAAGCACAAGTATATTACAAAGGCCTTGTTTCATAACACAAAGTCTGGGCAGCCCGGATACACTCATTCAAACATAATATCCTTCGAGCATTGACCCTCTATTAAACAGGCGCCCTCTAGGACGTCCTCGAAGTATCGCTCCGGCTTGCGGTAGTCCTTGCCCTCGGGTGGACCCTCAACTACCACGTCGGCGGTCTTCATCTTCGTCCATTGCATCTTGACGCAGGCAAAGGCCATCCGCGCACCCTCTATGCACGTCAAGTGCTTCACAGCTTCAACTCGGGGTAGGGCGTAGCCGAGTCGCTTGACCAAGCCGAAGTAGCTGCTCGAAATGGGTCCGGCTGGCCATAGTTGGACTATGATGTCCTTCATGGCCAAACCGGGCATCCCATGCAGCTCCGCCAACTGCATTATCTGGTTGTTCAGCAGCGCTGGCCTTTCTGGCACCAGGTACTGGGACCAGAAGAGCTTCTCCGTGGTGTTTCCCTCCTAAGACCGGAAGAATTGCTAGGCTTCGGTGTCGGATCACGGGTTCCAGCAAAACCCTCAAGGTTCGAACACTGCGGTGCACACAAAGATTTACCCCCTACCGATCCCCATCCTAGGTTTGCTAAAATCTTACGGACTACTCGACGAACTCACAACACAAGGGACACAAGATTTATACTGGTTTGGGCCACCATTGTGGTGTAATACCCTACTCTAGTGTGTGGTGGTGGATTGCCTCTTGGGCTGATGATGAACAGTACAAGGGGAAGAACAAACTTCTGAGGAGTGGTGTTCTTGTGCTTGGTGAACTTGTGGTTGTGGATCAGAATCAACCCTCCTTTTTTCTAGATATGGTGGTGGCTAGTCCTATTTATAGAGGCCCTGGTCCTCTTCCCAAATATTGAGTGGGAAGGGAGCCAACAACGGCCAATTTGAAAGGGGACAGCTAGTACAGCTTATCCTGACAAAAGTGGTCTTTGCCTGCAAAAGGCTCTGGTGGTGACGCCGCCTTGGGCTCCATGATGACCTCCGTCTTGTCGTCCTTTTGGTCTTGGTCTTGTTGCACCAATATGGAAACCTTTGCTTGATGCCTCGGTACTCCGCGCCTGCGCTTGCCCCCTTAGCACCAAAGAGGAAACAAGGACACTGCGCGCGCTGGCTCCCGCCTAGTGCTAGCCTAGTCTCGATCGTCATGGCTCACGTCATGAGAACCTCACGAGGTTTGCCCTGCCTTCATCTCTCCGCCCCTTGCGAGCCAACCTGGTGAGGCCGCTCTTGAGGAGGTCTTGCGTCGTCCGCCTCGCGAGGCTTGGCCCCTCGCGAGGGTCTTAAATGCCTTGCTGATGAAGATGGGCCGTATGGGCCTGCTAGCAAAGCCACACCATGGGCCGCAGGCAAGCAAGTCTGGGGACCCCCGTCCCCAGAACACCGACAGTAGCCCCCGGGCCCAAGGCACGCTCGGGCTTGGCTTCGAGGCAAAGACAAAGGTCTAGGGCGAAGCGTTGCGGGCCCCAATAGCCTGCAGCCTTGGTTGACGTGTGGCGGTTGATTGGACGTGGGCGTCTCCGCTTCCTAACGCTGCCTTGGAGTCCGCCTGGCCATGCGGCCCCCGCCACCTACACAGTTATTCTTCCATCACCCACGCCTTACTCCCCCGGTTCCTCTGCTTCCCCGAGACTCTGCTCCTCCTCTCCAATCTGACATGTGCTCTGCCTGCTTCATCGCCATGGCGCAGAAACAAGCAGACAAAGGGAAGAAGCCTCTGCTTCGCCAAGTGCGCCTCCAGCCGTCGAGCCCGTAGTTGGCCGATCGCTGGTGCTCAACGACGAGGCCCTGGGCAAGGTGCGTAGCATGCTTGCCACTAGCTTCAACGAGTGGGGAAAGACGGTGGCTTGGCCTGCGTCTCACGCTCGCATTGACCGGGCAGCCACCAAGGCCCCAGTCTTCATCGATGCCCTTTGGGCCGGCCTGATTCCCGCCTTCTCCGCCTTCTTCAATGCGGTCCTTGAACATTACCTGATCCACATGCTGCATCTCGACCCCCAATCCGTGACTCTCCTTGTTGTCTTCGCCTTTGTTTGCGAGGCCATGGCAGGCATTCCTCCTTTCGTGGCTCTTCTCCGTCACTTCTTCTCGTTGCACCTGATTGATCCTCGGTAGAGCTCTGGATGCCTGAGATTTCAGGCCGTGGCAGCGACAGCCGGCGATGGGATCGACTTCAAACTTCCACCATCCACGAGCGAGTTTCGGACACGGCGGGTTTTTGTTGATGCCGGAGTGCTCAGCCCCCTGCTCTATCTCCGTCAGCGCCCACTGTTCCCAACTCCGGCTGGTGCCACCAAAGGCTCGCCGATCCATGCCTTGTCCCCGTCTGGCTCAGGTTGAGGTGGCTCAAAGACCTTGGCGTGACTGCGCCTATGGTGGTGAAGGAGTTCGTCCGGCGCCGAATCGCTCCGTTTCAGCACCACTCCTGGCCGATGTGGCCCTTGCTCAGTAGCTAGGACCACATGAGACTTCAGGAGACTGGGCTCCCTCTCGAGGCGCGGCAAACGGTGCTCGAGGTCCTGACGGGCGTCTTGTCGCCAGAAGATATGCCAAGGAAGAGTTGCCTTCTATACCACTGCTTGAACAAGGAGACCTTCGCGGAGCAGATGCCCTCCTTCGACGAGTGGGGGCTATGCCCAGTCGGTCTGGTGGGGCCCCGTGAGAACCCCGTCGACATGGTTCCCCTCCTTGACGCCATCGTTGTGCTCGCCCCAGATGTGGATGCAAGGGGGCGAACACCGCTGGGGGCCAATGGTGAAGGAGCCGAGATGCTGATGCCTCCCAGGGCTCCCGAGGCGTCATCCTCGGGAACCCGCGATCCTTGCCCTGGGGCTGCGGTTGAGGTGGCGATGCAGCCTGCGTCTCCCGAGCCCGGGGCTCCTGAGGCCTTGGCAAGTCACTGCGAGGCAGAGCCGGATAGCTCCCTTCAGCTTGGCGCTTCTGAGGCTGCCCCCCATGTCGGCCGCCAGGTCGAGCGCTTCGGCCCGCTTTGCGTGGACTTCGAAGAACTTCGCAAGAGGATGGGGTCCCCGAGCTACGGCAGCGGCACCTTTGGGTCGTTAAAACGGAGGAAGTACATCGCCGTTGACGAGTAAGTACCTCATCTTGGTGATCTTCTGCGTGTTGCTTTCCTTCCTGACGATTGTCTCCTCAGGACCCCTCCTGCCAAGGCTGCAAAATCTCCTGAGAAGCAGCTTCCTCTCGCCCTGTTTCCCTCACCAAACTCGAGTGCCGCAGGCTCGTGCGCTGCCCACGGCGTGGGGTCAACCGTGGGAGTCGGCCCGTTGTCAAGGTGTCTTGAGCTCGCGCCTTCGTCGTCCCTTCTCGATGGCCTTTCTTGGAGCACAGCAAGCGTACCAAGGGCTCCTACCCTAGTCGTGGACGACGACTGGTTGGCTTCGATCCTGGGGTCCTCTTCAAACAACGGGCCTCAATTGACTAGGGCCCCTCGTGAGGCCTGGCTGACGCCTGGGGCAGCACCAGCCCCCAGCCCCCTACCAGGAGGAGGTGCGCCGCTTCACGTCCCGCCCGCAGCCCCCGTGGTGGAGGACGAGGTGGGCCGCGCGCTTGAGTTTGAGCGCGAACGAAGCATCGTTCGCCACGAGCTCTTTCAGGAGGCGATGGGCGCGATGAACCGGCTTGGTGAAGAGCTCGGGGATGTGGACACGCGCCTCGTGACTGAGGGTCTTCGGCTGGTGGAGGAGCGGCGTAAGCTGAAGGTGGCCATCAACCTCGGGCACCACCAACGCGAGCTTGATAATGCGAAGGCCGAGTCATCCCTCGCAACCTCGCGTGAAGCCTGCTCCCAAGCCTTGGAAGAAGCTTGGGAAGCTGACCACCACCGCGAGGCCGTGGAGGAATGCTCGCGGGAGCTCCAAGCCTGGAACGCCTCCTTGGAGCAACAGGTGGAGGCACGTAAAGCCATCCTGGCATCAATGAGAGGGACGCCCGCCAAAGAGGAAGAGGTCCGGAGGCACGAGCGCTGGCGCTGGAAGCCGTGGAGCGTAGCCTCGAACTTGAGCGGCCGGAGACGAGGGAGCGTCAAGTCGCCCAAGCAGAGGATGCCGTTGGCGCGTGCGAGGCTAGGGCCCAAGAGGAGGTCGATCGCCGGGTGTCCGAGGCTCGCGCCGGTCTTGAGGATAAGTTCGGCCTGAAGTTGAAGCTCGTAGAGGCCGAGGCTGTAGGTAGGACCACTGCCCTCAAGTCCAGGTTGGTCGAGGTGGAGCGGCGCGAGGAGGCCGCCGCAGCCGCCCTGGCCTCGGCGTAGGCTGAGCTGGCCTCTGCCCGTGCCGAGCTGCTCCCTCTCCAGCAGCAGGTCGCCGACACCGAGTCCGTTGCGTAGCAGAATAGGGAAGAAGTGCTTCAGCAGCAGACGTTGGAGCGTGTGCATGCTCCCATGGTCTAGGACCTCAGGAACCGGGCCAACACCGCCCTTGGTCATATCCGTGATGAGAATGCTCCTCATCCCCATGCTAACGACTATGCCAGCCAGCTCCGCTTTTTCGCCGGCGTGGTGACGCGCCTGCAGAACCGTTACGAGAGGGCTTGCCAGCTTGTTGAAGAGAGGAGACGTAGCCTGCTCGGGCGCGCATTCTCCCGCGTCTTCAGCCATCTCCATAACGCCGATCCCAACTTCAATTTCGACGCCACCATTGCTCCCGTACCCGAAGCCATCCAGGGTGACCTGGCACGATGGGTTGAAGACAACGTGGATGCGCTGGTCAGGGCCTTCACTTCTGACAACGACGGGGTGGTAGTCGTGGCTGACAAAGGTGACGTGGTCAATGATGGCGATGGCAGTGCCAAAAGAGGTGATGGTGATGCCAATGATACGGCAGCGATGCCGGTGACACGCCCGAGGGTGATCCTGGGGACGAGGCGAGCGACCTGTCCGATTGACTCCGTGCTTCTCACTTGTTTTCCCTGCATGTAGAAGCTCGGGCGCGGCCCCAGAGGTTGTAAGAGCATTTTGTGAGGGGGAGCCCCTCATGTAAATATACTACTGCCTCTATCCCTTTAGGTTGAATTGAATATGTGTCTTTACGAACTCACGTATGTTGGGGCAAGGTTGCTATTGCAGTTTACCTTAGCCTGGATGAGCCAAAAACCGTCTCATGAGATTGTGGGTTTCTGGGAAGCTCCTGAGGAATTCGTCGAACACGCCCGAGGGGGCCGCGTAATAAGCGAGCGCCAGCCGTGGCGCGACACGTGTGTGGCTCGTGTGCTTCATGCCTAGCCCCGCTCGCGAGGGGCCCATGAGGGGGGAGCGATAGGCGTGAACTCCGAAATAAGGCAAGAACCAGACTGCGAGAAATAGCTTGAATGAGAAAAAGGCATCCCCCCCGCGCGCACCAATAAAAATTCAACCTCAACTTAAATCCGAATCCAGAAGGCAAGGCTATAGAAAGGAGATCCAAAGCAAATGACCGCGTCCGGCGCCTAGTCTAGTCTTCTGGTCTTCGAGTCTTCTCACCAGCGCGGAGCTAAGTGCTGCCACTATGACGTGGGAGGGAGCCCCCGAGGCCCGAGGGCGGCACTCCTGAGACTCCGGGGCGTGTACAGCCCCACTCATTATTACGTGAGAGTGTCACGGGCGGCGATCTTCACAGGCGTGAGCCTTACTTCATATCACCAGACGAGGACCCCGCCTTGCGCCACCCCTACCACCGCCTGGACGACCGGAAACCAGGACGGCCCAACGAGGGCAGAGGGGACGCCAGCGGCGCCCTCAGCGACCACGGGTCCTATGCCGGGGGAAGGGTCGCCGACGCCACCCCGGCAGAGGGCCTACCTCCGGGCGTTGCCTTGCTTTGTGCGACGTGGGGAGGGATCCGGCTCCCGACCCCTCTCCTGCAGCCCCCAGCGTGATCCCCCTGGCGGAAGGGGGCAGCCGAGCTAGGGCCGCCAGCTGCCGTGGTGACCTGATCCCCCTGCGACTCATAGTTAGCGTAAGCTTGCTCCTGAGGGATTAGTGGTACCCTGTATCTGTTGTCGACGGCGCGGTTGGTGGGACTCTCTAGTGGCTCCTGGAAGGCTTCAGCTCCTAGCGCCTCCTCCTCCCAACCTGGCCCGAGGAACGAGCCAGGTTCGTCCTCCAGCGTGTACTCCTGGTCCATCATGCAGGGCACGTAGGCCTTCGAGGCTGCTGCCCCGAAGACCTCGCCGAAGTGCCCCACGCTCCATGTTGCCCAGCCTGTCATGCCGTCCTGAGGATGGCAGGGCAGCGCTTGGGGCCATACGCGGCGACGCTCGTGCCCACGCCCACCTGGGGTGGCATGGCGCGGCAGGGCGCCCCCCCACCATGGATCGTGTTGATGTCGACGAGGCCCCCGGGTGTGCCCGGGAGCATGCGGGCGTGGTGAGGTCCACTGTGGGACCCTGCCGCCGCCCAAGGCATGAGCTGATAGCAGAAGGGCGGCGCTCCCGTGGCCACTGCGTCCAGCTGCTCGGCGACACGCTCCAGCAGCGCATCCCGGCCGCTCTCCATCAGTCAGCACCACAACAGCTCCCGTGCCACTTTGAGTGCGGCCCGCATGTTCGCCTGCTCCCACCGGGTGTGTGGCGCTGTTACCGCGGCATGGCTTGCGGCTCTTGCAGCAGCTCGCGCTTGTTGTGGAGTAAGGTCGGACGGCGCCTGGCCGCGCCGCCCGCGCCCAGCGGCGTTAGGTGGTGCCCGTGCCACCTGGAGGGCGAGGTTGAGATCTTCCTGGGTAGGCGGTGCCGCTTGGGCAGGCCAGGTGGCCCAGCGGTCGACGTTAGCCCTCGGGTTGCCGGACATCGGAACCGCGGGGCGGTAGCGGATCAACTGGTGGGGAAGAAGCTCCGGCGCACCCTTACTAGGCGCGCCAGATGTCGGATCACGGGTTCCGGCAAAACCCTCAAGGTTCGAACATTGGGGTGCGCATGAAGATTTCTCCCCTACCGATCCCCGTCCTAGGTTTGCTAAGATCTTACGGGCTACTCGACGAACTCACAACACAAGGGACACAAGATTTATACTGGTTCGGGCCACCGTTGTGGTGTAATACCCTACTCCAGTGTGTGGTAGTGCATTTCCTCTTAGGCTGATGATGAACAGTACAAGGGGAAGAACAACCTTCTGAGGAGAGGTGTTCTTGTGCTTGGTGAACTTGTGGTTGTGGATCAGAATCAGCCCTCCTTTTTTCTAGCTATGGTGGTGGCTAGTCCTATTTATAGAGGCCCTGGTCCTCTTCCCAAATATTGAGCGGGAAGGGAGCCAACAACGGCCAATTTGAAAGGGGACAACCAGTACAGCTTATCCTGACAAAAGTGGTCTTCTCCTGCAAAAGGCTCTGGTGGTGACGCCGCCTTGGGCTCCATGATGACCTCCGTCTTGCCATCCTTTTGGTCTTGGTCTTGTTGCACCAATATGGTAACCTTTGCTTGATGCCTGGGTACTCCGCGCCTGCGCTTTCCCCTTAGCACCAAAGAGGAAACAAGGACACTGCGCGCACTGGCTCCTGCCTGGCGCCAGCCTGGTCTCGATCATCATGGCTCACATCATGAGAACCTCGCAAGGTTTTCCCTGCCTTGATCTCTCCGCCCTTCACGAGCCAACCTGGTGAGGCCACTCCTGAGGAGGTCTTGCATCGTCCGTCTCGCGAGGCTTGGCCCCTCGCGAGGGTCTTGAATGCCTTATTGATGAAGATGGGATGTACGGGCCTGCTAGCAAAGCCACGCCGTGGGCCGCTGGCAGGCAAGTCTGGGGACACCCGTTCCCAGAACGCCGACAGTTAGCCGCACTCCTTGGGAGATCCGCAAATGCATCTGGAGAACTCCATAGTCGATTAAGCAAGGCATATCTCCGACCGCCAAATATACTATGTAAAAGAAAGGGCTTACCAGTCGCTATCTGTTCATCTTGCTTGATCTCCTCGCGAGCTGCCTGGGAATCAGTCCGCGCCTCCTCAGCCTCTGGAAGAGCCTTGGTGAGATCGACTGCTTGGGCGTTATTCTTCTCCTCCAAGGCCTCGCACTTGTTGGCGACATCCTAGAGCTCCTGCTCCACTTCGGTCACCCGCTCCTCATACTTGCGGCGGGTGACCTGCTAGGCCTCTAAGTCCGCAGCCGTTTTGTCAGCAGCCGGTTGGCTCACCCGCACCTGCTCCTTGGCTTGTGCAAGGGCGCTCTTCAGGTTCTCGACCTCAGCTGCATTACTTTAGGTGTGTAAACATTTTTTTTCAAAACATACCTTGCGCCTCATCAAATCGCTTGTTGATACGGACGAGGTCCTCATCGGCCCGTTCCAGCTTCGGCTTGAGCTTGGACACTTTGGCGGCCTAGGCGGTTCCCGCTAACAGTGAATCCTATTTATCAAAATAGAAAAGTATGTTATGTCCTATGAATATTACTTGATCCTCTGTTCAGCCCTTCTTTTCAAAAGTCGAACAGAGTCTCAGGGGCTACTATATATACATAGGCATATTCTTTGCATATGCAAAGCAGCTAAGAATATTACATCTCGTACCTCAAAGCCTGTTAATAGGCTGGTAAAGGCTTCGTTCAGCCTGCTTTTGGCGGACTAAACCTTCTCAACCACCGTACCCATGAGGGTACTGTGCTCCTCCACAATGGAAGCGCGTCGAAGCACTTCCACCAGAGTGTCCGTCGCCTCTGGATTGATAGAAGTCACCGGTGGAGTCAACGCTCCCCCCTCCATCAAAGGAGGTCGCTCGCTCGATTCCAGAGCCGTACGGGTCTCCAGAATAATATCCGGCTAGGGGCCGGATTGGTCATGGTCCCCGTTAGCAGTCTCCATGGGGGTCGGTTCCCTCATGTTCTCGGCAGCCGAGGTTTTACCCTCTGGCGCCATCTGGGCGGCCTCCCGCACCTCTCCATGGCCCGGAGAGGCTCTTCGGGGCAACACTTCGGTGTTGTCTGTGGCAGTTGGCGGGGAGGCTCGCGGAGGCGTCTCGCTCTCCACCATCTCTGGCCCCAGCGAGTTCCCAGAAGACGATGATAGTTGGGGCAGATCATGGGCCGGACTACAACACGCAATTTAAATGTGTTAAAACTGCAATCATAAAAACCATGTATATATACAGTGTCCTTGGACACTTACGATGCGGACAGGGGCTTCAACCTGGGGCACCACTCAGGGACGGCTTCAGCATCCGACTCCGAGTCGTCCGAAAGGGAGATCATCCCCTTCTTGGACACCTCCGCCTCTAGGTCCACGGAGGCTGCCCTTTTCTTAGTCCCCCTTAAGGGGAGAATTGCTCTCCTCCTCCTCCTCTTCATCTTCATCTCCCTCGTGGGAGGAGGGAGCTTCAGTATGTCCAGACGCAGCATCCGAAGTACCTTTACGATGGTGGCCACTTTTGACCTCCTTGCCCTTCTTCTTGGCCTTCTTCTCCGGCGCCTGGTACGGCACTAGGACCAGCATCCTCGTTAGCAGAGGAATGGCTGGTTCTTCGGGTAGCGGAGCCGGACACTAGATCCGCCCCGCCTTCTTTATCCAGCCCTGATGGAAGGATGAGGCTCGGCATACCTTTTGATCTACGAATTGAAGTTGTGTTCGGAAATTAGAAAACTTACTGGGGTGGCCGGATGAGCACAGTCGCGGCCGATGTCTTCGGTCGTCTCCGGCCACGACTTCCGGGCCTTGAAAAGCAGCTTCCAGATCTCTTCATGTGTCAAGCTGAAGAATCGCTGCAGGGTCCGCGGACCAGTCGGATTGAACTCCCACATGTGGAGAGGCCGGCGCTGGCAGGGGAGAATCTGGCGGAAAAGCATCACCTGAATCACATCAGCGAGACTAGTGTTCTTCTCCATCATATTTTTTATGCGCTTCTGCAGCACCATCACCTCATCGGACGATGCCCAATCCAGACCCTTCTTAATCCATGACGTGAGCCACATTGGGGGTCCAGATTTAAACTCAGGAGTGGCTGCCCATGTGGCGCCGCGAGGTTCGGTGATGTAGAACCACTCCTGTTGCCATCCCTTCACGATCTCCACGAAGGCCCCTTTGAGCCAGGTGACGTTGGGGAGCTTGCTCACCATGGCGCCGCCGCAGTCCGCATGTTGCCCGTCGACCACTTTCGGCTTCACATTGAAGACCTTAAGCCATAGGCCGAAGTGGGGGGATGCAGAGGAGCGCCTCGGACACGACGATGAACGCCGAAATGTGGAGGAAGGAATTTGGGGCTAGATGGTGAAAATCTAGCCCGTAATAGAACATGAGGCCGCGGACGAAAGGGTGGAGAGGAAACCCTAGTCCGCGGAGGAAGTGGGGGATAAATACCACTCTCTCACCGGGCTCCGGAGTAGGGATGATATGTTTTTTGGCACGGAGCCGGTGCACGATACTCGCGGCTAGGTACCCCGCTTCCCGGAGTTCCTTGACGTTCCTCTCTGTGATGGAGGAAGTCATCCACTTGCCCTGCGAGCTGGATCTGGCCATGGCTGGAAAGGTTGGGCGGTGGGAAAGATTGAAGCTTGGGCGCTGGAGCTCGAGGACGGGAAGGCTGAGGAAGGAAGAAGGCATGGGGTAAAAATATAGATCTTTATCCGCTTATATAGGTAGTGAATATCAAACACCCCCACTAGCCTTAAAACTCGCCTATTCCCAAGGGGTCGTGCGAATGGCATGGTTGGATTACCCAAACTCGTATTGATGAAAATCTTGCAATAAGGGGACACAATCTCTGCTTTGACAAGACGTGTCAATGGAGGCTGCGCCTCAAAACACAATCTCTGCTTTGCGGACATCACTCTTCGTCGCGCACCCTCGTGGGAAAGGCGTTATGCACTGGGTTCTACTGGCCCACAATGCTCAATGATGCTACCGAGTTGGTGAGATCCTGTGAAGCCTGCCAATTCCATGCCAAGCAGATCCACTAGCCCGCTCAGGGTCTCCACACCATCCCACTCTCGTGGACGTTTGTGGTCTGGGGGCTGGACATCTTGGGCTCGTTCCCTCGGGCGCCTGGGGGCTACCGCTACCTCTACGTCGCCATCGACAAGTTCACCAAGTGGGAAGAGGTGGAAGACGTCCGCACCATCCCAACCGACTCGGTAGTCAAGTTCATCAAGGGCCTCATGAGCCAGTTCGGGGTCCCTAATCGCATCATCATCGACAACGGCTCGTAGTCCACTAGCAACCTTTTCAAAACATATTGTGCTAATCTTGGAACGCAAATATGCTATGCCTTAGTGGCACACCCCAGGAGCAACGGCCATGCCGAGCGTGCCAATGCGGAGGTCCTGAGAGGCCTCAAGGCAACAACCTTCAAGAAGAAGCTCAAGGCATGCAGTAGTGGCTGACTCGACGAGCTCCAGTCTGTGCCGTGGTCCATCCGCACTACCGCGACCAAGCCGACGGGCGGAACTCCATTCTTCCTCGTCTACGGAGCTGAAGCGGTTCTCCCTCATGAGGTCAGGCATCGCTCCGCGCGGGTCTTGGCGCTTGATGAGGCACACCAGGACACCTCGCGGAGGATGGACCTCGTGCCGAGGGAGGAACGCCACCGTGAAGCCTCGCTCCGAGCAGCGAGGTACCAGCAGGCACTGCGGCGGTACCACTGTCGTAGTGTCCGCTCCAGGACGCTCGAGGTGAGTGATCTCGTCCTATGGCGGGTGCTCTCCAGGGAGGGGCTGCATAAGCTCTCACCCATGTGGGAGGGCCCATTCAAGATCGCCCGCATCTCCAGGCCTGGCGCCATGTGCCTAGAGACGCAGGACGGGATCCCCATCCAGAATGCCTGGAACATCCAGCATCTTTTGAAGTTCTACCCATGAAGCAAGGCCCCGTGCCTGTGAAGGTCTCCGCTCATGAAACTCTCACGTAATAATTAGTGGGGTTGTACACGCCTCGGAGTCTCCTGAGCGCCGCCCGCGGGCCTCACGGGGCTCCCTCCCGCGTCCTAGTGGCAGCACTTAGCTCTGCACTGGTGAGAAGACTAGACTAGGTGCCGGACGCGGCCATTCTTTTGCTTGCTTTATGTAGTTGGTTGCAACTTTTTAATGGAATTCAGAGTTTCCGTGTTTTTCCGTTCGCCTAAGTTGGATTTTTCTCCTCTTACTTCACTCGCCTCTCAGTCTTAACCCGGGAAGACTGGCAGTTGCCCGTCGCTCCTCCTAGAGCATCCCGCGCGGGGGCTAAGCAGGTTTGCACGTTTGGGTTCGCCCGCACGCAAACACACTTCGCCGAAACCCCGTTGCCCCAGTGCTTCGGCTTTCTTAATCCTCACAAGATGCTCCCGAATGAGCTTGTGGACATGCGCACCCTCTCAAGTCCGTGCCCCCGAGCATCACGACGCGGTGCATTAGCCACAACCAACCCATGCCTGGGGGCTCGCGCGAGGAAGAACAAGGCGCCCCATCAAGTTTTCTAACAACTCTGTAGCTCTACAACGCCTCCTGAGGTCGGCAGCTCCTGAGTCATGGGGAAGGAGGCTTCGCCAGGTGCCGTTGCAAGGGTGCGCCCTTGTGAGGTGGGAAACTACCGCAAACACTTCAAGCTAAGTTACCCTAACCGCACGTACTCGGGACATGGATGTCACGGCATAACATCAAAATAACAAACATAGCGTAGCGGCATAAGTGCCATGGTCCATTACACACACTAGCGGGGTACTCTACTTTTTCGAAATGCAGGAGAAAGGAAAGGTTAAACAAAAGCAGGTCGCACACCTGTAGCATCTCCCGAGGCCAGGCTCCAGCAATGCCCAAAGCTCAGTTCGAGCCTTCCTCCCGCTTCACCGGAGCATGGCGGCAAGATGGCCCGTCGCCTTCCCCGATCTGAGCCCGTCAGTGGGGCGGCTGATCATAGCCGCCGCCGCCGCAGGGGCTGCTACGGCCGTCGCCAAGGGCAAGCTCACCCTCGTCGTCGTCACGGCCATCGTCAAGGCCAAGCTCATCACCGCTGCTATCGTGTTCGGGGCAGCACCCCACGCGGCGGCCGTCTTCCCCAAACACCCTCACATAGAGGATCGCAAGGCCGTCGTACTTGAAGTGGAGGGTGCACCTCCGGCTCAGGCCACGCGCGCGGGCAAACGCCTGCCAGCCATGAGTCAAGGACACGCTGCCGGTGGCGTTGACCTCAACCCCAGCCCATGAGAGCCTGCTACAGCAACCATCCGCCTGCAGCCAGAGCCCATCAAGCCCTGTGGTCGCAAGCGCACCCGCAAAGAAGCACGGGAGCAGGAGCCAGGTGCTTGCGGGCCTCTCTGACCACACGACGAACTCTGGGAACGCGTCTGCCGAGTAGAAGCGTGGTTGGGGAGGTCGGGCAACCATGGCCCGCCTTCCCTCGTCATAGGAGCTGCCTCGGCCACGACGCCTCCGGCCACAAGAAAAAGCGCCGCCACGGCCGCCGGAGACAGCGCCCACTCTTGGAGAAGTGCGCCTGTGCCCCTGAGGGACCACCACCGGGGTCGTGGCAAACTTGCAAGGGTGTTTGTGGCCCCTCTTGGGCGGTGGCGAACTCAACACCTCCTTGGGGGCCTTCCCCTTCTCAGCGCCGGAGAACTTCCTCATCGGCGCAATGAGGACTTCGGCAAGACGGCGAGACGAAGAAGAAGAAGAAGGAGCGGGCAGCGAGAAGATGAGCATGAGCGACGAGGACTCTACCCTTCCCCTCATTTATAACCAAAGGGAGGCTAACCACCAGCCTCCACGATCCCACGCAATGATGGTTTTATCTCTGCATGCAACAGAGTCTCGTTAGGTGGAATGGTTGCCGAGGCTGCATGGGGAAGTGGAGACGCCCACGTCCCACCAATCGCCATGCTCGACCAAGACCGCAGGCGGTTAGGGCTTGCGCCGCTCTGCACTTGCCCCTTGGCTTCGCCTTGAAGCCAAGTTCGAGCGCGCCTTGGGCCCGAGGGCTATTGTCGGCATTCTGGGAAACGGGGTACCCAGACTTGCCTGCCTGTGGCCCACGACGTGGCTTCATCGACGGCCTGGTATGGCCCAGCTTCAGCATCAACAACTCAAGGCCCTCGTGATGGGCCAAGCCTCGTGAGGCGGGCGACACCAAGACCTCCACGAGGAGCGGCCTCCTCAGGTTGGCTCCCAAGGAGCGGAGACTTCTATGCAGGCTTCACCTCATGAGGTTCGGGTGACATGAGCCATGACGACCAAGGCCTAGCGGGCGCCAGCGGGTGTAGTGTACCGGTTTCCTCTTTGGTGCTAAGGAGGCAAGCGCAAATGTAGAGTCCTGAGGAATCATCCAAAGGTTTCCATTCCAGTGCAGCAAGACCAAGATCGCTAGGACGGCAGGACGGAGGTCATCGTCGAGCCCACCGCAGTGTCATGACCAGAGGCTTTTGCAGGCGGAGACAACTTTTGTCAGGATAGCATGTACTAGTTGTCTACCTTCGAATTTGGCCGTTGTGGGATCCCTTCCCGCCTTCATTTGGGAATAGGACCAAGGCCACTATAAATAGGACTTAGCCACCAACATGGACCGGATCGGATCCATTCCATCCTCACACTCACCAGCTCACTCGCGCCCAAGAACACTCCTCCTCTTGAGGTTGTTCTCCCACTGTACTAGTTCATCCTCAGCCCCTTGAGGCCAATCCACCACAAAGCAGGAGTAGGGTTTTACACCGCAAGGTGGCCCAAACCTAGGTAAACTGTTGTGTCTCGTTTCCTTCCTGTTCATCGAGATAGGCCGACAGATTGGTGAGTAGGCATACTGGGGAGGTTGAGTTCTTCGCATGCACCCCGGACTTCAAACCTCTTAAGGGTCTGTGGAACCCGAAATCCGACAGCACCAAGTAGAGATACTACTTGTGCATTCAAAAACCCTTAAACCCAAATCTTATTTTCAAGAGTCCACCATACCTACCTAAGGATTGAGCAAGATCCTTCAAGTAAGTTGTCATCAGTGCAATAAGGCAATAAAAATTGCTTCTAAAAGTGTTAGATCATTTAGTGTAAGAGAAAATTGAGCGTTGTACGAACTTGTGATGGCAAAGAATAAAAGCGACTGACTGCAAAATAAAGGTTGCTATCATAAGGGACAATATAACGTGATGTTCTTTTGCACTAAGAGATTGAGCATACAAACAAAAAGCGCATGGCAACCTCTGCTTCCCTCTGCGAAGGGCCTACCTTTTACTTTTATGTATTTACTTTCATGCAAGAGTCAAAGTTTTTCTCTCTATTCCTTTTTATTTTTCTCTTTTTGCAAGCATCATGTGGTGAGGAAAGATCTAGGCACATATATCCAGTTGGATGTGGGTAGCATGAGTTATTACTGTTGACATCACCCTTGAGGTGAATACGTTGGGAGGCGAAATTATAAGCCCCTGTCTTTCTATGTGTCCGGTTGAAACATTTTGCTCATGTGTATGCGGTGAGTGTTAGCAATCATAGCAGACTATATGATGGTTGAGTATGTAGAGCTCTTACTTAAACTCTGTTGAATAAGTTGAATTATAATTGCTTGGTGACTGAGAACATAGGTTGTTGAGTTTCAAGAGAATTCGTTATTTGAACCTTAACATGTGAATTGGTTGATACTTTAACATGAGAAGTTTTATAGGAAAGAATTGTTGTTATGATGCTAGGAAAAGTGATTGAAATTTTCATTGATCAAACTTGTGCACTTTGCTAGCATTCACACTTCATAAATTATTTCGTTTATCATCTACCTACTCGAGGACGAGTAGGAATTAAGCTTGGGGATGCTGATACATCTCCAATGTATCTATAATTTATGAAGTATTCATGTTGTTATATTATCATTCTTGGATGTTTTAGAATAATTTTATAACAACTTTATATCATTTTTGGGACTAACCTATTGACCCAATGCTCAGTGTCAGTTGCTGTTTTTGCTTGTTTTTTACATTGCATGAAATCAATATCCAACAAAGTCCAAACACCGTGAAACTTTTTCTCGATTTTTTATGGACCAGAAGACATCCAATGGGCCAGAGCAGCACCTGGGTGTGCCCCGAGGGGGCACAACCCATCAGGGCGCGCATGGGCCCCCAGGCACGCCTCGGTGGCTTGTGCCCACCTCGGTGGCCTCCCGTACCCCCTCTTCGCCCTATAAATCATCAAATGTTCCAAAAACCCTCGGGGTTACCCTAGATCAGAAGTTCCACCGCCCCAAGCCTCTGTAGCCACGAGAAACCAATCTAGACCCCGTTTCGGCACCATGCCGGAGGGGGAATCATCACCGGTGGCCATCTTCATCATCCCGGCGGCCACCACGATGAGGAGGGAGTAGTCCACCCTCGGGGCTGAGGGTTTGTACCAGTATGTATGTGTTTAATCTCTCTCTCTCTCTCTCTCGTGTTCTTGAGATGTCACGATCTTGATGTATCACGGACTTTCTTAATATAGTCGGATAATGTGGTGTTTTCCCCTCTCTATCTTGTTGTGATGAATTGAGTTTTCCCTTTGAGATTTGTTTTATCGGATTGAATACTTCTATGGATTTGAGAGCACTTGATATATGTCTTGCATATGAATACCCTGGTGACAATGGGGTACTATTTTGATTCACTTGATATATGTTTTGGCACTAAACTCGTGGATTCCCGAGGTGACATTGGGGTAATCTACGCATAGGGGTTGATGCACATTCTTGTCTTTGTTTCTCCGGTAGAAATCTTGGGGCACTCTTTGAAGTTCTTGTGTTGGATTGAGTATTATGAATCTGAAATTATTTGGTGTTATTTTAGTACGAACTCTTGGATAGATCGATCAGAAAGAATATCTTCGCGCTGGTTTCATACCCTACATACGATTTCTTCTTATGTTCTCCGCTAGGTAGGAACTTTGGAGTGATTCTTCGTTGCATGTTGAGGGATGGTTATATGATCCAATTATATTAGCATTGTTGAGAAATTGCACTAGCGAAAGTACGGACCCTAGGCCTCATTTTCAAGCAGTGCAATACCGTTTGTGATCCGTTTTATCAATTGCTACCTTGCTATTTTTTATTGTTCCTATTACAAAAATCAATATCTACTATCATTACTACACTTGTATCACCATCTCTTCACCGAACTAGTGCACCTATACAAATTACCATTGTATTTGGTGTGTTGGGGGCACAAGAGACTTTTTATTATTTGGTTGCAGGGTTGTTTGAGAGAGACCATCTTCATCCTACACCTCCCACGGATTCATAAACCTTAGGTCATCCACTTGAGGGAAAATTGCTACTGTCCTCCAAAACTCTGCACTTGGAGGCCCAACACGTGTCTAGAAGAATAAAGTTGCATAGTAGACATCATGCCCCACCAACGAAAAGGAAACTGTTGAATACACTGTTGGTGGTCCTTCTGCACCACGCGACCCTAACAATGCTGGCGCTCCCTTGACCTCTCCATGATATTTTTCTTTAGGGGTGCTAGTTCTCAAATTCCTCACCTTTTGGTCATTTGATGACAAGGGGGGGTTGAGTTAGTCTTCAAGCGGGTCATTATATGGGCTATTTGTGCTTAAGTTGCAACTCTTGAACTTTTCTGGATGTGCTCTTGATGATTTGTAACTTAATAACTATTGGATGTCTGACTCTTATGTTTCATTTGACACGCATGCTTTATTCTTCAATATATCTTCTCATGCATGCACAATCTCGTCAGACACCAATTTTGATCATGCATCATATTCTTCAAATATCTTATGATCATGCATGATTGGATTCCAAAATATAGGGGGAGATCTCCACAAATTCAACCTGCCATGTGCATTTGCAATCCAAAGCAAATTCCTCATATGCACAT
This sequence comes from Triticum urartu, assembly GCF_003073215.2. Taxonomy (NCBI): domain Eukaryota; kingdom Viridiplantae; phylum Streptophyta; class Magnoliopsida; order Poales; family Poaceae; genus Triticum; species Triticum urartu. Next base: position 287,295,188 of record NC_053026.1, read on the forward strand.
CTTCTAGGGAGTTCCTCAATATCTTGTAACCAATTTCTTCTAACTCTACACTTACACTTCAGTTATTTGTACTCCCATTGAAACCTAACCAATTTGTCATCAATCACCAAAAAGGGGGAGATTGTGTAACATCCCAAATTTTCAATTTGGAATGTTATACATTAGATCATCATTGCATATCATGTTTTATTGCATTTTGGTTGAGCCTACAAATTTCACGCAACTCAAGGGCCTACGGAGAGAGTTGGGGATTTCGTTGTTTTCATATTTGAGTTTTTCTCGAATTATGAAAAGAGGATCATTTGATTTTAATTATTTTTCTCTGAAATATTTATTTTATTAAAAATAAAAGAGAGAGTATAAAATGACATCCTCAAAATAAAGAAATATCAGAGATTTAATATTAAAATCAAATAAGATTTTTATTCGGAGTTTTGTCGCTATTTTATTTAAATTAGGAAAAATATGTGTTTTCCAAAATTGCATTTTAGGCCCAAATAAATGTTCATCTTGTCTGGCTTATTTTTAGAGGACGGGGAAAATTTATTTCAGGATTTTTGGAGTCTGTTTAGTATTTCTTTTCTTTCTTTTTCTGCACGTCGAAATTATTTTAAAACAAGTCAAACCGACTTAGGGACGTATTCGGCCAGGACTCTCCGGGCCGGCCCCTTATAAGCCGCTCCCCGCAGCCCGTTAGCCCCGCCCCAAATCCTAAGCCGCCCCGCCGCCGCTGCCGCCACCCCGCGCCGCCACGCCGCACGCCGCCGCCACCACGCCGCGCCGCCCCACGCCGCACGCCGCGCCACCGACCCGCCGCCCTCGCCGGACTCGCCGGAGGTAGCGCAGTCGCCGCCGGTTTTCTTCAGAAAACCAAATGGTTTTTTAGATCCGCGGTTTTATTTTATTTTATTTAGATCGGTTTTATTTTTCGGTTTAGTTATTTAGCAGATGTTCGTCTGTACATTCGTTTTTACGAACGGTTTTCACCGGTTAGCCGCAGACAGCGAACGTTCGTTCGTTAGCCTGTTCGTCAGTTTTTCTTTTTCTCGGATTTTCCGCGATTATTTTCGATCGCGATTCCTGATCCGATTTTCGTTCTAGTATAACCTTAGTCCAGATTAGTAAATGAAGCTTGTTTCTCTCGCCGTTTGCGTTTTGTTGCTTCGTTTGATTTGATTCTTTTTGCAAACCGGAGTTCTTAAGTTGAACTTTCTGGTTAGATCTCTTATTTGAGTTTTACCCGTGCTTTTGCTTGATTGCTTATTGTATGCTTGTTTGTTTGCGATAGAGTACCCGGAGTGCGAAGCGTGCTACATCGAGTCTCTAGGTTTCGCGGATCATCAGCAAGGCAAGTAACACTTTGATCATACTTCTTACTACCCAGTTTATATTGCATTAGATCAACCCTCAAACATTGCATGGTTAGGATCTGAATTAAATTGTGGGGTTTGAGAAGTAGATGAGGTAGTACCTATTCACCTGTTTATTATCAAACCCCGGGAGTTACCTCTACGTTGCTTATATTGCTATGCTATGCTTGTAGACATGGATTGGGTTTGAGTGTATTCCTAATGGATGTGAGTTGTTAATAAATGGTTAACTTAAGGTGGCAACTTTAATACACATCTGGGTGGATTGAGGCACCTGGGGAACCCAGTGATTGCCTGTATTTTTGGAAATCCCGGGGTACCGTGTGATTCTCCTATGGACCGCCACCAGGCTCAAAGGGATCGTAAGATTATTCATACTAGAAACTTCTGTGTGCAGCCACATGCCATTATGGGCTCTGGCATAGTTGAGTAAGTTGTGGGAAACCTTTCCATGATGGGCTAGCAGATGTAGGGGATTGTAGGTGTACCGGCCTATCTATTGATTAAGGGGACCTCTTCGGAAAGACTGTGTCTCGGTCATCCGTTTCTCAAACACCATGTAGTACGAGAACTCCAACAGAGGAGATCGAGTCTTCTGGGGAAAAGTTCACAAACCTCTGCAAAGTGTACAAACTAATCATGGTTAGCCGTGTCCCCGGTTATGGACATCTTGAGTATCTAGTTCTTGGATTATTATGTGGATCTCATCACTCTTAATATAATTTGATTGGGTTTAATGATGATTACTTTTTAATGGGGATTGATTTGGGTGAACCTTCTCAATGTTTAACAACCACCATGATAGTTAAATAAAATTTATTACTTTGCAGTAGGGAAAAATTGGCTTTTCGCAAAACCTTTAACCTTACAAACTCCACCAAACCATATATGCATGTAGTGATAGCTTTACATTGTTCATTACTCTCTTGTGTTACCTTGCGAGCATATTCTATGTGCTGATCCGTTTGTCGGGCTACAACTATCATGTTGCAGACTTTTCAGATGACGATTAAGGAGTCTTAGGTCATGGTCTTTCACTCAGTGATGCCGTTGGAGTTGATGGACTCACTTTATCTTCCAAGCCTTCCGCTGTTATCGTATTAGATGGCCTTAAGCCATATTTATTGTAATAAGTTCTCTTTTGAGACATTCGATGTAATAAGTGTGTGATTGCCACTCTGTTATAAATCCTTCAAGTACTGTGTGTGTCAGCATTACCGGTCCAGGGATGACACTTATACATAGAGATCAGACTGTATGAGGTCTGGTCGCTACAAAGATGGTATCAGAGCCAGGTTGACTGTAGGACACGACCACTAAGCTAAAGTCCTAGATCACTATTCTCTTCTCATTTCTAACTCCTCTCCTTTTTTCTACTCTTTAGGATGGCGGACGCAAGGAACAAGTTTGTGCAACCGGATGAAGACGCCCCCTTTGGAAGACACTTGAAGTGATGAGGACATCAATACCATTGTTACACCCACAGCCCTTGCTACTATATATATTGGACCAATTACTAGAGCTCGCGCACGCCAATTGAATTATCAGGTACTTTTGTTTCTTGGTAACGATTCTAATGTTCAGGAGAATATGATGCTGCCTAAATTGGATACATTTGTCTTGCTTACAAATGAAGGGCCTAGCTTGGACAAGAAGGATGAACCTTGGAACAAGTTCAAGCGTGGAGATGATGGCATGCGCAAGGGGATCCAGAACGGAGTTACAAGTGATGATTTCAAGACTTTGAAGCCACCACAAGGAGTGCATGAAGCCTTGGACGAAATATACAAGATGCCACTTAATAAATTTCGTTCAGAGGCTATTTTAGGTGTTGCATCACCTTATTATTGGGCCAGGCCCATGTATTTTTGAAATACTTAAGTATAGGTTGTTTTTAGAGTCCGTATGTGTGGGGAAACAAGAGTTAGGGTTGGTTTCAGACCCCTCCTCCAAGGGCCACGAAATTCCCCCCCTCCTCTTCCTCCATATATACAGCCCTTAGGGTGTCGTTTAGACGTTGGGATTTGTTTAGTTAAAAGTTAGGCATTGCAACTTCGTGTACTTCGTTTGTGTCCAACGACCAGACCAAGACCGCTTACGGATCCACACCATCATCAATACTTCATATATATTTGCAATATTCAGATTGCTTTATCATATTCTTGCTCGTTCTTCGATTGCTTGCAGGAATAGACCTTCGTGGTCAGGCTGACCGTGCTTTCGGCATCGTCAGTAACCTCAGGAGATTGGTTTAGCGATTGCTAAGGCGCAATGTCATGCACGTTTGTAGTCGGATCATTAAAGTCGTCTCCACCAAATCGATAGTTATCTTCTCATCGAAAGATCAGGACACCCTCGCCTCTATCATGAAGGAAGTCACTAGGTACTTGAACATTGGAATACCAAGCTTCATCGAGACTTACAATGCCACTTTACCAGAAGAGGAGCGCTGGATGATTCAAGTTCAAGTTCTGGGAAGGACATCCACACCAGTCACTGAGCCCATAGAGTTTTCTTTCGATGCACCAACCTAGAGTCTAGGAAAGAGTATGGCAGCTCACATCACCATGTGACGCATTGGAGAAGTTTACCACAAGGATCTCAAGGATACTATCTACCATATTTGTGGGCGCTGAGATGAGCAATGGGAGATGATCAGCACCAGGAAGGATAGATCCATTGCAGCTTTCATCCAGGAGTTAAACCAGCATATTAGCCGCCAGGAGAACCAGATGTGCGTAGGCATGATAGATCTGAAGAAGGCGATGACCAAGATCACGGAGCTTGAAGAAGAACTGAAGGCAACTCGCGAAGATTATGAGGAGGAAATCATTGTACTAGTGGAGAGGAATGACAATCTGGAAAGGAAGCTAGGAGTATTCATGGGAGACCCCGCGCTAGGAGGAGAAGACGAAGAACCCAAGGAGATTCGTCCGGAGGATTACATCATCATCTACGACACCGATTCGGACCCCGACGATAGCGATGATGACTATGTTGATGAAGCTGGAGCAGATATCATGGAGTCTTCGACCTATCAATATTTCTAGTTGACCACCAAAACAGTAGTAGTAGTCTACCATGTAAATATTATAGTCCAAGAACTTCGTAACGATAGTTTTAGACCGATTGTATGCCTTTGCTTGATTGAGTGAGTGATATGATTGTATTTGTCTCATGTGCATATGGGTAGTGTTTTCTCACTAGACCTCATTCTATTCTATTCTATTCTCTCTAAACCCTCAGATGCCTCCGAGACGTGACCCCGGATTTACCTTTCCACCGGAGCTCACTCAGTTGATCCAGCAGCAGAATACCCTGATGCAGTTGTTAGTTCAGAACCAAGGCAACAACAACAACAACCCACCACATCCACCACCACTAGTGGACAACTTAGCCCGTTTTCTAAGGTTGCAGCCGCCGGTGTTTTCCAGTATCACCGAGCCTATAGTTGCAGATGATTGGCTCCGCAGGATTGGAAGGGAGTTAACCACTGCAGGATGCGCAGATGCTGAGAAGGTGCCTTTTGCCGCACACCAATTGGATGGACCAGCAGCCTCATGGTAGGAGAATTACACAGTCACCTATCCTATAGCCACTGTCACATGGGATTAGTTCCAGCAAGCTTTCCGTACTGCCCATGTATCAGCAGGAGCTATGGCCATGAAGAAGCGTGAGTTTCGCAACTTACGCCAGGGAGGACGCACTGTTGGCCAGTATGTGGATGAGTTTAGTAAGTTAGCACGTTATGCCCCAGATGACATTGCTACAGATGCAGCTAAGAAGGAGAAGTTTTTGGAGTGACTAAATGATAAGCTAAGCATGCAGTTGATGGTAGAAATTTTCAATAACTACCAAGAGTTGGTAGATAGAGCTCTCATGCTTGAAGGGAAGCAGCAACAGATTGACAGCCGCAAGAGGAAGTATGGACTGGGGAAGTATAATTCTAGAGCCCAACAGAGACCCCGTTTCACCCCAAACTCGTGAGGAATTGTTCATAACCATGGAGGCCACACTCATAATGGAGGAAGTTCGCACAATCATAGTGGCCCCAAGAACGGCAATGGTAATTGAGGAAGTAGCGCACAGAACCGTTCCAACCCGGCAACACCCACCAAGAAGGATCTAAGCCACCTTACTTGCTACAAGTGTCAGAAGACCGAACATTATGCCAATGAATGTCCTGAAGCTAAGAATGGACATGGCAATGGAAGCGCTGGGAAGAAGCCCAACCCTTTCAACAGGGGACAAGTGAACCACGTTAACGTGGAGGAGATTGAAGCCCAGACAGATGTAGTAATTGGTAAGTTTTTGGTTAAGTCATTTACTGCAGTAGTTCTTTTTGATACCGGTGCATCTCATTCATACATATCGAGGGGATTTGTGGATAAGTATAGCCTGCCCACTAGAGTACTTAAGACACCCATGTTAGTAACCTCACCCGGAGCAGAGTATATGGCAAGCCATGGATGTTTTCAGATGCCATTGACCATAGGTAGGCATGTTTTCCTCTCCGATCTGATAATTTTGGAATCACAAGGTTTGGATGTGATTCTGGGTATGGATTGGCTATCGATGTATGGAGGAAACATCGATTGTGCCAGTAAGACAATTTTACTCACCACCCCAGAAGGAAGAAGGATCAAGTATGTATCCCGGCATGTACCGAATAGGACTCAAGTAAATTGCTTATCGGGAGTAGTATAGGAGGAAGTACCAGTGGTGAAGGAATTTCCGGATGTATTTCCAGAAGAGTTGCCAGGCATGCCACCGGATAGAGACATAGAGTTTTTGATAGAGCTTTTGCCAGGCACTGGGCCAATATCTAAGAGACCGTACAGGATGCCCACACAGGATTTAGAGGAAATTAAGAAGCAGATTAAGGGGTTACTGGATAAGGAATATATTCGCCCAAGCTCGTCACCTTGGGGATCACCAGTACTTCTAGTGGAGTAGAAGGATGGATTGTTAAGGATGGTTGTTGATTTTATCGTGGATTAAATGAACTAACGATCAAGAACAAGTACCCACTGCCGATGATCAATGATTTGTTTGATCAGCTGCAAGGAGCTAAGGTGTTTTCCAAGATCGATCTGCGATCAGGTTATCACCAGCTGAAGATTCGAGAGCAGGACATACCTAAGACAACTTTTACCACAAGGTATGGGCTATATGAGTATACCATTATGTCATTTGGCCTGACTAACGCACCTGCCTACTTTATGAACATGATGAATAAGGTGTTTATGGAGTTATTGGGTAAGTTCGTCGTAGTGTTCATTGATGATATTCTGGTTTACTCGAAGAATCAAGAAGAACATAAAGAACATTTGCGTTTAGTACTTGGCAAACTGAGGGAACATCAATTATACGCCAAGTTCAGCAAGTGTGAGTTTTGGTTGAAGGAAGTTGGATTTCTTGGACATGTTATATCCGGAGAAGGAATATCAATAGACCCCAACAAAGTTGTCACCATGACAAATTGGGAAGCACCCACGATAGTTGGAGAGATCCGGAGTTTTCTTGGACTCATAGGATACTATCGGAGGTTCATTGAGATTTTCTCAAAGATTGGCAAAGCCCATGACAGAGTTTGTTTAAAGGAAGGACACCAAGTTCAATTGGACTGAGAATGTGAGGCCAGTTTCAGGAGTTAAAGAGACGCTGGTTACATTCGCCAGTGTGATCCTGCCAGATCAACGCAAGGATTATGAAGTGTATTGCGATGCTTCTCGTCGAGGACATGGAGCCGTACTTATGCAGGAGGGAAGAGTTGTTTCATATGCCTCACGACAGCTTAAACCCCATGAGTTAAACTATGCTACACATGATTTGGAGTTAGCAGCATAGTGCATGCGTTGAAGACATGGAGACATTTTCTCATCGGAAACCATTATGAGGTATACACGGATCACAAGATTTTGAAGTATATCTTCACACAGAAGGAGTTGAATCTCAGGCAGAGGAGATGGTTGGAACTCATTAAGGATTATGACATGAAGTTGCACTATCATCCCGGAAAGGCTAACGTAGTAGCCGATGCATTGAGCCGCAAGAGTCATGTCAATACACTCATGACCGGAGAGTTACCCAGGGAGTTAGAAAAAGACCTTCGTGAGCTATGTTTGGAGATAGTTCCGAGAGGTTATGTACAGAACCAAGGCAACAACAACAACAACAACCCACCGCATCCACCACCACTAGTTGACAACTTAGCCCGCTTTCTAAGATTGCAGCCGCCGGTGTTTTCCAGTATCACCGAGCCTATAGTTGCAGATGATTGGCTCCGCAGGATTGGAAGGGAGTTAACCACTGCAGGATGCACAGATGTTGAGAAGGTGCGTTTTGCCGCACACCAATTGGATGGACCAGCAGCCTCATGGTAGGAGAATTACACTGTCACCTATCCTACAGCCACTGTCACATGGGATTAGTTCCAGCAAGCTTTCCGTACTACCCATGTATCAGTAGGAGCTATGGCCATGAAGAAGCGTGAGTTTCGCAACTTACGCCAGGGAGGACGCACTATTGGCCAGTAAGTGGATGAGTTTAGTAAGTTAGCACGTTATGCCCAGATGACGTTGCTACAGATGCAGCTAAGAAGGAGAAGTTTTTGGAGGGACTAAATGATGAGCTAAGCATGAAGTTGATGGTAGAAGTTTTCAATAACTACCAAGAGTTGGTGGATAGAGCTCTCATGCTTGAAGGGAAGCAGCAACAGATTGACAGCCGCAAGAGGAAGTATGGACTGGGGAAGTATAATTCTGGAGCCCAGCAGAGACCCCGTTTCACCCCGAACTCGTGAGGACTTGTTCATAACCATGGAGGCCACACTCATAATGGAGGAAGTTCGCACAATCATAGTGGCCCTAAGAACGGCAATGGTAATTGAGGAAGTAGCGCACAGAACCGTTCCAACCCGGCAACACCCACCAAGAAGGATCTAAGCCACCTTACTTGCTACAAGTGTCAGAAGACCGGACATTATGCCAATGAATGTCCTGAAGCTAAGAATGGACATGGCAATGGAAGCTCTGGGAAGAAGCCCAACCCTTTCAACAGGGGACAAGTGAACCACGTTAACGTGGAGGAGATTGAAGCCCAGACAGATGTAGTAATTGGTAAGTTTTTGGTTAAGTCATTTACTGCAGTAGTTCTTTTTGATACTGGTGCATCTCATTCATACATATCGAGGGGATTTGTGGATAAGTATAACCTGCCCACTAGAGTACTTAAGACACCCATGTTAGTAACCTCACCCGGAGCAGAGTATATGGCAAGCCATGGATGTTTTCAGATGCCATTGGCCATAGGTAGGCATGTTTTCCTCTCCGATTTGATAATTTTGGAATCACAAGGTTTGGATGTGATTCTGGGTATGGATTGGCTATCGATGTATGGAGGAAACATCGATTGCACCAGTAAGACAATTTTACTCACCACCCCAGAAGGAAGAAGGATCAAGTATGTATCCCGACATGTGCCGAATAGGACTCAAGTAAATTTCTTATCGGGAGTAGTATAGGAGGAAGTACCAGTGATGAAGGAATTTCCGGATGTATTTCCAGAAGAGTTGCCAGGCATGCCACCGGATAGAGACATAGAGTTTTTGATAGAGCTTTTGCCAGGCACTGGGCCAATATCTAAGAGACCGTACAGGATGCCCACACAGGATTTAGAGGAAATTAAGAAGCAGATTAAGGGGTTACTGGATAAGGAATATATTCGCCCAAGCTCGTCACCTTGGTGATCACCAGTACTTCTAGTGGAGTAGAAGGATGGATTGTTAAGGATGGTTGTTGATTTTATCGTGGATTAAATGAACTAACGATCAAGAACAAGTACCCACTGCCGATGATCAATGATTTGTTTGATCAGCTGCAAGGAGCTAAGGTGTTTTCCAAGATCGATCTGCGATCAGGTTATCACCAGCTGAAGATTCGAGAGCAGGACATACCTAAGACAACTTTTACCACAAGGTATGGGCTATATGAGTATACCATTATGTCATTTGGCCTGACTAACGCACCTGCCTACTTTATGAACATGATGAACAAGGTGTTTATGGAGTTTTTTGGTAAGTTCGTCGTAGTGTTCATTGATGATATTCTGGTTTACTCGAAGAATGAAGAAGAACATAAAGAACATTTGCGTTTGGTACTTGGCAAACTCAGGGAACATCAATTATACGCCAAGTTCAACAAGTGTGAGTTTTGGTTGAAGGAAGTTGGATTTCTTGGACATGTTATATCCGGAGAAGGAATATCAGTAGACCCCAACAAAGTTGTCACCGTGACAAATTGGGAAGCACCCACGATAGTTGGAGAGATCCGGAGTTTTCTTGGACTCATAGGATACTATCGGAGGTTCATTGAGATTTTCTCAAAGATTGCAAAGCCCATGACAGAGTTGTTAAAGAAGGACACCAAGTTCAATTGGACTGAGGAATGTGAGGCCAGTTTTCAGGAGTTAAAGAGATGCTTGGTTACATCGCCAGTGTTGATCCTGCCAGATCAACGCAAGGATTATGAAGTGTATTGCGATGCTTCTCGTCGAGGACTTGGAGCCGTACTTATGCAGGAGGGAAGAGTTGTTTCATATGCCTCACGACAGCTTAAACCCCATGAGTTAAACTATGCTACGCATGATTTGGAGTTAGCAGCCGTAGTGCATGCGTTGAAGACATGGAGACATTTTCTCATCGGAAACCATTATGAGGTATACACGGATCACAAGATTTTGAAGTATATCTTCACACAGAAGGAGTTGAATCTCAGGCAGAGGAGATGGTTGGAAGTCATTAAGGATTATGACATGAAGTTGCACTATCATCCCGGAAAGGCTAACGTAGTAGCCGATGCATTGAGCCGCAAGAGTCATGTCAATACACTCATGACCGGAGAGTTACCCAGGGAGTTAGCAAAAGACCTTCATGAGCTATGTTTGGAGATAGTTCCGAGAGGTTATGTTCAGAACCAAGGCAACAACAACAACAACAGCCCACCGCATCCACCACCAATAGTTGACAACTTAACCCGTTTTCTAAGATTGCAGCCGTCGGTGTTTTCCAGTATCACCGAGCCTATAGTTGCAGATGATTGGCTCCGCAGGATTGGAAGGGAGTTAACCACTGCAGGATGCACAGATGTTGAGAAGGTGCGTTTTGCCGCACACCAATTGGATGGACCAGCAGCCTCATGGTAGGAGAATTACACTGTCACCTATCCTACAGCCACTGTCACATGGGATTAGTTCCAGCAAGCTTTCCGTACTGCCCATGTATCAGCAGGAGCTATGGCCATGAAGAAGCGTGAGTTTCGCAACTTACGCTAGGGAGGACGCACTATTGGCCAGTATGTGGATGAGTTTAGTAAGTTAGCACATTATGCCCCAGATGACGTTGCTAGAGATGCAGCTAAGAAGGAGAAGTTTTTGGAGGGACTAAATGATGAGCTAAGCATGCAGTTGATGGTAGAAATTTTCAATAACTACCAAGAGTTGGTGGATAGAGCTCTCATGCTTGAAGGGAAGCAGCAACAGATTGACAGCCGCAAGAGGAAGTATGGACTGGGGAAGTATAATTCTGGAGCCCAGCAGAGACCCCATTTCACCCCGAACTCGTGAGGACTTGTTCATAACCATGGAGGCCACACTCATAATGGAGGAAGTTCGCACAATCATAGTGGCCCCAAGAACGGCAATGGTAATTGAGGAAGTAGCGCACAGAACCGTTCCAACCCGGCAACACCCACCAAGAAGGATCTAAGCCACCTTACTTGCTACAAGTGTCAGAAGACCGGACATTATGCCAATGAATGTCCTGAAGCTAAGAATGGACATGGCAATGGAAGCGCTGGGAAGAAGCCCAACCCTTTCAACAGGGGACAAGTGAACCACGTTAACGTGGAGGAGATTGAAGCCCAGCCAGATGTAGTAATTGCTAAGTTTTTGGTTAAGTCATTTACTGCAGTAGTTCTTTTTGATACTAGTGCATCTCATTCATACATATCGAGGGGATTTGTGGATAAGTATAACCTGCCCACTAGAGTACTTAAGACACCCATGTTAGTAACCTCACCCAGAGTAGAGTATATGACAAGCCATGGATGTTTTCAGATGCCATTGGCCATAGGTACGCATGTTTTCCTCTCCGATCTGATAATTTTGGAATCACAAGGTTTGGATGTGATTCTGGGTATGGATTGGCTATCGATGTATGGAGGAAACATCGATTGCGCCAGTAAGACAATTTTACTCACCACCCCAGAAGGAAGAAGGATCAAGTATGTATCCCGGCATGTGACGAATAGGACTCAAGTAAATTGCTTATCGGGAGTAGTACAGGAGGAAGTACCAGTGGTGAAGGAATTTCCGGATGTATTTCCAGAAGAGTTGCCAGGCATGCCACCGGATAGAGACATAGAGTTTTTGATAGAGCTTTTGCCAGGCACTGGGCCAATATCTAAGAGACCGTACAGGATGCCCACACAGGATTTAGAGGAAATTAAGAAGCAGATTAAGGGGTTACTGGATAAGGGATACATTCGCCCAAGCTCGTCACCTTGGGGATCACCAGTACTTCTAGTGGAGTAGAAGGATGGATCGTTAAGGATGGTTGTTGATTATCGTGGATTAAATGAACTAACGATCAAGAACAAGTACCCACTGCCGATGATCAATGATTTGTTTGATCAGCTGCAAGGAGCTAAGGTGTTTTCCAAGATCGATCTGCGATCAGGTTATCACCAGCTGAAGATTCGAGAGCAGGACATACCTAAGACAGCTTTTACCACAAGGTATGGGCTATATGAGTATACCATTATGTCATTTGGCATGACTAACGCACTTGCCTACTTTATGAACATGATGAACAAGGTGTTTATGGAGTTTTTGGGTAAGTTCATCGTAGTGTTCATTGATGATATTCTGGTTTACTCGAAGAATCAATAAGAACATAAAGAACATTTGCGTTTGGTACTTGGCAAACTCAGGGAACATCAATTATACGCCAAGTTCAGCAAGTGTGAGTTTTGGTTGAAGGAAGTTGGATTTCTTGGACATGTTATATCCGGAGAAGGAATAGCAGTAGACCCCAACAAAGTTGTCACCATGACAAATTGGGAAGCACCCACGACAGTTGGAGAGATCCGGGGTTTTCTTGCTCCGGTAGGATACTACCGGAGGTTCATTGAGAATTTCTCAAAGATTGCAAAACCCATGACAGAGTTGTTAAAGAAGGACACCAAGTTCAATTGGACTAAGGAATGTGAGGCTAGTTTTCAGGAGTTGAAGAGACGCTTGGTTACATCGCTAGTGTTGATCCTGCCAGATCAACGCAAGGATTATGAAGTGTATTGCGATGCTTCTCGTCGAGGACTTGGAGCCGTACTTATGCAGGAGGGAAGAGTTGTTTCATATGCCTCATGACAGCTTAAACCCCATGAGTTAAACTATGCTACGCGTGATTTGGAGTTAGCAGCCGTAGTGCTTGCGTTGAAGACATGGAGACATTTTCTCATCGGAAACCATTGTGAGGTATACACGGATCACAAGAGTTTGAAATATATCTTCACACAGAAGGAGTTGAATCTCAGGCAGAGGAGATGGTTGGAACTCATTAAGGATTATGACATGAAGTTGCACTATCATCCCGGAAAGGCTAACGTAGGAGCCGATGCGTTGAGCCGCAAGAGTCTTGTCAATACACTCATGACCGGAGAGTTACCCAGGGAGTTAGCAGAAGACCTTCGTGAGCTATGTTTGGAGATAGTTCCGAGAGGTTATGTAGCAGCTTTGGAGATTCAGTCCACTTTGATGGATAAGATCAGAGAAGCGCAAAAGATGGACAAGGGGATCGCCGAAATAAAGGAAAGGATGAGCAAAGGAAAAGTCAAAGGATTTCGTGAGGATGAGCACGATACCTTATGGTTTGAGGACTGCATATATATACCAAATGATCAGGAGATCAGGAAGTTGATTCTGCAAGAGGCCCAGGATTCTCCATATTCGATTCACCCAAGAAATACCAAGATGTATCTGGATTTGAAGGACGGTTTCTGGTGGACCGGTATGAAGAAGGATGTTGCAGAGTATGTAGCAGTTTGTGATGTATGTCAGAGAGTGAAGGCAGAACATCAGAAGCCAGCAGGATTGCTACAGCCATTGCCTATACCCGAATGGAAGTGGGATAAACTAGGCATGGATTTTATCATGGGATTGCCCAGGACTCGTTTAGGCTATGACTCGATATGGGTTGTAGTCGACCGATTGACGAAAGTAGCTCATTTCATCCCAGTAAAGACCACTTACACCAGTGCTAAGTTGGCAAATATCTATATGACCATGATCGTATGTCTGTATGGAGTTCCGAGGACCATTGTATCAGATAGAGGAACCCAATTTACTTCAAAGTTTTGGAATCAGTTGCATGAAACTTTGGGAACTAGACAAGAGTTCAGTACAGCTTTTCACCCGCAAACAGATGGACAGACTAAAAGAGTAAATCAAATTCTGGAGGACATGTTGAGAGCTTGTGCGCTAGAGTATGGATCTAGTTGGGACGATAATTTTCCTTATTCAGAGTTCTCTTAAAACAACAGTTATCAAACAGTTTGAAGATGGCCCCTTTCGAAGCATTGTACGGAAGGAGCTGCAGAACACCATTGTTGTGGGACGAAGTTGGAGACCGACAGCTGTTTGGACCAGATTTGATTAAAGAGTCTGAAGAGAAGGTTAAGCTGATTCACAATAGACTCAAGGTAGCTCAATCCAGGCAGAAGAGTTATGCGGATTCAAAACGCAAGGAGACAATCTACGAAGTCGGAGACAGAGCATATCTTCGAGTATCACCACTCCGAGGAGTGAAGCATTTTGGAGTTAAGGGAAAGTTAGCACCACGTTTTGTTGGACCATACAGAGTTTGGAATGTATGGGAGAAGTTGCTTACAAGTTGGAATTACCCGAAGGAATTTCCGGAGTTCACGATGTCTTCCAAGTTTCTCAGTTGAAGAAGTGCCACGCGGAGATGGCTGAAATTCCTCTGAGAGATACAGTGCCGCTAGAAGCGATACGGTTGGATAGTGATTTAACTTATGAGGAGAAACCAATGAAGATACTCGAGTTTGCCAGCCAAGTTACACGCAACAAGGTTATCAAGTTTTGCAAGGTTCAGTGGAGTCACATGCCGAGGATGAAGCCAATTGGGAACGAGAAGAAGACTTACGAAAGGATCACCCTCACCTATTTTCTAGCCAACCCGAATCTCGAGGGCGAGATTCATCTTAAGGAGGGTAGGTTTGTAACATCCCAAATTTTCAATTTGGAATGTTATACATTAGATCATCGTTGCATATCATGTTTCATTGCATTTTGGTTGATCCTAGAAATTTCACGCAACTCAAGGACCTACGGAGAGAGTTGGGGATTTCGTTATTTTCATATTTGAGTTTTTCTCGAATTATGAAAAGAGGATCGTTTGATTTTAATTATTTTTCTCTGAAATATTCCTTTTATTAAAAATAAAAGAGAGGATAAAATGACTTCCTCAAAATAAAGAAATATCACAGATTTAATATTAAAATTAAATAAGATTTTTATTCAGAGTTTTGTCGCTATTTTATTTGAATTAGGAAAAATATGCGTTTTTCAAAATTGCATTTTAGGCACAAATAAATGTTCATCTTGTCCGGCTTATTTTTAGAGGACGAGGAAAATTTATTTCGGGATTTTTGGAGTCTGTTTAGTATTTCTTTTCTTTATTTTTCTGCACGTCGAAATTATTTTTAAAAAAAAGTCAAACCGACTTAGGGCCGTATTCGGCTAGGACTCTCCGGGCCGGCCCCTTATAAGCCGCTCCCCCGTAGCCCATTAGCCCCGCCCCAAACCCTAAGCCGCCCCTCCACCGCTGCGCGCCGCCGCTCGCGTCGCCACGCCGCCACGCCACGCCGCCCCACGCCGCCGACCCGCCGCCCTCGCCAGACTCGCCGGAGGTAGCGCCGCCGCCGCCGGTTTTCTTCGGATAACCGCACAGTTTTTTTAGATCCGCGTTTATTTTATTTTATTTAGATTGGTTTTACTTTTTTCGGTTTAGTTATTTAGCGGATGTTCGTCCGTACGTTCATTTTTACGAACGGTTTTCACCGTTTAGCCGCAGACAGCGAACGTTCGTTCGTTAGCCTGTTCGTATTTTCCGCGATTATTTTCGATCGCGATTCCTGATCCGATTTCCGTTCTAGTATAACTTTGCGCTCATTTATTGGAATTAGGCGATTCAAGCGCCTAGAGTTTCGTCTCGAAACCCTCTTTCCGTTTAACCAACTTAAACAAGTTTTTGCTACTTTAAAATTTGACCTTAGTCCAGATTAGTAAACGAAGCTTGTTTCTCTCGCCGTTTGCGTTTTGTTGCTTCGTTTGATTTGATTCTTTTTGCAAACCGGAGTTCTTAAGTTGAACTTTCTGGTTAGATCTCTTATTTGAGTTTTACCCGTGCTTTTGCTTGATTGCTTATTCTATGCTTGTTTGTTTGCGATAGAGTACCCGGAGTGCGAAGCGTGCTACATCGAGTCTCTAGGTTTCGCGGATCATCAGCAAGGCAAGTAACACTTTGATCATACTTCTTACTACCCAGTTTATATTGCATTAGATCAACCCTCAAACATTGCATGGTTAGGATCTAAATTAAATTGTGGGGTTTGAGAAGTAGATGAGGTAGTACCTATTCACATGTTTATTATCAAACCCCGGGAGTTACCTCTACGTTGCTTATATTGCTATGCTATGCTTGTAGACATGGATTGGGTTTGAGTGTATTCCTAACGGATGTGAGTTGTTAATAAATGGTTAACTTAAGGTGGCAACTTTAATACACATCTGGGTGGATTGAGGCACCTGGGGAACCCAGTGATTGCCTATATTTTTTGAAATTCTGGGGTACCGTGTGATTCTCCTATGGACCGCCACCCGGGCTCAAAGGAATCATAAGATTATTCATACTGGAAACTTCTGTGTGCAGCCACATGCCATTATGGGCTCTGGCATAGTTGAGTAAGTTGTGGGAAACCTTTCCATGATGGGCTAGCAGATGTAGGGGATTGTAGGTGTACCGGCCTATCTATCGGTTAAGGGGACCTCTTCGGAAATACTGTGTCTCGGTCATCCGTTTCTCAAACACCATGTAGTGCGAGAACTCTAACGGAGGAGATCGAGTCTTGTGGGAAAAAGTGCACAAGCCTCTGCGGAGTGTACAAACTAATAATGGTTAGCCGTGTCCCCGGTTATGGACATCTTGAGTATCTAGTTCTTGGATTATCATGTGGATCTCATCACTCTTAATATAATTTGATTGGGTTTAATGATGATTACTTTTTAATTGGGATTGAGTTGGGTGAACCTTCTCAATGTTTAACAGCCACCATGATAGTTAAATAAAATTTATTCCTTTGAAGTTGGGAAAAATTGGCTTTTCGCAAAACCTTTAACCTCACAGCCTCCACCAAACCATATATGCATGTAGTGATAGCTTTACATTGTTCATTACTCTCTTGTGTTACCTTGCCAACATATTCTATGTGCTGACCCGTTTTTCGGGATGCAACGTATCATGTTGCAGACTTTTCAGACGACGAGTAAGGAGTCTTAGGTCATGGTCTTTCACTCAGTGATGTCGTTGGAGTTGATGGACTCACTTTATCTTCCAAGCCTTTCGCTGTTATCGTATTAGATGGCCTTAAGCCATATTTATTGTAATTAGTTCTCTTTTGAGACATTCAATGTAATAAGTGTGTGATTGCCACTCTATTATAAATCCTTCAAGTATTGTGTGTGTCAGCATTACCGATCCAGGGATGACACTTATACACATAGATCAGACTGTTTGAGGTCTGGTCGCTACAGATTGTAAGTGCATCAAGTGCCCCCTTAGTGTTTTTGGAGTATTGACGACAAATAAGTTGAGGAACTAATGTGTTTGTGAGTATACACAGGAGACAAAGTCCCATAAGATTTGACTTAACACCTGGAAGATGACCCCTAAAAATGAATTTCTTCAAGTGAAGAATTTGATGATGAAATTGGTACGGCCTTTGAAGAAATTGATGTGAAGACTTCGAATCTTGAAGACTTTGCTTCCATAGTTTCTTTTATTCTTCTTTGAGTCATAGGAAAAAAGGTATTGTTAAAGGGGGGTCTAGGTGAATCATATTTCACGTGTCCAAAGTGATGCTCAAACCTATACACAAAAGCTGCTTCGAGTGAAGCCTTTGGAAATTTCTAGTACAGCTGACGCAATTGCTAGCGACAGTAACGAAGTTCATCTGGTCGCTGGAGAATTTGGTCACACCGAGGAGTTAGGAGTTTGCTAGTGCGATCTGCCTAAAAGTGAGGAAACTGAGTGCCCCGACGAATTTGAGAGTTCAAATTTCGAACGTTGCCGCATCACATGCCAGCTGTTGAGTGGATCCTTATCCTGACAACGGTCGAATGAGAGAAGGGCATTTCTGACAATTCATGTCGGGTTGCCCCTGGCTATGATAGCCGCCCCCCACAACCACTTGTTGGTTGGCTGCTCCGAGAGAACTTGACACTTGTCATAAGAGAGCAACCCACCCACTGACAATTTTGAGAGAATCCTAAGTGAGGAAAAACCCAGAGCCAAAGTGATTGAGCATCACTGAAGAGATCGATCCGTGTGATCCGACGGTTGTTACCTTTTAAGATTGTCATTCTTCCTGATGGTTAGGTGTCAAGTTCTGAGTACACCAAGAGTCGTTGTGGTGTGCCGGTGAACAAGTATATGAAGGTTTTGGAAGTCTACCTTGAAGACTTACCACGAGTGATTGGGCGAGGACTAAGTGACCTTAGCTCAAGAGGAATACAGTGAGGACTGTGTGTCCTCTGAGTTGCGACTCAGCCACCTCAACCAGATGTACAGTTGATGCAGCAACTAGAACTGCTCTACCAAATTCCATTGTCTTCACCTAGCCAACCTGGTTTCAAATTCCTCAACCCTCTCTTACTTTATTCCGCTGTTGAAGAATTTGTGATTTGTGCTCTGACAAATTTGAACTGAAGTATTTCATCACGGTATCTTTCATTTCCTCGGTTCATATTCTTCATGTGTTTATGAATGTATGATTGCTTGTTCTTCACTCTTACATATCCTGATTTCATGTACTCTGATTCTGTGATGACTTAGTTTCCCTTGTGTTTTCTATTTCTTCACTCTCATATTTGTCAAATTCATCAAAGTTTGATGAATTTCTAAAAATCTCCCATTCACCCCCCTCTGGAAGATTACCTGTGCTTTCAATTTACTTTTATTTAGTTTTGCAATTTATATGTTTACCACTATCATGATTAATCCTTGCAATTAACGAGAACAAGGGGATTGACAACCCTCTTGCCCGTGTTGGGTGCAAGTATTTGTTTGTGTGTGTGAAGGTACTGTCGACAGTTGTTTTCATGAATCTCCAACTGATTGGATGAACCTTGGTTATCTACTAAGGGAAATACTATCTGCTACTATATTACTTCACCCTTCCTCTTCGGGGAAATCCCAACGCCTATCAGAAGTAGCACATCTCAAAACCTGCAAAAAGATATTTGTTTTGTGTGCCCGTATAGCTCATCGAGTGGGTACGGGAGAGCGTTATCTTCTATGCTAAATGTGTGACCCTATAAATGAGCATGAAATGGATGCCTAGTCCCAAATTTATTAAATAAATAAAAATCACTCCATCAGAAAGTTAAAGTTCATACGCGCTCATGGATTCGGCTAGCCATGGCTTGTGTTAAGTAAATATGGAGGAGGAGTGTTAAGAAAACCGCTCTCACATGTCTTTAGCATCGAAGATAATGATATCCTTTTTCATTAAACCATTTATAGAAAACCACACCTCTCAAAATAAATTTATTTCTATTTTAGCCAATGAGCACTGGTACTTGTTAATCTCTGCTTCCCACAGCAAAGGGCCCTTCTATTTTATTTTTATTTTACTGTTTCTTTTACTTTGAGTCATCACCTTCTTCTTCAACCATGAAAATAGAGAGAGTAATTTTCATTCTTGGTGTGACATGAATTGTGTCTAATTAATGCTACGAGAAGATGAGTAGATGTTCTTTTTGCTGAATTAAAATGTTTAGACGCTGCTTGAACTTCAAGGTGCTTGCTACCTCTTGAGCACTACGTTGGTTTTCCCTTGAAGAGGAAAGGGTGATGCAGCAAAGTAGCATAAGTATTTCCCTAAGTTTTTTAGAACCAAGGTATCAATCCAGTAGGAGGCCACACGCAAGTCCCTCGTACCTACACAAACAAATAAGAACCTCGCAACCAACGCGATGAAGGGGTTGTCAATCCCTTCACAGCCACTTACGAGAGTGAGATCTGATAGATATGATAATGACAAGATAAATATTTTTGGTATTTTTATGATATAGATTGAAAGTAAAAATTGCAAAGTAAAATAGATTGGAAACTTATATGACGGAGAATAGACCCGGGGGTCATAGGTTTCACTAGTGGCTTCTCTCAAGATAGCATAAGTATTACGGTGGGTGAACGAATTACTGTCGAGCAATTGATAGAATTGAGCATAGTTATGAGAATATCTAGGCATGATCATGAATATAGGCATCACATCCATGACAACTAGACCGACTCCTGCCTGCATCTACTACTATTACTCCACACATCGACCGCTATCCAGCATGCATCTAGAGTATTAAGTTCATAAGAACAGAGTAACGCATTAGGTAAGATGACATGATGTAGAGGGATAAAATCAAGAAATATGATATAAAACCCATCTTTTATCCTTGATGGCAACAATACAATACCTATCGTTTCCCTTTCTATCACTCGTATCGAGCACCGCAAGATTGAACCCAAAGCTAAGCACTTCTCCCATTGCAAGAAAGATCAATCTAGTAGGCCAAACCAAAATGATAATTCGAAGAGACTTACAAAGATAACCAATCATGCATAATAGAATTCAGAGAAGATTCAAATATTGTTCATAGATAGACTTGATCATAAACCCACAATTCATCGGATCTCGACAAACACACTGCAAAAAGAGTTACATCAAATAGATCTCCAAGAAGATCGAGGAGAATATTGTATTTAGATCCAAAGAGAGAGAAGAAGCCATCTAGCTACTAGCTATGGACCCGAAGGTCTGAAGTAAACTACTCACACATCACCGGAGAGGCCATGGAGATGATGTTGAGGCCCTGCTTGATCGATGCCCCCTTCGGCGAAGCTCCGGAAAGGGCCCCAAGATGGGATCTCTTGGGTACAGAAGGTTGCGGCGGTGGAAATAGGGTTTCGTGGTGCTCCTGGATGTTTTCGGGGTATATGAATATATATATAGGAGGAAGAAGTAGGTCGGTGGAGCAACGAGGGGCCCACGAGGGTGGAGGGCACACCCAGGGGGTAGGCGCGCCCCCTGCCTCGTGGCCTCCTTGATTGTTTCTTGACATCCACTCCAAGTCCCTTGGATCACGTTTGTTCCAAAAATAACTCTCCCGAAGGTTTCATTCCATTTGGATTCCGTTTGATATTCCTTTTCTACGAAACACTGAAATAGGCAAAAAACAACAATTTGCACTGGGCCTTGGGTTAATAGGTTAGTCCGAAAAATAATATAAAAGTGTAAAATAAAGCCCATTAACATCCAAAACAGAATATATAATAGAATGGAACAATCAAAAATTATAGAAATGTTGGAGACGTATCAACATCCCAAGCTTAATTCCTGCTCGTCCTCGAGTAGGTAGATGATAAAAACAGAATTTTTGATGTGGAATGCTTTCTATCATATTCTCAATGTAAATCTCTTTATTTTGGCATGAATAGTCAGATCCGAAAGATTCAAGATAAAAGTTTAATATTGACATAAAGATAGTAATACTTCAAGCATACTAACTAAGCAATCATGTCTTCTCAAAATAACATGGCCAAAGAAAGTTATCCCTACAAAATCATATAGTCTGGCTATGATCTATCTTCACCACACAAAATATTTAAATCATGCACAACCCCGATGACAAGCCAAGCAATTGTTTCATACTTTTGATGTTCTCAAACTTTTTCAATCTTCACTCCATATATGAGCGTGAGCCATGGATATAGCACTATAGGTGGAATAGAATGGTGGTCGTGGAGAAGACAAAAAAGGAGAAGATAGTCTCATACCAACTAGGCGTATCAACGGGCTATGGAGATGCCCATTAATAGATATCAATGTTTGTGAGTAGGGATTGCCATGCAACGGATGCACTAGAGCTATAAGTGTATGAAAGCTGAACAAAAGAAAATAAGTGGGTGTGCATCCAACTTGCTTGCTCATGAATACCTAGGGCATTTTGAGGAAGCCCATCATTGGAATATACAAGCCAAGTGCTATAATGTGAAATTCCAACTAGTATATGAAGGTGACAATATAGGAGACTCTCTATCATGAAGATCTTGGTGCTACTTTGAAGCACAAGTGTGGTAAAGGATAGTAACATTGTCCCTTCTCTCTTTTTCTCTCGTTTTTTTATTTAGGCCTTTTCTCTTTTTTTATGGCCTCTTTTTTTCCCCTTTTTCATCCGGAGTCTCATCCCGACTTTTGGGGGAATCATAGTCTCCATCATCCTTTCCTCACTTGGGACAATGCTCTAATAATGATGATCATCACACTTTATTTACTTACAACTCAAGAATTACAACTCAATACTTAGAACAAAATATGACTCTATGTGAATGCCTCCGGCGGAGTACCGGGATTATGAATCAAGAGTGACATGTATGAAAGAATTATGAACGGTGGCTTTGCCACAAATACGATGTCAACTACATGATCATGCAAAGCAATATGACAATGATGAAGCGTGTCATAATAACGGAACGGTGGAAAGTTGCATGGCAATATATCTCGGAATGGCTATGGAAATGCCATAATAGGTAGGTATGGTGGCTGTTTTGAGGAAGGTATTTGGTTGGTTTAAGGTACCAGTGAAAGTTGTGCGGTACTAGAGAGGCTAGCAATGGTGGAAGGGTGAGAGTGCGTATAATCCATGGACTCAACATTAGTCATAAAGAAATCACATACTTATTGCAAAAATTTATTAGTTATCGAAACAAATTACTACACGCATGCTCCTAGGGGGATAGATTGGTAGGAAAAGAGCATCGCTCGTCCCCGACCGCCACTCATAAGGAAGACAATCAATAAATAAATCATGCTCCGACTTCATCACATAACGGTTCACCATACGTGCATGCTACGGGAATCACAAACTTTAACACAAGTATTTCTCAAATCCACAACTACTCAACTAGCATGACTCTAATACCACCATCTCATCTCTCAAAACAATTATCAAGTATCAAACTTCTCATAATATCCAATGCACTTTTTGTATGATAGTTTTTATTATACCGATCTTGGATGCCTATTATATTAGGACTAAATTCATACCCAAAGCAAATTACCATGCTGTTCTAAAGGACTCCCAAAATAATATAAGTGAAGCATGAGATATCAATTATTTCTATAAAATAGAACCACCACCATGCTCTAAAAAGATATAAGTGAAGCACTAGAGCAAAATTATCTAGCTCAAAAAATATAAGTGAAGCACATAGAGTATTCTAACAAATTCCAATTTATGTGTGTATCTCTCAAAAGGTGTGTACAGAAAGGATGATTGTGGTAAACTAAAAATGAAATACTCAAATCATACAAGATGCTCCAAGCAAAACACATATCATGTGGTGAATAAAAATATAGCTCCAAGTAAAGTTACCGATGGACGAAGACAAAAGAGGGGATGCCTTCCGGGGCATCCCAAGCTTAGGCTTTTGGTTGTCCTTGGATTTTATCTTGGGGTTCCTTGGGAATCCCCAAGCTTAGACTCTTGCCACTCCTTGTTCCATAATCCATCAAATCCTTACCCAAAACTTGAAAACTTCACAACACAAAACTCAAATAGAAAATCTCATGAGCTCCGTTAGTAAAAGAAAACAAACTACCACTTCAAGGTACTGTAATGAACTCATTCTTTATTTATATTGGTGTTAAAGCTACTGTATTCCAACTTCTCTATGGTTCATAAACTCTATTACTAGCCATAGATTCATCAAAATAAGCAAACAACACACGAAAAACAGAATCTGTCAAAAACAGAACAATCTGTAGTAATATGTAGGTTTCGAATACTTCTGGAACCCCAAAAATTATAAAATAAATTTCTGGACGTGAGGAATTTATCTATTAATCATATTCAAAAATAATGAACTAAATATCACTCTTCAATAAAAAATGGCAGCAATTCTCGTGAGTGCTAAAGTTTCTGTTTTTTTACAGCAAGATCACAAAGACTTTCCCCAAGTCTTCCCAAAGGTTCTACTTGGCACAAACACTAATTAAAAGCATAAAAACACATCTAAACAGAGGCTAGATGTATTATTTATTACTAAACACAATCATAAAGCAAGGAACAAAAATAAAATTGGGTTGCCTCCCAACAAGCGCTATCGTTTAACGCCCCTAGCTAGGCATAAAAGCAAGGATAGATCTAGGTATTTCCATCTTTGGTAGGCAATTCTTTAATAGAACACTTATACCCATTTGGAATTTCCTTTTTATTAATGATCAAACTCCTAGACAAGAAATCAAGAAAATCATTTGTAGCAAAAGGTTCCTTAATGATAGCGAGAAAGTTGGGGTGAACGCTTATGGATTTAAGATCCGCATTTTCGTTACTAGAAGTTTCACCCTTATTCTTAGGAACGTACATTAGTTTGGCAAATTTGGTAGGGGGGGTTGAAGTTCTCCTAACGGCAGAAAAAGCGGACCCTAAATTGGTGATAATACCCTCAAGTTTGTAAATTCTTTCGGAATCTTGGTCTATTCTTTCATTCACTACGGGTTCTTTTTCTTTAAAACTTTTCAAAATGACTCCTACCTTAGATCCATATTGGGTAATTTGATTGTGGATCTTTTTATCCAAATTCTCAATCAATTCAAAAGTGGAAACTTTATTTTCAATAATATCGACCCTTTGCATAATTTGTTCCAAAGTTAACATAGTTCCATTAACCAAGAGAGGTGGTGTGCCAAACAAATCTATCAGAGCATTATAAGAATCAAAAGTGTGGCTACCCAAGAAATTTCCTCCGGTAATGGTATCAAGAATATATCTATTCCAAGGAATGATGCCTACATAAAAATTGCGAAGAAGAACGGAAGTAGATTGCTTCCTAGTAGATCTATTTTGCGCATTGCAAATTCTGTACCAAGCATCTTTTAGATTTTCTCCCTCCCTTTGTTCAAAACTAAGGACCTCATTCTTGGGAGATAAAGGAGTAGATAAAGGACTAGCCATAACGACGAAGCACGCGATCCAACACACAAGCAAACAAGAAACGAGCAAAAAGAGAAGAACTAGAAAAGAGAAGGGGAACGGAGAAAGAGGGCGAATAAAACGGCAAGGGTGAAGTGGGGGAGAGGAAAATGAGAGGCAAGTGGCAAATAATGTAATGCGAGGGATAAGAGTTTGTGATGGGTACTTGGTATGTCTTGACTTGTGCGTAGACTCCCTGGCAACGGCACCAGAAATGGCTCGTTGACGGGACATCAATTCTTGACTTGACTTGGTGCAACCTCCCCGGCAACGGCGCCAAAAATACTTCTTGCTACCTCTTGAGCACTGCGTTGGTTTTCCCTTGAAGAGGAAAGGGTGATGCAGCAAAGTAGCGTAAGTATTTCCCTCAGTTTTTCAAAACCAAGGTATCAATCCAGTAGGAGGCCACACGCAAGTCTCTCGTACCTACACAAACAAATAAGAACCTCGCAACCAACGCGATAAAGGGGTTGTCAATCCCTTCACGGCCACTTACGAGAGTGAGATATGATAGATATGATAATGATAAGATAAATATTTTTGGTATTTTTATGATATAGATTGAAAGTAAAAATTGCAAAGTAAAATAGATTGGAAACTTATATGACGGAGAATAGACCCGGGGGCCATAGGTTTCACTAGTGGCTTCTCTCAAGATAGCATAAGTATTACGGTGGGTGAACGAATTACTGTCGAGCAATTGATAGAATTGAGCATAGTTATGAGAATATCTAGGCATGATCATGAATATAGGCATCACATCCGTGACAAGTAGACCGACTCATGCCTGCATCTACTACTATTACTCCACACATCGACCGCTATCCAGCATGCATCTAGAGTATTAAGTTCAGAAGAACAGAGTAACGCATTAGGTAAGATGACATGATGTAGAGGGATAAACTCAAGCAATATGATATAAACCCTGTCTTTTTATCCTCGATGGCAACAATACAATACGTGTCGTTTCCCTTTGTCACTGGGATCGAGCCCCGCAAGATTGAACCCAAAGCTAAGCACTTCTCCCATTGCAAGAAAGATCAATCTAGTAGGCCAAACCAAACTGATAATTCGAAGAGACTTGCAAAGATAACCAATCATGCATAAAATAATTCAGAGAAGATTCAAATATTGTTCATAGATAGACTTGATCATAAACCCACAATTCATCGGATCTCGACAAACACACCACAAAAAGAGTTACATCGAATAGATCTCCAAGAAGATCGAGGAGAACATTGTATTGACATCCAAAGAGAGAGAAGAAGCCATCTAGCTACTAGCTATGGACCCTAAGGTCTGAAGTAAACTACTCACACATCACCGGAGAGGCCATGGAGTTGATGTAGAGGCCCTCCGTGATCGATGCCCCCTCCGGCGGAGCTCCGGAAAAGGCCCCAAGATGGGATCTCTTGGGTACAAAAGGTTGCGGCGGTAGAAATAGGGTTTCGTGGTGCTCCTGGATGTTTTCGGGGTATATGAATATATATATATATATAGGAGGAAGAAGTAGGTCTGTGGAGCAACGAGGGGCCCACGAGGGTGGAGGGCGCGCCCAAGGGGGTAGGCGTGCCCCCTGCCTCATGGCCTCCTCGATTGTTTCTTGACGTCCACTCCAAGTCCCCTGGATCACGTTTGTTCCAAAAATAACTCTCCCGAAGGTTTCATTCCATTTGGATTCCGTTTGATATTCCTTTTCTGCGAAATACTGAAATAGGAAAAAAACAGCAATTTGCACTGGGCCTTGGGTTAATAGGTTAGTCCCAAAAATAATATAAAAGTGTAAAATAAAGCCCATTAACATCCAAAACAGAATATATAATAGCATGGAACAATCAAAAATTATAGATACGTTGGAGACGTATCAGTGCTCTGCATTTATGTTTTGCGGCCTCGGAAAGGGCTAGCGAGATATTATTCTATCATATGATGTTTTTCCCATTTTGACCATGTTGATGTTTGAAATGTCGTATTATTCTCTTCTATTTTGTTATGATCTGGTCATGAGTGAACATGATTGTTAAGTGTTATCATGCATATGGTTTCTCTATAATATTTCTTGTAATTAGATCATTGACTAAATTTCTGTACATCTACAAAATCAATCGAGTTTGTAAAAGTTTCCTTTGTCGCGTTAAGTTTATCAATTGAATTGCCTGAGCACAAGAAATAGGCTAAGCTTGGGGGAGTTGATACACCTCAAACATATCCACTTTTCTAAACACTTTTGTTATTGTTTTGGCCTCTGATTTGCATGATTTGAATGAAAATAACTCGGATTGACACTATTTTCAGCAGAATTGCCATGGTGTTATTTTTGTTCAGAAATAAAAGTGCTCTAAATTAGACAAGGACTTTTGAAGAATGTTCCCAGAAAATAAGAAGACTAGTGGACCGAAGATGGACTAGAGGGGGCCACCAGGGTTCCATGCGTCCTGCTTGCGCGAGTCCCCCTGACAGCGCC
Source organism: Triticum urartu (assembly GCF_003073215.2). Lineage (NCBI taxonomy): Eukaryota > Viridiplantae > Streptophyta > Magnoliopsida > Poales > Poaceae > Triticum > Triticum urartu. The sequence goes on from NC_053026.1 coordinate 287,322,410, forward strand.
ACGTGGCTGCATAGGGCCCTCGAGCATCGCCTTACGACAATTACTTCGCCTATAAATCCCATATATCCCAGAAAAATTATAGAAAATGCCCAATGCTTTTTATGATACATAGACGCTGCCACCTCCTGTTCTTCCTCCGGAGATCTGATGTGGAATCTTTCTTGGACTCCGAAGAGGGGGATTCATCGTCATAGTTGCTACTTGTGAGTAGTGTTGGGATTTTCCCCGAAGAGGAGGGGAGATGTAGTACAATAGAGATAAGTATTTTCCTCAGTGAGAACCAAGGTTTATCGAACCAATAGGAGAATCACACAAAGCCTCGTGAACAGCACCTACACACAAAAGAAAATACTTGCACCCAACGCAGACAAGAGGGTTGTCAATCCCCTTGAACTCGTTACTTGCAAGGATCAAATCTTGTAGTGGTAGATAGATAAATTCCAAAGCAAAATAAAATAAGTAAAATTGCAACAAAGGTATTTTTTATAATATGATAAAGGCATATGGTGGGTGAACAAATTACTATTTGGCAGTTGATAGAAAAGCACATAATTATGACGATATTCAAGGCAATGATCATGTATATAGGCATCACGTCCGAGACAAGTAGACCAACTCCTACCTACATCTATTACTATTACTCCACCAATTGACTGCTATCTAGCATGCGTATATGGTATTAAGTTCATAAAAATGGAGTAACGCCTTAAGCGAGATGACAAGATGTAGACAAAGTAAACCCAATTAATATGAATAAACCCCATCGTTTTACCCTCAATGGCAACAATACAAATATGTATGGCCCACCGTACTCACAAGGAAAGACTCGGAAGCCTCGCACTTTGACGTGATCGAGATGGGCTCTGACGAAGACTTGACGTGTACTCCAAGGACAACATCGGAAGCCGACATGTTTATCCCTAGTTTGGTGCGACTTGTGAGGTGCGTTCGAATTTTCCCCGAATAGGAGGGGAGATCCAGTATAGTAAAGATAAGTATTTCCCTCAATGAGAACCAAGGTTTATCGAACCAATAGGAGAATCACACAAAGGCTCGTGAACATCACCTCCACACACAAAAGCAAATACCTGCACCCAACACAGGCAAGAGGGTTGTCAATCCCCCTGAACTCGTTACTTGCAAGGATCAAATCTTATAGTGGTAGATAGATAACTTGCAAAACAAAATAAAAGAAATAAAATTGCAACAAAGGTATATTTTCTTTTATAATATGATAAAGGTTGACCGGGGGGCATAGTTTTCACTAGAGGCTTCTCACTCAAACACATAGCATACGGTGAGTGAACAAATTACTGTTGGGCAATTGATAGAAAAGCGCATAGTTATGATGATATCCACGGCAATGATCATGTATATAAGCATCACGTCCAAGACAAGTAGATCGACTCATGCCTGCATCTACTACTATTACTCCACCAATCAACCGCTATCCAACATGCATCTATGGTATTAAGTTCATAAAAAACAGAGTAACACCTTAAGCAAGATGACATGGTGTAGACAAAGTAAACCCAATCAATATAAATAAATCCCATCATTTTACCCTTAATGGCAACAATACAAATACATGTCTTGTCCCCTTCTGTCACTTGGATATAGAGCACCGCAAGATTGAACCCATCACAAAGCACCTGTCCCACTGAAGATAAATCAATCTAGTTGGCCAAACCAAACGGATAGATCGGAGAGAAATACAAAGCTATAAAAATCATGCATAATAAAGTACAGAAAAGACCCAATTGCTTCTCATGAATATTCAGATCATAAAACCACAATTTATCAGATCCCAACAAACACACCGCAAAAGAAGATTACATCGGATAGAACTCCAAGAACACCGAGGAGAACATTTTATTGAAGACCAAAGAGAGAGAAGAAGCCATCTGGCTACTAGCTATGGACTAGTAGGTATGTGGTGAACTACTCACGCATCATCAAAAGGAAACAAGGATGATGTAGAAGCCCTTGGTGATCAATTCCCCTTCCGACGAAGTACCGGAAAAGGCCTCCCGATGGGATCACGGAAGAATACAAGCTTGCGGAGGCAGAAAGAGTGTTTCGGGTGGCTCTATGTTGGTTTGGGAATATTTCTAAATTTATAGAGGTGGAATTATGTCAAGGGGTCCTAAGGGGGCCCACAAGCATGGAGGTCACGCCTACCCCCCTGGGGCGCACGCTGTGAGCTTGTGGCTCACCCGTAGTTCTTCTGGCCTCCTCCCAAACCTTCTAGGGCCCCTTCTAGTCCAGAAAAAATTATCATAAAGTTTCATCGCATTTGGACTTCGTTTGGTACTGATTTTTTGAAAAGCCAAAAACAAGCAAAAATAGGAACTTGCACTGGGCACTAGGTTAATATGTTAGTCCCAAAAAATGATATATAATTGCATATAAAGCATCCAAGATTGATAATATAATAGCATGGAAAAATAAAAATATATAGATACGTTGGAGACTTATCAGTCATCATCATCACCAACCCTTTTCCACAACAATCTCATGATGCATGAGTAATTCCTCTGTAGGTACATGGGGGTAGATGGGAATTGAATGAGAATTCATATGTAATAGATGTCAGATTTTTAGGCCTTGATGCCTAGTGTGCACTATGTTCTGAGATTGATTTTGCTATGACTATGCTACCCTTAATGCTTGTCACTAGGACCCGAGTGCCATGATTTCATATCTGAACCCTTTATATGTTCAGGAATATATTAGTGTGTTTTTTATCATACATGAAAGTTGTATGCACATGTTAATGTTCTGAACTAGAGACCCCAAGGTGACAATAATTGTGATATCCACGGGGATGACTTTACCTTGAGGATTACATATATCATTGATTGCTAATGCTTTGATCCGGTTCTCTATTGAAAGGAGCACCTTAATTACCCTTAATTTCCATTAGGATCTCGTTGAAATGGGAAGGTAGGGCAAAAGTTTTTTTTGCAACTTCTTATCGCAAGCACGTACAACTACCTATGGACTACATGCCTACATATGATTGATGAATTGGAGCTATGACTATTGCATAAAGATTCTAATCTGAAGAAAACTCACTATCTACTTTCATGCCTACGCTTTCTACTTTGTTGCTCTATTTACAATTACTACTACTGCAATCTGTCACTTTACTGTTCCAACACTACTGCTATCATATTACTTTCCTACTAATAAATTGTGCCAAACAAGTTATATATCCAGGTGTGGTAGAATTAATAACTCAACTGCTAAAGTTTATAAATGTTCATTGGATCCCCTTATGTCGAATTAGGGTTGAAATACTTCCCTCGAACACTATTGTGATCCCCTGCACTTGTGGGTCATCAGTCCCTTACTTGCTCTAATTTCCTAATTCTTCAATATCCAAATGATATGTTGATTCAAGGCTTTAGGCCTCAAGTTTAATTAACAGAAATCTAGTTTGCTTCCTATCAATGTTACTAATGAAGAGGTTCAATAACTATCCAATTTATTGGGCCGTACCATTGGGACTTTCCCTTCCACATATCTTGGCACTCCCCTCAGCTGTACTAAACCCAACATGGAATTTTTCATGTATATAATTGAGAGGATTCAGTGAATGTTGTCTGTTTGCTCGCGATACCTAAGCTATGATGACTGATTGCTGATGGTCGGTGCCATTTTCTCAGCTTTACCAACTTCATCACGAGTTGCCTGCTTCTCTACAAACGTATTATTGAACAAATTGAAAAAATACAAGAGTTATTATTTCTAGAGGCAAAGACATGTAGAAAAAGAACACCCGTTTGGCAGCTTGGGACTTGATTTGTAGGCCAAAAGATAGGAGAGGGCTTGACATTCTCAATCTAAATACATAGAATACATGTCCGCTCATGAAGATGGTGCATAAATTCCTTAATCATTTGGACATACCTTGGGTTAATTTGGTACGGGAGGTTTATCACCATCAAGGCATTTGTAACACCCATGATGCGGCTATATCTCCCATGTGTCGAGGCACGACTTAGAGGCATAACCGCATGGTGGTTTAGTCGCAAGTGGGTTAATCTTCACACAATTCCATGTACTGAATAAGAATGGGATAAAGAGTTGGCTTACAATTGCCACTTCACACAATACATAAATAATTCATACATCATCCAAATACACTCAAAGACCGACTATGGTCAAATCCAAAAGAAAAGGAAGATAAACCCCAAATGCTAGATCCCCGATCGTCCCAACTGGGAACCACTACTGATCATCCGGAAAAGTCACATAACAACAACCAAAATCTTCATCGAGCTCCCACTTGAGCTCGGGCGCGTCACCTGCACTGGCATCATCAGCACCTGCAACTGTTTGGAAGTATCCGTGAGTCACAAGGACTCAACAATCTCACACCCGCGAGATCAAGACTATTTAAGCTTATGGGTAGGGTAAGGTAATGAGGTGGAGCTGCAGCAAGCGCTAAGCAAGTATGGTGGTTAACATACACAAATAAGAGCGAGAAGAGAAGCAACACAACGGTTGAGAAGCTAGAAGTGATCAAGAAGTGATCCTGAAACTACTTACGTTCAAGCATAACACAAGACCGTGTTCAACCGCCGAAAAGAGACCATCAAGGCTACACACACGGTTGATGTATTTTAATTAAGTCAAGTGTCAAGTTCTCTACAACCGGACATTAATAAATTCCCATCTGCCACATAACCGCGGGCACGGCTCTCGAAAGTTTAAACCCTGCGTGTCCCAACTTAACCCATCACAAGCTCTCACGGTCAACGAGGGATATTCCTTCTCCCGGGAAGACCCGACCAGTCTCGGAATCCCGGTTACAAGATATTTCGAAAATGGTAAAACAAGACCAGCAAAGCCGCCCGATGTGCCGACAAATCCCGATAGGAGTCGCACGTATCTCGTTCTCAGGGCACACCGGATGGGCCAGACGTCGGGTTCGGGACAACTTTCGGACGCGCACGAGGGGTCTGAGCACTGTGCAAGGAGGGGTTTCGTGGCCTGGCGGTTGGTAGAGAGTGGGTTGGGCTAAGAAGAGAGAAGAGAAGGAGAGGCCCAACACAGTCTTTGGAGACCGAAAATGTCTGACGTATGACCGGCTATAATGCCGCTATATGTTTAGCGGTTGGGCTATCAAACGAACTCCGAATGCGACGAAATTTGACAGGTGGTCTATCTACACTATTATAAGACCGCACGCCAACTTTCAACCCATTCCGAGAACATTTTCCAGCCACTTATAAAATAATATTTCGGACGTCCCGCGGGCGCATGCAAGTGTGTCTGGGTTCAGAACGGACAATGAAGAGAACTAGGGAACCCGGACGAATGCAAGTTTTGAAAACATGCAGATGCAATGCAGATGATGACATGGCAAGATGCGACACAAGCGAATGACAAGGCAACAACAGCGAATAACTGGAAGACACCTAGCGCATCGGACTCGGGGCGTTACAGCATTCCCTCTACTCCTCTACAAAATTGTTCTTTCTGGTGGAAGGGTTGCTCAAAACTACTTGCCACCTACAAGCAACATGTTGTTTGGATTCCAGAGAATGGAAAAACCCTTGAATTTTGTACAGATGTATCTGATGGAGTGCCTAAATTGCAGTTATGGTCCCATTTGCACTCTTTCTCTCAGAGACAACATATCCCCATTCATGAACTATGTCATTTGAAGGGTTTGCTAAATCATTTCCATTTGCCCCTACCATAAGAAGACTATGCAAAATACCAGGAGTTGGAACAATTTATACATGAGTTGAATTTAACTAATGCTCATGATCTATGGCAATTTTCTCCTGGTTTTGCCATTTATAAGGTTTCCAAGGCATATAAATCTTTGTCGATAGCCCAGAGATTTTGCTGGTTCTAAAATAGCTTTGGAAAACTTGTTGTCAGCTCCAGCATAAAATTTTCTTTTGGCTTCTGGTTAATAACATACTGAATACTAGAGCTCTTTTGCAGAGGAAAAACTTCTATATACATGACTATACTTTTGACATGTGCCACATGCAGGAACTGAAACAAGATATCATGTCTTTTTCTACTGTCCTTTTGCATAATTGTGTTGGCAATACATATATTCCAATTGGACCCCCAATCATTCTGGCATACATGAGGAAATTGACAATAATAAACAACTCCTGAATGTGCCTTTTGCTATTGAGATCATCATTTTAGTTTCATAGGCTATTCGGAATAACTTCATTTTTAAATATATCACCCCAAACCTGTATGCTCGCAGGAGAAAATTCAAACAGAAACTCAAATGGATCATTTACATAGTTAGGAAGGAATACAATGGCTTTGAAGACTAGATCAAGGCTTTTAGATGAGTCACTCTTGATGATGTATTTTAGTGTTTTCTCCTTTTCTTATCTTAGGTTCTTTTTTCTGTACTTAGGGCCTCTATAGTTATGCTTTCATTCTTTGGACCTTATTTTTGTATCATTTGAAAATTAACAAAAATAAACAACACAGTTTTGTTGTTTCCCTCAAGTTAAAATTAATGGGCTAGCCATTGCATTCAACTGGTATGCACTAAGAATGGCCATGCACATGCATAGAACCCACGTTTTTCTAGCTAGCTAGTTGCTACCTATTACCGTTCGCATGCATAAGAACAACGGAATGCACAAACCAAGAACGATACTGAATAGCCATGCTCAAGGCTTTTAGCTTACCAAAGAGCACGCTCCTGTACGGGCGTAGCCAGCAGTTCACCAGGCGGTGGAGTCGCGCTGGACATGCATCTCCGGTGACCACAATGTGGTGGCCGCTAAAAGAGATAACGATAAACGACTACTCGTTCTTTTTGGCTGCTCAGTTTGATAGAAAAGGTCCGGGGTTCTTTTTTTTAGACAGAGAAAATACTCGTTTTCATAAATACTTTGGTATTAGTGCCAGAGTTTTTAGTGGTAGCCAAACACCTCAATCAAAGTAAATAAAACTATTGTATTCTGAAAAGCTGTAGTAAAATAGTTTGAAATTACTTACTTTGCTATATCAAACAGGGCCTTAAGGGTTTAATTTGTTGTCGTCAGAAAATTGCGTTGACAACTGTTGACCAGGGCCAGGGGTGGTAGCCCCCACACCTCAGTGAAATACAATGACCGGACTGACTGGCTGGTGGCCCCACCAGTCAGCGAACGGGCCTGCGCTTCGGAGCGGCGCCTCCTTGAAACGATCCGCTTGGCGCCTAACCGTCGTAACAAACTCTTCTTCCCCTCTGCTCGTCTTCCTCGCAACGCCAAGAAACCAAGAAAGCCGAGGAGAATCAAGCCACCCGCCTGCACCCCTCCCTGAGCGAAGCTTCGATCTTCAGCGGAGAGCGATGGAGGTGTTCGAGGGCGTGGACTTCGTGCGGCTGCGGAGCATGCAGCACGGCGGCGCGTACGTGCACGCCGCCAAGGACGGGCGCTCCGTCCGCCTCCACCGCACCGGCCTATCGTGGTCGTACAACGCGGTGTGGGCAGTGCAGCGGCGTATCTCCGCCTCAGGCACGCTCTACGTCCTCCTCCGCGGCGCCTACGGCCGGTACCTCGGGGCCCCCGACGCCAGCACGCGCGGCTCCCTCTGCCCGTTCCCTCCCCCCTGCCGGGTTGCCGCGCAGCGCGACTTCGACGAGCCGGAGGTCCTCGCCATCATGTGGCGGGCCGTCGCCACGGGCCGCCGCGGCCGGGGCGCATTCCTGCTGCACGACGCGTCCGGGCGCTACCTCCGCGCCAACTCGAGGTGCCTCCTGCCGTGCCGCTCCAGCGTCTCCGTCTCCTCCTGCAGCAGCCTCGGCACGGCGGTCCAGTGGGCGGTGGAGGCCGTCCCCCGGCTCCAGGCCAGGCCATACCTGCCGATAGCGCGTGATGTGAGTTCCTTACTCGTCCCCTGCACTCTTCCACAATCTCGTCACCTCGTCCTTTGCATGTGATTCTTGAGATCGTCGTAATATCATTCTTGCGAAAAAATCTGCTAGAGTTATTTCTGGCGCAGTTCTTTGATTCCCGTGCTTGCTCGTGTGAAAGAATCAATCAATCAATCACAGTATCATTCTTGCAAAAGAAACTCTGCTACTAAATTCAGTTGGAGTTCTTCTTTTCGGCGCAGTTTCTTGCCCGAAACTTTCATCGCTTGCAGTTAGATTTGGTGCCAAGATTTCCAGTTGATTTTGTGATGATGTGCAGTCGGAGTGGGGCAAGCTCTTCGCCCTGGTGTGCCCACCGCTGTCCCGCCTCTGGGTGCGGTGGTTCTCCTTGGAGCGGGAGATACGGTGGGTGCGGGCCGACGACTCCGGCGCCTTCAGCGAGGACGACTGGGCCTCGATACGGTACACCGGGAGGCACACGATCCTGATGAAGGGACAGGTGGTGAACCTGCTGGACCCTCCGGAGTCCGCCTCCAGCTGCACTCTCTGCGCCCGCGCCGGTCGCTACGGGGAGCCGAGCCCTCTGGCCATCAACCTGCCTCGCAGCCGGGAGCCGTTGGACGTCGTGATTTTCCGCGTCGGCTCAAGAGGTCAGTGTACTTCTGAATTTACTTACTGTGGCCTGTGGCTGCTAATGCCTTTTGCAGTTCTGAATCACGAATTTGTCAGCTTGATTTTTGCTGGCTTAGTTTAGATTAGTAATCTGACATTTCTGAGAATTGAGGGCTTACCTGAAGAATGTTGTGGATTATCTGAAACTAGCGATATGCACTAAGAAAGCAGTTGATGATCTGAAGCTAATTACATGCAATGCAACTTGTTCCAGATAACCTTGTGAATTTACTGTGGCCTGTGGCTGCTAATGCCTTTTGCAGTTCCGAATTAGGAATTTGTCAGCTTGATTTCTGCTGGCTTAGTTTAGATTAGTAATGTGACATTTCTGAGAGTTGAGGGCTTACCTGAAGAATGCTGTGGATCATCTGAAACTAGCGATATGCACCAAGAAAGCAGTAGATGGTCTGAAACTAGTTACATGCAATGGAACTTGTTGCAGATAACCTTGTGTTGCTCTGCATTCTTTCCTATTACCCGCTTTCACATTTTAGGGCTTTTTAGTTTTTACCACTTGCCATGTAGCAGCAGGCCGTGCCTAACTGACTGCATCTGTGGCTGCAGCGGATGATGAGCTGATATACCCAGATGTGATGGCACCGGAGATGGCATGGGCAGCGCCAGCGGACGACGACGAACCACTACTCTGACGACCGACTGCGCCCTCTTCGAAACCATCGCAACTTGTTCCAGATTTTATAGCTTGTAGGGATTACAAGGGATGAATGATCCTGTTTTCCTTTTTTTCTGAACTCCAACTTTTAGCAGTTTCAGTGTTTGGTATTCCTGAAGTGATATGAAACACGCTCCCATATGAATGTCACCTGTAGAATGCATCTCTGAATTCTGCCTTGCACACTGACATTGATTACATTTTTCTTCCGACCAAAATAGATGTTGCAGTTACCGTCTTCAGTCTTCATTGGCTCTGTTGTTGTTGCCATGTGCTCTGGGACAAACTCTCCTGAAATTGCATATGTACATGTGCAATATATTAGGTTTCTTAATACTGGAACTCAGAAATCTCGGAACAGTCAGGTGTGTATTTCATTTTCTCAGCTATAGTTATTTTAGTCTGAATACTGATAAAGGTAGCAATGCGCTATCAGGTGTTTCATTCTTGTTAGTATAATTTAGTCGCCTGCAAAAAACGCTGCCACGCTGCCATGGCAGCGAAATCCATAGGAGCATCTTTCTGTTAGCATTTCTCCAGTTTTCAGTTAAGTTTCAGTGTCGGTTTGGGGAACGTGGGCCATTAGAATTAAGGATTGGAGGAGGAAGGGCCCGCACCCCCTGAAAATCAGGGGGCAAAAAAATTAGTTAGAAGGGAGCCCTGTAAAACGTCCGTAATTATCCGTGAGTCTAGCATTATTGCTGCACGAGGGCATGCTTCGTTGTGTGCTCAGTGCGCTTAGGTAGTACCCGACGTGGCTCAGCTACAGGACCTAGTCCCTGGGATGGCACGGGCATGATGTGGTTGTTGAGAGTTTAGTGGCACGATTGATTTCCCTTCGAGAATAAAAGGAAGAGAAGAAACTACGCTACACAAATCCTTGTCTCACTCTCTGAATTTCGTTCGTGATCGATGTGCTGACAGTGAGAGTCTACAACAACACGCGGCATCAGAGCTTCGGGTTCAGCCAGGGACCATGGCGATCGGCGGCAACGGCTCACACAACTGTGCGTGGAACGCCAACCTCGCATCGCTCGACTTCACCTGCAGCTACACGGGTACATGCGCGGCACTGGCACAGACCAGCTCCTCGTTGGTGTGTACGTGGATAACCTCATCTTCACCGGCGAGAACCTGGAGGAGTTGCACTACTTCAAGGACGAGATGAAGAGCATCTTCCAGATGAGCAACCTCGGGTTGCTGACATACTACCTCGGTGTCAAGGTGTACCAGACTGAGCACAAGATCACTATCGATCAGGCCGCGTACGCAGCCAAGTTGTTGGACAAGGCAGGCATAGCGGCTGCAACCGGTGCGAGGTTCCGCTCGAGCTGAAGTGTAGGTTCAGCACGGCGATCTCAACTCCACCCACCGATGCCATGTTCTATCGCATCGCAGTCGGAAGTCTCAGGTATCTCGTGCATACTCGTCCTGATATCGCCAATGAAATGGGCCTTGTTAGCCGTTTCATGGAGGTGTCGATGATTGCGCACCTCGCCGCGGTGAAGCATGTGCTCTAGTACTTCACTGGGACACTCAACTATGGATACACATTCCGTCGTGGGGACAACCTGGAGCTTAGGGGCTTCAGCGATTCAGACATGGCAGGCGATCTGGATGACATGAAGAGCACCTCAAGCATGCCATTCGTCCTCGGGCGGAGCCCCATCAACTGGCAGTCCCAGAAGCAGCATGTGGTTTCTCTCTGCTCGTGCGAGGCAGAGTACATCGTCGGCTCCACTGCAGCTCTAGGGGCATCTGGTTGGCTCGTCTGCTTGGCGAGTTACTGAACCAGGACACGGGCGCTACAAAGATTCTCATTGACAACAAATTTTCCATCTCGCTCGGGAAAAATTCGGTGCTGCACAATCGGAGCAAGCACATCCGCAACAACATCAAGAGTGGAAAGGTGGTGGTTGAGCTCAGGAGGTTCGGCGAGCAGATGGCAGACACTCTGACCAAGCCGCCCAGGTGCGTCCGCTTCCAAGAGGCAAAGTATATTTTATGAGCAAACTTACAAAAGTTAAGGACCCGATCCTAAGGATTTGGTATCTTCAACGGCAACCCGCAAATTTTCTCTCGTATCCGTCCGCGGACATGGATGTAGGAGGCCGTCATCCAACGATGTCCGCATACTTTCGGTCAACAATTCGAATTAACATGACGAAATTCGTTCAAACGCGGCTGGATTTCATATAAGCATGACGGACTTCATTACATTTACATTAACTAAGTGGTGTTATTCCGGCTTTGGAGGTATATTTAATATCTACTCTAAATGGTCGTCGGCGCTCGTTCCTCGTGTCCGGCTATGAGCCTCGAGAATTGAAGCTTCGCCTTCTCCAGCTCCGCCTCCGGAGACCCGGAAAATAAACCTGTCCGCCTCCACGTCGCCCCTAAGCGGCTAATCGGCCACCAATCATGAGCCCACCAAGCTTGGCATCGATGGGAGGCGAGGAGTGGTGGCCTTTTAGGGACCCGAGCGGCGACATCCTACCGTGCACTATTCTTCCTCGCTACCGGCAGCGCCCGCGGACGTGCCTGCTTCGTGGTCGTGGTGGCCGGGCACGGCCTCGGAAGAGCCGGTGATCACCTCCACCTCGTCGTCGGTCTCGCCGAACACTGCCTCATCGCACTCCTTGTAGGCGGCCGCAACCTCCACTGCCTTCTGGCGGTACCGCCAACGGGCGAGGCGTATCTTGCGGGCAGAGCAGTAGGAGTCAAGCAGCGCTGCCTCCCGGGACTGCTCCTCCCAGTCCTCCCGCCCCATGTCCATTTCATGGGCACGGGCATCGCTGATGGTCATGGTGCAATGCACCGGCGAGGGTAGCACGGAGGAGGTGGAGGGTGGCACCGACTCGTCATTGGTCGCGTCCTCCATTGGGGCGTCGTCGTCCTTCGGTTGCCTGCCTGCAAGCCAGTCGGCAGTAATGGCGGCCATCTCCTTCTGGTCCGACGTCATCCCATCCCAGAGAGCTTTGGCGGGGGAGGAATTTGTGGTGGGAATGGTGCGGAGAGGGATTAGAGGTGGATGACTGTGACTATGGCCGGGGCAATAGTTTATATAGCATTGATGGATGGCAGAGGGACGGACGGGTGGCGCCGGAGTAGCCGCCTCGGCAACCGCGTGTCATTAATGTGGGTGACAAACGGACGGACGTGCGGTCGTCGTGCCAATTTGAACACGGAGTAGTCGCCTGCACTGAGAAGCGACGCGGGCGGCGATCTCTCGGCCGATGCGCTGCTTCAATGCCAACCCCAATGGGCGGTCACGTCTGCTCTGGCCGGGCATGAATGCAGGCACTGACGCTCTGGAGCGGCACTGACCGTTTCTGACGGGAAGCACGCGTGGGTGAGGAAGGGTGTTTGGATGGGCCAGGTCGGTCAGAACCGAGCGTAGGTTGCGTCCAAGCGCTCACAAAGCCCCCCACGTTCCGATTTGTGGGAGAAAGTACATCTGCGCGGACCGATGCAAGATCGTGTTGGATGGCTTCCGCGGCCCAGACGGATGCGGGCGGTTTAAGGGTCGACGTTGAAATGCCCTTGCATGAGAATTATATATTTTACGAATTCTTCTGTAAAGCTTGATCATTTGTAGGATATAAAATGAACTAGTATACTTCTACATAAATCGTTTGTGTGTGCTCAGTCTCATAAAACAAATTACCCATGATCGTTTTCTTTCTTCCACGGAAAGAAAAAGGACCCTTTGGCTAGGGTTTCTCGTGCCTCCCACCAGTGCTGCCGACGGTCTACCTCGTCTTTTGTGGTCTTAGGGGGCATGGAGGTGTGGTGGATCCCGGCCCTTACCAGCGGGAGGGTTTCCTTTTTTCTTACTCCTTTGAGTTAGGGTTCATGTTCTGCTGAGAGGGGCGAGGCGGCGGCGGCTCTCAGAAAATGGAATAAGATTCTCCCCACCTTGTTCCGTCCAGGTGGTGTTTCTATCATCGTCAGAGGCGTGTGGAGTTTTGTCTCCGGTGGATCTCGTGGTATTTGGTCAGCGTTTGTCTTCGGTGGATCCACATAGATCTTGTCTTCGTTTGTCTTTGTTCGTGTGTCTACAGGTTGGATCCTTCCGATCTATACTTCACTTCATCGACGGCAGTTGATATTCTGGTGTGCTGGTTCTATGGAGTCTTAGCACGACAACTTTCCTACTATCTAATACAACAAGGTTTGCCCGGCTTCAATGAGGGAAGGGCGAAGACGGCAGCGGCTCGCTCCAGTGCTACTAGTCGTTGCTAGTGGACTACGAAACTAGATGTATTTTTTATTTCTAGTGTTCTTTGTACTACTTTGACGGTTGATAAATAGGTTGGAAGTTATCCTCACAAAAAATCTCATAAAAAAATTGTTGTATTTTGATGTCGACTAGGACAAACGCATAATGTTCTAACAAAATTATTGTATTTTACTTTTATGATGATCCATGCTTGGATCGGAAATTCTTGAGGTATGGTAACACGCCTCTATTTGACCCCTACATTCCTAGATTTGGAAAGCTCCCGTACACACTTCATTTCTTAACATTTTTGCTGGTCCGATGTTTTGGAGAAAGTTGCAAATCAAACATACCTTAATATTCTTTTTGGCCTCTTCGTCGTGATTAGTTGGCCGGTCGAGTGATTTCATCACCATGAGTGCACAACCACATCGAAAATCAAGAACAAAACCTAATTTACTCACTAATAATGAACGAACAACGGTAGCTAGGCTGCTAGTATAATTTAGATAGGGACGTATCATCAACAATTCACGGCGCAAGCATCATCATGCGGGTAAACTCGTTGAAGCAGACGAAGCCGTCGCCGTCGGTGTCGACGCCGCCGATCATGCGGCCGCAGTCCTCGACGGAACACCGCTCGTCGCCGAGGGAGGCCAACACGGCACGGAGCTCCTCGGCGGAGATCCTCCCGTCCCCGTCAGCGTCAAACACCGCAAATGTGTCCCTCAGCTCGCCCTCGTCCGCGGCCTCCGCGGCCACGATCCCATCAAGCGCGAGGCCGGCCTCCGCCTCGGCGAGCATCGCGGCCAGCTCCTCCTCTGTCGACACGACCGTACGCAGCGCCACCTCCAGCTCCAGCCGCGTCACGGCGACCAGGGCCGGTTTCTTGGTCGTCCCGGAGCCGGATGGTGCCGCCGGCCCCGAAGACGACGGCAGGACAGATCTCGGCGTTGTGACAGACTGGTCATCTGATGCCGACGACGACGCGGTGGAGGCGAAGGAGCCGCCGTTGCCGCTCCTTTTGGATCTCTTCTTCCCCTTGTTCTCCTTCTTGGACGTGGAGGAACCGAAGAACTTCATGGCTGTTCTAGGCTCGTACGTATCTCGCGAAAGAGTGGACAGGAGGAGGGAGAGAGGAAGGCGGGGATGGTGGCGGAGCTGCGGAAGAGTAGACGGCCGGGGGAGAATTATAAGGGTCATCGCAGACGCGGAGGAGGTGAGCTTCGACGAAGCTTCGCGCGGGAAAAACGTACTGGTTCGCCCGGGCCTACCTTTCCTGCGATTTATTCGGCTCCTCCGCTTTGAAGGCTTCTTTCATTCGTTTGCATGAAACCTACTTACCAATTTAGCCTAAATTTTAACAGTGTCATGAAGGTGAGAGGTGGACAAATCATGGAGGGTTTAATTAAATTTAGCCAGCCCTCTTCGTCGAAGATGACCAGATACATATCAAATGCGAAAACGAAGACACACTAATCATGCAAACTCTCCACTAAGTATTCAACGTAGATTTTCTTTTTAATTTTGAATGGCATCCAATCTTACGATAAGATTAATGGAGATTTTCACGTCGCCATTGCGTGGAAAGTGGCAACTAGGGTTTTTTTTGCTGCCGTCACCCGCTAGTGGGCATGGACTAACTCTTTGTGGCCACTCTATCAGCCTAGTGCAGCCATGCCAACCCCCTCCAGACATGGTAGTTCCGACCAACTTTGGCTTCCACATCTTCAATTCCGGACTAGGCGGCTATGGGATTGTTCAGCTTCGGGCCAGGGAGAGATCCCTGCTTGGCTTGCCGGTGCTGGTAGCAGCGGCGCCCGCAGGTGTCGCTTCCTTCTTGGAGGCGCTGTCAAGGCCTTCAGCCGTGTCCCTCTTCAAGCTCAGGGGAAACCCTAGGTCCGACTCCCCCGAACCGGATAGCGATGGTGTCCCGGCGTTGTCTTCCTTCTTGAAGGCGTTATCTTGCGAGCTTGCAGTGTCCCTGATTCTGGCTTGGTAGATGTTTGAATTCTTGTGTAGGTTCGGTATTGCCGCTTGGTTCGGGTTTGGTAGGTCTAGTTGTGATGTATCCTCCGTTCGGGCCGAGCATCTCCTTCTCTCTGTTCCGGGCATCATGTTCACGCCTGCCTGTGTCCGTGTCATATGTTGTACCCCCTTTGTACTCATTCTACTCCTTTTATCAATGAAAAGATACGCAAGCTTTACATATTCACGAAAAAAGTGTTGGTGGTCTAGCTGGTTGATGCATGGAGGTGCCACTCCTCTCGGCGTCAGGTGTCACGGTTGTCATTGCTGTACTCGGCCATCGTTATTGTCGTGGGCTGAGGTCAGACCTCGCAATGACATGAGAAGGCATTGTCACGCCACTAGATCTAGCCAAGGGGGTTAGTGCACAGTCATTGTTGACCGCCTCTACGCTAGACCTGATGTGAGTGACCCTTGCCTATTCACACATATGGGAGATGTGCAATATTCGTCTTTGCATGGGTGGTCGTTTGCGAGAGGATGGTATTATAGTTGTGGAGGAGCGTTGGCACAACAGCGAGGCTAACCAGCTACGCATATGTAATGCCTCTCGGTGCAAGACACATAAGGTTGGCTTCTCAGCCTTCATAGTGATAGCTCTAGGTGGTGGGCATGTTGACACCCTATCAGCTGGTGGTGGTTTGTTATCTCGGCTATGAGGACAGTGATGTGGTTTGTGTGGGAGACACTCGTGGTGTGGGAGTTGCAATCATGGTCGATCCTGCCGAGATATGGATGTCGTCCATAGCAACCCTCTCCCTAGTCTACCTCGCCTCCTAGTGGCCCTTGGTTTGGTGACAGTGCTTGGATTGGTTGCTCTATCGACCTTGCCGATGGTTGTCTTAGCTAGAGTTGTTACTACACCGATGGGCTATGTTGGGATGCATCTTGATAAGTGTGAGGTAGTGTGGCTGGTAGATTTTGAATTATAGGCGGTCGGTTCCTAGATTTGAACAACGTTGTTGATAATGGTGACTATGACACTCTATTGCTAATGATGGTTAGTTTTTGTTGGGCTCCCTAGCGTAGAAATTTGTAGCATGCAACAAAGTTTTCTACCTGGTGACTCCGGCTGTGTTGATATCTTTCTTTCTTTATTTTGAATATAATCCCACTTACCTTTTTTTAATCTTTTCTCAAAAAAAGAAAACTATTTCTGCTTGTTTGATCCAGGTTCGGTTATTCTCCTTGATGGATTCTATCTTAAAACATACGTAGTACATTGATAAAAAAATCATTTCTTTACATTGAGATGTACTCCCTCCGTCCCAAAATACTTATCTTAGATTTCTCTAAATACGGATGTATCAAGTCACGTTTTAGTATTAGATACATCCGTATCTAGACAAATGTAAGACAACAATTTTGGAACTGAGGGAGTAAAAGAAGAAAAGTGAATTTCTAGTCACAGACCGCAAAATTGATGAGACCGTTAACTAGAATTATCATATTTTTAAAATTCCATCGCAGTAGTGAACGACTCCTAAAGCTTAATCCATGTATAGGTAAAGTTTACGTCTAAACAACTAAGAATCATCATATTGTTTTGATTTGGTTTTCGTAACCTAGATTTTGTAGTCTGAAGCTGACAACACAAAATATAGAGGTGATATCAAAACTGTTTTCTACTTTTCTTTTGGCGGGTAAACTAGCTAGGGACGGGAGAGTTTTCCTAGGGACACGTAGACCATGCAAAATCAGACTCTGATCAAGTTATGGGCGCACGTATGCCTTCGTACCATCAAGTCGGCACAGCATCTGTTTAGTACTCCTGGACGGAGGGGCGAGACGTGTGACGGGTTCGGTTGGCGGGGAAGGCGCAGCGAAACTTCCTCTGTTGGCGGGAGCGCCGACCCTGAATCCGGTCGAGTTGGTTCCTCAGGAAACTGGGAAGGAATTTCGGCCGGGCTACGTCGGAAGCGCCTCGAAAATAACGAAAGCAAAGTCCTATCGGCTTGTCTCCTCCGCCGCGTGTCTCCGTTTTAAAATAGATGACTCAATTTTATATTAATTTTATATTAAAATTAATATAAAATTGAGTCATTTATTTTGAAATGAAGGAAGTATATGCGTGTTTAGTTTACCGTGCATGTCATGCATGGTTCAAAATCGGTGCAGGTTTCAAAGGCAAGCCATACTGCTTTGTGTACAATACTTTTAATTTAGTGCAAAGCGTGAGATTAGTTAGCCTAGGTGCTGCGAACTGGTCTAGGTTCTTTGTGGTTGTACGTGTCCATCAAGATTGAAGTCTTAGACTTAACATTGATGCTCGCGGGTGTATGTTTGTGCATTTTTTTTGCGAATACGCAAGATGCGTATCTTTTCATTGATAGAAGAAGAGAACAAGCATAGGGTTACAACGCTTACAAGGTCATGTACGCACTAGGCATGGTGTATAAGCATAGGAGCACAACAGAAAGTGGGGTATGCTCAGCCCCACAACAAAACTAGAGACTAAGCGCCGGGATGATGTTTTGTAGTCCTGTGGCACCCGCCTTGGCCCAGAGGCGCGCCTCGTCCTTGATGGTGTCGGAGGTGATGGTGGTCGATGGCCTAGCTCCCTCAAAAATGCAAGCATTGCGGTGCTTCCATATCCACCACGCTGACAGGATTATGAGGGAGGATAGGCCCTTGCGCATGGATGCCGGCGCGAGGTCGAGAGAGAAGCTCCATCAGATCTAAAATGACGTGTCGGGGGCGGGAATGGCGATCGGCGCACGATCCCAACCGAGAATCTCATGCCAAACTTGGCGAGAGAAAGAGCAGCCAACAAGGAGGTGCTGCATGGTCTCCTCCTCCTGATCACAGAGAGCGCATGCATCTTCGTGTGGTAGTCCGCGGCGTGCTAGGCGCTCCGCGGTCCAGCAGCGGTCTTGCATGGCCAACCATAAGAAAAACTTAACGTGGAGAGGAGCCCAAGGTCGCCAAGTGAGCGGCCAATGTGGGTCTTCGCAAGCACCAATGAACAGAGCTTTGTAGCAGGAACTCGTAGTGTATGTAGTAGAAGAAGTCCAACGCCAACGCACCGAATCAGGCTCGATGGAGAGATGAGTGTGTCGCACCAGGCGCCAGAGCTCGACGTACTGCACCATGGCCGCCGGCCCAAGCGCGCCTCGAATGTCCTGCACCCAGGAGCGCAGGTGCAGGCCGTCTCGTACGCAACGCTCCTTCCGCATACGCCTAGGGACGAGAGCGAAGACGAGTGGGGCAATCTCGGCCGCTGACCTGCCATCAATCCAGTGGTCGGTCCAAAACCTGCAAGTATCTCCAGCACCAAGCTGCCAAGTCGTGGAGGCCCTGAAATTGCACTCCAACTTTGACAAGTGTTCGGCCACTCCGATCCAATGCACCGACGGCCACATCGCCACGATCGCCCCGGAGATGCAGTGCCCCGTTGCTCGCTTCCCTATCACCTACCTCGGGTTTCCCCTCTTAGTCCGTAAGGCCTCATCGACGAGCTTGCAGCCGATCATCGACAAACTAGGACGCAAGCTTTCCACATGGCGGGCATCTGTGCTTTCCAAAGGAGACCGCCTATCCCTTGTGCGCCATGTCCTAAGTGTCATCCCCACACACTTCCTCACCGCCATCACCTTCAACAACGCTGCCATCAAGAAAGTGAACCGGATCATCCGAGGATTCCTCTGGGCAGGATCCGACAAGGCCAATGGTGGGTAGTGCCCTATCAACTGGCAGCGTGTTTGCCGGCCCATCTCCCTCGGTGGCCTTGCATCCGAGATATCCATCGTATAGGCATCTCTCTCTGTGTTCGTTGGCTATGGCTGCAACGAACTGATACTTCTCGCCCTTGGATCCACCTGCACATACCCCATGACGCGGACGTGTGTGCATTCATAGTGCTAAATGTGTTGATTGTACTGCGTTAAGAAGAAGTTAGCCTAGGTGCTTTCTTTGTCGGTGTAGTCATCATCCAACTGCGGCTAAACCAAGGCACACTCTCAAACTGGACGACCTAGCATGGCACGCTAAAACAAAGATTCAAACAGGAAGACGACACATTTTTTTTCTGTAAAACCGTACGCTAGCCCTTGATATATTTTTTTCTCTTGCTCCTGCCAGTGTTTTGGAACCGAAAGATCATAAGGATGTTCCGTGTTATAGTAGGGCCGATGAGGGAAATGAAGGTCATGCGGGCCAACCAAAACCTTTGGCAAAGGTGGGGCGTACTCGTAAGCAAAAACAATACGACATATCTGTTGTGCATAGGTTCAAAGTTAAATTTTGAGTTGCGAGAGGCATCTTTTGGAATAGAAGAGATCTTCTGGACTTGGCTAAATTAAAATTCTTAGAGGAAACGGCTAGGGAACAAAAGTTGGATTTTATCGCTTTGTTAGAAACCGATAGGTCAAACTTTACTTCTCAATTTTTGGTCACTATTTCGGGTGGTTTGGCTGCTTCCCGCCTTGAGGGAGATCTCAAGGGATCTTACTTGCGGTGAACACGGCATCACTTGAGGTAAGAAAGATGGCGTCGGGTGATTATGCTGTCAAATTTCATGTGCGTTCCAAAGTTGACAGCTTCGACTGGGCCATGGTTGTCGTCTATGGAGCGGCTCAACCAGAGTTCAAATCGGAATTCCTTTCGGAATTAGTTTGTATTTGTGGAGTGGGAGGGGATTTTAATATTATTCATAGGAGGGAGGAGAAAAATAATGATAACTCTGATGGTCGCTAACCATTTATGTTCAATGCAATTATTGAGAATCTGGACCTGAGAGAGGTAGCTCTCACAGGTAGACAATATACTTGGGCAAACAATCTCGAGGTTCCAAAGTATAAAAATTGGACTGTGTTTTGGCTTGTGTGGAGTGGGAACAAAAAATTCCCTCTAGTAACGGTGCATGCGCTACAAAGGGGATTGTCTGACCATACTCCTCTACTCGTTGACTCGGGTGAGGCGGCTCGTGGGGAACAAGATGGTCTTCTCTTTCGAACTATCGTGGTTTGAAAGAGAAGAATTTCTAGAGTTGACCGCAACAAAATGGGCTAAAGAAAATAGAGGGGTTTCTAATATTGAGCGATGGCAGTATAAAACCAGGCATCTTAGACAATTCTTGCGGATTAGGCTAAGAATGATAGTGGGATCTACAACTTGAAAAAGAAAGCATTCTTCAACTTATTAATAAGCTTGACATCAAAGCTGAAGCGACACCCCTCCTTGTGGCAAAATGTGCGACCAAGCGAGAAGAAGAGGAGGGTCTAAGTTATTGAGAGAGGGACAGATTAAATGGGCCTAGAGTGCTAAAGTAAAAGGTGTCAAGGAGGAAGACAATAGCACTCTGTTTTTTCATCTACTGCGAATGAAAAACATAGAAATAAAAGAATTATCCAACTTGAGCAAAATGAGGGTACAATTGTAGGTCAAGAGAACCTGAAGTTGTACATCTCCGATTTTTATAAGAAGCTCTTCGGTGCCCGAGTATCAAATGTTGTGTCGATGAATGAGGGCCCAATGGGGGATATTCTGAAGTTGATGTGTTGACCACTCCCTTTACAGATAAGGAGATGTATGAGGTTATTTTACACAAGAATAATAATAAGGCACCTGTCTCAGATGGGTTCCCCGTGGAATTTTATAGGGGCGATGCTGGGGAACAGTTAAGTGGGTCTAATGCCTATGTTTCAGATTTGTTTAGTGGTGAGCTTCAGTTGTTTAAACTCAATTTTGGAACTAGTAATTACTTTATTGCCTAAGAAGGAAGAGGTGGTGAGAATGAGCAGTTCACCCCTATTTTCTTACTCAATGTTAGCTTCAAGATTTTTACCAAAGTGGGTACAAATCAACTAACCAAGCTTGCTCACGCAGCGATTCTCCCTAATCAAACTGCTTTCATGCCAGGAGGTCATATACTGGAGGGTGTAGTCGTTCTACATGAAATTCATCCGGTGAAACTTTACGCAGTTATCTTTAAAATGGACTTCGAGAAGGCATGCCATAAGGTTAACTGCTCCTGTTTGAAGTAGCATTGCATATGAAAGGTTTTGATCCGGCTTGGAGGCAGCAGGTCAAGACTTTTGTCGGGGGGTAGTGTAGGGATTGAAGTTAATGGTGATATTGGACCTTTTTCCGACCTAAAAAGGGTTGAGGGAGGGTTTTTCAATATTGTGGCTAATATGTTGGCAGTCGAGAGCTTCGCCTTTGGATGTGCCAGCAGCATAGGGCGGCCGGGCCAGTTCTCATTGGTAGAGCCAAGGACAACAATCGGGTAGGTGGTTTAATCCTGCATCTAGTGGGTGTGGGGGGTTTCCATTCTACAATATGTTGATGGCACGATCATCTTCATGGATCGTGGTACGGAGAAAAGGCATATCCAACACCGACCCTCAAACCACCCCCAACCATCCGGACCGCGTGGTCCGGACGTGTTTTGCCATCCAACACGGTCTTGTATCAATCCGCATGCCACTCCAGATGTTTTTTAATGCAAACCAGAGACAAAGTGTGGGGGTGATGTCGCTTGAACTACGTCGTATTTTCCCAAAGAGGAAGGGATGATGCAACACAACTACGGTAGGTATTTCCCTCAATTATGCAACCAAGGTATCAATCCAATAGGAGAACCAAGCAACACTATGTAAACGGTACCTGCACACAAAGAACAAATACTTGCAACCTGACACTTATGAGGGGTTGTCAATCCCTCTTACGGGTAATGGCGTAGGAAATTGTCAAGCTGAAGGGATAAAAATTGTGTATATTAGATAAAATAGATCTCGAATAAAAGATGCAAATAAAATACTTTTGGGTTTTTGGAATAATAGATCTGAAAATAAAAGCAAATAAAAATATATCTCAAAGGCAAATAATAGATCAGAAAGCAAATATGATAAAGAATAGACCCGGGGGCCATAGATTTCACTAGTGGCTTCTCTCGAGAAATAAAACATGGTGGGTAAACAAATTACTGTTGGGCAATTGATAGAACCTCAAATAATTATGACGATGTCCAGGCAATGACCTATATATAGGCATCACGTCCAAGATTAGCAGATCGACTCCTGCCTGCATCTACTACTATTACTCCACACATCGACTGCTATCCATCATGCATCTAGTGTATTAAGTTCATGGAAAAACGGAGTAATGCAATAAGAACGATGACATGATGTAGACAATATCTATTCATGTAGGAATAGACCCCATATTGTTATCCTTCATGGCAACGATCAATATGTGTCTTGCTGCCCCTTCTGTTAGTGGGAAAGAACATGTCACCACCGAACCCATCACAAAGCACCTCTTCCCATGGCAAGAGAAATCGATCTAGTCGGCCTAACTAAACCAAAGATTCGAAGAAGAAATACGAGGCTATAAATAATCATGCATATAAGAGATCAAAATTAAAATAACTTTCATCGGTAAAATAGATCTGATATAAACTCAAAGTTCATCGGATCCCAACAAACACACCGCAAAAAAGAGTTACATCAAATAGATCTCCAAGAGACAATTGTATTGAGAATCAAAAGAGAGAGAGGAAGCCATCTAGCTACTATCTACAAACCCATAGGTCTACAATGAACAACTCACGCATAATCCAAGAGGCACCAATGAGGATGATGAACCCCTCCGTGATGGTGTCTAGATTGGATGTCGTGGTTCTAGAACTTGCGGCGGCTGGAATTGTGTTTCATTGACTCCCCTAGGGTTTTTGGAATATTTGGGTATTTATAGGGCGAAGAAGCAGTGCGAGAGGCCACCGAGGTGGGCACAACCCACCAGGGCGTGCCCAGGTGGGTTGTGCCCCCCTCGGGGCACCCCTTTGGTACTTCTTTGGCCCATGTTGTTCCTTCTGGTACAGAAAAAAATCTCCAAAAAGTTTCGCTGCGTTTGAACTCCGTTTGGGATTGATTTTTTGTGATGTAAAAAACAAGCAAAAAACAACAACTGACACTGGGCACTAGGTCAATAGGTTAGTCCCAAAAAATGATATAAAGTTGCTATAAAATGATTGTAAAACATCTAAGAATGATAATATAACATCATGGAACAATAAAAAATTATAGATACGTTGGAGACATATCAGGAGGGCTTTGAGGGTGTCCGGATCACTACCGCGCCTGCTCCTGACTACCCTGGCCCACCAAAAAACCACCCGCCTCTCCCACGCTTTCCAACAAATGCCCACGCCTCTTGTCGCGCTGCATTCATGCTGGCCCAAAGCATGCAACGTCCGACATTGGTGCCGCTTGACGTGACCGGATGTGAGGGCGGCGCTAACTGACACAACCTCTCGAGCCTCGCCGCTTCAATGTGGACGTTGCGTCCCGAGAAACCAACTCCGACCCCTGCGCCGCATTAAAGTGGGCTGACCTCCCATTCACATGTTATGGTCGTGGCTATTTAAATCGCGTGCCGGCGATGTACATCCACACCTCCTCCTCTCTGAGACACTCCTCCTCTTCGAGCCCCTCCTCCTCTCCGAACCCCCAAAACTCCAGAGGTAATGCCGAAGTCGTGGTTCTCTGTGTTGGCAAGCAGAGGCGGTGGCAGTTCTTCACATTGGGCAGATCTTGGCACCGCCGCCCTCGCTTCTTGGGCCCCTAGGCATCCACGATGGTCGTCTCCTCCAGAAACTAGGAGATCATGTTCTCCTCCAGTGATGAGAAGGGCTAGACATTGCAGTAGCAACTGGAGCAGCGGCCCCGCCTCCTCGTGGAGGTCGCTCTGATGGACGAAGAATTCGTTCGTTAGATGGAGATCTGTTGGGTTTCGTAGTAATTTCAAAAATTTTCCTACGCACACGCAAGATCATGGTGATGCATAGCAACGAGAGGGGGAGAGTGTGATCTACGTACCCTTGTAGATCGACAACGGAAGCGTTAACTTGGTTGATGTATTCGTACATCTCCACGGCCCGACCGATCAAGCACCGAAACTACGGCACCTCCGAGTTTTAGCACACGTTCAGCTCGATGACGATCCCCGGACTCCGATCCAACAAAGTTTCGGGGAAGAGTTCCGTCAGGACGACGGCGTGGTGACGATCTTGATGTACTACCGTCGCAGGGCTTCGCCTGAGCACCGCTACAATATTATCGAGGACTATGGTGGAAGGGGGCACCGCACACGGCTAAGAATATGATCACGTGGATCAACTTGTGTCTCTAGGGGTGCCCCATGCCTCCGTATATAAAGGCTCAAAGGGGGGAGCTGGACGGCCAAGAGGTGGCGCGCCAGGAGGAGTCCTACTCCTTCCGGGAGTAGGACTCCCCCCTTTCCTAGTTGGAATAGGATTCGCGGAGGGGGGGAAAGAGGAGAGAGAGGAGGAAGGGGGGCCGGCCCCCTCTCCTTGTCCTATTCGGACCAAAGGGGGGAGGGGCGCGCGGCCCATCTCTGGCCACCTCTCCTCTTTTCCACTAAGGCCCACTAAGGCCCATATACCTCCCGGGGGGTTCCGGTAACCTCCCGGTACTCCGGTAAAATCCCGATTTCACCCGGAACACTTCCGATATCCAAACATAGGCTTCCAATATATCAATCTTTATGTCTCGACCATTTCGAGACTCCTCGTCATGTCCGTGATCACATCCGGGACTCCGAACAACCTTCGGTACATCAAAATGCATAAACTCATAATATAACTGTCATCGTAACCTTAAGCGTGCGGACCCTACGGGTTCGAGAACAATGTAGACATGACCGAGACACGTCTCCAGTCAATAACCAATAGCGGAACCTAGATGCTCATATTGGCTCCTACATATTCTACGAAGATCTTTTATCGGTCAGACCGCATTACAACATACGTTGTTCCCTTTGTCACCGGTATGTCACTTGCCCGAGATTCGATCGTCGGTATCCCATACCTAGTTCAATCTCGTTACCGGCAAGTCTCTTTACTCGTTCCGTAATACATCATCCTGCAACTAACTCATTAGTTGCAATGCTTGCAAGGCTTCAGTGATGTGCATTACCGAGAGGGCCCAGAGATACCTCTCCGACAATCGGAGTGACAAACCCTAATCTCGAAATACGCCAACCCAACATGTACCTTTGGAGACACCTGTAGAGCACCTTTATAATCACCCAGTTACGTTGTGATGTTTGGTAGCACACAAAGTGTTCCTCCGGCAAACGGGAGTTGCATAATCTCAAGTCATAGGAACATGTATAAGTCATGAAGAAAGCAATAGCAACATACTAAACGATCGGGTGCTAAGCTAATGGAATGGGTCATGTCAATCAGATCATTCACTTAATGATGTGATCCAATTAATCAAATAACAACTCTTTGTCCATGGTTAGGAAACATAACCATCTTTGATTAACGAGCTAGTCAAGTAGAGGCATACTAGTGATACTCTGTTTGTCTATGTATTCACACATGTATTATGTTTCCGGTTAATACAATTCTAGCATGAATAATAAACTTTTATCATGATATAAGGAAATAAATAATAACTTTATTATTGCCTCTAGGGCATATTTCCTTCAGTCTCCCACTTGCACTAGAGTCAATAATCTAGATTATACTGGAATGATTCTAACACCCATGGAGCCTTGGTGCTGATCATGTTTTGCTCGTGGAAGAGGCTTAGTCAATGGGTCTGCTACATTTAGATCCGTATGTATCTTGCAAATCTCTATGTCTCCCACCTGGACTAGATCCCGGATGGAATTGAAGCGTCTTTTGATGTGCTTGGTTCTTTTGTGAAATCTGGATTCCTTCGACAAGGCAATTGCACCAGTATTGTCACAAAAGATTTTCATTGGACCCGATGCACTAGGTATGACACCTAGATCGGATATGAACTCCTTCATCCAGACTCCTTCGTTTGCTACTTCCGAAGCAGCTATGTACTCCGCTTCACATGTAGATCCCGCCACGATGCTTTGTTTAGAACTGCACCAACTGACAGCTCCACCGTTTAATGTAAACACGTATCCGGTTTGCGATTTAGAATCGTCCGGATCAATGTCAAAGCTTGCATCTACGTAACCGTTTACGATGAGCTCTTTGTCACCTCCATACACGAGAAACATATCCTTAGTCCTTTTAAGGTACTTCAGGATGTTCTTGACTGCTGTCCAGTGATCCACTCCTGGATTACTTTGGTACCTCCCTGCTAGACTTATAGCAAGGCACACATCAGGTCTGGTACACAGCATTGCATACATGAGAGAGCCTATGGCTGAAGCATTGGGAACATCTTTCATTTTCTCTCTATCTTCTGCTGTGGTCGGGCATTGAGTCTGACTCAACTTCACACCTTGTAACACAGGCAAGAACCCTTTCTTTGCTTGATCCATTTTGAACTTCTTCAAAACTTTGTCAAGGTATGTGCTTTGTGAAAGTCCAATTAAGCGTCTTGATCTATCTCTATAGATCTTAATGCCTAATATGTAAGCAGCTTCACCGAGGTCTTTCATTGAAAAACTCTTATTCAAGTATCCCTTTATGCTATCCAGAAATTCTATATCATTTCCAATCAGCAATATGTCATCCACATATAATATCAGGAATGCTATAGAGCTCCCACTCACTTTCTTGTAAATACAGGCTTCTCCGAAAGTCTGTATAAAACCAAATGCTTTGATCACACTATCAAAGCGTTTATTCCAACTCCAAGAGGCTTGCACCAGTCCATAAATGGATCGCTGGAGCTTGCACACTTTGTTAGCTCCCTTTGGATCGACAAAACCCTCTGGTTGCATCATATACAACTCTTCTTCCAGAAATCCATTCAGGAATGCAGTTTTGACATCCATTTGCCAAATTTCATAATCATAAAATGCGGCAATTGTTAACATGATTCAGACAGACTTAAGCATCGCTACGGGAGAGAAGGTCTCATCATAGTCAATCCCTTGAACTTGCCGAAACCCTTTTGCGACAAGTCGAGCTTTGTAGACAGTAATATTACCGTCGGCGTCAGTCTTCTTCTTGAAGATCCATTTATTCTCAATTGCTTGCCGATCATTGGGTAAGTCAACCAAAGTCCACACTTTGTTCTCATACATGGATCCCATCTCAGATTTCATGGCTTCAAGCCATTTTGCGGAATCTGGGCTCACCATCGCTTCTTCATAGTTCATAGGTGCATCATGATCTAGTAGCATGACTTCCAGAACAGGATTACCGTACCACTCTGGCGCGGATCTCACTCTGGTTGATCTACGAGGTTCAGTAGTATCTTGTCCTAAAGTTTCATGATCATCATCATTAGCTTCCTCACTAATTGGTGTAGGTGTCACAGAAACAGTTTTCTGTGATTCACTACTTTCCAATAAGGGAGCAGGTACAGTTACCTCGTCAAGTTCTACTTTCCTCCCACTCATTCTTTCAAGAGAAACTCATTCTCCAGAAAGTTTCCGAACTTAGCAACAAAAGTCTTGCCTTCGGATCTGTGATAGAAGGTGTATCCAATAGTCTACTTTGGATATCCTATGAAGACACATTTCTCCGATTTGGATTCGAGCTTATCAGGTTGAAGCTTTTTCACATAAGCATCGCAGCCCCAAACTTTCAGAAACGACAACTTTGGTTTCTTGCCAAACCATAGTTCATAAGGCGTCGTCTCAACGGATTTTGATGGTGCCCTATTTAATGTGAATGCGGCTGTCTCCAAAGCATAACCCCAAAACGATAGCAGTAAATCAGTAAGAGACATCATAGATCGCACCATATCTAGTAAAGTACGATTATGACGTTCGGACACACCATTACGCTGTGGTGTTCCGGGTGGCGTGAGTTGCGAAACTATTCCGCATTGTTTCAAATGTACACCAAACTCGCAACTCAAATATTCTCCTCCACGATCAGATCGTAGAAACTTTATTTTCTTGTTACGATGATTTTCAACTTCACTCTGAAATTCTTTGAACTTTTCAAACGTTTCAGACTTATGTTTCATTAAGTAGATATACCCATATCTGCTTAAGTCATCTGTGAAGGTGAGAAAATAACGATATCCGCCACGCGCCGCAATATTCATTGGACCACATACATCTGTATGTATGATTTCCAACAAATCTGTTGCTCTCTCCATAGTACCGGAGAACAGCGTTTTAGTCATCTTGCCCATGAGGCACGGTTCGCAAGTACCAAGTGATTCATAATCAAGTGGTTCCAAAAGTCCATCAGTATGGAGTTTCTTCATGCGCTTTACACCGATATGACCTAAACGGCAGTGCCACAAATAAGTTGCACTATCATTATCAACTCTGCATCTTTTGGCTTCAACATTATGAATATGTGTGTTACTACTATCGAGATTCAATAAAAATAGACCACTCTTCTAGGGTGCATGACCATAAAAGATATTACTCATATAAATAGAACAACCATTATTCTCTGATTTAAATGAATAACCGTCTCGCATCAAACAAGATCCAGATATAATGTTCATGCTTAACGCTGGCACCAAATAACAATTATTTAGGTCTAATATTAATCCCGAAGGTAGATGTAGAGGTAGCGTGCCGACCGCGATCACATCGACTTTGGAACCGTTTCCCACACGCATCGTCACCTCGTCCTTAGCCTATCTTCGCTTAATCCGTAGTCCCTGTTTCGAGTTGCAAATATTAGCAACAGAACCAGTATCAAATACCCAGGTGCTACTGTGAGCATTAGTAAGGTACACATCAATAACATGTATATCACATATACCTTTGTTCACCTTGCCATCCTTCTTATCCGCCAAATATTTGGGGCAGTTCCGCTTCTAGTGACCAGTCTGCTTGCAGTAGAAGCACTCAGTTTCAGGCTTAGGTCCAGACTTGGGTTTCTTCTCTTGAGCAGCAACTTGCTTGCTATTCTTCTTGAAGTTCCCCTTCTTCTTCCCTTTGCCCTTTTTCTTGAAACTAGTGGTCTTGTTGACCATCAACACTTGATGCTCTTTCTTGATTTCTACCTCCGCAGCTTTCAGCATTGCGAAGAGCTCGGGAATAGTCTTATTCATCCCTTGCATATTATAGTTCATCACGAAGCTCTTGTAGCTTGGTGGAAGTGATTGGAGAATTCTGTCAATGACGCTATCATCCGGAAGATTAACTCCCAGTTGAATCAAGTGATTACAATACCCAGACATCTTGAGTATATGCTCACTGACAGAACTGTTCTCCTCCATCTTGCAGCTATAGAACTTATTGGAGACTTCATATCTCTCAATCCGGGCATTTGCTTGAAATATTAACTTCAACTTCTGGAACATCTCATATGCCCCATGACGTTCAAAACGTCGTTGAAGTCCCGGTTCTAAGCCGTAAAGCATGGCACATTGAACTATCGAGTAGTCATCAGCTTTACTCTGCCAGACGTTCATAACATCTGGTGTTGCTCCAGCAGCAGGCCTGGCACCCAGCGGTGCTTCCAGGACGTAATGCTTCTGTGCAGCAATGAGGATAATCCTCAAGTTATGGACCCAGTTCGTGTAATTGCTACCATCATCTTTCAACTTTGCTTTCTCAAGGAACGCATTAAAATTCAACGGAACAATAGCACGGGCCATCTATCTACAATCAAACATACATAAGCAAGATACTATCAGGTACTAAGTTCATGATAAATTTAGGTTCAATTAATCATATTACTTAAAGAACTCCCACTTAGATAGACATCCCTCTAATCCTCTAAGTGATTACGTGATCCAAGTCAACTAAACCATGTCCGATCATCACGTGAGATGGAGTAGTTTCATTGGTGAACATCACTATGTTGATCATATCTACTATATGATTCACGCTCGACCTTTCGGTCTCCGTGTTCCGAGGCCATATCTGTATATGCTTGGCTCGTCAAGTATAACCTGAGTATTCCGCGTGTGCAACTGTTTTGCACCCGTTGTATTTGAACGTAGAGCCTATCACACCCGATCATCACGTGGTGTCTCAGCACGAAGAACTTTTGCAATGGTGCATACTCAGGGAGAACACTTCTTGATAATTAGTGAGAGATCATCTTATAATGCTACCGTCAATCAAAGCAAGATAAGATGCATAAAAGATAAACATCACATGCAATCAATATAAGTGATATGATATGGCCATCATCATCTTGTGCTTGTGATCTCCATCCTCGAAGCACCGTCGTGATCACCATCGTCACCGGCGCGACACCTTGATCTCCATCGTAGCATCGTTGTCGTCTCGCCAATCTTATGCTTCCACGACTATCGCTACCGCTTAGTGATAAAGTAAAGCATTACAGCGTGATTGCATTGCATACAATAAAGCGACAACCATATGGCTCTTGCCAGTTGCTGATAACTCGGTTACAAAACATGATCATCTCATACAATAAAATTTAGCATCATGTCTTGACCATATCACATCACAACATGCCCTGCAAAAACAAGTTAGACGTCCTCTACTTTGTTGTTGCAAGTTTTACGTGGCTGCTACGGGCTTAAGCAAGAACCAATCTTACCTACGCATCAAAACCACAACGATAGTTTGTCAAGTTGGTGCTGTTTTAACCTTCGCAAGGACCGGGCGTAGCCACACTCGGTTCAACTAAAGTTGGAGAAACTGTCACCCGCTAGCCACCTTTGTGCAAAGCATGTCGGGAGAACCGGTCTCGCGTAAGCGTACGCGCAATGTCGGTCCGGGCCGCTTCGTCCAACAATACCGCCGAACCAAAGTATGACATGCTGGTAAGCAGTATGACTAATATCACCCACAACTCACTTGTGTTCTACTCGTGCATATAACATCAACACATGAAACCTGGGCTCGGATGCCACTGTTGGGTTTCGTAGTAATTTCACAAATTTTCCTACGCACACGCAAGATCATGGTGATGCATAGCAACGAGAGGGGGAGAGTGTGATATACGTACCCTTGTAGATCGACAACGGAAGCGTTAACTTGGTTGATGTAGTCGTACGTCTCCACGGCCCGACCGATCAAGCACCGAAACTATGGCACCTCCGAGTTCTAGCACACGTTCAGCTCGATGACGATCCCCGGACTCCAATCCAGCAAAGTGTCGGGGAAGAGTTCCGTCAGCACGACGGCGTGGTGATAATCTTGATGTACTACCGTCGCAGGGCTTCGCCTGAGCACCGCTACAATATTATCGAGGACTATGGTGGAAGGGGGCACCGCACACGGCTAAGAATATGATCACATGGATCAACTTGTGTCTCTAGGGGTGCCCGTGCCTCCGTATATAAAGGCTCAAAGGGGGGGGGGGCTGGCCGGCCAAGAGGTGGCGCGCTAGGAGGAGTCCTACTCCTTCCGGGAGTAGGACTCCCCCCCTTTCCTAGTTGGAATAGGATTCGCGGAGGGGGGAAAAGAGGAGAGAGAGGAGGAAGGGGGGCCGGCCCCCTCTCCTTGTCCTATTCAGACCAAATGGGGGAGGGGCATGCGGCCCATCTCTGGCCACCTCTCCTCTCTTCCACTAAGGCCCACTAAGGCCCATATACCTCCCGGGGGTTCCGGTAACCTCCTGGTACTCCGGTAAAATCCCGATTTCGCCCGGAACACTTCCGATATCCAAACATAGGCTTACAATATATCAATCTTTATGTCTCGACCATTTCGAGACTCCTCGTCATGTCCGTGATCACATCCGGGACTCCGAACAACCTTCGGTACATCAAAATGCACAAACTCATAATATAACTGTCATCGTAACCTTAAGCGTGTGGACCCTGTGGGTTCGAGAACAATGTAGACATGACCGAGACACGTCTCTGGTCAATAACCAATAGCGGAACCTGGATGCTCATATTGGCTCCTACATATTCTACGAAGATCTTTTATCGGTCAGACCGCATAACAACATACGTTGTTACCTTTGTCACCGGTATGTCACTTGCCCGAGATTCGATCGTCGGTATCCCATACCTAGTTCAATCTTGTTACCGGCAAGTCTCTTTACTCATTCCGTAATACATCATCCCGCAACTAACTCATTAGTTGCAATGCTTGCAAGGCTTCAGTGATGTGCATTACCGAGAGGGCCCAGAGATACGTCTCCGACAATCGGAGTGACAAATCCTAATCTCGAAATACGCCAACCCAACATGTACCTTTGGAGACACCTGTAGAGCACCTTTATAATCACCCAGTTACGTTGTGACGTTTGGTAGCACACAAATTGTTCCTCCGGCAAACGGGAGTTGCATAATCTCATAGTCATAGGAACATGTATAAGTCATGAAGAAAGCAATAGCAACATACTAAACGATCGGGTGCTAAGCTAATGGAATGCGTCATGTCAATCAGATCATTCAACTAATGATGTGATCCCGTTAATCAAATGACAACTCTTTGTCCATGGTTAGGAAACATAACCATCTTTGATTAACGAGCTAGTCAAGTAGAGGCATACTAGTGACACTCTGTTTGTCTATGTATTCACACATGTATTATGTTTCCGGTTAATACAATTCTAGCATGAATAATAAACTTTTATCATGATATAAGGAAATAAATAATAACTTTATTATTGCCTTTAGGGCATATTTCCTTCAAGATCATGATGGAGTTTTTGCTCTGTGACATAAGCCCGACGCCACCATCACCAGCGCGAGTGAAGGAGGAGTCGGTGTCGCCCCAGCGCCACCGCGTGAAGCACGGGCCGCAGACCCCACTTAGGCTGGTCAAGGAGGAACCAATGTCGCCCTCATGCAAGCACAAGATCTAGATTGGGCGC
This sequence comes from Triticum urartu, assembly GCF_003073215.2. Classification (NCBI taxonomy): domain Eukaryota; kingdom Viridiplantae; phylum Streptophyta; class Magnoliopsida; order Poales; family Poaceae; genus Triticum; species Triticum urartu. The sequence continues at coordinate 287,355,495 of NC_053026.1, forward strand.
CGCATCAAAGAGGATCCGGCATCGCCCCTGCACAACCCAGGCATCCAGATCGGAGGAGCGTCAAGGACGAGCACATGGCTGCCGGCGCACAACCGGTATGCCCGCATTGACGGACCCACATCGTCGCCCCGGCGCAACCGCCGCCGCATCAAGGAGGAATTGTCGCCCGCCATCATGAAGGCACGGGGCCGCATCCTCCACTACCTCGGAGGCGGCGGTGTCGGCGGTCCCTCGAGCTCGAGGGTCATCATTTCCAAGGAGGAGCAAGAGGCGAGGCAGCATACATGGTACGACCGGTGCAATGCCGCCCGCTGCTCTATGTCCGCGAAGTCCAACTAGCGCCTAAATGGGTCCGCAACAACCCATACCTCGCCTCGGCATGAGTCCTTGACCGCTCCATCACCACCACGGAGACGACCGCCAGGCGCCGCCGCCACCTTGATGGTGAGCATGCCAGGATCAGTGAGGAGTGGTTGCTTAGTGACTGCTCTGCCAATGCCGGCATGGGCAAGGCTGCCACCAGGGCATCGCTAGTGCCGCTAGCATTGGACGTGGTGACCCTCAGCACCGTGCAGCAGGAGATGGAGCGGCTCCTCCACAAGCGGCAAGCAACCGTTAGATAAGGCTGTTGCGGTCCTCCAATGCCCTTCTGCCACTAGAGGAACATCAATGATGACGATGGCAAGGACACCGATGACAGCGTGGCATGGTAGGGCAGCCATGCGAACGAGGTGGTCGTCCGTTGTAGGGTTTATGTTTTTTTATTTTTTAGTTAAAATGGTCGAAATATCAACCTTTTATGTAAATTACGATTCGAGCTTAAGTAAATTTTGTCTTATTAGCATGAGTTTCAGCTGGTATGTTTAAACTCGCTTTGAATTATATGCAGGTCACATTGTATGGCTGGCTCCCGCATCTGTGTTCGTGGACTAGTCCCCACTCTGTCTGTGGATGTATGCGGGAGCAAATTTGTGACCAGCATTGGAAATTCCCTAAGGCCACAAATATGAAAATAATTTGTGCCTTTTCAAACAACTTTTCATCCTTAAAATTAATTTTCATAAAAGTGAACTTTTCTTCTTTGGACGTGCGAAAGAGGAATTCGTGAAATTGGTAAACTTCCTTTTAGTTACCCTTGGGATACCGATTCATCACCGCAAGTTAACAAATAAAGAATGGAAATTGAAGATAGTTTTGAAAAGAAACTTAGTTGTTGGAAAGGCTAAGTTAATGTCCTATGGAGGTCGGCAGGTACTCATGAATTCGGTGCTCTCGAGTCTTCCTATGTTCATGCTTTCATTCTTTGAAGTAACCATAGGGCGCGGCAAAGACTAGATTTCTATATGACCCACTTTTTGGCAAAGTGGTGAGAATAAGGCCAAGTACCGCCTAGCGAGGTGGGTATTTTGTACCACCCTAAAGACCAAGAGGTATAGGTATCAAAATTAAATTATTGACATCACAAATAAATGTCCGCTTAGTAAATAGCTATATTCACTCTCCTCCAAGGAGGACGGAGTGTGGATACAGTCGTGGTGTAGCAAGTATCTGTCATGACCCAGATCCCAAGTCACACCGATCTAGCATGTAACACATCATATTACTTTGCGGCCTCACGCACGGTAACCCACGGCTGCCGCCTTTACTTGGGCCGGTACAGTTTGCGCCTTTTGGCTCATGTATATGATAGTGTCGCTGTTGGGGAATGCAGTATTTCAAAAAATTTACCTACAATCACGCAAGATCTATCTAGGAGATGCATAGCAACGAGAGGGGAGATTGTGTCTACGTACCCTCGTAGACCGAAAGCGGAAGCATTTAGTAACGCGGGTGATGTAGTCGAACGTCTTCGCGATCCAACCCATCCAAGTACCGAACGTACAACACCTCCGCGATCTGCACACATTCGGATCGATGACATCCCTCGAACTCTTGATCCAGTTGAGGCCGAGGGAGAGTTCCGTCAGCACAACGGCGTGGTGATGGTGATGATGAAGTTACCGACGCAGGGCTTCGCCTAAGCACTACAACAATATGACTGAGGTGTGCAACTGTGGAGGGGGGCACCGCACACGGCTAAAAGATCAACTTGTGTCTTTGGGGTGCCCCCTGCCTCCGTATATAAAGGAGGGAGAGGGAGAGGCAGCCGGCCCTAGGGGCGCGCCAAGGTGTGGAGTCCTACTAGGACTCCCTAGTCCGAGTAGGATTCCACCTCCCACACGGAGTAGGAAAGGGGGAAGGGAGAAGGAAAAGGAAAAGGGGGGCGGCCCCCTTCTCCTAGTCCTAATCGGCCTCCTGCCCAAGGGGGGCGCACCAGATCCTTGTGGGCTGGTGTGCTTCTCTCTTATGGCCCATAAGGCCCATAACTTCTCCCGGGGGGTTCTGGTAACCTCCCGGTACTCCGGAAAAATGCCTGAACCACTCGGAACCATTCTGATGTCCAAATGCAACCTTCCAATATATGAATCTTTACCTCTCGACCATTTCGAGACTCCTCATCATGTTCGTGATCTCATCCGAGACTCTGAACAAACTTCGGTACATCAAATTACATAACTCATAATACAAATCGTCATCGAACGTTAAGCGTGCGGATCCTACGGGTTCGAGAACTATGTAGACATGACCGAGACACATCTCTGGTCAATAACCAATAGCGGAACCTAGATGCTCATATTGGTTCCTACATATTCTATGAAGATCTTTATCGGTCAAACCGCATAACAACATACGTTGTTCCCTTTGTCACCGGTATGTTACTTGACCGAGATTCGATCATCGGTATCATCATACCTAGTTCAATCTCGTTACTGACAAGTCTCTTTACTCATTCCGTAATGCATCATCCCATGACTAACTCATTAGTCACATTGCTTGCAAGGCTCATAGTGATGTGCATTACCGAGAGGGCCCAAAGATACCTCTCCGATACACGGAGTGACAAATCCTAATCTCGATCTATGCCAACTTAACAAACACCATCGGAGACAGCTGTGGAGCATCTTTATAATCACCCAGTTACGTTTTGAAGTTTGATATCACCCAAGGTGTTCCTCCGGTATTCGGGAGTTGGATAATCTCATAGTCTGAGGAACATGTATAATTCATAAAGAAAGCAATAGCAATAAACTAAACGATCATAGTGCTAAGATAATGGTTGGGTCTTGTCCATCACATCATTCTCTAATGATGTGATCCCGTTCATCAAATGACAACACATGTCTATGGCTAGGAAACTTAACCATCTTTGATTAACGAGCTAGTCAAGTAGAGGCATACTAGGGACACTCTGTTTTTCTATGTATTCACACATGTACTAAGTTTCCGGTTAATACAATTCTAGCATGAATAATAAACATTTATCATGATATAAGGAAATATAAATAACAAATTTATTATTGCCTCTAGGGCATATTTCCTTCAGTCTCCCACTTGCACTAGAGTTAATAATCTAGTTCACATCATCATGTGATTTCATACCAATAGTTCACATCTTTATGTGATTAGTTCACATCTCCATGTGACTAATACCAAAGAGTTTACTAGAGTCAATAATCTAGTTCACATCGCTATGTGATTAACACCCAAAGAGTGATCATGTTTTGCTTGTGAGAGAAGTTTAGTCAACGAGTCTGCCACATTCAGAGCCATATGTATTTTGCAAATTTTCTATGTCTACAATGCTCTGCATGGAGCAACTCTACCTAATCGCTCCCACTTTCAATATGTATCTAGATCAAGACTTAGAGTCATACGGATCGGTTTCAAAGCTTGCATCGACGTAAATATTTACAACGAACTATTTGTCACCTCCATGACCAAGAAATATTTCCTTATTCCACTAAGGATAATTTTCACCATTGTTCAGTGATCCACTCCTGGATCACTGTTGTACCCTCTTGCCAAACTCATGGTGAGGTACACAATAGGTCTGGTACACAACATAGCATAGTTTATATAACCTATCATTGAGGCATAGGAAATGATTTTTCATTCTCTTTCCATTTTCTGTCGTGGTCGGGTTTTGAGTCTTTACTCAACTTCACACCTTGCAACACAGGCAAGAACTCCTTCTTTGACTGTCCCATTTTGAACTACTTCAAAAAACTTGTCAAGGTATGTACTCATTGAAAAAATTTATCAAGCGTCTTGATCCATCTCTATAGATCTTGATGCTCAATATGTAAGCAGCTTCACCGAGGTCTTTCTTTGAAAAACTCCTTTCAAACACTCCTTTATGCTTTCCATAAAATTCTACATCATTTTCGATCAACAATATGTCATTCACATATACTTATCAGAAAGGTTGTAGTGCTCCCACTCACTTTCTTGTAAATACAGGCTTCACCGCAAGTCTGTATAAAACTATATGATTTGATCAACTTATCAAAGCGTATATTCCAACTCCGAGATGCTTGCACCAGTCCATAGATGGATCGCTGGAGCTTGCACATTTTGTTAGCACCTTTAGGATTGACAAAACCTTCTTGTTGCATCATATACAACTCTTCTTTAAGAAAACCATTAAGGAATGTAGTTTTGACATCCACTTGCCAGATTTCATAAAATGTGGCAATTGCTAACATGATTCGGACAGACTTTATGCATCGATATGAGTGAGAAAATCTCATCGTAGTCAACATCTTGAATTTGTGAAAAACCCTTTTCGACAAGTCGAGCATTGTAGATAGTAAAACTACTATCAGCGTCTGTATTCTTCTTGAAGATCCATTTATTCTCAATGGCTTGCTGATCATCGGGCAAGTCCACCAAAGTCCACACTTTGTTCTCATACATGGATTCTATCTCAGATTTCATGGCCTCAAGCCATCTGTCGGAATCTGGGCTCATCATCGCTTCCTATAGTTTGTAGGTTCATCATGGTGTAGCAACATGACTTCTAGAACAGGATTATCGTACCACTCGGGTGCGGATCATACTCTGGTTGACCTACGCGGTTCGGTAGTAACTTGATCTGAAGTTTCATGATCATCATCATTAACTTCCTCACTAATTGGTATAGGCATCACTGGAACTGATTTCTGTGATGAACTACTTTCCAATTCGGGAGAAGGTACAATTACCTCACCAAGTTCTACTTTCCTCCCACTCACTTCTTTTGAGAGAAACTCCTTTTCTAGAAAGGATCCACTCTTAGCAACAAAGATCTTTGCCTTCGGATCTGTGATAGATGGTGTACCCAACAGTTTCTTTTGGGTATCCTATGGAGACGCACTTCTCCGATTTGGGTTTGAGCTTATCAGGCTGAAACTTTTTCACATAAGTATCACAACCCCAAACTTTAAGAAATGACAGCTTGGGTTTCTTGCTAAACCACAGTTCATATGGTGTCATCTCAACGGATTTTTAGACGGTGCCCTATTTAACGTGAATGCAGCTGTCTCTAATGCATAACCCCAAAACAATAGTGGTAAATCGGTAAGAGACATCATAGATCACACCATATACAATAAAGTATGGTTACGACATTCGGACACACTATTATGCTGTGGTGTTCCAGGTGTCGTGAGTTGTGAAACTATTCCACATTGTTTCAAATGAAGACCAAACTCATAACTCAAATATTCACCTCCACGGTCAAATCATAGAAACTTTATTTTCTTGTTATGATGATTTTCCACTTCACTCTAAAATTCTTTGAACTTTTCAAATGTTTCAGACTTATGTTTCATTAAGTAGATATATACCCATATCCGCTCAAATCATCTGTGAAGGTCAAAAAATAATGATACCCGCCGCGAGCCTCAACATTTATCGGACCGCATACATTAGTATGTATTATTTCCAATAAGTTAGTTGCTCGCCCCATTGTTCCGGAGAACGGAGTCTTAGTCATCTTGCCCATGAGGTATGGTTCACAAGCATCTAGTGATTCATAATCAAGTGATTCCAAAAGTCCATCAACATGGAGTTTCTTCATGCGCTTTACACTAATATGACCTAAACGATAGTGCCACAAATAAGTTGCACTATTATTATTAACCTTGCATCTTTTGGCTTCAATATTATGAATATGTGTATCACTACAATCGAGATTCAATAAACCATTCACCTTGGGTGTATGACCACAGAAGGTTTTATGCATGTAAACAGAATAACAATTATTCTTTGACTTAAATGAATAACCGTATTGCAATAAACAAGATCCAATCATATTATGCTCAACGCAAACACCAAATAACATTTACTTTAGGTTCAACACTAATCCCGAAGGTAAAGGGAGTGTGCGATGGTGATCTTATCAATCTTGGAATCACTTCCAACACACATCGTCACATTGCCCTCAACTAGTCTCTGTTAATTTTACAACTCCTGTTTCAAGTTACTAATCATAGCAACTGAACCAGTATCAAATACCCATGGGATACTATGAATACTAGTAATGCACACATCAATAACATGTATATCATATATACTTTTGTTCACTTTGCCATCCTTCTTATCCGCCAAGTATTTGGGGCAGTTCCGCTTCCAGTGACCATTTCCTTTGCGGTAGAAGCACTCAGTTTCAGGCTTGGGTCTAGCTTTGGGATTCTTCATGGGAGTGGCAACTTGTTTGTCATTCTTCTTGAAATTCCCTTTCTTTCCCTTGCCCTTTTACTTGAAACTAGTGATCTTGTCAACCATCAACACTTGATGCTTTTCTTGATTTCTACCTTCGCTGATTTCATCATCGCGAAGAGCTCGGGGAATCATTTTCGTCATCCCTTGCATATTATAGTTCATCACGAAGTTCTAGTAACTTGGTGATAGTGAATAGAGAACTCTGTAAATCACTATCTTATCTAGAAGATTAACTCCCACTTGTTTCAAGCGATTGTAGTACTCAGACATTCTGAGCACATGCTCACTGGTTGAGCTATTCTCCTCCATCTTTTAGGCAAAAATACTTGTCAGAGGTCTCATACCTATCGACTTGGGCATGAGTCTGAAATACCAATTTCAACTCTTGGAACATCTCATATGCTCCATGGCGTTTCGAAACATTTTTGAAGTCCCGGTTCTAAGCCGTAAAGCATGGTGCACTAAACTATCAAGTAGTCATCATAACAAGCTTTGTCAAACATTCATAACGTCTGCATTTGCTCCTGCAATAGTTCGGTCACCTAGCGGTGCATCAAGGACATAATTCTTCTATGCAGCAATGAGGATAATCCTCAGATCATGGACCTAGTCTGCATCATTGCCACTATCAACTTTCAACTTAGTTTTGTCTAGGAACGTATCATAAATAAAACAGGGAAGCTATAGGCGAGCAATTGATCTACAACATAGATATGCAAATACTATCAGGACTAAGTTCATGATAAATTTAAGTTCAATTAATCATATTACTTAAGAACTCCCACTTAGATAGACATCCCTCTAATCATCTAAGTGATCACGTGATCCATATCAACTAAACCATGTCCGATCATCATGTGAGATGGAGTAGTTTTCAATAGTGAACATCACTATGTTGATCATATCTACTATATGATTCATGCTCGACCTTTCGGTCTTAGTGTTCCGAGGCCATATCTGCATATGCTAGGCTTGTCAAGTTTAACCCGAGTATTCTGCACATGCAAAACTGGCTTGCATCTGTTGTATGTGAACGTATAGCTTATCACACCCGATCATCACGTGGTGTCTCGACACGACGAACTGTCGCAATGGTGCATACTTAGGGAGAACACTTATACCTTGAAATTTTAGTGAGGGATCATCTCATAATGCTACCGGCGTACTAAGAAAAATAGGATGCATAAAAGATAAACATCACATGCAATCAAAATATGTGACATGATATGGCCATCATCATCTTGTGTCGTTGATCTCCATCTCCAAAGTACCGTCATGATCTCCATCGTCACCGGCATGAAACCATGATCTCCATCACATTGATCTCTATCAACATGTCGTCACATGGTCGTCTCGCCAACTATTTCCTTTGCAACTATTGCTATCGCATAGCGATAAAATAAAGCAATTATGTGGTGCTTGCATCTTATGCAATAAAGAGACAACCATAAGGCTCCTGCTAGTTGCCGATAACTTCTACAAAACATGATCATCTCATACAACAATTTATTTGTCATTACGTCTTGACCATATCACATCACAACATGCCCTGCAAAAACAAGTTAGACGTCCTCTACTTTGTTGTTGCAAGTTTGACATGGCTGCTATGCGCTTCTAGCAAGAACCGTTCTTACCTACGCATCAAAACCACAACGATTTTTTTTCAAGTGTGCCGTTTTAACCTTCAACAAGGACTGGCCGTAGTCAAACTCGATTCAACTAAAGTTGGAGAAACAGACACCCGCCAACCACGTGTGTGCGAAGCACGTCAGTAGAACTAGTCTCATGAACGCGGTCATGTAATGTCGGTCCGGGACGCTTCATCCAACAATACCACCGAATCAAAGTAAGACGTTGGTGGTAAGCAGTATGACTATTATTGCCCACAACTCTTTGTGTTCTACTCGTGCATATAGCATCTACGCATAGACCTGGCTCTGATAGCACTGTTGGGGAACGCAGTATTTCAAAAAATTTACCTACGATCACGCAAGATCTATCTAGGAGATGCATAGCAATGAGAGGGGAGAGTGTGTCTATGTACCCTCGTAGACCGAAAGCAGAAGCGTTTAGTAACACGGTTGATGTAGTCGAACGTCTTCGCGATCCAACCGGTCCAAGTACCGAACGTATGGCACCTCCGCGATCTGCACACGTTCAGCTCGGTGATGTCCCTCAAACTCTTGATCCAGTTGAGGCTGAGGGAGAGTTCCGTCAGCACGACAGCATGGTGATGGTGATGATGAAGTTACCGGTGCAGGGCTTTGCCTAAGCACTACGATGATATGACCGAGGTGTGTAACTATGGAGGGGGGCATCGCTCACGGCTAAAAGATCAACTTGTGTGTCTTTGGGGTGCCCCTACCTCCGTATATAAAGGAGGGAGAGGGAGAGGCAGCCGGCCCTAGGGGGCGCGCCAAGGTGTGGAGTCCTACTAGGACTCCCTAGTCCCAGTAGGATTCCACCTCCCACACGGAGTAGGAAAGGTGGAAGGGCGAAGGAAAAGGAAAGGGGGGGCTTCTCCTAGTCCTAATCAGCCTATTTCGAGGCTCCTCGTCCTGTCCGTTATTTCATCCGGGACTCCGAACAAACTTTGGTACATCAAATCACATAACTCATAATACAAATCATCTTCGAACGTTAAGCGTGCGGACCCTACGGGTTCGAGAACTATGTAGACATGACCGAGACACATATCCGGTCAATAACCAATAGCAGAAACTGGATGCTCATATTGGTTCCTACATATTCTATGAAGATCTTTATCGGTCAAACCACATAACAACATACGTTGTTCCCTTTGTCATCGGCATGTTACTTGCCTGAGATTCGATCGTCGGTATCATCATACCTAGTTCAATCTCATTACCGGCAAGTCTCTTTACTCGTTCTGTAGTGCATCATCCTATGACTAACTCATTAGTCACATTGCTTGCAAGGCTCATAGTGATGTGCATTATCTAGAGGGCCCAGAGATACCTCTCCGATACACGGAGTGACAAATCCTAATCTCGATCTATGCCAACTCAACAAACACCATCGGAGACACCTATAGAGCATCTTTATAATCACCCAGTTACGTTGTGACATTTGATAGCACACAAGGTGTTCGTCTGATATTCTGGAGTTGGATAATTCCATAGTCCAAGGAACATGCATAAGTCATGAGGAAAGCAATAGCAATAAAGTAAACGATCATAGTGCTCAGCTAACGATTGGGTCTTGTCCATCACATCATTCTCTAATGATGTGATCCCATTCATCAAATGACAACACATGTCTATGGCTAGGAAACTTAACCATCTTTGGTTAATGAGCTAGTCATGTAGAGGCATACTAGGGACACTCTGTTTGTCTATGTATTCACACATGTACTAAGTGTCCGGTTAATACAATTCTAGCATGAATAATAAACATTTATCATGATATAAGGAAATATAAATAACAACTTTATTATTGCCTCTAGGGCATATTTCCTTCAGTCGCTAGCATCCATATGACAAAGAATACGGACCGACATGACTAGTCGTAAACCCAAGATGGAACAAACTTACAGGGACATGCATACATGACCCAACAATGCATGTGTCGGTCAACAGCGAGTGTAACTGGGCTGTAGCTAGCTATCAGGACTCTGGTAAACACCGCATGACATTTCCCCATAGGGACAGACATACGAGCAAGGAAGGACATGTGCCAGTCAATCCATGTGTTCCGGATGGAAGCACTAGGAGGCATTTCCCCATAAGAAAGGCTACTAAGAATAAACAACTAGGTGTCGGATCCCACACATACCAAGCATTTCAATAACATACACACAATATGCTCGATATGTGTAAATACAACATGGCATCACAACTAAACTCTACGACTCAAAATATTTATACAAAGCCTCCGAAGAGCCATACATAGCATGATATTACAACCATGGGTCCCATGACCCAACATACAAAGTCATACAAGCAACAGAAGCATCAACATGTCTGAGTAGAGAAATCTACAAAAGAAGAAGGCTAGAAAGCCTAACTCACTACAGGAATGAGCTTATTTGCCGTCCGCCATGGCAGACGGCAAAGGCACCAAAAGCGGACGGCAAAGTACATTGTCATCCTCCACCGATGACAAACCTTGCCGACAAAGAGAGTGACGGTAAACATGTGCTTTGCCATCTACTTCCTCAAAGCGGACGGCAAAGGCACTTTGCTGTTGGTGGCGGACGACAAAGAACAGGGACGATAAAAACCATGTATTAGCCCCGTTAGGTGGCTAACGGGAGGCTGTCTGCCACCGACGGCAAAGAACTGGATCGTCAGCACATACGTCACCTCCAGGACGTCAGCATATGCGTCGTGCGGCTCGCGTGGCGTCGTGCGGCCCGCCCGTACGACTCCCGACGCGCCATTAAGACCATCGTTACTTCGATGGGTCACCGCCCACCTACCCCGCCGCTTGTCCGCCTATATAGGCCCCCGTCGACCTCCCTCCTCCACACCGATGCCCTTCACTCCACCCCCCGATGCCCTTCCCTCTCTTGCCGCCCTCCTCCACCCGGACGCCCTTCCCTCTCTCGACAGCGACCATGGCGTCTGGCGACAGAGGCATTCCTTCGAGGGGCAGCTCTGAAGGAAATATGCCCTAGAGGCAATAATAAGGTTGTTATTTATATTTCCTTATATCATGATAAATGTTTATTATTCATGCTAGAATTGTATTAACTGGAAACTTAGTACATGTGTGAATATATAAACAAACAGAGTGTCCCTAGTATGCCTCTACTTGACTAGCTCGTTATCAAAGATGGTTAAGTTTCCTATCCATAGACATGTGTTGTCATTTGACGAACGGGATCACATCATTAGAGAATCATGTGATGGACAAGATCCATCCGTTAGCTTAGCACTATGATCGTTTAGTTTATTGCTATTGCTTTCTTCATGACTTATACATGTTCCTATGACTATGAGATTATGCAACTCCCGAATACCGAAGGAACACTTAGTGTGCTATCAAACATCACAACGTAACTGGGTGATTATAACAATTCTCTACAGGTGTGTATGATGGTGTTTGTTGAGTTGGCATAGATCGAGATCAGGATTTGTCACTCCGATTGTCGGAGAGGTATCTCTGGGCCCTCTCGGTAATGCACATCACTATAAGCCTTGCAAGAAATGTGACTAATGAGTTAGTTGCGGGACGATGCATTACGAAACGAGTAAAAGACTTGCCGGTAACGAGATTGAACTAGGTATAATAATACCGATGATTGAATCTCGGGCAAGTAACATACCGATGACAAAGGGAACAAAGTATGTTGTTATGCGGTTTGATCGATAAAGATCTTTGTAGAATATGTAGGAACCAATATGAGCATCCAGGTTCCGCTATTGGTTATTTACCGGAGATGTGTCTCAGTCATGTCTACATAGTTCTCGAACCCGTAGGGTCCGCACGCTTAACATTCGATGACGATTTATATTATGAGTTATGTGATTTGATGACTGAAGTTTGTTCAGAGTCCCGGATGAGGTCACGTACATGACGAGGAGTCTCGAAATGGTCGAGACATAAAGATTCATATATTGGAAGGTTACATTCGTACACCAGAATGGTTCGGGTCGTTTCGGATAAGTTTCGGAGTACTGGGGGTTAGCGGACCCCCCCGGGAAGTTATTGGACCTTATGGGCCTAGTGGTGGAAGAGAGGAGGCAGGCCAGGGAGTGGCGCCCCCCTTATCCCAAACCGAGTTGGACTAGGGTTGGGGGGATGGCCCCCCTTTTCCTTCTCTTCTCCTCCTCCTTCCCCCTTCTCCTTATGGGAGTAGGAAAGGGGGGAATCCTACTGGGAGTAGGACTCCCCCCCTTGGGCGCGCGACACCTTGGCCGGCCTCCTCCTACCTCCCCCTTTATATATGTGGGAGGGGGCACCCCATAGACACACAAGTTGATCTTTTAGCCGTGTGCGGTGCCCCCCTCCACAGTTACACACCTCGGTCATATCGTTGTAGTGCTTAGGTGAAGCCCTGCGTTGGTAACTTCATCATCACCGTCAGCATGCCATTGTGCTGACGGAACTCACCTCGGCCTCAGCTGGATCAAGAGTACGAGGGACGTCACCGAGCTGAACGTGTGCTGATCGTGGAGGTGTCGTGCGTTCGGTACTTAGATCGGTTGGATCGTGAAGACGTTCGACTACATCAACCGCGTTACTAAACGCTTCCGCTTTCTGTCTACGAGGGTACGTAGACACACTCTCCCCTCTCATTGCTATGCATCTCCTAGATAGATCTTGCGTTATCGTAGGTAATTTTTTTGAAATACTGCGTTCCCCAAATGTGGCATCCGAGCCAGGTCTATGCGTAGATGTTATATGCATGAGTAGAACACAAAGAGTTGTGGGCGATAATAGTCATACTGCTTACCAGCATGTCATACTTTGATTCGGCGGTATTGTTGGATGAAGCGGCCCAGACCGACATTGCATGACCGCGTTCATGAGACTGGTTCTACCGCCGTGCTTCGCACACTTCTCACACAGGTGGCTAGTGGGTGTCTGTTTTTCCAGCTTTAGTTGAATCGAGTTTGACTACGCCCGGTCCTTGTTGAAGGTTAAAATAGCACACTTGACGAAAAATCATTGTGATTTTGATGCGTAGGTAAGAACGGTTCTTGCTAGAAGCCCGTAGCAGCCACGTAAAACTTGCAACAAAGTAGAGGACGTCTAACATGTTTTTGTAGGGCTTGCTGTGATGTGATATGCTCAAGACGTGATGATATATAAATTGTTGTATGAGATGATCATGTTTTGTAACAGTTATCGGCAACTGGCAGGAGCCATATGGTTGTCGCTTTATTGTATGAAATGCAATCCCCATGTAATTGCTTTACTTTATCACTAAGCGGTAGATATAGTCATAGAAGCAATAGTTGGCGAGACAACAATTATGCTTTGATGGAGATCAAGGTGTCAAGCTGGTAAGGATGGTGATCATGACGGTGCTTTGGAGATGGAGATCAAAGGCATAAGATGATGATGGCCATATCATATCACTTATATGATTGCATGTGATGTTTATCTTTTTATGCATCTCATTTTGCTTAGTACGGCGGTAGCATTATAAGATGATCTCTCACTAAATTTCAAGGTACAAGTGTTCTCCCTGAGTATGCACCATTGCTACAGTTCGTCGTGCCGTGACACCACGTGATGATCGGGTGTGATAAGCTTTATGTTCACATACAACGGGTGCAAGCCAGTTTTGCACAAGCAGAATACCCAGGTTAAACTTGACATGCCTAGCATATGCAGATAGGGCCTAGGAACACTAAGACCGAAAGGTCGAGCGTGAATCATATAGTAGATATGATCAACATAGTGATGTTCACCATTGAAAACTTCTCCATATCACGTGATGTTCGGACATGGTTAAGTTGATATGGATCACGTGATCATTTAGATGACTAAAGAGATGTCTATCTAAGTGGGAGTTCTTAAGTAATATGATTAAATTGAACTTTAATTTATCATGAACTTAGTACCTGATAGTATTTTGCATGTCTATGTTGTTGTAGATAAATGGCCCGTGCTACTATTCCTTTGAATTTTAATGCATTCCTAGAGAAAGCTAAGTTGAAAGATGATGGTAGCAACTACACGGACTTGGTAGTCCGTAACTTGAGGATTATCCTCATTGGTGCATAGAAGAATTACGTCCTGGAAGTACCGCTAGGTGCAAAGCCCGCTACAAGAGCAATACCAGATGTTATGAACGTGTGGTAGAGCAAAGCTGATGACTACTCGATAGTTTAGTGTGACATGCTTTACGGCTTAGAATCGGGACTTCAACGAAATTTTGAACGTCATGGAGCATATGAGATGTTCCAGGATTTGAAGTTAATATTTCAAGCAAATGCCCGAATTGAGAGGTATGAAGTCTCCAATAAGTTCTATAGCTACAAGATGGAGGAGAATAGTTCTGTCAGTGAACATATACTCAGAATGTTTGGGTTCCACAACCACTTGACTCAACTGGGAGTTAATCTTCCTGATGATAGTGTCATTGACAGAGTTCTTCAATCACTACCACCAAGCTACAAAAGCTTCATGATGAACTATAATATGCAAGGGATGGATAAGACAATTCCCGAGCTCTTCGCAATACTGAAAGCTGTGGAGGTAGAAATTAAGAAGGAGCATCAAGTGTTGATGGTCAACAAGACCACTAGTTTCAAGAAGAAGGGCAAAGGGAAGAAGGGGAACTTCAAGAATAACGACAATCAAGTTGCTACTCAAGTGAAGAAGCCCAAGTCTGGACCTAAGCCTGAGACTGGGTGCTTCTACTGCAAAGGGACTGGTCATTGGAAGCGGAACTGCCCCAAGTATTTGGCGGATAAGAAGGATGGCAAAGTGAAAGGTATATTTGATATACATGTTATTGATGCGTACCTTACTAATGCTCGCAGTAGCGCCTGGGTATTTGATACTAGTACTATTGCTCATATTTGCAACTTGAAACATGGGCTATGGATTAAGCGAAGATTGGCTAAGGACGAGGTGACGATGCGCGTGGGAAATGGTTCCAAAGTTGATGTGATCACGGTCGGCATGCTACCTCTATATCTACCTTCGGGATTAGTTAGACCTGAATAATTGTTATTTGGTGCCAGCGTTAAGCATAAACATTATATCTGGATCTTGTTTGATGCGAGACGGTTATTCAGCTAAATTAGAGAATAATGGTTGTTCTATTTATATGAGTAATATCTTTTATGGTCATGCACCCTTGATGAGTGGTCTATTTTTATTGAATCTCGATAGTAGTGATACACATATTCATAGTATTGAAGCCAAAAGATATAAGTTTAATAATGATAGTGCAACTTATTTGTGGCACTGCCGTTTTGGTCATATTGGTGTAAAGCGCATGAAGAAACTCCATGCTGATGGGCTTTTGGAACCACTTGATGCTTGCGAACCATGCCTCATGGGCAAGATGACTAAGACTCCGTTCTCCGGAACAATGGAGCGAGCAACAAACTTATTGGAAATAATACATACTGATGTATGCAGTCCGATGAGTGTTGATGCTCGCGACGGGTATCGTTATTTTCTAACCTTCACAAATGATTTGAGCAGATATGGGTATATCTACTTGATGAAACATAAGTCTGAAACATTTGAAAAGTTCAAAGAATTTTAGAGGAAAGTGGAAAATCACCGTAACAAGAAAATTAAGTTTCTACGATCTGATCGTGGAGGTGAATATTTGAGTTATGAGTTTGGTCTTCATTTGAAACAATGCGGAATATTTTCGCAACTCACGCCACCTGGAACACCACAGCGTAATGGTGTGTCCGAACATTGTAACCGCACTTTTTTAGATATGGTGCGATCTATGATGTCTCTTACTGATTTACCGCTATCGTTTTGGGATTATGCTTTAGAGACGGCTGCATTCACGTTAAATAGGGCACCATCGAAATCCGTTGAGACGACACCATATGAACTATGATTTAGCAAGAAACCCAAGTCGTCGTTTCTTAAAGTTTGGGGCTGCGATGCTTATGCGAAAAAGCTTCAACCTGATAAGCTCGAACCCAAATTGGAGAAATGTGTCTTCATAGGATACCCAAAGGAGACTGTTGGGTACACCTTCTATCACAGATCCGAAGGCAAGATATTCGTTGCTAAGAATGGATCCTTTCTAGAGAAGGAGTTTCTCTCAAAAGAAGTGAGTGGGAGGAAAGTAGAACTTGATGAGGTAACTATACCTTCTCCCTTATTGGAAAGTAGTTAATCACAGAAATTAGTTCCAGTGATTCCTACCCCAATTAGTGAGGAAGTTAATGATGATGATCATGAAACTTCTGATCAAGTTACTACCGAACGTCGTAGGTCAACCAGACCAAGATCCGCACCAGGGTGGTACGGTAATCCTGTTCTGGAGGTCATGTTACTTGACCATGACGAACCTACGAACTATGAGGAAGCGATGATCATCCTAGATTCCGCAAAATGGCTAGAGTCCATGAAATCTGAGATGGGATCCATGTATGAGAACAAAGTATGGACTTTGGTTGACTTGCCTGATGATCAGCAAGCCATAGAGAATAAATGGATCTTCAAGAAGAAGACTGACGCTAACGGTAATGTTACTATCTACAAAGCTGGACTTGTTGCAAAATGTTTTCGACAAGTTCAAGGAGTTGACTACGATGAGACCTTCTCACCCATAGTGATGCTTAAGTCTGTCCAAATCATGTTAGCAATTGCCACATTTTATGATTATGAAATTTGGCAAATGGATGTCCAAATTGCATTCCTTAAAGGATATCTTACAGAAGAGTTGTATACGATGCAACCAGAAGGTTTTGTCGATCCAAAAGGTGCTAACAAAGTGTGCAAGCTCCATCGATCCATTTATGGACTGGTGCAAGCCTCTTGGAGTTGGAATATACGCTTTGATAGTGTGATCAAAGCATATGGTTTATACAGACTTTTGGAGAAGCCTGTATTTACAAGAAAGTGAGTGGGAGCTCCATAGCATTTTTGATATTATATGTGGATGACATATTATTGATCAGAAATGATACTAAATTTCTAAATAGCATAAAAGGATACTTGAATAAGAATTTTTCAATGAAAGACCATGGTGAAGCTGCTTATATATTGGGCATCAAGATCTTTAGAGATAGATCAAGACACTTGATTGGACTTTCACAAAGCACATACCTTGATAACATTTTGAAGAAGTTCAAAACGGATCAGTCAAAGAAAGGGTTCTTTCCTGTGTTACAAGGTGTGAAGTTGAGTCAGACTCAATGCCCGACCACTGCAGAAGATAGAGAAAAAATGAAAGTCATTCTCTATGCCTCAGCCATAGGTTCTATCATGTATGCAATGTTGTGTACCAAACCTGATGTGTGCCTTGCTATTAGTTTAGCAGGGAGGTACCAAAGTAATCCAGAAGTGGATCATTGGACAACGGTCAAGAACATCCTGAAATACCTGAAAAGGACTAAGGATATGTTTCTCGTTTATGGAGGTGACAAAGAGCTCGTCGTAAATGGTTACGTCGATGCAAGCTTTGACACTGATCCGGATGACTCTAAGTCACAAACCAGATACGTATTTTTATTGAATAGTGGAGCTGTCAGTTGGTGCAGTTCTGAGCAAAGCGTCGTGGCGAGATCTATGTGTGAAGCGGAATACATAGCTGCTTCGGAAGTAGCAAATAAAAGAGTCTGGATGAAGGAGTTCATATCCGATCTAGGTGTAATACCGAGTGCATCGGGTCCAATGAAAATCTTTTGTGACAATACTGGTGCAATTGCCTTGGCAAAGGAATCCAGATTTCACAAGATAACCAAGCACATCAAGAGACACTTCAATTCCATCCATGATCAAGTCAAGGAGGGAGACATAGAGATTTGCAAGATACATATGGATCTGAATGTTGCAGACCCAATGACTAAGCCTCTCTCACGAGCAAAACATGATCAGCACCAAGACTCCATGGGTGTTAGAATCATTACTGTGTAATCTAGATTATTGACTCTAGTGCAAGTGGGAGACTGAAGGAAATATGCCCTAGAGGCAATAATTAAGTTGTTACTTATATTTCCTTATATGATTATAAATGTTTATTATTCATGCTAGAATTGTATTAACCGGCAACTTAGTACATGTGTGAATACATAGACAAATAGAGTGTCCCTAGTATGCCTCTACTTGACTAGCTCGTTAATCAAAGATGGTTAAGTTTCTTAGCCATAGACATGTGTTGTCATTTGATGAATGGGATCACATCATTAGAGAATGATGTGATGGACAAGACCCAACCATTAGCTTAGCACTATGATCGTTTAGTTTATTGCTATTGCTTTCTTCATGACTTATACATGTTCCTATGACCATGAGATTATGCAACTCCCGAATACCGAAGGAACACTTAGTGTGCTATCAAATGTCACAACGTAACTGGGTGATTATAACAATTCTCTACAGGTGTGTCCGATGGTGTTTGTTGAGTTGGCATAGATCGAGATCAGGATTTGTCACTCCGATTGTCGGAGAGGTATCTCTGGGCCCTCTCGGTAATGCACATCACTATAAGCCTTGCAAATAATGTTGCTAATGAGTTAGTTGCGTGATGATGCATTACGGAACGAGTAAAGAGACTTGCCGGTAACGAGATTGAACTAGGTATGATGATACTGAAGATCGAATCTCGGGCAAGTAGCATACCGATGACAAAGGGAACAATGTATGTTGTTATGCGGTTTGACCGATAAAGATCTTCATAGAATATGTAGGAACCAATATGAGCATCCAGGTTCCGCTATTGGTTATTGAGCGGAGATGTGTCTCGGTCATGTCTACATAGTTCTCGAACCCATAGGGTCCGCACGCTTAACGTTCGATGACGATTTATATTATGAGTTATGTGATTTGAGTAGGACTCCTCCCCTTGGGCGCACCACACCTTGGTCAGCCTCCTCCTCCCTCCCCCCTTTATATACGTGGGAGGGGGGCACCCCATAGACACACAAGTTGATCTTTAACCGTGTGCGGTGCCCCCCTCCATAGTTAGACACCTTGGTCATATCATTGTAGTGCTTAGGCGAAGCCCTGCGTCGATAACTTCATCATAACCATCACCACGCCTCGTGCTGACAGAACTCGCCCTCGGCCTCAGCTGGATCAAGAGTACGAGGGACGTCACCGAGCTGAACGTGTGCTGATCGCGGAGGTGCCATGCATTCGGTACTTGTATCGGTTGGATCGTGAAGACGTTTGTTAGTGCTCACCGTGGGGCTATCGCACGATGGTTTCGAGTTCTTAAAGGGATACACTGTGGGCCGGATGACCAAGAGTCGTCACGGCAAGCTCTACATCGACGACGCAGGCTAGGGCCCCGAGGTCGGCTCAATTGAGTACGGGTACCGGGTCCCCTTCAGCGGAATCCACGTCTTCATCGGCAAGATATGTGAACCGGGCCCTGAGCCGGACATCTGCACCAACATCGTCGAGATGGCTCAGCGTGCGAGACCCGCCTGGGTTTGGCCTGCCATGAATCGTGCCTTCGTGGGATTTATCCATGGAGTGGAATCTGAGGACAGACCAGCATCTGGTGATGAGACCGTCGTTTACTCTGATGGCGAGTCATCCACTGGTGAGACAGAGTCATTGTATCAACTTCCAGACCTCTGGCTTGGGGTCTGTTCCGATGGCGACAGTATTCCGGACCCCTGTGAGCCGCCGAATCGGGTTGCAATCTTCATGGCCGGTACACAGCCTGTAACATCCCA
Source organism: Triticum urartu (assembly GCF_003073215.2). Classification (NCBI taxonomy): domain Eukaryota; kingdom Viridiplantae; phylum Streptophyta; class Magnoliopsida; order Poales; family Poaceae; genus Triticum; species Triticum urartu. Next base: position 287,375,390 of record NC_053026.1, read on the forward strand.
AATTTTCAATTTGGAATGTTATACATGTTGGTGAATGTTGCAAAAAACAAAAAAATTTCCTACGTTTTCACCAAGATCCATCTATGAGTTCCTCTAGCAACGAGTGATCGGATGCATCTACATACCTTTGTAGATCGCGAGCGGAAGCGTTCAAAGAACGGGGATGAGGGAGTCGTACTCGTCATGATCCAAATCACCGGAGATCCTAGCGCCGAACGGATGGCACCTCTGCGTTCAACACACGTATGGTCAGCGTGACGTCTCCTCCTTCTTGATCCATCAAGGGGGAAGGAGAGGTTGATGAAGATCCAGCAGCACGACGGTGTGGTGGTGGATGCAGCAGTCACCGCAGTAGGGCTTCGCCGTTCTTCTGCGAGAGGGAGAGGTGTAGCAGGGGAGAGGGAGGCGCCAAGACTTCAGGGTGCGGTTGCCCTCCCTCCCCCCTTTTATATAGGCCCCCTAGGGGGGTGTGCCGGCCCTAGGAGATGGGATCTCCTAGGGGGAGCGACGGCCAAGGGGGAGGAGTGCCCCCCAAGGCAAGTGGAGGCGCCTCCTCCCCTAGGGTTCCCAACCCTAGGCGCATGGGGGGCCCAAGGGGGGGCACACCAGCCCACTATGGGCTAGTTCCCTCCCCACTTCAGCCCATGGGGCCCTCCGGGATGGGTGGCCCCACCCGGTGGACCCCCGGGACCCTTCCGGTGGTCCCGGTACAATACCGTTGACCCCCGAAACTCTCCCGATGGCCGAAACTGCACTTCCTATATATAATTCTTCACCTCCGGACCATTACGGAACTCCTCGTGATGTCCGGGATCTCATCCGGGACTCCGAACAACTTTCGGATTACTGCATACTCATATCCATACAACCCTAGCGTCACCGAACCTTAAGTGTGTAGACCCTATGGGTTCGGGAGACATGCAGACATGACCGAGACGGCTCTCTGATCAATAACCAACAGCGGGATCTAGATACCCATGTTGGCTCCCACATGCTCCTCGATGATCTCATCGGATGAACCACGATGTCGAGGATTCAAGCAACCCCGTATACAATTCCCTTTGTCAATCGGTACGTTACTTGCCCGAGACTCGATCGTGGGTATCCCAATACCTTGTTCAGTCTTGTTACCGGCAAGTCACTTTACTCATACCGTAATGCATGATCCCGTGACCAGACACTTGGTCACTTTGAGCTCATTATGATGATGCATTACCGAGTGGGCCCAGAGATACCTCTCCGTCATATGGAGTGACAAATCCCAGTCTTGATCCGTGTCAACCCAACAGATACTTTCGGAGAGACCCGTAGTATACCTTTATAGTCACCCAGTTACGTTGTGACGTTTGGTACACCCAAAGCACTCCTACGGTATCCGGGAGTTGCACGATCTCATGGTCTAAGGAAAAGATACTTGACATTGGAAAAACTCTAGCAAACGAACTATACGATCTTGTGCTATGTTTAGGATTGGGTCTTGTCCATCACATCATTCTCCTAATGATGTGATCTCGTTATCAATGACATCCAATGTCCATAGTCAGGAAACCATGACTATCTGTTGATCAACGAGCTAGTCAACTAGAGGCTTACTAGGGACATGTTTGGTGTCTATGTATTCACACATGTATTACGATTTCTGGATAACACAATTATAGCATGAATAAAAGACAATTATCATGAACAAGGAAATATAATTATAATCCTTTTATTATTGCCTCTAGGGCATATTTCCAACAATACATAGATCATTCCTGCATATCATATTTTATTGCAGTTTTTTCGCGAATCCTCGAAATCCTAAGCAACTCAAGGACCCTCGGAGAGAGTTGGGGATTTCCCTGTTTTCATATTTGAGTTTTATCAAATATTGAAACGAGGATTTTTGGTTTTAATTATTTTTCTCTCCAAAAATATTTCATATTAAAATATATGAGAGGAGATAATATGACTTCTCCAAAATAAATGAAAGATTGGAGGAAAAATATTAAAATCAAATATTTGATTTTGTTCGGAGTTTATTGCTATTTTATTTGAATTAGAAAAATTGCACGTTTTTCAAAGTTGCATTTTAGAGCCAAGAAATGTTCATCTTGTTCTAGATATTTTATTTATACGGTGAAAATTTGTTTTGGCATTTTTAGTTTTTATTTTATTTTCTAGGATTTATTTGGTTTCGGCAGAATTATTAAGGAAACACAGTGCCCGACTAGGCCGAGGCCCGGCCGAGCCAGGCCGCCGGCCCACCTCCCCGCGCCGCCGTCTCCCACCTGGAGACCGCGCCCGCCGCTGCCGCACGCCGTGGCCGAGTTGGCCATGACCCCGCCCCCTTCCCCAAGCCACGCCAACCCCCCCTCTTATAAGCCGACCCGGGGCCCCCCTTGGAGCCCCGAAGCCGCCCCGCCGCCGCAAGCCGCACGCCGCTACTGCCGCACGCCGCCGCCGCCCCGCCACCGCACTCCACACCCCGCCGCCCCGCCTCACCGTGGAAGCCGCCGGAGGTGTACGCCGCCGCCGCCGCCGCTCGTTTGTGTTTTTAAAACCGATCCGGTTTTTTTAGAAACCCTAGTTCGTTTTTTAGATCGGTTCGCCGGTTTTTCTCGGTTTAGTTACTTTGCGGATGTTCGTCCGTATGTTCATTTAAACGAACGGCTTCCGCTCGTTAGTTACAGACAACGAACGTTCGTTCGTTAGCCTGTTCGTCAGTTTTCTTTTTCTCGGATTTTCCGCGATTATTTTTAATCGCGATTTCTGATCCGATTTTCGTTTCAGTTTATCTTTTCGCTCGTTTATCGGAATCAGGCGATTCAAGCGCCTAGATTTTTGTCTCAAAACCCTCTTTCCGTTTAATCAACTTGAACTTGATTTTAGTACTATAAAATTTGACCTTAGTCCAGATTAGTAAACGGATCTTGTTTCTTTTGCAGTTTGAGTTTCGTTGCTCTGTTTGATTTGATTCTTTTCGCAAACCGGAGTTCTTAAGTTGCACTTTCTGGTTAGATCTTCCTATTTGAGATTTACCCGTGTTTCTTTGTTTGATTGCTTATGTATGCTATTGTTTGTTTGCGATAGAACACCCGGAGTGCGAAGCTTGCTACTACGAGTCCCTAGGTTTTGCGGATCATCAGCAAGGCAAGTAACACTTTGATCATACCCTTTATCCCCCAGTTTTTATGCATTAGCTCCTATCCTCAAACATTGCATGATTAAGATGTGATTAAGATGTGGGTTTGGAAGTAGTTGATGAGGTAGAACCTATTGCCCTGTTATATTCAAACCTTGGGAGTTACTTCTAGGTATTGCTTATATTGCTATGCTATGCTCGTAGATTTGGTTTGGGTGAGTGAAATCTATGACAGATGTGAGATTGTTAATTAAGGGTTCAACTTAAGGTGGCAACTTGAATACACATCTGGGTGGATTGTTTGTTGGGCACCTGGGGAATCCAGTGTTGTCCTAGGATATCCCGGAGTACCCGTGTGATAATCCTATGGTCCGCCACCCAGGCTCAAAGGGAACTGAGATATTTTCATGCTAGAAACTTCCGTGTGCAGCCACAAGCTATTATGGGCTCTAGCATAGTTGAGTAAGTTGCGTGAAGCGCCCAAAGAGGTGGATCAGTAGGTAGAGGGATGTAGGTTGGTATGGTCTTCCCGGAGTAAGGGGTTAATGCTTCTGAAAGACTGTGTCTCGGTCATCCGTTTCTCAAACATCATGTAGTGCGAGAAATCCAACGGAGGAGACCGAGTCTTGTGGAGAAAAGTGTGCAAACCTCTGCAGAGTGTGTAAACTAATCATGGTTAGCCGTGTCCCCGGTTATGGACATCTTGAGTATCTAGTACTTGGAGTATCCTAAGTATCTCATCACTATTAAATAATATTGTTGGGTTGTTAATTACTTTAATTGGGATTGAGTTGGAGGAACCTTCTCAATGATGTTTCAACTACCATGATAGTTAAATAAAATCTATTCCTTTGTTGTAGGGAAAAATTGGCTTTTCGCAAAAATTATAACCATAGAGCTTTCCACCAGCCAAATATGCATGTAGTGATAGCATTATTCTGTTCTTGCTCTACTGTGTTATTTTGCCAGCATATTCCATGTGCTGACCCGTTTTCGGGCTGCAACGTATTATGTTGTAGACTTTTCAGACGAGGAGTAAGGTTTGTTAGGTCGTTGACGTGCAGCTCAGCTATGCCGTTGGAGTTGATGGACTCACTTTATCTTCCAAGCCTTCCGCTGTTATCGTATTAGATGGCCTTAAGCCATATTTATTGTAGTAAGTTCTCTTTTGAGACACTCGATGTAATAAGTGTGTGATTGCTACTCTGTTATAAATCCTCGAGTACTGTGTGTGTCAGCATTACCGATCCAGGGATGACACTGAAGCATAGAGACTTGACCGTTTGAGGTCGGGTCGCTACAAGATGGTATCAGAGCACATGCTCAGTGTAGGACACGACCACTAAGCTAAAGCCCTAGACCACTGTTCTCTTCTCATTTCTGACTCCTCTACATTTTCTACTCTTTAGGATGGAGGACGCAAGGAACAAGTTTGCACAACCAGATGAAGACGCCCCCTTTGGACGACACTTGAAGGAAGTCACTAGGTACCTGAACATTGTAATACCAAGCTTCATCGGGACTTACAACACCACCTTACCAGAAGAGGAGTGATGGATGATTCAAGTTCAAGTTCCAGGAAGGACATTCACGCCAGTCACTAAGCCCATAGAGTTTTCCTTCGATGCACCAACCTAGAGTCTAGGAAAGAGTATGGCAGCTCACATCACCATGGGACGCATTGGAGAAGTTTATCATAAGGAGCTTAAGGATACTATCTATCAAATATGTGGCTGCTGAGATAAGCAATGGGAGATGATCAGCACCAGGAAGGATAGATCAATTGCAGCTTTCATTCAAGAGTTAAACGAACACATTCGTCGCCAGGAGAACCAGATGTGCGCAGGAATGATAGACCTGAAGAAGGCGATGACTAGGATCACGGAACTGGAGGAAGAACTCAAGGCTACTCATGAAGATTATGAGGAGGAAATTATCGTACTAGTGGAGAAGAATGACGATCTGGACAGGAAGCTAGGAGTATTCATGGGAGACCCCGCACCAGGAGGAGAAGATTAAGAACCCAAGGAGATTCGCCCGGAGGACTACATTATCATCGACGACACCGACACGGACCCCGACGATAGCGATGATGACTATGAAGACGAAGCTGGAGCAGACATCATGGAGTCTTCAACCGAGGAATATTTTTAGTAGACCACCACATCAATAGTAGTATTCCACCATGTATATAGTATAGTCCGAGCACTTTTGTAACGATAGTTAGATCGATTGTATGCCCTTGCTTGATTGATTGAGTGAAATGATTGTGTTTGTCTCATGTGCATATGGGTAGTGTTTTCTCATTAGACCTCATTCTATTCTACTCTCTCCCCTCTAAACCCATCAGATGCCTCCAAGATGTGACCCCGAATTTACTTTCCCGCCGGAGCTCACTCAGCTGATCCAGCAGCACAATACCTTGATGCAGTTGTTAGTTCAGAACCAATGCAACAACAACAACAACAATCCACCGCCACCACCACCAGTTGATAACTTAGCCTGTTTTCTGAGGTTGCAGCCGCCGGTGTTTTCCAGTAGCACCGAGCCGATAGTGGCAGATGATTGGCTATGCAGGATTGGAAGGGAGTTAACCACTGCAGGATGTACAAATGCTGAGAAGGCGCGCTTTGCTACACATCAGTTGGATGGACCAACAGCCTCATGATGGGAGAATTACACTGTCACCTATAGCCACTGTTACATGGGATCAGTTTCAGCAAGCTTTCCGTACAGCCCATGTCTCAACTGGAGCTATGAGTATGAAGAAGCGTGAGTTTCGCAACTTACGCCAGGGGAACCGTACTGTGGCTCAGTACGCGGATGAGTTTAGCAAGTTATCTTGCTATGCCCCTGATGATGTGGCCACGGATGCCCCATAGCAGGAGAAGTTTATGGAAGGGCTGAATGATGAGATGAGCATGCAGTTGATGGTGGCAACATTCAACAACTACCAAGAGTTGGTAGATAAGGCTCTTATGATTAAAGGGAAGCAGCAGCAGATTGAGAGCCGTAAGAGGAAGTATGGGCAAGGAAGGTATAATTTAGGAGTTCAACAGAAACCTCGCCTAACCCCAAACACGGGAGGACTTGTTCATAACCATGGAGGCCACACCCACAATGGAGGAAGTAACCATAATCATACTGGCCCAAGGAATGGGAATGGGAATGGAGCAAGCAACAATCAGAACCGTTCCAATCCAGCCACACCCGCCAAGAGAGACCTAAGCCACGTTACTTGTTTCAAGTGCGGGAAGAATGGACACTATGCCACGGAGTGCCATGAAGCGAAGAATGGAAATGACAATGGGAGCTCTGGAAAGAAGCCCAATCCATTAAACAAAGGACAAGTGAACCACGTCAAAGGACAAGTGAACCACGTCAACGTGGAGGAGGTTGAAGAGCAGCCAGATGCAGTTATTGGTAAGTTTTTGGTTAAGTCTTTTACCTCCCTTGTTCTTTTTGATACTGGTGCATCGCATTCATACATATCAAGGGAATTCGTGGATAAGTTTAAACTACCAACCCAAACCCTTAGGACCCATCTGTTAGTGAGTTCACCAGGAGCAGAGTATATGGCTAGTCGATGGTGCGACCAGATACCCTTAACCATTGGTAGCCATGTTTTTCCGTCTGACCTAATAATCTTGGAGTCACAAGGATTCGATGTGATATTAGGCATGGACTGGATGTCAAAATATGGAGGAAGCATTGACTGTGTTAGTAAGTCAATTTGTCTCACCACCTCTGGGGGAAAAAGGATCAAGTATGTATCTAGGCATGCGCCAAGGAGTAGCCAAGTAAATACCCTCACGGGAGTTGTTCAGGAGGAAGTGCCTGTAGTCAAGGATTACCTGGATGTTTTTCCAAAGGAATTACCAGGCATGTCACCGGATCGAGACATTGAGTTCTTGATAGAACTGTTGCTAGGCATCGGGCCAATATCAAAGCGACCATATCGGATGCCCCCAAATGATCTGGAGGAGATTAAGAAACAGATCAAGGAGTTATTGGAGAAAGGTTACATTCGACGGAGCTCATCACCATGGGGAGCCCCAGTGCTTTTGGTCGAGAAGAAGGATAAGTCTCTAAGAATGGTTGTTGATTATCGTGCGTTAAATGAGGTGACGATCAAGAACAAATACCCACTATCGATGATCAATGATTTGTTTGACCAGCTGCAAGGAGCTAAGGTGTTTCCAAAGATCGATCTGCGATCTGGATATCACCAGCTAAAGATACGAGAGAAGGACATACCAAAGACAACATTCACCACACGGTACGGGTTGTATGAATATACGGTCATGTCGTTTGGACTGACTAATGCCCCTGCCTATTTCATGAGCATGATGAACAAGGTGTTCATGGAATATTTGGATAAGTTTTTTGTGCTGTTCATTGATGATATTATGGTATACTCGAAGAATGAGGAAGAGCACGAAGAGCATTTGCGTTTAGTTCTCGAGAAACTCAGGGAACACCAGATGTATGCCAAGTTCAGCAAATATGAGTTTTGGTTGAAGGAAGTCGGATTCCTTTGACATGTTATATCAGGAGAAGGTGTAGCAGTAGATCCCACCAAGGTTCAGTCAGTCACTGAATGGTTGGCACCCACTTCAGTTAGCGAGATCCGCAGTTTTCTTGGACTCACAGGATACTATCGGAGATTCATTGAGAATTTTTCCAAAATTGCGAAACCAATGACGGAGTTATTGAAGAAGGATACCAAATTTCAATGGACAGAAGAATGTGAGGCGAATTTTCAGGAGTTAAAGAAAAGTTTGACCACAGCCCTAGTGCTGATTCTGCCGGATATACATAAGGAGTTTTAAGTGTATTGTGATGCCTCTCGCCTAGGACTTGGAAGTGTGCTTATGCAGGACGAAAGAGTTGTTCTATATGCCTCACGACAACTAAAACCGCATGAATTGAATTATGCCATGCATGATTTGGAGTTGGCTACCGTAGTGCATGCGTTGAAGACTTGGAGACATTATCTTATTGGAAATCGTTATGATGTATACACGGATCATAAGAGTTTGAAGTACATTTTCACACAGAAGGAGTTGAACCTTAGGTAGAGGAGATGGTTGGAGCTTATAAAGTATTATGACATGAAGCTTCACTATCATCCAGGCAAGGCCAATGTCGTAGCCGACGCTTTGAGGCAGAAGAGTTATGCTAATACCCTAGTGAGCACGGGATTGCCGAAGGAGTTAGCGGAGGATCTCAGGGAACTTCGATTGGAGATTGTTCCTAGAGGTTTTGTTGCAACAACGGAGGTTCAGTCTACATTGTTAGCAAAGATTCGAGAAGCTCAGAAGCATGACAAAGAGATTGCCGAGATAAAAGAGAGAATGAGCGAAGGAAAGGCCAAAGGTTTTCGTGAGGATGAGCATGACACCTTATGGTTTGAGGACCGTGTTTATGTGCCCAATAACCCAGTGATCAGGAAGTTAATACTTCAGGAGGCTCATGACTCACCATACTCGATATACCCCGGAAACACCAAGATGTATTTGGATTTGAAGGAACATTTCTGATGGACTGGCATGAAGAAGGATATTGCCGAGTATGTAGCTGTATGTGATGTATGTCAGAGAGTGAAGGCTGAGCATCAAAAGCCAGCAGGATTGTTACAGCCTATGCCGATACCCGAATGGAAGTGGGATAAACTTGGCATGGATTTTATCACCGGATTACCCAGGACCAAATTAGGATATGATTCTATATGGGTAGTAGTTGATCGCTTAACCAAAGTAGCTCACTTTATCCCAATGAAAACCACATATACAAGTGCTAAGTTGGCCAAGATGTATATGACCAGGATCATATGTCTGCATGGAGTTCCAAGGACCATCGTATCAGATAGAGGAACACCGTTTACTTCAAAGTTTTGGCATCAGTTGCACCAAACTTTGGGGACAAGGTTGGAGTTCAGTACAACATTCCACCCGCAGACCGGACAGACCGAGAGAGTCAACCAGATTCTGGAGGATATGTTGAGAGCCTGTGCGCTAGATTATGGATCAAGTTGGGATGACAATTTGCCCTATGCGGAGTTCTCATACAACAAGAGCTATCAAGCCAGTTTGAAGATGGCACCGTTCGAAGCCCTGTATGGATGAAGGTGCAGAACACCGTTGATGTGGGATGAAGTTGGAGACAGACAGTTGTTTGGACCAGATTTGATCAAGGAGTCTGAAGAAAAAGTTAAGCTGATCCGAGATAGACTGAAGGTAGCTCAGTCCAGACAGAAGAGTTATGCAGATTCGAAATGCAAGGAAATAACCTATGAAATTGGAGACAGAGCATATATGCGAGTGTCACCCCTGCAAGGAGTGAAACGTTTTGGAGTTAAGGGAAAGTTAGTCCCGAGATTTGTAGGACCGTATCAAATTTTGGAACGTATGGGAGAAGTTGCCTACAAGTTGGAGTTACCTGAAGGACTGTTAGGAGTTCATGATGTATTTCATGTTTGACAGCTGAAGAAGTGTCATGCTGAGATGGTCGATGTACCATTAAGAGATATAGTACCCTTGGAGGCGATTCAGTTGGACAGTGATTTGACCTATGAGGAGAAGCCAGTCAGGATTCTTGAATTTTCCAGCCGAGTCACCAGCAGCAAGGTTATCAAGTTTTGCAAAGTTTAGTGGAGCCACCATACCGAGGATGAAGCCACCTGGGAACGAGAGGATGATCTTCGCAAAGGCCACCCACACCTATTCTCTAGCCAACCCGAATCTCGAGGGCGAGATTCATCTTAAGGGGGGTAGGTTTGTAACATCCCAAATTTTCAATTTGGAATGTTATACATAGATCATTCATGCATATCATATTTTATTGCATTTCATTTCGCGAATCCTCGAAATCCTAAGCAACTCAAGGACCCTCAGAGAGAGTTGGGGATTTCCCTGTTTTCATATTTGGGTTTTATCAAATATTGAAACAAGGATTTTTGGTTTTAATTATTTTTCTCTCAGAAAATATTTCATATTAAAATATATGAGAGGAGATAATATGACTTCTCCAAAATAAATGAAAGATTGGAGGAAAAATATTAAAATCAAATATTTGATTTTATTCGGAGTTTATTGCTATTTTATATGAATTAGAAAATTGCATGTTTTTCAAAGTTGCATTTTAGGGCCAAGAAAATGTTCATCTTGTTCTATATATTTTATTTAGACGGTGAAAATTTGTTTTGGCATTTTTAGATTTTTATTTTATTTTCTAGGATTTATTTGGTTTCGGCGGAATTATTAAAAAAACACAGCGCCCGACTAGGCCGAGGCCCAGCCGAGCCAGGCCGCCGGCCCACCTCCCTGCGCCGCCATCTCCCACCTGGAGACCGTGCCTGCTGCCACCGCACGCCGTGGCCGAGTCGGCCACGACCCCGCCCCCTTCCCCAAGCCACCCCCTCTTATAAGCCAACCCCCCCTTGGAGCCCCAAAGCCGCTCACCGCCGCCGCCGCACGCCGCCCCGCCGGGGAAGCCGCCGGAGGTATACGCCGCCGCCGCTGCTCATTCGTTTTTTTAAACCGATCCGTTTTTTTAGAAACCCTAGTTCATTTTTTAGATCGGTTCACCGGTTTTTCTCGGTTTAGTTACTTTGCGGACATTCGTCCGTACATTCATTTTAACGAACGAGTTTCACTCGTTAGTTACAGACAACAAACATTCGTTCGTTAGCCCGTTCGTCATTTTTCTTTTTCTCGGATTTTCCGCGATTATTTTCAATCGCGATTTCTGATCCGATTTTCGTTTCAGTTTATCTTTTTGCTCGTTTATCGGAATCAGGCGATTCAAGCGCCTAGATCTTCATCTCGAAACACTCTTTCCGTTTAATCAACTTGAACATGATTTTGGTACTATAAAATTTGACCTTAGTCCAGATTAGTAAACGGATCTTATTTCTTTCGCAGTTTGAGTTTCGTTGCTCCGTTTTGTTTGATTCTTTCTGCAAACCAGAGTTCTTAAGTTGAACTTTCTGGTTAGATCTTCCTATTTGAGATTTACCTGTGTTTCTTTGTTTTATTGCTTATGTATGCTATTGTTTGTTTGTGATAGAACACCCGGAGTGCGAAGCGTGCTACTACGAGTCCCTAGGTTTTGCGGATCATCAGCAAGGCAAGTAACACTTTGATCATACCCTTTATCACCCAGTTTTTATGCATTAGCTCCAATCCTCAAACGTTGCAGGATTAGGATGTGATTAACATGTGGGTTGGGAAGTAGTTCATGAGGTAGAACCTATGGCCCTGTTATGTTTCAACCTTGGGAGTTACTTCTACGTATTGCTTATATTGCTATGCTACGCTCGTATACGTGGTTTGGGTGAGTGAAATCCATTACAGATGTGACATTGTTAATTAAGGGTTCAACTTAAGGTGGCAACTTGAATACACATCTGGGTGGATTGTTTGTTGGGCACCTGGGGAATCCAGTGTTGTCCTAGGATATCCCGGAGTACCTGTGTGATAATCCTATGGTTCGCCACCCAGGCTCAAAGGGAACTGAGATATTTTCATGCTAGAAACTTCCGTGTGCAGCCACAAGCTATTATGGGCTCTAGCATAGTTGAGTAAGTTGCGTGAAGCGCCCAAAGAGGTGGATCAGCAGGTAGAGGGATGTAGGTTGGTATGGTCTGCCCGGAGTAAGGGGTTAATGCTTCTGAAAGACCGTGTCTCGGTCATCCGTTTCTCAAACATCATGTAGTGCGAGAAATCCAACGGAGGAGACCGAGTCTTGTGGAGAAAAGTGTGCAAACCTCTGCAGAGTGTATAAACTAATCATGGTTAGCCGTGTCCCCGGTTATGGACATCTTGAGTATCTAGTACTTGGAGTATCCTAAGTATCTCATCACTATTAAATAATATTATTGGGTTGTTAATTACTTTAATTGGGATTGAGTTGGAGGAACCTTCTCAATGATGTTTCAACTACCATGATAGTTAAATAAAATCTATTCCTTTATTGTAGGGAAAAATTGGCTTTTCGCAAAAACTATAACCATAGAGCTTTCCACCAGCCAAATATGCATGTAGTGATAGCATTATTCTGTTCTTGCTCTACTGTGTTACTTTGCCAGCATATTCCATGTGCTGACCCGTTTTCGGGCTGCAACGTATTATGTTGCAGACTTTTCAGACGAGGAGTAAGGTTTGTTAGGTCGTTGTCGTGCAACTCAGCTATGCCGTTGGAGTTGATGGACTCACTTTATCTTCCAAGCCTTCCGCTGTTATTGTATTAGATGGCCTTAAGCCATATTTATTGTAATAAGTTCTCTTTTGAGACACTCGACATAATAAGTGTGTGATTGCTACTCTGTTATAAATCCTCGAGTACTGTGTGTGTCAGCATTACCGATCCAGGGATGACACTGAAGCACAGAGACTTGACCGTTTGAGGTCGGGTCGCTACACAGCCCGTGCAACATTCATCAACGGTAGCAGAGTTGATTTTTGGGTCAGCAGTGGCAGCGGCTGCCGGGGCAGGAGGCCCTAAGCGCTCGCCGGCTCAGGTCTTAACTGACTTACTGGACAAGCTGATAGCACTGTTAACAGTGGTGGTTAACCTGGCGGATCAAGATCAGCATAATGCGGCAATCACAAAGCTGCGTGATGAGATAGCGCAGGCCAAGGAGGAGCTAAGCGCAGAAAACGCCAGGATGGCCGAGGAGCGGACCGCTTTGGATGCTCAAGCACAACGGATTCAGTCACAATCTTACCGGCTCATGCTAGATCAGAACCTTCCAATAAAGTCATGAGGAGGAGGCATCAGACTCATCTACCTTCGGTTTATGAGGCAAGGAATCTCTTTAATACGCCAGGGGCAGGAACCAATGACCCGACATTAGCAAACCGGGTCGAAGCGCCTGGGACGGGTACGTCGGTTCAGCCGCGCACGATAGACCCGCCTCGTCATAACAATAACCCACCGCAGCACGTGCCGACGCCATCGGGTCATTACTCTAACCCTTTGGATAACATGATTGCTGCGGCGTCATGATTGGCAACTATCCCGGTTGAAGGTGAGTCACCAGCGGCGGTTGAAACACGGAGGGCTAGAGACCCCCTTCAGACAGTGCTGGTTCAGCAGCAGGCTTATTCTTACAGCTGTGATAGGGTTCATTCCACCCCTCGCCCAAGCCGGAGTTACAGCAGGCATATTGATGAGCCAGCTGTATCAAGCAGTGGGCCGAACTGTAACCCGCCCCATGGACATGACCCGGCGGGCGATGGTGCTAATGCTCAGAACGTAGTGGATCAAGGTAGAGCGCATTGAGAGGCCGAGCTGGCGGCTCAATATGCGGCTCGTCAACCAACTCCGGTTCGTCCAACCACCTCTGTGGAGCCAGGTGTAACCTTTAGAAACTTGGGTGTGCCATGCTTAGTGCCGGATCTGCGTAATGATTGCCTGCCCAAGGATTTCAAAGGTCCTCACAAGGTGCCTAACTATATAGCCGATTTAAGTCCTGAGGCATGGGTTGAGAGTCATGAGATGACCATGGAGTTGCTGGATGTCAGCGAGGCTGCATGTGCTAAATATTTCCCCCTGATGTTAGAAGGGATGGCCCGCACTTGGTTGAAAGGGCTCCCTGCCAAGTCCATCGGGTCATGGGCCGAGTTAAAGGCCCGATTCATCCAGAACTTCAAATACACATGTAAAAAGCCCATGTCAATTGTGGATCTGACATCCCGTGTTCAAGAAAAAGGTGAGTCAACAACCCATTGGGTGTGCCGGGTCTCAACAATCTTGCACTCGTCGGATCGCATCAATGTCGACTCAGCGGTGTTGATGTTGGAGAACAATTGTCGTTTCACGCCCTTGAAGCAGAAACTAGGGCGGCTCAAACGCCACTGCAATGACAGGGGACACTCATGGCGGCTCTGGTTAAGTATGCTGACTCTGATAGTACCAAAGACGCCGAGTCTGATGACGAGAAAATGGGGAAGGGAAAGCGGAGCAGCAATGTGAAGGGGCAGCAGTATAACCCGGGAGGCAACGGTAAGTGCAAGGCTGATAATAGTTTTGACTTTGTGGCTAACACCAATGCACAGAATAATGGTCAGCGTCGTAAGGGTAAACCGCCCCCACGGGCCGGAGGATCCGGTATCAATCTTGAACATATGTTAAATCAGCCCTGCCCAAAACATGGTATGAAAGAAAGACCATCCGGGCACCTATGGAAGGATTGTCACATTATGAAGGAGTACAAAAATTCAAATCTTTTTCATGACAGCCATGGGCCAGGTGGTGGTTCTGGGCCCGGCTCTCATGGTCCGGGTTATGGCAGTGGCGGTTCTAACTCTAGATTCCAAGGAAATCAGGGCAATCACAACAACTAGGGTGGTTACAACCAGCAGAGTAATCAGGGGGGTCAACAGCAGCAACAGTCTGGTTATCAGAGCAACCCGAAGCAGTTGAATAGTGGGCAATATCATGTGTTTACCACTAGCTTGTGTAAGCATGACCAGAAGCTTCATAGGAGTCCAGTCAATGCTGTTGAGCCGGTGGTTCCTCATTATCTATGTTGGTCTGAGCAGCCCATCGTGTCGAGTCAGGAAGATCACCCGCCCCGGGTTGATAATCCGGGTCATTTGGCTTCGGTAGTCGCACCTCAGGTCGGAGGGTATAAGTTTACCAAAATACTCATGGACGGGGGGAGCAGCATCAATATCCTTTATTATGAAACTTTCCGTCGCATGGTGTTGACTGATAAAAAACTCAAGCCGTCAAACACTGTTTTCCATGGCGTGGTGCTTGGTAAGTCGGCATATCCAGTTGGTAAGATAGCTTTGGAAGTTGTTTTTGGAGATGATCATGACTCTAGGTCAGAGACGTTGACCTTTGAAGTGGTCAAGATCCACAACCCATATCACGCTCTGTTTGGACGGCCGGCTTATGCCAAGTTCATGGCACGGCCTTGTTATGTGTATCTGCAGCTTAAGATGCCGGGTCACAAGGGAACTATCACGATGCATGGGAGCCATAAGATAGCTCTGGAATGTGAAGAAGGGGATGCGGCTTATGCTGAGTCAGTTTGTGCAACAGAGGAGTTAAAATTTTACAAGGATAATGTTGATCCGGCGGATATGACGTCCTTAAAAAAGCCAACTACAGAGCATGATCCGGTTTTAAAGTTTAAATCGGCAGATGACACCAAAATGGTCGATTCTGTTCCGGGCGATTCATCCAAGCAGTTCAGTATTAGCGCGCTCATCGAGTTCATCCGTGAGAACCGGGACATCTTTGCATGGAAGCCTTCAGACATGCCGGGTGTACCGAGAGAACTCGCTGAGCACACTCTTAATATTGATCCAAAATTTAAGCCAGTTAAACAGTTTCTTCATAGGTTTAATGAGGAGAGGCAGAAGGCCATTGGAGAGGAAGTAGCCCGGCTCTTGGCAGCTGGGTTTATCATTGAAGTTTTTCATCTTGAGTGGTTGGCTAACCCGGTGCTAGTACTTAAGAAGAACATCACTTGGCGCATGTGTGTGGATTGCACGGATTTAAACAAATCTTGTCCGGCTGATCCTTTTGCTCTCCCTCGTATTGATCAGATTATTGATGCTACGACGGGTTGTGAGCGTTTGAGTTTTTTGGATGCGTATTCTGGTTATCATCAGATCAAGATGGCAGTTAAGCAACAGGAGAAGACAGCTTTCATAACTCCCTTTGGAGCCTTTTGCTATGTGTCTATGCCTTTTGGGCTCAAGACTACCCAGGTGACTTATCAGAGATGAGTGCAAAATTACCTTCATAATCAAATTGGGCGTAATGTTCATGCTTATGTGGATGATATTGTGGTAAAGTCCAGAGAGAAAGAGACATTGATATATGACCTGAAGGAAACCTTTCATAATCTCCGGGTAAGATGATGCTTAACCCGGCCAAATGTGTTTTTGGTGTGCAAGCGGGCAAACTCTTGGGTTTTTTGGTATCTAACAGAGGTATTGAAGCTAACCCGGAGAAGATCAAAGCCATCACTTCACTGGCTAAACCAGCGTGTATCAATGATGTGCAATGTCTGGCGGGTAGTATTGCGGTGTTGAGCTGGTTCATAAGCTTCTTGGGAGAGAAGGCTATCCCTCTGTATCAGATGATGAAAAAGACAGATAATTTTGTCTGGAGTGATGCTGCTAATACAACATTTGAGGATTTCAAGAAGCAGCTGGCTGAGCCGCCCGTGATTGCCGCCCCTATTGATAAATAACCTTTGTTGTTATATGTGGCCGCTAATAGCCGGGCTGTTAGTGTAGCTATTGTGGTGGAAAGGAAGGAAGCAGGCAAGGAGTATCCGGTTCAAAGGCCGGTTTATTATATCAATGAGGTGCTTATTGAGTCCAAGTAGAGATATCCGCACTAACAGAAGCTTGTATATGGGGTGTTCTCGGCCAACCGGAAGCTTATACGCTATTTTTTGGGTCATCCCATCACTATGGTTAGCTCTGCTCCTTTGGGAGATATCATCCAAAACAGGGAGGCAACTGGCCGGGTTGCTAAGTGGGCTATTGAGCTTGGAACTCACGGGTTAAAATATGTGCCTCGCACGGCCATCAAGTCTCAGGCGCTGGTGGATTTCATCAATGATTGGACAGAGCTGCAAATGCCTGATGAAAAGCTAGATAACACGCATTGGACTGTTCACTTTGATGGGTCCAGGCAATTGGAGGGCTTGGGGGCTGGAGTTATTCTTGCTTCCCCTCGAGGTGATTTTTTTTATGTTCTTCGTTTGATGTTTCCTTGTACTAACAATGCAGCTGAGTATGATGCCTTACTCCACGGTCTTCGGATGGCTATGGAGATGAATTTAAGCCAGGTTAGGTGCTTTGGCGACTCAGAATAGGTGGCTTAGCAAGTCTCTGGTAATTGGGATTCTAAGGATCCACTCATGGCGGCTTATCGACGAGAGGTGGACGTTATTGCTGGTCATTTCAAGGGCTATCAAGTTGAGCATATTGATCGGGGGGAAAATGAAGCGGCGGACACTTTAAGCCGGTTGGGTTCTTAGCATAAACCGGTGCCACCTAATGTCTTTCTTGACGTTTTGCATAAACCGTCGGTCAAGTTACCTATAGAGGAGGATTTGGCTATTCCTGACCCGGAAGCTCAGTTGGTGGTGGCTCTTCATGTAATCCCGGATTGGACAGTACCTTACTTGGCTTATATGACCCGGGCCGAGTTACCTGAGAATGAAACCTTAGCCAGGCTGATAACCTGGCGGTCTAAGTTAATGACAATTGTTAATGGAGAGTTACATCATCATAGTGTCACAGGGGCGTTTCAACGTTGTGTTTCTCCAGAAGAGGGCTGTGAGATCTTACGAGAGATTCATGAAGGAGATTGTGGTCATCATGCCAGTTCAAAATCCCTCATGGCCAAAGCTTTCCATCATGGGTTTTATTGGTTAATAGCTCATGCTGATGCAGAGGACCTCATCAGCAGGTGTGATGGATGTCAAAAATTTGCACGACGAGCCCATGTGCCACTTCAAGAATTGACGATGATTCCAATTACTTGGCCGTTTGCAGTTTGGGGGCTTGATATGGTTGGGCCTTTCAAAATATGCAAGGACAAGAAGACCCACCTGTTGGTGGCGGTTGATACGTTCACTAAGTGGGTAGAGGCAGAGCCAGTCAGTAAGTGTGATGCAGCAACGGCGGTTCAATTCATGAAAAAGGTGATCTTCTGTTTTGGCTTTCCACACAGCATTATAACAGACAATGGCACTAATCTCTCTAAGGGTGCTATGGAAGAATTTTGTCAACGTGAGCATATCCGGCTCAATGTATTGTTAGTGGCTCACCCCCAATCCAATGGTCAAGCTGAGAGAGCAAACCAAGAGATATTGAAAGGCATCAAACCCCGGCTTATGGTTCCCCTGCAGAGGACGCCTGGTTGTTTGGTGGAGGAGTTACCTTCCGTGTTGTGGAGCATCAATACCACCCCAAACAGATCTACGGGATATACACCTTTCTTCATGGTTTACGGAACAGAGGCAGTTCTCCCTAGTGACATTCGTCATGACTCACCTCGTGTGGTGGCTTATGTTGAGGCTGACAATGAAAGAGCACGTCAAGAAGCACTTGACCTATTGGATGAGGAGTGTGACATCATAGCAGCTCGTTCGGTGATTTACCAGCAAGATCTGCACCATTATCATAGCCGTCGGGTTAAAACCAGAACTTTCCAAGAAGGCGATCTGGTGCTCCAGCTTATCCAGGATCAGACTGATATGCACAAGTTATACCCACCTTGGGAAGGACTCTTTGTGGTCAGCAAGAATCTAAACAACGGGTCATATTACCTTATTGATGTTCGAGACCACAAGGACTCATGCATGTCGGAGGAAGAGACCTATCGGCCCTGGAATATTGCTCACCTTAGGCCTTACTACACTTGAGCCACCGGCTCTTCCAATGTACATATTTTGACAATGTATATATTATGATCGATATAATAAAGCCGGCATCCCTACTAAGGCAGGGCCTCTTTCGTTTTCTCCTCTTTAAATAATGAGTTTTTGGTCACATGGGGGCTTCTGCTTTATACAGCAAAGTTATGATTATGCTTTGATCCGGCTTATAGGCCACATAAGAAAACTTGGGGGCTTACTACCCAGGTTAAAGGGACCAAAGAGAGTCCGTTGCAAAAGCACAACTCAAACATAGGTACCCCTTGAGCACAGCTCAAAATATTGCTTGGGGGCTCTTTTTTTCTAAACAACAAAGAGTTCATAACCTTGTGATAGGCTATAAAAGCCAGGCTTGGAAGCCAGGTGTATTCACCTAAAACCCTGGGTTATCTTGCCTATATGCCAGATGCTTCTCCATCAGGTAATCCTGATTGACCTGCCGAACTCTTAACAGTCAATCTTTTAAACAAGACCCTGAACTCGTTAAGGTTAAAACATCGGTTCGTCATGAGAGGGCATGGTTTACGAAAAGCAAGGAGAAGCTCAGGCTGATAAAGCCGCCTTCCTTGAAACTTGGATAAATCAGCATGTGATGCATGATGCTACTCTGACCCCGCGTACTCCTGATAAGTCTATCTTTAAATAAGAACTGCACTTATCTGGGTTAAAATGTCAATTGGGTAATGTGAGTGCCGGCTCACGGGAAGCGCGTACCTTCCAGTGGCTAATGCTAGTTTCATTGAAGAAGATATTTTGGCTTGGCGGCCTATGAAAGCCTTGGATTTGCTGTTGTTTGTTGCTTTGAACGTCTTTTTGAGATTTTTTCTTTTGTGACATAGTAATATATGGTTGAAAACCAATAAGGCTTATAATGCCTTCTTAGTCATATATGACATTAACCGGTGTTCATTAACCCGGCCTGGTCTTTGACTATAAGTCGCCAGTATGAAATAAAGATACTATCCGGTGTTTATTAACCTGGTCCGACTTTGTTCATAAGCCGGCAATCTCGGATAATTACCAGTGTCCAAAGTATTGGGTTATCGCCCTTACTGCACTGGCCTGGTAAACCAACAGGGGTGATCAAATATCATAGGTATGACATATTTTTAATCGTATATGATTATTATTTAGTCCAGTCTTGATTATAAATCATGATAAGATTATACTGGGGCCTTATAACCCGTCCAGCGGTAAACCACCAGGATACTTTTCACCTGTTGTATGCAGGAACATATTCAAAATTGATAATATCATCGAGCACATATGGAATATCTTCGCATAACGGATAAATAGTGTCATGAATAGCACAATATGCACGATGGCATAGAAGAACAAGAAGTTTTAAAGCTAGCCTATTACAAGGCGCTTGGTGCCCAAAAAGATGATTGTTTTTAAACATCGCAACGAGCAGATAATAAACCGGCCCAGGTTCATGAGTCTTGGCCTGGCTGACTTGAAGGTTGCGGCTCATCCCTTGCTGGTTCGTCCTCCTCCTCCACCATCTGGAAGTTGGGTTTGGACCAGTCAAAGCCATGTAGGGCGACGAATTCAGCCTCATCATCAATCAGATCATACAGATCAATATCAGGGGTGAAAGTGTGCTTACGAATCGGCGGGATTAAGTCGATCACTTTATATGAAGGAGTTGCCATCTTCTGATTATCTGTGTCATAACCCGGCTGATACTTAGTGAGTTGGTCTCTTCGGCAATGATTGTTGCATGAGGGCGAATCTCCTTGACACAAGCAGCAAAGTCTTGTTGGTCAAAAGGAGTTCCATCTTCCTTGAGACTGGGATATCCACTGGCTACATCCGCCGGGTCTAACTCCGGTACCCAGGCTTTGGCACGGTTCAAAGCTGTCACAGCTCCGGCTCTAGCACAAGATCGCTTGATTTCTTGGAACGTAGTGGGTAAGATGGACAGCTTCTTCAAGACATCCTTGATTTGCTGGGGAGATAGTGGCAAGAGTCCGCTGAGCTCGAGTGTATAATTGTTCAACAAGCCGGTAAACCGCCTTGAGCTTTACTAGTGTATCCCGGCTCAAATTGTTACTCCTGGGACCTGTAAAGTTTACACAATTGGTTAAGAGGCGGCCTATATTATGATGACAAATACTCACTTTGGGTAAATAACGTGGTGACTTACCGAAGATTGTAGAAACCATCTGAGACACACAGTTCTTTAAACCGGTGAGTTCAGTGGTAACCTCTTCCAGAGCCGCCTCGGCTTTCTCAGCATGCTGCATCAAGGAGGTTTTCTCATTTTCCCAAGCCTCTTTCTCCGCAGTAAAGCTGGTCTTCAATTTTTCTGCTTTAGACACACTCAAATGGAATTTTGATTCAGCCTTTTTTGTCTCAGTCTCCTGAGTCGCCAGCCGGGTCTTGGCTTCAGACAATTGAGCTTCCAGTTCTGTGGTCATAGCCTGCATACAGTATAAGTTCGTTAAGTTTCATGGCAGGTTACCAAAAATAAGTCCCAAGTGCTTTGCAAGCTACAACACTTGACACTTGGGGGCTAATGTCTGTCAGCGAAATTTTTCAAAGGAATTGGCACTTTCTAAAAATTCCCAAGTGCTTTGCAGGCAATAACACTTGGCACTTGGGGGCTAATGCATATTGCTTGTTTTCTTGTTAAGAATGAGCCGGGTGTGCTATTGACAGACCCATCCGACTCATGAGGGATATCTAGTCAAGTTTTGGTCTCTTACATAATGACTAATAGGACCGGCTCATTCATACTGATTAAGCCGATCCTTGGGGACTACAGATGCAAAGTTGTGCTATCATCAGAATCCGGTTTAAAGTTTGTTAACCGGACTTGGAGGAAGTCTAGAACAAGAAGTTTATAAACATTTCAAGTCTACAGATCATTCTAGTTTATCATAATCAAAAGACTTGGGGCTGGCAGGATATAGATACAAGCCGGATGGTGTACCTCATACTTTGTTGCATTTGCTTCACCATTTCAATCTCTAAATCACGGCCGGAATGCACTTGACTAGCATATCTAGATAAAACTTCACTAATACTCAGGTGAGCAGAGTGGGAGACGTCAAACCTCACTTTCTGCCTTTCCATAACTTCTTGTTTGGTAGAGTGTCTCGCTAGTACTGTTGGATTCCCCGGTTCAACGAATCTGGTACCAGTGATTAAAACGTCATCACCATGACTCTCCGGCGGGTTAGCTGATCTTGACGGTTCAATACTTGACGGATCAATAGCAGTTTCATCAGCAGACGGCTCAAGTAAATCCGGTTGAACATTGAGAGCAGGGTCCTCTGGCTGTTCAGGGTGTTCTGGCACAAGGGTTGACTGATCCGGTTCAACAGTTTTCGGATCCTCGGCTGGCTCTGTCACCTTTGCTTTTTTGGGCTTTGCTTGACCACTAAAAAGGATTTGGGTAAATCAATATAATGATAAAGGTATAAAGGTACAAAATAAAGACATTTATTATTACCCAGGGGCAGTCTTGAAAGCCGGCAGTTGAGTTTGTGATGAATCGCCATAGGAGGAACGGGAAATCTCCTGCAAGGATGGAATCAAAATTGAGTGATTAATACAAGTAACTCGTTGGTAAATACAAGGGTTAAGGTTAAAAAGAACCTCATTTTGGCATTTCCGAGGAGTGTTCGGTAAGCCAGAGGATAAATCGTCATCTCCACCGGTCCGGGTCTGGCGGCGGCTCTCATCTTGCTGTCGTTTCAAAAGAAAATGATGATCCAAATAAGCCAAGGGGTGTGAAAACCTTACTTTCCGGGTTACCCGCCGAAGTTTCTGCCTTGGTAAAGGTTCTGAGTCGGAGGAAATAATAGTTACCTCTTCTTCGACTGCCTGGCTGGCCCCCGTGTCATCCTGGCAATAATCAGTGTCAATAAGGTTGTTAAAAAACAGGCCAAGAGAGTCAAGGGCTACCTTCGACTCAGAGGTATCATCTAGCTTAAGCAATTCAGAGGCACTTGTTTCTTCTTAGACTTCCTAATGGTCTTTTTGGCGGCTCTCGCAGCAGCTTTAGCCATTTTGGCAGCCTCATGATCATATTTGGCCTTCTAGAAGTCAGATTTAGCCTATAAAAGGATAACATGTTGAAGTTCATGCAATGTTTAAACCGCTAAAGGAAAGAGAAGTCAAAAGATTTACCTCTGGCGCCGGATTAAGCTTGCAGAAAGGGTTCAAACCCACTTGGCTGCAGTCTTCATATTTGCTGTTTACAAGCGTGGTTGCCATCTCAACAATACCCTCTTCAGTCAGACACGGATTGCTATGACGTAAGGGATCATCTGTTCCTCCGGTATATGTACACATTAAGCCGGGTTGGCGGCTTAAAGGTATGATCTGCCATGCGACCCAACAGCGGATTAAGTCGACTCCGGTCAAACCATTTCCTAGCAAGGCTTGAACTCTTCTGATTGTGGGGACAAGTTTCTTGCGTTCGGCACGGGTAAGTTTATAGGAAGTTGGTGTTTTGCGTCGAGACGATCAACACGATAACCCGGCATCGGATTTTCATCAGACGGTGAGATGTCTTTGTAGTAAAACCATGTTTGATTCCAGTCCTTGGGATGGCTTGGCAGGACTACTTGAGGGAAGATGGCATCTCGTCTGCGTTGAATTGAAATCCCGCCAAGTTCCAAGCTGGGACCGTTGGTGTACTCATTTTGGCAGTTCAGGTAGAAGTATTCTCTGAAAAGCTCGACACTAGGTTCTTCTTGAAGGTATACTTCACAAAAAACATGGAAGTTATAGATGTTCGATACAGAACTGGGTTCAATATCTTGTGGATGGAGTTTGAAAAAGTGCAGGACATCCCTAGAGAATTTTGAATCGGGCGGTGAGAAACCCCGGTTCATATGATCCGTAAAGACAATGACTTCACCATCTTTCGGCTGAGGTCTCTCTTCAGCTGGGTCAGGAGCACGATAATGCATGACACTTTTCTCTGGTAAATATCCAACAGTGACAGAATCCTTCAAAGTGCTCTCGGTGAATGTGGAAGGAACCCAGTTGCAAGTTGTCATCGTTTTCGGCGGCATGGTGAAAGGACAACCTAAAAGACAGGAAAGAATTTGCTGGCTCAAGATGATTGTTAAAATTGCAAGTTAGCAAATACAGTGCATGTTCAGCATGGCGGCTTAAGCAAGGGCTAATGATATGTGAGGTAACAATAAACTGGCAGAATAAGCCGCCATGACTAAAGGCATTCAAGGGTTACCAAGGCTATAATTTGCTAAGTGTTAGGACAAACAGGTTCTACAGATTGAGGTTGCAAATTTGGATCTACCACTGTTTAGAAAAAGGAAATAAATTCGAAATTTACAGAGGTAATAGTGGAAAAATAGAGGTGCCCTAGAGGAGATCTGTCGCAGTGGAGATATATTCCAGTGTCAAGAACAACTACTAAAAACTACTACCGCACAAGATTCATATGGTTGTTTGGATCTAACCTATGGATCTAAGCAAGGGGAAAGAAGGAAGGTGACAAACACTGACGAACACTGATGAACACCGACAAAACCTAAATGATAGATTGGTAAGGAAGGAAGGCTTACTGATGCTGTTGGAACAACGGAGTGACACCGCAGTTTTCTGGTCTACTCAGGGCGATGCAGCGGCTATAGTTGAGGTTGAGGACGGAGGTCGACAGCGGCAAGGTCTGTGCGGGACGATGCATTGCAAGGAGGAAGAAAGGAGAAAGAGAAGAATGGAAGATGACTATATGTTCCTATTTATAAGGAGACAGGAAAACAGGCTGGCGCGAAAGATGAAGAGGCCAAATGAAGGTTATCCAGCTAATTGGATGCCTCGATTTTCGGGAAGACATTAAGATAAAGATCCGTTAAAGATGACGTCATGGCGGGTTTCCAAAATTCTTGGAGATGACGTCATGGCGGGTTACAAGGTTTTCGCAACAGAGGTGGAAGGATTTTTCTAAGTCTTGAAGATTGACATGAACAAGTTCAAATCAACCTGGGGCCTAATGTTGGGGATATAACTATTAGGTATGACCCGCCCAGGAGGGGCCGTGTCATCCCTATAATGATCCATCTCAAAGAATCCCAAGAGCATATGGCGGTTCATAGATGGGCTTGGTAGAGGGCCCAAACTCGAAGGCGGCTTAAGGCCCAAGATTATAAACCACCATGTATGTAAACTTGTATTGTAAGGTATGTAAGAAAGGTCACCGAGCCGGATACGTTGTATAAACTGGTCGGGACTCTATAGCCCACAGGGCGTCAACCCGTGTATATAAGGGGACGACCTAACGGCGGCTTAGGGCAAGAACCAACAAATCGAGAGCCGGGGTCAAGCGTATTCACTCCCTGCTCATCGAAACCCCAGCAATACCATTGATACGTCCATTTGCATCATGCTTTTATATCGATATTTATTGCATTATGGGCTGTTATTACACATTATGTCACAATACTTATGCATATCCTCTCTTATTTTACAAGGTTTACATGAAGAGGGAGAATGCCGACAGCTGGAATTTTGGGCTGGAAAAGGAGCAAATATTAGAGACCTATTCTGCACAGCTCGAAAAGTACTGAAACTTCACGGAAGTTATTTTTGGAATTAATAAAAAATACTGAGCGAAGAAAGTACCAGAGGGGAGCCACCCACCATCCACGAGGGTGGGGGCGTGCCCTACCCCACTGGGCGCGCCCTCCTGCCTCGTGGGCCCCCTGGTGGCCCTATGATGACCATCTTTGGCTATGTGGAGTCTTTCATCGAGGAAAAAAATCATAAGCAAGCTTTCGGGAAGAAACTCCGCCGCCACGAGGCGGAACCTTGGCGGAACCAATCTAGGGCTCCGGCAGAGCTGTTCTGCTGGGGAAACTTCCCTCCGGGAGGGGGAAATCATCACCATCGTCATCACGAACGATCCTCTCATCGGGAGGGGGTCAATCTCCATCAACATCTTCACCGGCACCATCTCATCTCAAACCCTAGTACATCTCTTGTATCCAATCGTTGTATCCAAACCTTAGATTGGTACCTGTGGGTTGCTAGTAGTGCTGATTACTCCTTGTAGTTGATGCTAGTAGGTTTACTTGGTGGAAGATCATATGTTCAGATCCATTATGCATATTGATACCCCTCTGATTATGAACATGAATATGCTTTGTGAGTAGTTACGTTTGTTCCTGAGGACATGGGAGAAGTCTTGCTATAAGTAGTCATGTGAATTTGGTATTCGTTCGATATTTTGATGGGATGTATGTTGTCATCCCTCTAATGGTGTCATGTGAACATCGACTACATGACACTTCACCATTGTTTGGGCCTAGAGGGAGGCATTGGGAATTAATAAGTAGATGATGGGTTGCTAGAGTGATAGAAGCTTAAACCCTAGTTTATGTGTTGCTTCGTAAGGGGCTTATTGGGATCCATATGTTTCATGCTATGGTTAGGTATACTTTAATACTTCTGTTGTAGTTGCGGATGCTTGCAATGGGGGTTAATCATAAGTGGGATGCTTGTCCAAGTAAGGACAATACCCAAGCACCGGTCCACCCACATATTGAATTATCAAAGTACCGAACATGAATCATATGAACGTGATGAAAACTAGCTTGACGATAATTCCCATGTGTCCCCGGGAGCGCTTTCCTTCATATAAGAGTTTGTCCATGCTTGTCCTTTGCTACAAAAAGGATTGGGCCATCTTGCTGCACCTTATTTACTTTCATTACTTGCTACTCGTTACAAATTACCTTATCACAAAACTATCTGTTACCGATAATTTCAGTGCTTGCAGAGAATACCTTACTGAAAATTGCTTATCATTTCCTTCTGCTCCTTGTTGGGTTCGACACTCTTACTTATCGAAAAGGCTACCATAGATCCCCTACACTTGTGGGTCATCAAGACTCTTTTCTGGTGTCGTTGCCAGGGAGTGAAGTGCCTTTGGTAGGTGGAATTTGGTAAGGGAAAATTTATATAGTGTGCTGAAATTTACTGTCACTTGTTACTGTGGAACATAATCCTTTGAGGGGCTTGTTCGGGGTATCTTCACCCCGACCAGTAGAGCAAAGAGTTGCTCCTCAACCTACTGAACCTACTGAAAATGTTTACTTTGAAATTCCTTCGGGTATGATAGAGAAATTTCTAGCTAATCCTTTTGCAGGAGATGGAACATTGCATCCCGATTTACACTTAATCTATGTGGATGAAGTGTGTGGATTATTTAAGCTTGCAGGTATGCCCGATGATGTTATCAAGAAGGTCTTACCTTTATCTTTGAAGGGAGAGGCATTGACACGGTATAGGCTATGTGATGATATGGGATCATGGAACTACAAATGATTGAAATTGGAATTTCATCAGAAGTTTTATCCTATGCATCTTGTTCATCGCAATCGTAATTATATATATAATTTTTTGCCTCACGAAGGAGAAAGCATCTCTCAAGCTTGGGGAGGCTTAAGTCAATGTTATATTCATGCCCTAATCATGAGCTCTCAATAATCGCTCCATGCTCGTCTTTCTCTCAATAATCGCTCCATGCTCGATACTTCTTGTACTGGATCTTTTATGATGAAGACTATTTAATTCAAATGGGATTTATTGGAAAGAATTAAACACAACTCTGAAGATTGGGACCTCAACGAAGGTAAGGAGTTAGGTATAACACCTAAGTTTTATTGTGTTAAATCTTTTATGGATACCGATGTTTTCCATGAATTTTGCACTAAATATGGACTTGACTCTGAGATAGTAGCTTCTTTCTGTGAATCCTTTGCTACTCTTGTTGATCTCCCAAAGGAGAAGTGGTTTAAATATAACCCCCCCACTGAGGTAAAAGTAGTTGCTCCTATTAAAGTTGAAGAAAAGACTATCACTTATGATGATCCTGTTGTTCTTGCTGCTTATATTGAGAAGCCACCTTTCCCTATTAGAATAAAGGATCATGCTAAAGCTTCAACTGTAGTCAATAAAAGTAATATTAGGGCACACAAACCCCCTGAGCAAGTTAAAGTTGAACCTAAAATCACTATGGTTAAAGATCTCTTGGCCGATAATATTGATGGGTGCTACCTCTTGAGCACTGCGTTGGATTTCCCCGAAGAGCAGAGGATGATGCAGCAAAGTAGCATAAGTATTTCCCTCAGTTTTTGAGAACCAAGGTATCAATCCAGTAGGAGGCTACGCGCGAGTCCCTCGTACCTACACAAAAACAATAGTTCAACGCAACCAACGCGCTTAGGGGTTGTCAATCCCTTCACGGTCATTTACGAAAGTGAGATCCGATAGAGATGATAGATAATATTTTTGGTATTTTTGGTATAGAGATGCAAAGTAAAAAGTAAAAGGGCAAAGTAAAAAGCAAAGCAATAATAAAGTGATGGAGATTGATATGATGAGAAAGAGACCCGGGCTCCATAGGTTTCACTAGTGGCTTCTCTCAAGAGCACAAGTATCTACGGTGGGTGAACAAATTACTATTGAGCAATTGACAGAATTGAGCATAGTTATGAGAATATCTAGGTATGATCATGTATATAGGCATCACGTCCGAGACAAGTAGACCGACTCCTGCCTGCATCTATTACTATTACTCCACTCATCGACCGCTATCCAGCATGCATCTAGAGTATTAAGTTAAAAACAGAGTAACGCCTTAAGAAAGATGACATGATGTAGAGGGATAGTTTCATGCAATATGATAAAAAAACCATCTTGTTATCCTCGATGGCAACAATACAATACGTGCCTTGCTGCCCCTTCTGTCATTGGGAAAGGACACCGCAAGATCGAACCCAAAGCTAAGAACTTCTCCCATGGCAAGAAAAACCAATCTAGTAGGCCAAACCAAACTGATAATTCGAAGAGACTTGCAAAAATAACCAATCATACATAAAAGAATTCAGAGAAGATTCAAATATTATTCATAGATAGACTGGATCATAAACCCACAATTCATCGGTCTCAACAAACACACTGCAAAAAGAAGATTACATCGAATAGATCTCCACGAGAGAGGGGGAGAACATTGTATTGAGATCCAAAAAGAGATAAGAAGCCATCTAGCTACTAACTATGGACCCGTAGGTCTAAAGTAAACTACTCACACTTCATCGGAGGGGCTTGGATGATGATGTAGAAGCCCTCCGTGATCGATGCCCCCTCCGGCGAAGCTCCGGAACAGGCCCCAAGATGGGATCTCGTGGATAGAGAAAGTTGCGGTGGTGGAATTAGGTTTTTGGCTCCGTATCTGATCGTTTGGGGGTACATAGGTATATATAGGAGGAAGGAGTACGTAGGTGGAGCTTCGAGGGGCCCACGATGCAGGGGGGTGTGCCCTGGGGGGGCGCCCTCCACCCTCGTGACCGCCTCGTGGCTTTCTTGATGGAGGGTCCAAGTCTCCTGGGTCTTATCTGATGAGAAAATCGCGTTCCCGAAGGTTTCATTCCGTTTGGACTCCGTTTGATATTCTGTTTCTCCGAAACACTGAAATAGGCAAAAAAAAACAGCAATCTGGGCTGGGCCTCCGGTTAATAGGTTAGTCCAAGAAATGACATAAAAGTGGAAAATAAAGCCCGATATAGTCCAAAACAGTAGGTAATATAGCATGGAGTAATAAAAAATTATAGATACGTTGGAGACGTATCAAGCATCCCCAAGCTTAATTCCTGCTCGTCCTCGAGTAGGTAAATTTGATGCGAAGTGCTACTTGACATAATTTCAATGTAAATCTTCTTAATTGTGGTATGAATATTCAGATTCAAAAGATTCAAGACAAAAGTTCATGTTGACATAAAAATAATAATACTTCAAGCATACTAACAAAGCAATTATGTCTTCTCAAAATAACATGGCCAAAGAAAGCTATCCCTACAAAATCATATAGTCTGGCTATGCTCTATGTTCACCACACAAAGTATTTAAATCATGCACAACCCTGATGACAAGCCAAGCAATTGTTTCATACTTTTGCCATTTTCAAAACTTTTTCGATCTTCACGCAATACATGAGCATGAGTCATGGATATATCACTATATGTGGAATAGAATGGTGGTTGTGGAGAAGATAGAAAGAGGGGAAGATAGTCTCACATCAACTAGGCGTATCAACGAGCTATGGAGATGCCCATCAATAGATATCAATGTGAGTGAGTAGGGATTGCCATGCAACGGATGCACTAGAGCTATAAGTATATGAAAGCTCAACAAAAGAAACTAAGTGGGTGTGCATCCAACACGCTTTCTCACGAAGACCTAGGGCACTTTGAGGAAGCCCATCATTGGAATATACAAGCCAAGTTCTGTAATGAAAAATTCCCACTAGTATATGAAGTGATAGAATGAGAGACTCTCTATCATGAAGATCATGGTGCTACTTTGAAGCACAAGTGTGGTAAAAGGATAGTAACATTGTCCCTTCTCTCTTTTTCTCTCATTTTTTTGTTTGGGCCTTTTTTTATGGCCTCTCTTTTTTTTCGTCTGGAGTCTCATCCCGACTTGGGGGGAAATCATAGTCTCCATCATCCTTTCCTTACTTGGGACAATGCTCTAAAAATGATGATCATCACAATTTTTATTTTTCTTACAACTCAACAATTACAACTCAATACTTAGAACAAAATATTACTCTATATGAATGCCTCCGGCGGTGTACCGGGATATGCAATGAATCAAGAGTGACATGTATGAAAGAATTATGAACGATGGCTTTGCCACAAATACGATGTCAACTACATGATCATGCTAGCAATATGACAATGATGGAGCATGTCATAATGAATGGAATGGTGGAAAGTTGCATGGCAGTATATCTTGGAATGGCTATGGAAATTCCATGATAGGTAGGTATGGTGGCTGTTTTGAGGAAGGTATTTGGTGGGTGTATGATACCGGTGAAAAGTGCGCGGTATTAGAGAGGCTAGCAATGGTGGAAGGAAGGAAAGTGCGTATAATCCATGGACTCAACATTAGTCATAAAGAACTCATATACTTATTGCAAAAATCTAGAAGTTATCAAAGCAAAGTATTACGCGCATGCTCCTAGGGGGATAGATTGGTAGGAAAAGACCATCGCTCGTCCCCGACCGCCACTCATAAGGAAGACAATCAATAAATAAATCATGCTCTGACTTCATCACATAACGGTTCACCATACATGCATGCCACGGGAATCACAAACTTTAACACAAGCATTTCTCAAATTCACAACTACTCAACTAGCATGACTCTAATATCACCATCCTCATATCTCAAAACAATTATCAAGCATCAATTTTTTCTTAGTATTCAACACACTCAAAAGAAAGTTTTTACAAATCTTGAATACCAAGCATATTATTATTAAGCAAATTACTATGCTATTAAGACTCTCAAAATAATCTAAGTGAAGCATGAGAGATCAATAGTTTCTATAAAACAATTGCACCACCGTGCTCTAAAAGATATAAGTGAAGCACTAGAGCAAAACTATAAAACTCAAAAGATATAAGTGAAGCACTGAGTAAAACTATAAAGCTCAAAAGATATAAGTGAAGCACATAGAGTATTCTATCAAATTCTAAATTATGTATGGCTCTCTCAAAAGGTGTGTACAACAAGGATGACTGTGGTAGACTAACAAGCAAAGACTCAAATCATAAAATACGCTCCAAGCAAAACACATATCATGTGGTGAATAGAAATATAGCTCCAAGCAAAGTTACCGATAGAAGTAGACGAAAGAGGGGATGCCTTCCGGGGCATCCCCAAGCTTTGGATTTTAGGTGTCCTTATATTATCTTGGGGGTTCCATGGGCATCCCCAATATTAGTCTCTTGCCACTCCTTGTTCCATAATCCATCAAATCTTAACCCAAAACTTGAAAACTTCACAACACAAAACTTAAAGTAGAAAATCTCGTGAGCTCCGTTAGCGAAAGAAAACAAAAGATCACTTCAAGGTACTATAATGAACTCATTATTTATTTATATTGGTGTTAAACCTACTGTATTACAACTTCCCTATGGTTTATAAACTATTTTACTAGCCATAGATTCATCAAAATAAGCAAACAACACACGAAAAACAGAATCTGTCAAAAACAGAAGAGTCTGTAGTAATCTGTAGCTAGCGCAAGATCTGGAACCCCAAAAATTCTAAAATAAATTTCTCAACGTGAGTAATTTATCTATTAATAATATTCAAAAATAATTAACTAAATATCACTCTCCAAATAAAAATGACAGCAGTTCTCGTGAGCGCTAAAGTTTCTGTTTTTTACAGCAAGTTCAACAAGACTTTCCCCAAGTCTTCCCAACGGTTCTACTTGGAAAAAACACTAATTAAACACAAAAAACACAACCAAAACAGAGGCTAAATAATTTATTTATTACTAAACAGGAGCAAAATGCAAGGAATAAGAATAAAATTGGGTTGCCTCCCAACAAGCTCTATCGTTTAACGCCCCTAGCTAGGCATAACAAGCAAGAATAGATCTAGGTATTGCCATCTTTGGTAGGAAATTCTTCAATGAGGCATCTATCTCCCTTAGGAATTTCTTTCTTTCTAGTGATTATCAAACTCTTAGGCACAAGATCGAAAAATTCATTTGTAGCAATTGTCTCCTTAATGATAGCAAAAAGATTGGGATGAATATTATAGATTTAAGATCCGCAGTTTCCTTACTAGATGATTCACCCTTATTTTTAGGAACATACATAAGCTTGGCAATTTTAGTAGGAGGACTTGGAGTATTCTTTACAGAAGAAAAAGCGGTTCCCAAGTTCGTAATGATACCCTCAAGTTTATCGATTCTAGTGGAATCTAGATTTATTTTCTCATTAACTATGCTTTCCTTTTCCTTAATATTTTTCAAAGTCATTCCTACCTTAGATCCATATTGGGTAATTTTATTGTGGATCTTTTTATCTAGATTTTCAATTAATTCAATGGTAGCAACTTTATTTTCAATAATTTCAAGTCTTTGCATAACATGCTCCAAAGTTAACATAGTTCCATTAACCAAAAGAGGTGGTGAGCCAAATAAATCTAACATAGCATTATAAGAATCAAAAGTATGGCTACCCAAGAAATTCCCTCCAGTAATGGTATCAAGGATATATCTATACCAAGGACTAGTACCTACACAAAAATTGCGGAGATGAACTGAAGTAGATTGCTTCCTGGTAGATCTATTTTGAGCATTGCAAATTCTATACCAAGCATCTTTTGGATTTTCTCCCTCCCTTTGTTTAAAATTTAGAACTTCATTCTCGGGAGACAACTGAGAAGATATGAGACTAGCCATGATGACAAGCGAGCAAACAAAAGGCAAACGGGCAAAAGAGGCAACTAGAGAAAGAGAGGGAGGATAGAGAGAGAGAGGGCGAATAAAACGGCAAGGGTGAAGTGGGGGAGAGGAAAACGAGAGGCAAATGGCAAATAATGTAATGCGGGAGATAGGGATTGTGATGGGTACTTGGTATGTTGACTTTTGTGCAGACTCCCCGACAACGGCGCCAGAAATTCTTCTTGCTACCTCTTAAGCACTGCGTTGGATTTCCCCGAAGAGGAGAGGATGATGCAGCAAAGTAGCGTAAGTATTTCCCTCAGTTTTGGAGAACCAAGGCATCAATCCAGTAGGAGGCTACGTGCGAGTCCCTCGTACCTACACAAAAACAATAGCTCAACGCAACCAATGCGCTTAGGGGTTGTCAATCCCTTCACGGTCACTTACGAAAGTGAGATCTGATAGAGATGATAGATAATATTTTTGGTATTTTTGGTATAGAGATGCAAAGTAAAAAGTAAAAGGGCAAAGTAAAAAAGCAAAGCAATAATAAAGTGATGGAGATTGATATAATGAGAAAGAGACCCGGGGGCCATAGGTTTCACTAGTGGCTTCTCTCAAGAGCATAAGTATTCTACGGTGGGTGAACAAATTACTGTTGAGCAATTGATAGAATTGAGCATAGTTATGAGAATATCTAGGTATGATCATGTATATAGGCATCACGTCCGAGACAAGTAGACCGACTCCTGCCTGCATCTACTACTATTACTCCACTCATCGACCGCTATCCAGCATGCATCTAGAGTTTTAAGTTAAAAACAGAGTAACGCCTTAAGCAAGATGACATGATGTAGAGGGATAGTTTCATGCAATATGATAAAAACCCCATCTTGTTATCCTCGATGGCAACAATACAATACGTGCCTTGCTGCCCCTTCTGTCACTGGGAAAGGACACCGCAAGATCAAACCCAAAGCTAAGCACTTCTCCCATGGCAAGAAAAACCAATCTAGTAGGCCAAACCAAACTGATAATTCGAAGAGACTTGCAAAGATAACCAATCATACATAAAAGAATTCAGAGAAGATTCAAATATTATTCATAAATAGACTGGATCATAAACCCACAATTCATCGATCTCAACAAACACACCGCAAAAAGAAGATTACATCGAATAGATCTCCACGAGAGAGGGGGAGAACATTGTATTGAGATCCAAAAAGAGAGAAGAAGCCATCTAGCTACTAACTATGGACCCGTAGGTCTGAAGTAAACTAATCACACTTCATCGGAGGGGCTTGGATGATGATGTAGAAGCCCTCCGTGATCGATGCCCCCTCCGGCGGAGCTCCGGAACAGGCCCCAAGATGGGATCTCGTGGATACAGAAAGTTGCGGCAGTGGAATTAGGTTTTTGGCTCCGTATCTGATTGTTTGGGGGTATGTAGGTATATATAGGAGGAATGAGTACGTCGGTGGAGCTTCGAGGGGCCCACGAGGCAGGGGGCACGCCCTAGGGGGGGCGCCCTCCACCCTCGTGACCGCCTCGTGGATTTCTTGACGGAGGGTCCAAGTCTCCTGGGTCTTATCTAATGGGAAAATCGTGTTCCCGAAGGTTTCATTTCGTTTGGACTCCGTTTGATATTCTGTTTCTCCAAAACACTAAAATAGGCAAAAAAAACAGCAATTCTGGGCTGGGCCTCCGGTTAATAGGTTAGTCCCAAAAATAATATAAAAGTGGAAAATAAAGCCCAATATAGTCCAAAACAGTAGGTAATATAGCATGGAGCAGTCAAAAATTATAGATACGTTGGAGACGTATCAATGGGCATGTTTTTTACTTTTGCAATGAATCTTCTATAATTGCTAGACCTGATACTAAAAATAAACATAGACCTATTGTAGGCATGCATGTTATTTATGTTAAAATAGGAGATCATTTCTATCATGGCTTATGTGATATGGGTGCTAGTGCAAGTGAAATACCTCATTCCTTGTACAAAGAAATTATGCATGATATTGCACCTGCTGAAATAGAGGAAATTGATGTTACAATTAAGCTTGCTAATAGAGATACTATTTCACCAGTTGGGATTGTCAGAGATGTTGAAGTATTGTGTGGGAAGGTTAAATATCCTGCCGATTTTCTTGTTCTTGGTTCCCCACAAGATAGCTTTTGTCCCATTATATTTGGTAGACCCTTCTTGAACACTGTTAATGCTAGGATAGACTGCGAAAAGGATGTTGTTACTATTGGTTTGGGTGATATGTCTCATGAGTTTAATTTTGCTAAATTTAGTAGACAACCCCGTGATGAGGAATTGCCTAGTAAATATGAAATTATTGGTCTTTCTTCTATTGCCGTGCCTCCTAGTGATCCTTTAGAACAATATTTGCTAGACCATGAAAATGATACGTATATGAATGAAAGAAGGGACATAGATGAAGTATTCTTTAAACAAGGACCTATTCTAAAACACAACTTGCCTGTTGAAATCCTAGGGGATCGTCCTCCACCCAAGGGTGATCTCGTGTTTGAGCTTAAACCACTGCGTGATACTCTTAAATATGCTTATCTTGATGAAAAGAAGATATATCCTGTTATTATTAGTGCTAACATTTCAGAGCATGAAGAAGAGGAATTATTGAAAACTCTGAAGAAGCACTGTGCTGCTATTGGATATACTCTTGATGATCTTAAGGGCATTAGTCCCACTCTATGTCAACACAAAATAAATTTGGAGAAAGACGCCAAACCAGTTATTGATCACCAACGATGGCTAAATCCTAAGATGAAAGAAGTGGTAAGAAAGGAAATATTAAAGCTCCTTGAAGCAGGTATAATTTATCCCGTTGCTGATAGTCAGTGGGTAAGCCCTGTCCATTGTGTTCCTAAGAAGGGAGGTATTACTGTCGTTCCTAATGATAAAGATGAATTGATTCCGCAAAGAATTATTACATGCTATAGGATGGTGATTGATTTCTGCAAATTAAATAAAGCTACTAAAAAGATCATTACCCTTTGCCTTTCATTGATCAAATTCTAGAAAGATTATCCAAACATACACATTTTTGCTTTCTAGATGGTTACTCTGGTTTCTCTCAAATACCTGTGTCAGTTGATGATCAAGAAAAGACTACTTTTACTTGCCCTTTCAGTAGCTTTGCTTATAGAAGGATGCCTTTTAGTTTATGTAATGCACCTTCTACCTTTCAAAGATGCATGATGGCTATATTCTCTGACTTTTGTGAAAAGATTTGTGAAGTTTTCATGGATGATTTCTCTGTTCATGGATCCTCTTTTGATGATTGCTTGAGCAACCTTGATCGAGTTTTGCAGAGATGTGAAGAAACTAACCTTGTCTTGAATTGGGAGATGTGCCACTTTATGGTTAATGAAGGTATTGTCTTGGGGCATAAAATTTCTGAAAGAGGTATTGCAGTTGACAAAGCTAAAGTTGATGCTATTTAAAAGATGCCGTGTCCCAAGGACATCAAAGGTATAAGAAGTTTCCTTGGTCATGCCGGTTTTTATAGGAGGTTCATTAAGGACTTCTAAAAAATTTCCCGGCCTCTGACTAACCTATTACAAAAAGATATTCCTTTTGTCTTTGATGATGATTGTGTAGAAGCATTTGAAATACTTAAGAAAGCCTTGATTTCTACACCTATTGTTCAGCCACCTGATTGGAATTTACCCTTTGAAATCATGTGTGATGCCAGTGACTATGCTGTAGGTGTCGTTCTAAGATAAAGAGTTGATAAAAAATTAAATGTTATTCAATATGCTAGTAAAACTCTGGACAATGCCCAGAGAAATTATGCTACTACTGAAAAGGAATTCTTAGTAGTTGTATTTTCTTGTGATAAGTTCAGACCTTATATTATTGATTCTAAAGTAACTATTCACACTAATCATGCTTCTATTAAATATCTTATGGAAAAGAAAGATGCTAAACCTAGACTTATTAGATGGGTTCTCCTGCTACAAGAATTTGATTTGCATATTATTGATAGAAAGGGAGCTGAGAATCCCGTTGCAGACAACTTGTCTAGGTTAGAGAATGTTCTTGATGACCCACTACCTATTGATGATAGCTTTCCTGATGAACAATTAGCTGTCATAAATGCTTCTCATACAGCTCTGTGGTATGCTGATTATGCTAATTACATTGTTGCTAAATTTATACCACCTAGTTTCACATACCAGCAAAATAAAAAGTTTTTCTATGATTTAAGACATTATTTCTGGGATGACCCACATCTTTACAAAGAAGGAGTAGACGGTGTTATTAGACGTTGTGTACCTGAGCATGAACAGGAACAAATCCGACATAAGTGTCACTCCAAGGCTTATGGAGGACACCATGCTGGAGATAGAACTGCACATATGGTATTGCAATCCGGTTTTTATTGGCCTACTCTTTTCAAGGATGCCCATAAGTTTGTCTTATATTGTGATGAATGTCAAAGAATTGGTAATATTAGTAGACGTCAAGAAATGCCTATGAATTATTCACTCGTTACTGAACCATTTGATGTTTGGGGCTTCGATTATATGGGACCGTTTCCTTCCTCTAATGGAGACACACATATTTTAGTTGCTGTTGATTACGTTACTAAGTGGGTAGAAGCTATTCCAACTAGTTCTGCTGATCATAACACCTCTATTAAGATGCTTAAAAAAGTTATTTTTCCGAGGTTTGGAGTCCCTAGATATTTAATGACTGATGGTGGTTCACATTTCAGTATGATGTTAATCATAGAATTGCATCTCCTTATCACCCATAGTCTAGTGGCCAAGTAGAATTAAGTAATAGAGAGCTCAAATTAATTTTGCAAAAGACTGTTAATAGATCTAGAAAGAATTGGTCCAAGAAACTTGATGATGCATTATGGGCTTATAGAACTGCATACAAAAATCCTATGGGTATGTCTCAGTATAAAATGGTTTATGGTAAAGCATGCCACTTACCTCTTGAACTAGAGCATAAGGCATATTGGGCCATTAAAGAGCTCAATTATGATTTCAATCTTGCTGGTGAGAAGAGCTTATTTGACATTAGCTCACTTGATGAATGGAGAACCCAGGCCTATGAGAATGTCAAACTGTTTAAAGAAAAAGTTAAAAGATGGCATGACAAAAGTATACAAAAGCATGAGTTTAATGTAGGTGATTATGTGTTGCTATTCAACTCTCGTTTAAGATTTTTTTTAGGCAAAATTCTCTCTAAATGAGAAGTTCCTTATGTTATCGAGGAGGTCTGTCGTTCCGGTGCCATAAAAATCAACAACTTCGAAGGCACAAATCCAAAGGTGGTGAACGGTCAAAGAATCAAACATTATATCTCAGGTAATCCTATAAATGTTGAAACTAATATTATTGAAACCGTAACCCTAGAGGAATACATAAGGGACACTTTCCGGAACATTTTAGACTCCAAAAAGGAATAGTACGTGGTACGGTAAGTAAACCGACTCCAAATAAGAAAATACCAAAATAAGAAGCAGTTCGAAAAGGACACGAGGCTTCCACGAGGGTGGAGGGTGTGCCCTACCCCTCTGGGCGCGCCCCCTGCCTCGTGGTCACCTCATGTGCCCTCCGAACTCCGTTTTCTTGCACGATACTTCTTATGGTCGGTAAAAATTCATTATATAATCTCCCGAAGGTTTTGACCACCCTACCACGCAAATATCCCCTGCTCTTGTTTCGAGCTGTTTTTCTAACAGATTTAGATCACCATGACGTCTCCAAGAGCCCCCAAGGACAAGTTCTTCGAGAAGGTCATCAACCCCTACCTCGCAGAAGTGCTACAACATCCTCAAACCATTGAGATGCGTGAGGGGTTGCTGCACATCTGTGATGTTGAGGGACCAAGGAGGACCGGAAGTGTGGAGACAAGGCTCGAGGCAATGGAGCAACAAGTTTTCAAGTGTCAGGAGATGGTGGAGCGTGGACTCGACTCCAATCACATAATGATCATGGAGTTCACCAACAACCACAAGCTGGACGCCAAGGACACTAGGGAGGCCATCTTCAAGCTTCATGAGAAAATCGAGCACCTCCAAGCCCAGATCTATGACCTGCAAAATCAAAACTGTGAGTATGAATATAGATTCAAGAGGATGAGTTTGGCCGCAGATTTAAGGATCCCGGAGACTCAATCATCCTTCTACGATGGTGAGCCTATGCCATGGAAGAGGGACGACAAGCCTACATCATCAACAACTCCATCTCCTTCACCGACAAAAGAGATATAATCACATCGGGTATGGGCACTCCCCTTGGCAACTGCCAAGCTTGGGGGAGTGCCCTCGTATCGTATCACCATCACTTTTATCTTTACCGTTTTTCTTAGTTCGATCCTTTTGATAATATCTTGATCTAGTAGAATAAAGGTTTAGTATGATCTAGTTGTGTGTTTTGCTTTATGATCTTCCTATGTAATCGAGTCCGTGAGCTATATATAATAAAGATTAGTGTTGAGTCAAGGGCTTGATTATTTTGCTATGATCTTGAGGGAATAAAATAAAAGAGTAGAAATAAAAAGAAATAAAGAGATCATATGGATCTTATGGAGAGTAATGAGCTCACATATAAATAGTATGATGAATAAAAGTTGTTGAGAGTTGACAAACATAGTTTTGGTCATCGTTGCAATTAATAGGAAGCAATAAAGAAAGAGAGATTTTCACATATAAATATACTATCTTGGACATCTTTTATAATTGTGAGCACTCATTAAAGTATGATATGCTAAAGAGTTGACGTTGGACAAGGAAGACAATGTAATGGGTTGTGATTTCTTACATCTGAGATAAATTATATTGTCATGGATCATCCAACATGTTGAGCTTGCCTTTCTCTCTCTTGCTAGCCAATTTCTTTGCACCAAGTAGAGATACTACTTGTGCTTCCAAATATCCCTAAACCCAGTTTTGCCATGAGAGTCCACCATATCTACCTATGGATTGAGTAAGATCCATCAAGTAAGTTGTCATTGTTGCAAGCAATAAAAATTGCCCTCTAAATATGTATGACTTATTAGTGTGGAGAAAATAAGCTTCATACGATCTTGTGATGTGGAAGAAATAAAAGCGATGAACTGCATAATAAAGGTCCATATCACAAGTGGCAATATAAAGTGATGTTCTTTTGCATTAAGATTTCGTGCATCCAACCATAAAAGCACATGACAACCTCTGCTTCCCTCTGCGAAGGGCCTATCTTTTATTCTTGTCTTATACTTCATGCAAAGAGTCATGGTGATATTCACCTTTCCTTTTTACATTTTACCCTTTGGCAAGCACAATGTGTTGGAAAGATCCTGATATATATAGCTAATTGGATGTGAGTTTTCATGAACTACTATTGTTGACATTACCCTTGAGGTAAAAACTTGGGAGGCAAAACTATAAGCCCCTATCTTTCTCTGTGTCCGATTAAAACTTCATACCCATAAATATTGCGTGAGTGTTAGAAATTGTGAGAGACTAAATGATAGTTGAGTATGTGGACTTGCTGAAAAGCTCTTATATTGACTCTTTCCTATGTTATGATAAATTGCAATTGCCTCAATGACTGAGATTAGAGTTTGTTGGTTCTCAATGAAGTTTATGATTCATACTTGAAATTGTGATTGAATTGTTACTTTAGCATAAGAGATCATATGACAATATATATATATATATATTGTTGTTCTAATAATGATCATGATGCCCTCATGTCCGTATTTTCTTTTTATCGACACCTCTATCTCCAAACATGTGGACATATTTTTCAATTTCGGCTTTCGCTTGAGGACAAGCGAGGTCTAAGCTTGGGGGATTTGATACATCCATTTTTCATCATGCTTTTATATCGATATTTATTGCATTATGGGCTGTTATTACACATTATGTCACAATACTTATGCCTATTCTCTCTTTTTTTACAAGGTTTACATGAAGAGGGAGAATGCCGGCAGCTGGAATTCTGGGCTGGAAAAGGAGCAAATATTAGAGACCTATTCTGCATAGCTCCAAAAGTCTTGAAACTTCACGGAAGTTATTTTTTGGAATTAATAAAAAATACTGAGTGAAGAAAGTACTAGAGGGGGGCCACCCACCATCCACGAGGGCGGGGGGCGCGCCCTACCAACTGGGTGCGCCCCCTGCCTCGTGGGCCCCTTGGTGGCCCTCTGATGCCCATCTTTGGCTATATGGAGTCTTTCATCGAGGAAAATATCATAAGCAAGCTTTCGGGAAGAAACTCCGCCGCCACGAGGCGGAACCTTGGCGGAACCAATCTAGGGCTCCGGCAGAGCTATTCTGCCGGGGAAACTTCCCTCCGGGAGGGGGAAATCATCACCATCGTCATCACCAACGATCCTCTCATTGGGAGGCGGTCAATCTCCATCAACATCTTCACCAGCACCATCTCATCTCAAACCCTAGTTCATCTCTTGTATCGAATCGTTGTATCCAAACTTCAGATTGGTACCTGTGGGTTGCTAGTAGTGTTGATTACTCCTTGTAGTTGATGCTAGTAGGTTTACTTGGTGGAAGATCATATGTTCAGATCCATTATGCATATTAATACCCCTCTGATTATGAACATGAATATGCTTTGTGAGTAGTCACGTTTGTTCCTGAGGACATGTGAGAAGTCTTGCTATAAGTAGCCATGTGAATTTGGTATTCGTTCGATATTTTGATGAGATGTATGTTGTCATCCCTCTAGTGGTGTCATGTGAACGTCGACTACATGACACTTCACCATTGTTTGGGCCTAGAGGGAGGCATTGGGAAGTAATAAGTAGATGATGGGTTGCTTGAGTGACAGAAGCTTAAACCCTAGTTTATGCGTTGCTTCGTAAGGGGCTGATTTGGATCCATATGTTTCATGCTATGGTTAGGTTTACCTTAATACTTCTGTTGTAGTTGCGGATGCTTGCAATGGGGGTTAATCATAAGTGGGATGCTTGTCCAAGTAAGGATAGTACTCAAGCACCAGTCCACCCACATATCAAATTATCAAAGTACCGAATGTGAATCATATGAACATGATGAAAACTACCTTGACAATAATTCCCATGTGTCCCCGGGAGCGCTTTCCTTCATATAAGAGTTTGTCCAGGCTTGTCCTTTGCTACAAAAAGGATTGGGCCATCTTGCTGCACCTTATTTACTTTTATTACTTGCTACTCGTTACAAATTACCTTATCACAAAACTATCTGTTACCGATAATTTCAGTGCTTGCAGAGAATACCTTATTGAAAACTGCTTATCATTTCCTTCTGCTCCTCGTAGGGTTCGACACTCTTACTTATCGAAAAGGCTATGATAGATCCCCTACACTTGTGGGTCATCAACCATCTACAAACTGGACTAGGCTTTTACCTTCATCGTAAGGGGCCGAACCAGTATAAACTCCTTGTGCCCTTTGTCCTGATTAACCCCTTTAGGCTAACCTCATCGCGATGGCTCCACGACTAAGTCCTCACACTAGGACATCCGCCGTGACAATTCCACGACAACGTTCGACTACATCAACCGCGTTACTAAAAGCTTCCGCTTTCGGTCTACGAGGGTACGTAGACACACTCTCCCCTCTCGTTGCTATGCATCTCCTAGATAGGTCTTGCGTGATCGTAGGTAAAAAAATTGAAATACTGCATTCCCTAATAGGCTCATGGCTGTCGAGCCTCGGGACACCGGAGACCGATGAGCTCATCGGTGTGGGGCTAATGGTGCCGTCGGGCTTTCTTCTGCCGCGCGAGTTCCACGTCACCGCTGATGGCTACCCGATGAGGGGCCCCGACACGACGCCGGACGAGCTCCGCCGCCACCGCAGCGGTCATTCGAACATTACTGGCGGCCACGGCTTTTGGGACGGCAAAGATTACTGGGCGGTCGTCGGTGAGCTCCGGCGGGAGGCGGGCGGATCCTCAACTGCCCCGCCCTGCGATGGCCTCTCCCGCCGTCACCCTCCGGTCATCATGTCGGCCCGCCGTCTGGCACCCACGGTCCTCGGATCCTCCGCACCTCCTGCCGTCAAGATCCCGCCGGATCTAGTCACACTGCGCGAGGAGGAGGACCCCGACGATAGCCCCAGCTTCCTCCTCACCTTGCAGCATCGCAGGTGATAACCCACAAGTATAGGGGATCACAACAGTTTTCGAGGGTAGAGTATTCAACCCTAATTTATTGATTCGACACAAGGGGAGGCAAAGAATATTCTCAAGTAGTAGAGGCCGAGTTGTCAATTCAACCACACCTGGAAACTTAATATGTGCAACAAAGTGTTTAGTAGAAAAGTAATATGATAGTAATGGTAATGGTGGTAAAAGGTAACGATAACAAAAGTAATATTTTTGGTGTTTTGTAGTGATGATAACAGTAGCAATGG
The DNA here is from genome assembly GCF_003073215.2 of Triticum urartu. Classification (NCBI taxonomy): domain Eukaryota; kingdom Viridiplantae; phylum Streptophyta; class Magnoliopsida; order Poales; family Poaceae; genus Triticum; species Triticum urartu. Next base: position 287,418,564 of record NC_053026.1, read on the forward strand.
AAAAGTAAATAAGCGAGAACAATATATGGAAAGCTCGTAGGCAATGGATTGGTGATAGAGAATTATGCCGGATGCGGTTCATCATGTAATAGTCATAACCTAGAGTGATACAGAACTAGCTCAAATTCATCAATGTAATGTAGGCATGTATTTCGAATATAGTCATACGTGCTTATGGAAAAGAACTTGCATGACATCTTTTGTCCTACCCTCCCGTGGCAGCGGGGTCCTATTGGAAACTAAGGGATACTAAGGCCTCCTTTTAATAGAGTACCGGAACAAAGCATTAACACATAGTGAATACATGAACTCCTCAAAGTACGGTCATCATCGGTAAGTATCCCGATTATTGTCACTTCGGGGTTAACGGATCATAACACATAATAGGTGACTATAGAATTGCAAGATAGGATCAAGAACTCTCATATATTGACGAAAACATAGTAGGTTCAGATCTGAAATCATGGCACTCGGGCCCTAGTGACAAGCATTAAGCATAGCAAAGTCATAGCAACATCAATTTCAGAACATAGTGGATACTAGGGATCAAACCCTGACAAAATTAACTCGATTACATGATAAATCTCATCCAACCCATCACCGTCCAGCAAGCCTACGATGGAATTACTCACGCACGACGGTGAGCATCATGAAATTGGTGATGGAGGATGGCGACGGACGGACTCCAGATCAGCCCTCCTGAGAGAGTTTAGGGCTTGGCGGCGGCTCTGTATCGTAAAACGTGATGAATACTTCTCTGGGTTTTCTCCCCGAAAGTGAATATATGGAGTCCAGGTTGAGGTCGGTGGAGCATCGAGGGGCCCACGAGGCAGGGGGCGCGCCCAGGGGGGCAGGCGCGCCCCCACCCTCGTGGACAGGTGGGACAGCCCCTGATGTGGATCTTCCTCCCAATATTCATTATATATTCCAAAATAATGCTCCGTTGATTTTCAGGTCATTCCGAGAACTTTTATTTTTGCATAAAAATAACACCATGGCAATTCTGCTGAAAACAACATCAGTCGAGGTTAGTTCCATTCAAATCATGCAAGTTAGAGTCCAAAACAAGGGCAAAAGTGTTTGGAAAAGTAGATATGACGGAGACGTATCAACTCCCGCAAGATTAAACCTTTGCTTGTCCTCAAGCAATTCAGTTGATAAACTGAAAGTGGTAAAGAAAAACTTTTACAAACTCTGTTTGCTCTTGTTGTTATAAATATGTAAAGCCAGCATTCAAGTTTTCAGCAAAAATTATGAACTAACCATATTCACAATAACATTTAGGTCTCATGTTTACTCATATCAATGGCATAATCAACTACCGAGCAATAATAATAAATCTCGGATGACAACACTTTTTCAAAATAATCATGATATGCTATAACAAGATGGTATATCGCTAGCCCTTTCTGAGACCGCAAAACATAAATGTAGAGCACCTTTAAAGATCAAGGACTGGCTAGACATTGTAATTCATGGTAAAAGAGATCCAGTCAAGTCATACTCAATGTAAAATAACAGTAATGGATGAAAATGACAGCGGTGCTCTCCAACTGGTGCTTTTTAATAAGAGGATGATGACTCGGCATAAAAGTAAATAGATAGGCCCTTCGCAGAGGGAAGTAGGGATTTGTAGAGGTGCCAGAGCTCGGTTTTGAAATAGAATGAATAATATTTTGAGCGGTATACTTTCATTGTCAAGTAACAACCGAGAGATGGCGATATCTTCCATGCTACACACATTATAGGCGGTTCCCAAATAGAATGGTAAAGTTTATACTCCCCCTCCACCAACAAGCATCAATCCATGGCTTGCTCGAAACAATGAGTGCCTCCAACTAACAAGAGCCCCGGGGGAGTTTTGTTTGCAGTTATTTTGATTTGGTTTGCATAAAGCATGGGACTGGGCATCCCGGTGACCAACCATTTTCTCGTGAGTGAGGAGCGGAGTCCACTCCTCTTGAGAATAACCCGCCTAACATGGAAGATACGGACATCCCTAGTTGATACATGAGCTATTCAAGCATACAAAACAGGATATTTATTTGAAGTTTTGGAGTTTGGCACATACAAATTTACTTGGAACAGTAGGTAAATACCGTATACAGGTAGATATGGTGGACTCATATGGAATAACTTTGCGGTTTATGGAATTGGATGCACAAGCAGTATTCCCGCTTAGTACAGGTGAAGGCTAGCAAAAGACTGGGAAGCGACCAGCTAGAGAGCGACAACAGTCATGAACATGCATTAAAATTAATCAACACCCAATGCAAGCATGAGTAGGATATAATGCACCATGAACATAAATATCGTAGAGGCTATGTTGATTTTGTTTCAACTACATGGGTGAACATGTGCCAAGTCAAGCCACTCGAATCATTCAAAAGAGGATACCACCCTATCATACCACATCACAACCATTTTAATAACATGTTGGCACGCAAGGTAAACCATTATAAGCTCCTAGATAATTAAGCATGGCATAAGTAACTATAATCTCTAATTGTCATTGCAAACATGTTTATTCATAATAGGCTGAATCAGGAACGATGAACTAATCATATTTACAAAAACAAGAGAGGTCGAGTTCATACCAGCTTTTCTCATCTCAACTAGTCCATCATATAAACATCATTATTGCCTTTCACTTACACGACCGAATAGTGTGGATAATAATAATAGTGCACATGCATTGGACTAAGCTGGAATCCGCAAGCATTCAATTCAAGAGAGAAGACAAGGTAATATGGGCTCTTTGTTAGATCAACAATAATGCATATGAGAGCCACTCAATCATTTTAATCATGGTCTTCTCCTTTTGACCCCGAAAGAACAAGAAAAGAAATAAAACTATTTACACGGGAAAGCTCCCAACAAGCAAAAGAAGAACGAGAAATCTTTTTTGAGTTTTCTTTTTAATTACTACTACAAGCATGGAAAGTAAACTAATTAAAAGCTACAACAATTTTTTTGTTTTTCTTAGAGTTTATTAAACACACAAGAAGAAAGCATAAAAGAGAAAAATAAACTAGCATGGATGATACAATGAAAAAGTATGAGCACCGACAACTAGCAATGAGTGTGTGAACATGAATGTAATGTCGGTGAGAAATACGTACTCCCCCAAGCTTAGGCTTTTGGCCTAAGTTAGTCTATGGCCACGGCTAGCCTGGTGGATATCCAAAGTAATAGTTGGGGTCGTACTGTGAAGAAGCCTCGGATTGCCACTAGTTGGCAATCACCTCCGGATCCCACTGATAATCAGACTGTCGTGGAGGATCAAATTGTGATTCCGGCTCTGGCTCTGTAGCTGCTGTAGGGTTCTGGTAGGCATGAATGGCCTCCAACGGAACAAGGTACTTGCCTGCAGATAAATCAAACAAGGAAGGAGCAGGCAAGGTAATAGTCTCAGGATGATTTTTACCAAATATTAATTTGTACTTAAGCTCCTTTTCCCTATTCTTAACAATAAAATCATGTGCTACCATACTCTTACAATCTAGATAAACAAGAGGTAGCAATTTTTCTTCTTTCTCATAGTGCCTAATAGGTATGTTAAAGTGTGCAGCAATGCGCGAGGCGAAGATGCCTCCAAGGACGAGGCCCTTAGTACGGTTAAGATTTAACTGCTTTGCTATAATAGCGCCCATGCTGAATGTATCATCACGAAATAAGGCATGGCACAAAATAACAATATCAGGCGCACTCAGGTTTCCACAGTTTCCGCGCCCAATTAAGCATCTACTAGCATATATAGCAAAGTAACGTAGAACAGGAAAGTGTATGCTAGTAATTCGTGCGTCGGAAACCTTCTGTCGGTGTCAAAACCGGCGGATCTCAGGTAGGGGGTCCATAACTATGCGTTGTTGGTGGGAACGACACCTATGGGATCACAAGAATCCCTACTATGGTTGCGGGGCGCGGGGTCATGAGAAGAGCAGATCAAACAAATAGCACACGGTTCGTTTATCCAGGTTCGGGCCGCAAGGATGCGTAAAACCCTACTCCTGCTTTGGTGGATTGTATATCTGTGTTCTTGAGCTAGCTATGGGGCGTGAGGAGCTCCAAAAAGTCGAATCCTCCTCCTGGTCGCCTCGGACCTCCTTTTATAGGAAAGGGGTTGCCACAGTGGCACACAGGAGGTGGAAAGGGTACAGTGATGTGAGGTTATCCCTCGTAGTACATGACAAGGCGCATTTAATGCGTCTTGCCCAGGTGTCCTTGCTTTATCGGGGATGGGAGAGAGCCATGTCTCGTCCGTCGCCGCTCCCTCTCATGTCGACACGCACCCTGGCCAGCGGTGCCCGCGGTGCCATGTAGGCAGGCAGGCAGCTGAGGTGGCGCAGTGGTGGGTCTCCACGAAGATCCGCATGCCGCCACGCAGGTGCCTGCCCAGCTGGTTGGGTCGGCAGCTGGACGCGAATGGCGGTGGAGGTTTGACTAGCGTGGGCCTGATGGTGGCCCTACGGGTGTTCTTGGCAAGGGCCTTGCCGGGGCCCCGGCAAGGGTCTTGCCGTGGCTCCTGCTGTCATCCCCGCCAAGGCTCTTGCCGGGGGCCTTGTGGTCCTCCTTAGCTGGGATCCCGCCAAGGATCATCATCTTCTAAAGGGTGTATCTGATCTTGAATGTCTTCACAAAGATCTGTAAGCCACCACAGGGATGTCTCCCGAATCCTTGCCCCATGGGGGCAGTGGACTCAAGGGTGACTCACTCCATATGTGTGGGGTGAGCTGCCGTGGCAAGGGTCTTGCCGGGTTTGCTAAAACCGCCTCCCGGCAAGGATCTTGCCGGGGGAAGTCCGCTTTGTCTCCTTTGCTCTTTGTGGTCTTGGTCTTGGCGTCGTTCTGCTTCTCTCGAGCTTCGGCCTTACCTTGGCTCACCTCCCTTGCCTTGCTCAGTGTGGTGGTGCCCGTGGCTCAGACTGCCCTTGCACAGTTATAGGGGTACAAAAAGTGTACCCCTCTTTTTGTACACCGACAGGAGCCCCCGGGCCTGGGCCACATGTAAGCGCAATCGCGTCATTGGGCTAGGCCCAAAAACGGTGCGCGGGCAGGCAGGGCGGTTTTTACCGCGGTAAGTCTCTTCATGCGCTGTGCTTCCCATGCTTCCCGCGCGTGGCGCGGCGTGGGGAGGCATGTGTGACGTGGCGGCATGCATGGGGATGCTTCCCGCGGGCATGCGTCACATCACAGTTAATGTGAAAGGAGGCGGCCCGTTGTTTTCCCCCATAAGAAAGGAATAACCACGGGCGCGCTGCTCACTTTCTCCTCTTTCCTCGTGCCTTTTCCAATCTCAGAGCCGCCGTTTCCTCTCTTCCTTCCTTCCTAAGCTTCCGCCGTCGCCCGCCGTCGTTGCTTCGCCATCCCCCTTCCTCAGCCCTCTGAACTTCTTGGTCGCCATGGCTCCCAAATTCGCCAAGGGCAAGGGGGTGGCTAAGGGTGCCGGGACGGTGGAGCCGCCGGAGAGCGCGCTGTCGGGGGACCGGACGAAGTCCGCCTTCATCTTCCCCTCGACGGTTGAGGTTCAAGAGCTCCGGGCCTCCTTCAAGCCCCTATGGGGAGTGAAGACAGGGGGAGAGGATTCAGGACACCCGGCGACGCGCGTCATTCCTGCCGCTTGCGCTGATCCTGCCCCAAATCGGCACCCCTTCTTCGTTGATTACTTTTCTTGCGGGTTATGCCCCCGTTTCTCCGATTTCTTCTGCGACATTATGCGCACCTTCGGCTTTCGCCTCTTGGATTTTACTCCGGATGCGGTGGCGTGCATGGCTTTCTTCGCGCATCTTTGCGAAGGCTTTGCCGGGGTGCAGCCCAACACGGCGCTGTTCCGCCATTAGTTCTTCCCTCGAATCCAGCCGGGAGGAGCCGTCTCCGGTTGCGTCACCTAGATCCCAAGATCCAAGGGGGCATACCCGGACGGTGCCGTGAAGGAGAGGTGGGAGGAATGGCGTGGCCGGTGGTGCTGGATTGAAGATGAAAACCCGCCGGAATTCTGCAAGGTCCGCCGAGTGCCGCCGGTCCGTGGCAGCGATTGGAGCGATGTCGACGCCGCTGATGGGAGGCTCACTGTCGCCACCACCAGGATTCTCCGGCTCACCCAGGCCGGACTCACCCTTGAGATGATTGGGGCAGACTTCATTCGCCGCCGGATCGCCCCGTTGCACAACAAGGGGCGGCCAGCTTGGCTCTTTACGAACCCGGCTGACATTATGCGACTCCGCCCCGGCCTCGATCACAACTTCACAGTGCTGGCGCATTCCCACTTCTGCCAGTGTCTTTTCCAGCTTGATGTGGGTCGCGATGGCGAGGTCGAGCGGACTGGCAAGGCCGCGAGGGCTGCCGCAAAGGTTGGCAAGGCCCTCAAGGGGCCATTTTTCAAGATGCCAGCGGGGGTGGTCCCGTTGTGCAACAATTCACGTTAGTCTGAGATCATCGCCATGATGCCGGACTGTAATGCGCATGGCCCTGTCCCGAGCTGGGAGGAGCCGAAGGACGAGGATGTGCAGCAATTCTTCGACACCCTTGAAAGTGCAACTATCCCTAGGTGGTTTTGGTAATTCATAACAACATATAGCTCATTGAGCTAATACTATTCCGAGATGATTATTTCAGGAAAGCTCAATGATTGGCATGGCATGGATGTGAAAGTGGAACCCTCAAAATTCTAAGGACAAAAGATTGGCTCAAGCTCAAAAGCTCAAGACTCTTCATTTTATATTTTAGTGATCCAAGATCACATTGAGTCTTTAGGAAAAGCCAATACTATCAAGGAGGGATGAGGTGTTGCTTAATGAGCCTCTTGCTTCATGTGCTTAGTGATATGCTCCAAAACCCTCAACTACTTTCCCATATCCACATATGACCTAAACCCTAAGCCAAACTCGATCCTACCGATTCTTCCTATCCGGCGCCACCGAGTTTCACTTGTCATTAGCCACTGCCAAACCCTAGCAATTTGGTCCTACCGATAGGGATCTCGGTCTCACCGAGATGGGGTTGCAAACTCTCTGTTTCCCTTTCATAACTTTTCGGTCCCACCGAAAGAGCGAATCGGTCCCACCGAGATTGCAATGTAAACTTAGTGTTTCCCCTTTGTAACTTTTCGGTCTCACCGAGTTCCACTCGGTCTCACCGAAAGAGCAAATCGGTCCCATCGAGGTTGCCTGACCAACTCTCTGGTTAGCTAATTACCATTTTCGGTCTCACCGAGTTTGTGTAATCGGTCTCACCGAGATTACGTTATCCCCAAACCCTAACCACATCGGTCCTACCGAGTTGCATGTCAGTCCCACCGAAAATCACTAACGGTCACTATGTTTACATTTTCGGTCCGACCGAGTTTATTGATTCGGTCCCATCGAGATTGGAAAACTGTGTAACGGTTGGATTTTGTGTGGAGGCTATATATACCCCTCCACCTTCTTCTCATTCGGTGAGAGAGCCATCAGAACACACACACCATTCCAACTCATTTGTTCTGAGAGAGAACCACCTACTCATGTGTTGAGACCAAGACATTCCATTCCTACCATATGAATCTTGATCTCTAGCCTTCCCAAGTTGCTTTCCACTCAAACCCTCTTTCCACAAAATCCAAATCCTATGAGAGAGTTGAGTGTTGGGGAGACTATCATTTGAAGCACAAGAGCAAGGAGTTCATTACCTACACACCATTTGTTACTTCTTGGAGAGTGGTGTCTCCTAGATTGGCTAGGTGTCACTTGGGAGCCTCCGACAAGATTGTGGATTTGAACCAAGGAGTTTGTAAGGGCAAGGAGATCGCCTACTTCGTGAAGATCTACCGCTAGTGAGGCAAGTCCTGTGTGGGCGATGGCCATGGTGGGATATACAAGGTTGCTTCTTCGTGGACCCTTTGTGGGTGGTTGCTTCTTCATGGACCCTTCGTGGGTGGAGCTCTGTGTGGACTCGCGCAACTGTTACCCTTGGGTGGAGCCCTGTGTAGACTCGCGCAACCGTTACCCTTCGTGGGTTGAAGTCTCCATCAACGTGGATGTAGGATAGCACCACCTATCCAAACCACGGGAAAAACATCCGTGTCTCCAATTGCGTTTGATCTCTCCAAACCCTTCCCTTTACATTCTTGCAAGTTGCATGCTTTACTTTCCGCTGCCTATATACTCTTTGCATGCTTGCTTGAATTATGTGATGATTGCTTGACTTGTCCTAAATTAGCTAAAATTTGCCAAGAACTAAAATTGGGAAAAGGTTAAGTTTTTATTTGGTCAAGTAGTCTAATCACCCCCCTCTAGAGATACTTTCGATCCTACAAGTGGTATCAGAGCTTTGGTCTCCATTTGCTTGATCTCCATAGCTTTTGGTGGTCATAGCCTTGGTTTCACAACCTAGGAGAGTATTCTAGCGAGGGAAATTATCACCGTAGAGGTCCTTACTTTGATGGTACTAATTTTGCTAGTTGGAAGCATAAAATGAAAATGCATATTCTTGGACATAACCCCGTCGTTTGGGCTATTGTGTGTGTTTGTTTGCAAGGTGAATTCTTTGATGGGAAAGAACCAAACCGTGAAGCTACCGCGGATGAGTTGAAGATGTTGCAATACAATGCTCAAGCTTGTGATATTCTCTTCAACGGATTGTGCCCCAAAGAATTCAACAAAATCAGCCGTCTTGAGAATGCAAAGGAAATTTGGGACACTTTGATTGATATGCACGAAGGTACCGACTCCGTCAAGGAATCCAAGTTGGATGTGCTTCAAAGCCAACTTGACAAGTTCAAGATGAAGGATGGTGAAGGTGTCGCCGAAATGTACTCTAGGCTTGCTCTCATCACAAATGAGATTGCTGGCTTAGGAAGTGAAGAGATGACCGATAAATTCATCATCAAGAAGATTCTAAGAGCCTTGGATGGAAAATATGATACCGTGTGCACATTGATCCAAATGATGCCCAATTACAAAGATCTCAAGCCAACGGAAGTGATTGGAAGAATTGTTTCTCATGAGATGTCACTTAAGGATGAAGAGGAACTTCACAACAAATCAAGTGGTGCCTATAAAGCCTCATGTGAAGCCCCTACATCATCAAGTGAGAAACAAGACTTCAATGAAGAATTGAGCTTAATGGTGAAGAACTTCAACAAGTTCTACAAGAGTAGAAGCAAAGATAGAAGCTTCAAATCAAGGTCCTACAATGACAAAAGATCTTCTAGTCGAGAGTGAAACTGCTACAATTGTGGAAGACCCGGACACTATTCAAATGAGTGTACGGCTCCCTACAAAAGAAGAGAAGATTCTCCAAAAAGAAGAAGCAAAGAATCACCATCAAGAGAGAGAAGGAGTAGAGATGATCGTTATGAACGAAGATACTCACGGAGAAGCAAGGATTCGGAAAGGAAGGAAAAATCATCAAGGAGCTACACAAGACGAAGACATCAAGCTCATGTTGGTGAATGGGTATCCGGCTCCGCCTCCGCCCAGCCACTCCGAGAGAAGTTATCACTCTGACTCCGAAGATACTCAAGATGAAGGTGTTGCCGGTCTAGCACTTGTGTCAACCAACTCCTACGACATATTTGACTCACCAAATGAAGGAATTGGAAGATGCTTCATGGCCAAAGGTCCTAAGGTAACACACCCCGAGTATGTTGATTTCAATAGTGATGAAGATGACTTGTTAGGTGATGATTTGCTTGTTGACAACTCTAGTGATGAATACTATGATGAAATGTCAATTAAACATGCTAATCAAGATAAAACGAATGACAATGATAAGGAGAATATTGAGGCTCTAACTAAAGAACTAAAAACTCTTAAGTTAGCTCATGACACTATCTTCGAAGATCATCGAGAACTTTTAAGAGCTCATGAGAAATTACACTTTGAAAAGCTCAATCTTGAGCAAGAGCATGAGTTCTTAAAAGCAATCAATGATGACCTCCGCAAGAAAAGTTCTTCTTACATTGCCAAGCGTTTACTCTTATCCACTTACATGCCTCAAGTCAATTCTAACAAGAAAGATTCTTCCTCCAGTAGTAACAATGATCATGCTAAATCCAATATTGTTGCTTCTAGTAGTTCTCTTGATTCCACTAATGATTCTCTTAGCCAAGTTACACTTGAGCAAGAAAACAGCTTATTGAAGGGAATTATAGAGAAAGGAGTGTACAAAAGCCTTGTCGAGAGTAAGCAATTCGAGGAAATTGTGCGCAAGCAAGGAATGCACCGGAGGAATCAAGGTGTTGGTTTTGAACGAAAGTTCAATGCCAATGGAGTTGAGTGGGAAGAAGATCAATACCCCAAGACAAAGTTTGTCCCTCAAAAAGAGAAGTATACTTCTTTCAAGGGGACACAAACTCAAGATGATCTTCCACCACAAGACTACAAGCAAAAAGGCAAGGACAAGCTTCAAGAGGAAATCGATGCATTTGAAGAAGCTCCAAAGACCTTAGTTAAGTGGATTCCCAAGACTACCTCAAGTTCCACTTCATCAAGTACGACTACAACTCCAAGGATTCCCATCAAGATGGTGTGGATCCAAAAGAAGAAGAACTAGAGAGTTCTTGAGGGTGACTCCGCCAACATACTTCACCCTTATCATTTTGGCAAGAACAAGTGCAATCAACTTCCACATCTTGCACTAGTTCAAGGAGTCACAAACCCTCTTGTTGGTAAGACAAGGGACAAGGTAACCTAAAAGTTTTCATGGACATCATCTTTTGTGTGCATCACTCTATGTCTATGGATATCCTTACTTGTTCCTTGTGGGACTAACCCATGTAGGTATATCGAAAGTGCAATTCACTCAAAATGGATAGCTCCAAGAGATCTACAACAACATTGAGCATCCACATCTTCAATATCTACATGAAGTCATCATCGACAAAACCCAAGGTTAGTTCATCCCTCTTAAGGGGGATATCACATCTTGGGGGAGCTTTACTCTAAGACTTGAGCTAAAGCAACTCTAAAGATGTGAACATATCAATGCTTTATGTAAAAGTGGTAACCCCACTTGAGCTTAAACGATGAGTATGATTTATGATCAAGTGTTCTCACTTGACTCCTAAGTCAATACACTCATATATAGATGACCTAGTCATCGCAAATTGCTTGATAGATGCTAGAATTGGTTGTGCATGCCTTGCCACATATTTCATCTGCCATCTTATTGTGTGAGCATGCTGGTTGCATAATTTACTCATTCAAGGACATCCACTTGTTGTTTTGATTGTTCGGTTTTATCTTCTTTTACCAAGTGGATGGACAAGAATGCCTAAGAACCTCCTCTAGCTATCTATGCTTTTCTCGTCTCAAACTCTATTCATGCTGCATCACAAAATTTGATCAAGTCAGATTCGAACCACTCTGTGTGAGGAGCGCTCGGAGTCCCCGATTCGTCATAGACTTAAACTTCCAAAACCTCTTTATGATTCTCGGTCTGACCGATACTCCACTTTCGGTCCTACCGAGATCATTAAGTTGATCTAGGTTTTCGATCTTGGTGCAACCGATTTGAACATTTCGGTCACACCGAGTTTCAGTAACTGCTTGCAGTTATGAATCTCGGTGCCACCGAGTTGTTCCACTCGGTCACACCGACAAGGTCAGGCTACATATTGTCACGGGCAAAATTTTGGAAATTTCTCCGAACCCCTTCGCCCGCGCGATAGCCTGCTCTGCCCTCGTGGTCTCCGGATCATCTTCTCGCCGCCAGCAGCCTCTAGTCGCTGGTCTCCGTCGCCGTCAACGGGAATTCTGCCCCGCCGTTGCCGCCGTAGAAAGTCCCCGCCGAACTAGGGTATGGACTTGATCTTTGTGCTATTCCCCAATATGATTCCTAGCACATTGTAATCATATTTATTCTAGCCACGATTGAGACACTCCTATCTAGTCAAAACGCTCATAGACTAGGTTTGATTCAAAAATTCTAGGTTTAGGTTTCCGCCAAAACTATCTCGGACCCACCGAGTTGAAAAACTCGGTCCCACCGATTTGGCTCTTGCCATTGCACAAGTGAGACTCGGTCTGACCGAGAATTACTTATCGGTGTGACCAATTTTTGAACTCAGTGAAACCCTAGCAGTCTTGGTGCCACCGAACTGTGACTTGGTCCTACCGAGTTCACTAGTTTAGGTTCCAAAACTGCTTCGGTATCATCGAGTTTGAAAATCGGTAGATCCGAGATGATTTCAGTGGGAAACTAAAACTAAGTTTTTGGATCATTCTTTTGCAAAAATACTCTGCATTTTGTGATGCTCATCTTTTCTATCTCCTCTATAATCTATTCACAGGGTCAGCAGTCAGTTTGCAGCATGTCTGATCAAAGTGATAGCCAAAATATGTCAGAGCAGCAAGTGGTGATGAGTGAGGGCACTAGTCCCTCCAGTTCATCTGATGAAGGCAGCAGGAGCACTCCTAGCAATTTGCCTAAGGCTGCCACGAGACAAAGGAAGAAGAGGACTTCAGATTCCGAAGATGAGGACTATATGCCAGAGGAAGAGGCCACTTCCAAGAGAACTGAGCCAGCTCAAGGCACTAAGCCAGGCCTGAAAATCAAAAGGCCAGCAGGCAGGCAACCAATGTCAAAGGCCAGAATGTCAACTGAGAAGCCCATAGATCCAGTTGCAGCTGAGGGCAAGAAAAGGAAGGAAAGGGTGAAGAAGACTGTTGCTAGAGTGCTTGGCAAAGCTTCCATCATGGAAGAGGAAGAAGAAGAAGAGGCAGCTGCACCAGCGCCCAAGGCACCCAAGCTAATGGGAGATGCCATAAAATCAGGGGGAGCTGCTTCCAAGGCCAAGCCAGCTCCAAAGCCAAATCCTAAGAGAAATACAAGGAGCATTCCTGCAGCTGAGAAGAACAAGGCCCCAGTGCCTGAGACTGTTGCTGAAGAAGAAGAGGAGAATGTCCTGAGAAAGCTAAAGCCCAAGATCCCGGACCACAACGATGCTCATCCTGTGGCTGAGGACATGAAGCTCAGGAGAGATTCAGGGCTGAGGAAATGGAGAGAAGCAGACCCGTATGCTTCAAGGAGAAGGACTGCCGTGGACTACAGGTTTCACACCAAGGAGCAGCAGGATTTTTATGAGACTGTGCTGCTAGATAAGAAGCCCATTGTCTGCGATATGAGATGGGTCGACTGGGAATATATCAAGGACAATGAGGAGCACTATCCCGGAGTGCAAGACAGCTTCATAGCTTGTGGAGTAGCTGACTTTGTTGGGCAGAAGCTCACAAAGTGGAATGAGGAGCTTATCATGCAGTTCTACTCCACAGCTCACTTTTATGGGAGGATCACATGGATGTCTGAGGGTACAAGGTACCAATCCACAGTGGCTGAGTGGGCACAAATCATTAATGCCCCAGAGGAGCAAGATGATGACTTGGATATCTATGCCAAGAAGAAGATGGACCATAACTCCATGTCCAATATGTACAAGGAAATTCCCAATGAAGCTCTTGACACCTTCAAGTTTGGCTCTGTGCATTACCTTCTGTCAGGGCTCCCGACGATCAATTGGATACTAAGGCATACCTTATTGCCTAAGTCTGGAGATCACAAGATGATCAGAGGCCATGCTATCAACTTGCTACATGTGTTTGATGTGCCTCAGAAGTTTAAGGTGATGGGCCTCATAGTGGAAACTATCAAGAGGACTGCAGCAGATCAGAAGAGGAGCTGCGGATATGCCCCTCAGATTCAGGAGCTCATCAACTCCAAGATGGGCACGGGCATCTATCTTTTGGACAACGAACACCTGCCCATCCATCCAGATTTCGAGGACAATCAAGTTGTCATGACTGAGAATGAGCCATCATCTGCCCAAGCATTTGCAAAGAAGGAGAAGGCGAGGAAGGAGAAAGCTGCCAAGATGCCTACCCAAGAGGAGGCATCTGAATACTTCTTGAAGACCAAACAAGAGCAGCTTGGTTACTTGATTGCATCCACACTGAGGATTGAGCAAAGTCTGGCCACCCTCACTCAGAATCAGCAGAGCCTAGAGAGAATCATGGAACAGAAGTTCTATGACCTGGATGTCAAGATAACGGAAGTTCAGTCCGCAGTGGAGCAGCTCCAGGAGGACATGCAGGAGAGGAGAGGCAGGACTACCACTCATGCCTTTGCCAGAGTGCCACGAGGCCCGAGGTCATCTGCCGTACTAGTTTCCGACACAAGAGCCACCACCTCAGCACCAGCTCTAGCATCTACTTCAGCTCCAACTCCAGCGACTACTTCAGCATCTACCGAAGCCTTCGTCCTTGGAGTGATCCGGACTCCACCACCACCTGAAGATCAAGCCTGAGCGTCGATCTAGTGCTATGAATTTTCTAGGAACTTTTTGGTAACTTGTTGCCAAAGGGGGAGAAGATGTATAGATCATAGGCTTCGAGAGAGAGAGTGTTGCTTTTCTCTCTTGCTTTATTTGGTGGTTTTTCTTGTTTGCTTTTGAGTGCCTGAGATACTACGTCATTATTTGTGAGACATTGATGATCATGTGTTTGATCATAAGCTACACTTAATGTTTGCTTAATATTATCATCTTATCTATCTTGTGTGATCATTCACTTTTCTTGGTGATGAGTGCATGTATTTCATTCTTATCATTTTAAGCGCTCCACCAAGATGTATGTGACATGGAAGAGTAACCCATGACTCTAAATCTTTGTGCATTTGCAGTCCAAAGCAAATTTTAAATATGCAAAAATTTAGGGGGAGCTCTTACTTATCACACACTTCTCAAAGCGACGATATATTTCATGCTTATTATCATTTGTTGAAGCTTTGATCTATATGTTGTCATCAATTTCCATAAAGGGGGAGATTGAAAGTGCAACTATCCCTAGGTGGTTTTGGTAATTCATAACAACATATAGCTCATTGAGCTAATACTATTCCGAGATGATTATTTCAGGAAAGCTCAATGATTGGCATGGCATGGATGTGAAAGTGGAACCCTCAAAATGCTAAGGACAAAGGATTGGCTCAAGCTCAAAAGCTCAAGACCCTTCATTTTATATTTTAGTGATCCAAGATCACATTGAGTCTTTAGGAAAAGCCAATACTATCAAGGAGGGATGAGGTGTTGCTTAATGAGCCTCTTGCTTCATGTGCTTAGTGATATGCTCCAAAACCCTCAACTACTTTCCCATATCCACATATGACCTAAACCATAAGCCAAACTCGGTCCTACCGATTCTTCCTATCCGGCGCCACCGAGTTTCACTTGTCATTAGCCACTGCCAAACCCTAGCAATTCGGTCCTACCGATAGGGATCTCGGTCTCATCGAGATGGGGTTGCAAACTCTTTGTTTCCCTTTCGTAACTTTTCGGTCCCACCGAAAGAGCGAATCGGTCCCACCGAGATTGCAATGTAAACTCAGTGTTTCCCCTTTGTAACTTTTCGGTCTCACCGAGTTCCACTTGGTCTCACCGAAAGAGCAAATCGGTCCCACCGAGCTTGCCTGACCAACTCTCTGGTTAGCTAATTACCATTTTCGGTCTCACCGAGTTTGTGTAATCGGTCTCACCGAGATTACGTTATGCCCAAACCCTAACCACATCGGTCCTACCGAGTTGCATGTCAGTCCCACCGAAAATCACTAACGGTCACTATGTTTACATTTTCGGTCCGACCGAGTTTATTGATTCGGTCCCATCGAGATTGGAAAACTGTGTAACGTTTGGATTTTGTGTGGAGGCTATATATACCCCTCCACCTTCTTCTCATTCGGTGAGAGAGCCATCAGAACACACACACCATTTCAACTCATTTGTTCTGAGAGAGAACCACCTACTCATGTGTTGAGACCAAGACATTCCATTCCTACCATATGAATCTTGATCTCTAGCCTTCCCAAGTTGCTTTCCACTCAAACCCTCTTTCCACAAAATCCAAATCCTATGAGAGAGTTGAGTGTTGGGGAGACTATCATTTGAAGCACAAGAGCAAGGAGTTCATTACCTACACACCATTTGTTACTTCTTGGAGAGTGGTGTCTCCTAGATTGGCTAGGTGTCACTTGGGAGCCTCCGACAAGATTGTGGATTTGAACCAAGGAGTTTGTAAGGGCAAGGAGATCGCCTACTTCGTGAAGATCTACCGCTAGTGAGGCAAGTCCTGTGTGGGCGATGGCCATGGTGGGATATACAAGGTTGCTTCTTCGTGGACCCTTTGTGGGTGGTTGCTTCTTCATGGACCCTTCGTGGGTGGAGCTCTGTGTGGACTCGCGCAACCGTTACCCTTGGGTGGAGCCCTGTGTGGACTCGCGCAACCGTTACCCTTCGTGGGTTGAAGTCTCCATCAACGTGGATGTAGGATAGCACCACCTATCCAAACCACGGGAAAAACATCCGTGTCTCCAATTGCGTTTGATCTCTCCAAACCCTTCCCTTTACATTCTTGCAAGTTGCATGCTTTACTTTCCGCTGCCTATATACTCTTTGCATGCTTGCTTGAATTATGTGATGATTGCTTGACTTGTCCTAAATTAGCTAAAATTTGCCAAGAACTAAAATTGGGAAAAGGTTAAGTTTTTATTTGGTCAAGTAGTCTAATCACCCCCCCTCTAGACATACTTTCGATCCTACAACCCTGATCGAGGTGTACGCCAATGCCGACGCCGAGCGGTGGCTTATCATGGACACCACCCAGGCAGAGCTGGAGTACATCGCCACTAGGGCGAGGGAGGCACAGCTTGCCATGGCGGATGGCAACGCCGGGGGCGTGGAGGACAAGGCCGCAACGGCGGCGGAGGAAGAGGAGCTCACCCAGTGGGCGGCGGCCACCGAGGAGGCCAGCAGCGCCGACGCCGGAGCTCCGCTTGTCGAGGACACGGCCGACGAGTCGTCGTCGGAGGAGGGCGTGGCGGCGGGCTCGATGCCAGCCAGGGGAAGAGGGCGAGTCCTGCGGCGGTCGGGCTCCAGTGAGCCGGTCCGGCCCGGCAGGGCTACGCGGCCTCAATTGACCCTGGAGGGGTCCGGGCGCCACATGAGGGCCACGGCAGTGAAGAGGCTGATGAGGGCCGCTGAGAAGAAGAAGGCGACAGCCCCTTCCTCATCCGGCCGTGCACAAACCCCGCTGCCTCCTTCGCCTCCTTCGGCAGGCGTCGACTCGGATAATGATGTGGAGTTCCCTTTTGATCTCGGGCCTCTCAGCCCGGAGAGGAAAAGGAAACTGGTGGAAGAGGAGGAGATGGATGACGAGTAAGTTCTCCGTTCCTTACTGTCATTTCCATTTCCTCGAATTGGGTCGCTTGTCTTGATCCATTTTTGCTTCCGTAGGGAGACAGAGACGTTGGCCCAGAGGGTGAAGAGGGAGAGGACCTCGGCGAGCAGCCAGCCCCCGGCTGGGGCTTCAACGACACCACTAGTGGTGCTGAGCAGCCCGGACAACAGCCCCCGGCGCAGCCCCCAGCGTAAGTTCGTCACCCTCTTCTTACTCGACATGTGGTAGGCGCTCGATGCTATGATGTTGACCTTGCCGGGTTTGCAGGAGGGGAGCGGCAGCAGGAGGAGCCACAGAGGGCTACTCCTAACACACCACCCCCATCGACTACGCCGCCGCGGGGGGCGTCCCCGGCAAGGGCATCAGGCACGGTGCCCACACCCATGGAGGAAGAGGGGAACTTGGGCGCTGGTGGCTCTGCCACGACGCCAAATGTTGGCGGCGAGGGGACTTCTGCTTCACAGCCTGGCACTGGTGAGTCGCCTGTCCTTCGTCTCTGTTTTTCCCTTATTATTTTCTTGGCTTCATTGCTCCCGTTGCTGCCCAGGCCCTCCTTCAACAGACATGGAGGACGTGGATACTGTTGTCGGGGATATTGCTGAGGAGTCCGCAGCGGAGGCCAGCAGGATTGTCGCCAAGGAGGCCGCCAAAGACGCTGACGAGGCCGCCGCCGACGAAGCCGCTAGGGGTGCCGCCGGGGATGCCGCTGCGGGGGCCGCTAAGGCGACCGGCGAGGCTTCTGCCGAGGGCACCAGCGGTGGACCTGCCGGTGAGGCCGGCAAGGCCTTCGCCGAGGAAAAGGTGGTGGGTGACCAGTCTCCCTCCTCCTCAACCTCGGGCCCCGGTAGATATCTGAAGGTGGGCGATGATCTCTTCGTCCACCTCCCAGGGGCGTCAAGCCAGCCGCCCGCCGAAGGGGAAGTCTTTGACGGCGAGGTGCTTGCCGCCACCGGGCTTGAGGTTGTCGGTGAGCCGGGCGTTGGCGGTGACGGTTCTCCGGAAGAGCAGCTTTTCCGTGCTATGGGGGCCAACTTCCGAAAACTCCAGGCGCTCTACCGTGTCTATCTGGACAAGGTTAAGTCCAGGATGGCAACGGTGGACCAGGCGGAGGTGGATTTCAAGGCGCACGTTGCTAAGACGCAGACCTGGTTCCACCAGACTCGCGAGGAGCAGAGGGCCCTTCAGGAGGAATTGGCCAAGCGCAATGTCAAGCTCACCATGAAGATGGCTGACATCGAGAAGGCCCAGGAACAGGTGGCAAACTTGGCTGCCGCGGCCGAGGCCGTCCGGAACCAGCATCAAGCCGCACTGGATTCCCAGGAAGAGGACCTCACCGCGCATGAGGCGAAGCTTGCCGCAGCGCTCTGTGGCAAGGATGAGGAGCTCGAGGCCCTTGTCGTGCGGTGGACTCGCGAGCTGGAGCAGAGGCACAGGAGGCACTCGTTGCCCAGACTCTGGCCCATGCCGGCAAGGTAAGGGAGCTGGAGGTGGCGCAGGACGAGATAAAGGAGCAGGCCCTCAAGCTGTCCAACGAGAAGAGCACGCTCAAGAGCGCCTTCGTGGAGGCGCAAGGAGCGGTCATCAGCAGGGCTGGGGAGCTCTCCGAAGCGAAAAACTCCGTCAGAGACCTCAAGCTGAAGCTGGAGGATCTCGAGAAGAAGCTGTCAGAGAGCAGGGCTCGGGAGGAGACCTTGACCAGGAGCCTGGAGGAGGAGAAGCAGCTGCGGGCGAACGAGGCCGCCTCCCACCAGGATTATGTGGCGGGCGAGAACAGATGGATCAGCCGTCTGGAGGAGGTCGCCGGCAGAGTTACCTCGCAGTTGGCCACCATGGGGATGCCAAATGTGAGGTACGCCCCTGAGCGCAGTGGGACCGTCAACACCAAGTTGACCCTGTTCTTCGAGGGCATCCTCGGAGCCTTGGCTTATCTTCACTCCAACAGGACGGCCACGCTGGCCGAGGAGGCCCGGCGACTTTGCCAGAGGGTCGTGACCAAGGTCCTCACCAAGATGGCGTACTGGAATCCCGATCTTGACTTCGCGGCCGCGATGAAGAGCTTGCCGGATGGTGCTGACCTCACAGTGCTCAAGGAGCGCATCAAGCCCATCACCGACTGCATTGACGAAATCAAGAGGGTGGAAGGCCAGTGCCGGGATTAGGCATCCCGTTCTTCTTCGCTGCTGCGGGTTCCCGACCAAGACAAATTTTATCTTTAGTTAGAACCGCGGCTATGATGTGATGTAATATAACTTTGAAGTACTCTTAATTTTCATGCATGTTATTTCCCCGTTCAATTCCTCTTTGTATGCGTGCCCTACGTCAATCGGGAAGGCCTGCCAGTGCGGAAGCCCCTAGCGGTGTTTTGGGGACGGATCCCCATGGCCGGCCGGGTACGCGTGCTGTCGGACGAGCCACCTTTCCGTTCTGAACGCGGCCGCTCGAACTGTTGAGCTTGACTCGAGTCAGAATCGGGGGCGTTGCTGATCGCGGAAGGCTACTCTGCCATTCTCGACGCAGCCGCTTGAGCTGTTGAGCAGACTCGAAACAGGGCAACGGCGTTGCCGATCGTGGTAGAGCCCCCTGGCGTGGAGGTTTCTCACACAAAGCAAATATCTCCGGGGGGGAATAACCTCAAATAAGAAGGGTAGCACAAATAAGGGTTCAGTGCAACTTAGCTTCTATTTGCGATCGCTCGAGTGTCGATCTTCTGGCCTCCTTTCTTCTTCAAGGGTCACGAAGATGAAGGAGTGCCGGGCTAATTGCTAGAGCCGATTCTCACAACTGCGCCCCTACCTGACGCGCCAAAGATGTCAGTGGGAGCGACACCTATGGGATCACAAGAATCCCTACTACGGTTGCCGGGCGCGGGGTCGTGAGAAGAGCGGATCAAACAGATAGCACACGGTTCGTTTATACAGGTTCGGGCCGCGAGGATGCGTAAAACCCTACTCCTGCTTTGGTGGATTGTATATCTGTGTTCTTGAGCTAGCTATGGGGCGTGAGGAGCTCCAAAAAGCCGAATCCTCCTCCTGGTCGCCTCGGGCCTCCTTTTATAGGAAAGGGGTTGCCACAGTGGCACACAGGAGGTGGAAAGGGTACAGTGATGTGAGGTTATCCCTCGTAGTACATGACAAGGTGCATTTAATGTGTCTTGCCCAGGTGTCCTTGCTTTATCGGGGACGGGGAGAGCCCTGTCTCGTCCGTCATCGCTCTCACTCGTGTCGACACGCGCCCTGGCTAGAGGCGCCCACGGTGCCATGTAGGCAGGTAGGCAGCTGAGGTGGCGCAGTGGTGGGTCTCCACGAAGATCCGCATGCCGCCACGCAGGTTCCTGCCCAGCTGGTTGGGTCGGCAGCTGCATGTGAACGACGGTGGAAGTTTGACTGGCGTGGGCCTGATGGTGGCCCTACGGGTGTTCTTGGCAAGGGCCTTGCCAGGGCCCCGGCAAGGGTCTTGCCGTGGCGCCTGCTGTCATCCCCGGCAAGGCTCTTGTCGGGGGCCTTGTGGTCCTCCTTGGCTGGGATCCCACCAAGGATCATCATCTTCTAAAGGGTGTATCTGATCTTGAATGTCTTCACAAAGATCTATATGCCACCACGGGGATGTCTCCCGAATCCTTGCCCCATGGGGGCAGTGGACTCAAGGGTGACTCACTCCGTAAGTGTGGGTCGAGCTGCCATGGCAAGGGTCTTGCCGGGTTTGCTAAAACCGCCTCCCGGCAAGGATCTTGCCGGGGGAAGTCCACTTTGTCTCCTTTGCTCTTTGTGATCTTGGTCTTGGCGTCGTTCTGCTTCTCTCGAGCTTCGGCCTTACCTTGGCTCACCTCCCTTGCCTTGCTCAGTGTGGTGGTGCTCGTGGCTCAGACTGCCTGTGCACAGTTATAGGGGTACAAAAAGTGTACCCCTGTTTTTGTACACCGACAGGCGTTTAAGGCGGATGGTAACAGGAGGAAGGGGACACGATGTTTACCTAGGTTCGGGCCCTCTTGATGGAGGTAATAACCTACATCCCGCTTGATTGTTCTTGATGATATGAGTATTACAAGAGTTGATCTACCACGAGATCATAGAGGCTAAACCCTAGAAGCTAGCCTATGGTATGATTGTATGTTGTCCTACGGACTAAACCCTCCGGTTTATATAGACACAGTAGGGGGCTGGGGTTACACAGAGTCGGTTACAAGGGAAGAGATCTACATATCCGTATTGCCTAGCTTGCCTTCCACACCAAGGAGAGTCCCATCCGGACACGGGACGAAGTCTTCAATCTTGTATCTTCATAGTCCAACAGTCCGGCCAAAGGATATAATCCGGCTGTCCAGAGACCCCCTAATCTAGGACTCCCTCAGTAGCCCCTAAACCAGGCTTCAATGACGATGAGTCCGGCGCGCAGTATTGTCTTCGGCATTGCAAGGCGGGTTCCTCCTCCGAGTACTCCATAGAAGATTTTGAACACAAGGATAGCGTCCTGCTCTGCAAAACAATTTCCACATACCACCATAGAGATAATAATATTTCCACAAATCTAATCTGCTGACGCGTTTTGACAGCACGACGTCAAGTCGTGGCCCAGTCATCATCCAAACCGTTTTTCCCCAACCAGCACTGCACATATTGCGAGGCAGTTTTCTTGTCACGTCTTGTCGAAGAAGAGATCGTGTCCCCCTTATTACGGGATTCTCATCGATACGGACGTGGGTAACCCACTCGTGCCCATCGGTATGACTCCTCGATTTTAGGCGAGTCCAAAACGGCCGCGAGGAGGACGCTTGACATTCACCCTCTTTATAAAGAGGCCAAGATCTGTCCTTTTTTTTTCTCTCGCGCTCAATCGAATCCTTCCCCTGCCTCAAGTGCCAACACCCAAGGCTCAGGTCAGGTGCTTCGGACCTTCAACCATGTGTGGATCCAACCTCCAAGGTCGGTGGATGCCTTCCTCTGTCACAGAGGAGGACATCAAGAAGCTGAGAGAGGCCAGGTATCTGACCGCCGAAATCTCACACAGGCTGCCTGCCCGAGGGCAGGTCATCCCCACTCCTGAATCCAATGAGAGTGTTGCGGTCATCTCTCACTTCCTCCGAGGGCCAGGCCTCGCTCTGGACCCCTTTGTTAGGGGGCTCATGTTCTATTATGGGCTGGACTTCCATGATCTGGCCCCGGATTCCCTCCTTCACATCTCGTCATTCTTCGTCGTATGTGAGGCCTTCCTCCACATTACCCCTCACTTCGGCCTGTGGCTCAAGACCTTCAATGTGAAGCCGAAGATGATCGAGGGGCGGCACACAGAGTGCAGAGGCGCCGTAATAAGCAGAAGCGCTAATGCTCCATGGCCAGAGGGTTCCTTCCCAGAGTGTCCTGTTTGTCGCAGCGGGAGTGGTTTTATATCACAGCTCCCCGAAGTGCCAAGTGGGTATCCGCCCTACCTTTCGCTCAGGCCCCCCACCACAACTGACGTCATGGATCAGCAGGGGGCTGAGCTGGGGTCCAGCAAAGGATGTGCCGATATTGCAGAGCCGCATCCTTCCCAGAGTGTCCTGATTTCAGCCCGATTATGGTAATGCAAGTTATGCTAGTTCATCGAGTCCAGCCTTGCAAACGTCAACCCCTCCGTATGTGGGAATTCAACCCGGAAGGACTGCGAACTATTCAGCACTTCCTCAGCATGATGCTCGAAGAGATGTATAAATTTTTCTTCGGACCCCAAATAGAGTGTCCAGACACCACCGAGGATGCGGGTCTGAGCGGCAACCGCCCTGATAACCAAGTAAGTAATCCCATGGCCGAACACGCTGTCCTTTTATCTATCATGACATCATTCTAAAAAGTCGCTCTTTGACCAGGACTGGATAACAAAGGCGAAGATGATCAGGTGTTCGGCCCCCCTTCCCGAAGGCTTGGCTAATCCGGTACTGGACAGAATGCTCGAGCCGGTGCCTCATCAGGTGTCCTCAAAGGAAGATGAAGGGGGGAATAAAGAGGCCAAAAGCGGGCCTCACTCGCTACTCATCCCAACCGGGGGAATGAGTGCCTCCGCGAGGAATGATAACCAAGGAGAAGAATCTGACATTCCCTCTCCACGAGGAAGGAAGAGGATCACCTCTGAGGATCTGGAAACCAAGGTTTCCAAAACAGGAGAAGAGATCTTCACCAGAGGGTCCTGCCTCGGAGGGTATTGTTGCCGCACAATGTCCGCACAGGGATCAGCCCTCTACCGAGTTGTAAGTAATCAAAAGGTATTTTAATAGTGGAAGTGTCCTACCTTACTTCTGGAGACAATAACCGAAGCTTATATCTTGTAGTTCGGATCGTAGCCCTTCCCGATAGAGTTCGTCCTCGGGGGATCTTCTTTCGGAGATGATGGAGAGCGAAACGCCTCACCCTGCTACCCCGCCTCATGAGGCGGGCGACCCTGAAGTGTCGTCACGGAGGGTCTCTCCTGATCCGCCAAGGCCAGAGGGTAATCCTTTGGCTACCCGGAGTCCTCAGTGTTCGTCTCCTAAAGAGAGCAACAGAAAGAGTTCGGAACCGTATAGTATGCGGTCGGACGCACTGAAGGATCTTTTGGAGCAAGCGGCCATCTCAGAAGCGCATCATACGTTAATGGGTACGGTAATTGAAAGGATTTCATCCGCTGAAAGCGGATTGCATGAATCTTTTATGAGTCTGCTGAAAGGCTTTGAGGTACGTGAAATAGTGTATGTTTTTGACAGTACCGCACACGTTAGGTGTGCCCTATGCAGATAATAGCCCCTGAGACTCTGGTTGTCGTCGAAAACGGCGGCAAACAGAGGATCATAGTCCCAGGTAATAACCAGACCGCCTTTATGTGCAAGTGGCTGATGCTCCGGTGGCTAGCTGGACAGATGGGTTTGCCGAGCTAAAGCGGCAACTTGATGCGGCAGATGCCGACATCGTGCTTGTCAACAAGCGGCTTGATGAGGCACAAGGTAAGTGATTTTTCCGGTGAGCAACACATAGTAAGAGGAGCATGATGCCAGTATCTTTAATATGTTGTGACTGCAGATGGAGCTGCCACCGTGGAGTCCCTTCGGGCGGAGCTTGCCCGAGCCAAGGAACAAGCAAGGAATAGCGATGTGGCCGCCCTAAAGGCGGTCGAAGAGCTGAGGGTCGAACAGGCCGCGCATCGCTAGAGCAAGGAAATAATAGCCAATATGGCCGTTGAGTTGAAGGATGCTGCTGACCATTACCAGCTTCTTGGAAAAGAAAGCCGGGCGAAGGCGATGGACCTGGAGAAGGACATGGTAGCAGCCAAGGAAGCCCGCTCCAAAATCAGAGCGACGAAGGAGGAGCTGCGTCAAGCTGTGGATATCGTGGCTGGGAAGCCCTTCTTGTTGCGGACTAAGTTCGGAGATCCGAAGTATGCTCCTCTTGATCAACGATGGAGTTCTGCGGACGCCTACGTGGATTTGGCAGCAAGTGTTGCCAATGTGCCGAGTACTTCAAGGATCAAAAATATCATGAAGTGGAAAAGATGTTCTGGTCACAATTCCATGCTCCAGTGCGTCCGCTGCTGTTGAATGAGCGAATGGCCGAGTGGGCCGAGCTCCATAGGTTGTCCGGACTTGCTATGAGGTCTGTTGTGGATCATCTGTGGCCGGGAGGACCAAGGCCGAATAGTTACTTTAGTTTAGTGCAACAATTCCTTGGTGCTGTGCCGCACATCGACGCTATGAAGAGGTCGGCGTGCATAGAGGGTGCGCGGATGGCATTTGCCCATGTCAAAACATACTGGGCAGAGATGGAGGCCACCACTATTGCAACACAGGATTCGGCCGTGGGCCGAGTGGCTGCCGAGCACTACTTTGAAGAGGTCCTTGAGGGCGCTCGTTCGATAGAGGCTCAGTGCTCGAAAAATATTATGTTCTAGTGACATGTATTCCCATTGTAAAAACAATGTTTCATTGAATTATAAAGGCTGTGTTTATACTTTTTCCTGAAAGTATTATGGTGCCTCCTGTGCGGCCGTTTATGTATATATGTATATAATCTGAAAGTTTGCAGTCGCCGGCTTTCGCCCCCACGCATATAATGCGGGATTGTTCGTAAAAAACGTATTCACACTTGATCCAACGTCTTGGTCCATGAAGGAGGTGGTAGCGCAGCAAACGAGGCAATCAGACTATATTGCTTTAACACTTTCACTTAGCCATAGGAGTTTGACGGTGGGGCTACTATATAGCCCCTGGTGGCTCCGCACTCCCCCGATCCCGGGGTGCGTACATGCCTGGACGGAAAATGGCCCTTCGTTAATGCGGAGGAATCCCGAAGATTCCGCTGAGTCATCAAGTGGTTGACCAGTCTCGCGCTACATCATGACAGTCAGTTTTCGGCTTTCTCTACTAAGGTGCTCATCCGGATGAACCAGGGCACAATCGCAGTAGTTCTCCCAGTGCTACCTGAGCCGATATAGTGGAACGTAAGGTACCAAAACATGGGAGCCGGGAAAACCAACATTTGACCAAAGACATGATTCAGAGCTGATGCATATAAGGCCAAACTCGCGACGCCGAACACTCCCTAAGGTATTCGGTCTTTATAACATATACCAGGCTGAATAATGCCCCGTAATAATAAACCCCGAGTGTCCAGGTACGTGCAATGTCCCGACGTGGCCACATGCCAATAACGTCAGTATCCTTCTCGGTTGTATTGAGTATCCGGAGGATGTGAACAACAAGAGACAGTAAAAAAGGTTTATGTAGGGTCTTAATCTGAAAAGAAACCTTTGAGCAGGTCTCTGCTGCACGTCTGCGCCTGTGTCTCCATTGTGCCGTGTCCTGGACGGGTGTAGCACGATTGTAATCTGTAAAAGAGAAGAACTTAGGTGAAAGTTGCCGTGCCAGAAAATTGGTTATTATCAATAAACCATTAAAATTCAAAATAAGTCAAGTTTGAGCCGGACTAGCCCTGATTACACGCGGGAAGCCCCTGGTACCATCTATGAGGGTTTGACCATCAAACCAATCACATGTGTATGTGGTGATGCACCGGACTCGTCTAACCGTGTCCGTGGTCTTGACGACCTATCATTTTTTCTTGTTGGTGAGGCCGTCTAGTGTTCGGCTGTTAAAGCCACTGCACATTCTTCCGCGCGTAGAGAATGCTCAGTGTTTCCGCTAACTGTGATGGTGCCCCGTGGACTGGGCATCTTGAGCTTGAGAGAAGCATAATGCGGTATTGTATTAAAACGAGCGAAAGCCGCTCTTTCGAGTAGTGCTTGATAGCGACTTCGGAATGGAGCGATGTAGAAAGTTAACCTTTCACTTCGGAAGTTGTCGGGAGAGCCGAATACAACCTCTAGTAATAGAGAGCCCGTACAGTGGGCCTCTGGGCCTGGTATTACTCCCTTGAAGGCAGTATTACTATGGCTTATTTGTGTCAGGTCTATCCCCATTTTGCGGACTGTGTCCGGATATATCAGGTTTAGACCACTACCGCCGTCCATGAGGACTCGTGTGAGATGGTATCCGTTTATTATTGGGACTAACACCAAGGCAGCCAATCCTTCGTGCCGGATGCTTGTCGCGTGACCCTGCAATCAAAAGTGATCGGGCAGGCCAACCAGGGGTTGAACCTAGGGGTGACGGGCTCTATGGCGCGTGTGTCTCGGAGTGCATGTTTGCTTCTCCTCTTCGTCACATGGATCATGTTTACTATTTTAACCTCTGGTGGGAATTTTTTCTGTCCTCCAGTGCTTTGCTGGCGAGGCTTGCCCTCGTCTTCGCTTGGTGTCCCCCCCCTTATGTTCGGCGTTTAGCTTACCGGCCTGCTTGAAGACCCAGCATTCTCTGTGGGTGTGATTTGCAGGTTTATCGGGGGTGCCATGAATCTGACATAATGGTCAAGAATCTTGTTTAGGCTAGACGGCCCGTCTCTGCTGCCTTTGAAAGGCTTTTTCCGCTGACCTGGTCGAGAGCCCCTGAATCTGACGTTTACCACCGTATTATCTGGGCTATCTTCTTTATTTCGACGCTTGCTTTTATTGCGTCGTGGTTTTCCATTGCCATCCCTGACTTCGGATGTGCTTGGGCCGCTAGTGCTACCGCGGGCTAACCAGCTGTCTTTGCCCGTGCAAAAGTGGGTCATGAGGCTTGTTAGGGCTGCCATTGTTCTCGGTTTTTCTTGGCTGAGGTGTCTGGCGAGCCATTCATCTCGGACGCTGTGTTTGAAAGCTGCTAAGGCTTCGGCATCCGGACAGTTGACAATTTGGTTCTTCTTGATGAGAAACCTCTTCCATAGCTTTCGGGCGGACTCTCCGGACTGTTGAATTATATGACTTAAATCGTCTGCATCCGGAGGTCGGACGTAGGTCCCTTGAAAATTAGCCTGGAAAGCATCCTCGAGCTCCTCCCAACTTCCAATTGAGTTTTCGCGGAGGCTTTTCAGCCAGTGCCGAGCTGGTCCTTTAATCTTGAGGGATAAGTATTTAATGGCATGGAGATCGTCTCCGCGAGCCATATGGATATGGAGGATAAAGTCCTCAATCCATACCCCAGGGTCTGTGGTCCCGTCGTACGCCTCTATGTTCACTTGTTTGAATCCTTCTGGGAATTCGTGGTCCAGCACCTCATCGGTGAAACATAGGGGGTGTGCGGCACCCCTGTATTGGGATGTGCCATGGTGTTTGGACGGTTGTAGTATTCGGTTTTGATTTTGTGCCGGAGCGCGCTTCCTAGATCCATAGATGGATCTGGTCGTACCGGATTTTTGGCGCAAGTCCTCACGTAGATCGTGTGTTGACTTATGTGCGACTTTGTTAGTCGCTGTATCGCGGTCACAAGGTGGTGGATCCGGCTGGTTGGCCATTTCATTTTTTGGCTGTGTGGGCTCTAAGGCCTCATCGTCGAATTCAGGTAATAGCTTGCGCTTTGGGTAGCTCTTTGTGTGGTAACTTCCACCATGCTTTGCTTCGTTGTCGAGCACTTCGTTCCACCTGCTGTTGAGCGTATTCTGTGCGGCCTTAAGCCTTTGCTTCTGCTTCTTCAGACTCCTCGCTATGGCAATAAGCCTTCTGCGGAGGTTCTCTTGCTCCAAGTGTGTTTCTGGGATGATGTGTGCATCTTCGTCCAGGCTGTTTTCCTCCCCAGAGGGGGTTTGATGAGGTTTATCCTCGGGGTCGCCATGTTCGGACGTTGGATCCGTACTATGTTCGCTGCTTGCAGCTTCATCATGCTCTTCCGTCGGGACGATGTGGTCGTCGTTTCTTCTGGACTCGACTGGAGTATTATTTTCTCTTGCGCTGTTATCGCTGTTTTTGCTATGGCGGGACTTAGAGCGGCGCCGCTGATGTCGGCGCTTGGGTTGCTTCTTGGAGGGGCCATCCTCCGCTGTCTCTTCGCCATTGCCTTCTTTGGGTGTATCCACCATGTATATGTCATGTGATGAAGTGGCTGTCCGGCGCCCTGTGGGCGCTGGTTCTTGTTCGTCTCTTGCATCTTCGTCCATGCCGTCGATGTCTTCGGAGTCGAAGTTGAGCATGTCGGTTAAGTCATCGAAAGTGGCTACTAAGTGGGTGGTGGGTGGGCAGCGAATTCCTTCGTCGTCCGCATCCCATTCTAGCCGGACGTAGTTCGGCCAAGGTTCTCCTAACAAGGAGAGAGACCTTAATGAATTTAGCACATCGCCGAAAGGCGAGTGCTGAAAGATATCCGCGGAGGTGAACTCCATGATCGGCGCACAGTCGGATTCGATAGGCACGAATGCAGGTGACTCGGAGTCCGTGGCAGGAGACGAATCCAGTGGTTCGGGGACACGGCTCTCGTAAGGGGTGAAGTCAGTATCCCGCTCCATCGCCACTGAGAGTGCGGCTTCCATGGCGGGGTCTATCCCTCCATCCTTGGATGGCGCGATTTGCTCCGGATTGAAAGCCAGAGTAGTTGCAGATGCGATCTCCCGAACACTGTCCGACGGCAGAGTTACCTCGTGCTCGTCGTGACTGAGCGACGCACCTGACACGGGCTCGAATCCGTCGAAGATCAAGTCTCCGCGGATGTCGGCAGTGTAGTTTAAGTTTCTGAATCTGACTTGATGGCCAGGGGCGTAGCTCTCGATCTGCTCTAGATGTCCAAGCGAATTGGCCCGCAGTGCGAAGCCGCCGAATACAAAGATCTGTCCGGGGAGGAAAACCTCACCCTGGACCGCACCGCTACCGATGATCGAAAGAGCCATCAAGCCTTATGATGACGACACAGTGGAACTCTCAATGAAAGCACCAATGTCAGTGTCAAAACCGGCGAATCTCGGGTAGGGGGTCCCGAACTATGCGTCTAAGGCAGATGGTAACAGGAGGCAGGGGACACGATGTTTACCCAGGTTCGGGCCCTCTTGATGGAGGTAATACCCTACGTCCTGCTTGATTGTTCTTGATGATATGAGTAGTACAAGAGTTGATCTACCACGACATCATAGAGGCTAAACCCTAGAAGCTAGCCTATGGTATGATTGCATGTTGTCCTATGCACTAAACCCTTCGATTTATATAGACACCGGAGGGGGCTAGGGTTATACAGAGTCGGATACAAGGGAGGAGATCTACATATCCATATTTCCTAGCTTTCCTTCCACGCCAAGGAGAGTCCCGTCCGGACACGGGAAGAAGTCTTCAATCTTGTATCTTCATAGTCCAACAGTCCGGCTGTCCGGAGACCCCCTAATCCAGGACTCCCTCACCTTCCTCATTTCCCCTATAGTAATGGTGTCAATAAACCCATCCACATCGTCACGATGGGGTTCCTCTATGCTGCCCGTGAAAGGGGTTAAACAAACCCGACAAAAATCATGAAGTGACATCTCCTTATGCTCATCATATAAATGAAATTCCACCATAGGTGGTGAGCTCCTAGCATGGAAATTAAAGTTTTGCACAAAGATATTGGTGAGCAAGAGATACTGTTCATGTTGGTCGTGGAGGAAGGCGGTGAGGCCTGCATTCTCAGCCAATTCATAGAAATCATCACAAATCCCGGCTGCTCTTAAGAAATTATCACAAGGCCATTCACATGGCTGAACTTCCGTGGTGTGAGGGAGATTATACTTGGGCCACTTATCCTTCTCACTTTGCTTATCCCCCGAGCTTCGGCTCGATGAGCCCCTCAAAAATCTCTTCATTTTTTTCTGAAATTTTCTGAAATTTTAGTAACTTCAAAATAAAAGTGAACCATACTCAATAATATTGATAGCAACTACTCCTACAACTGCCTAGACGCAATATCATGCATCAAAACTACTTTTGACCATATAAATTTGACATGCAAGCTCAAGAACAAGGTCACCTAAGCAGCAAAAATATGCAATGAATAAAGCACTAGAACAAAAACTAATTGGACTATTGGAGGAGTCACATACCAAGGAATAATCCCCCAAAGCAGTTTTGTAAGAGGTGCTTTGAGCAAGGAGATCGAAAATGGCAGTGAAATGAGCTTGGACTCGGGTTTCAGCTGGTTAGTGGTGTTTGTGGGAGGAATAAGGAGTGTGTGGTAGCTGGAATAAGTGGAGGGGAGGCACCATGGGCCCATGAGGCAGGGGGCGCGCCCTCCACCCTCGTGGCCAGGTGTTTGCTCCCCCTGCTATGTTCTGAGTGCGAGATATTCTCAAATATTTTAGAAAAAATCATATTTAAATTTCAGGGCATTTGGAGAACTTTTATTTCGGGTATTTTTTATTGCATTGATAATTCAGAAAACAGACATAAATTACTATTTTTGTTGATTTAATATAAATAACAGAAAGTACAAAAGGGTACAGAGAGTTGTGTTTTCTAAATTCATCCATCTCATGCTCATCAAAAGGAATCCACTAACAAGGTTGATCAGGTCTTGTTAACAAACTCATTCCGAATAGCATGGAACCGGAGAATTTTCGAAGAACACTAGGTTACCTCAACGGGGATATGCACATCCCCAACAATAAGAATATTATATTGCTTCTTGACAGTAGGAAGAGGAAATTCAAAACCTCCAAAAATAATCGATGGAATTTTTCCAATAGAGTTTATACTATGAACTTGAGGTTGTTTCCTCGGAAAGTGTACCATATGCTCATTGCCATTAACATGAAAAGTGACATTGCCTTTGGTGCAATCAATAACAGCCCCTGCAGTATTCAAAAAGGGTCTTCCAAGAATAATAGACATACTATCGTCCTCGGGAATATCAAGAATAACAAAGTCCGTTAAAATAGTAACGTTTCCAACCACAACAGGCACATCCTCACAAATACCAACAGGTATAGTAGCTGATTTACCAGCCATTTGCAAAGATATTTTAGTAGGTGTCAACTTATTCAAATCAAGTCTACGATATAAAGAGAGAGGCATAACACTAACACCGGCTCCAAGATCACATAAAGCAGTTTTAACATAGTTTCTTTTAATGGAGCATGGTATAGTTGGTACTCCCGGATCTCCTAGTTTCTTAGGTATTCCACCCTTAAAATTATAATTAGCAAGCATTGTAGAAATTTCAGCTTTCAGTATCTTTCTTTTATTTGTAACAATTTCTTTCATATACTTAGCATAAGGATTCATTTTAAGCATATCAGTTAATCGCATACGCAAGAAGATAGGTCTAATCATTTCAGCAAAGCACTCAAAATCCTCATCATCCTTTTTCTTGGATGGTTTTGGAGGAAAAGGCATGGGTTTCTGAACCATGGTTCTCTTTCCTTACCGTGCTTTCTAGCAACAAAGTCTCTCCTATCATAACATTGATTCTTTGATTGTGGGTTATCAAGATCAACAGCAGGTTCTATCTCTACATCATTATCGTTGCTAGGTTGAGCATCAATATGAACATCATCATCATTAGCATTATCACTAGGTTCATGTTCATTACCCGATTGTGTTTCAACATCAGAAATAGAGATATCATTAGGATTCTCAGGTGTATCAATAACAGGTTCACTAGAAGCATGCAAAGTCCTATCATTTTTCTTTTCTTCCTCTTAGAAGGACTAGGTGCATCAATAATATTTCTCTAAGAATATTGCTCAATTCTCTTAGGATGGCCCTTAGGATACAAAGGTTCCTGAGTCATTTTACCACCTCTAGTCATAACTCTAACAGCATTATCATTTTTCTTACTCTTTAATTAATTGAGCAAATCATTCTGAGCTTTAAGTACTTGTTCTACTTGAGTGGTAACCATAGAAGCATGTTTACTAATAAGTTTAAGTTCACCTTTAACATTAGCCATATAATTACCCAAGTGTTCAAGCATATCAGCATTGCGTTTTAATTCCCTACCAAAATAAGCATTTAAGTTTTCTTGTTTAACCATAAAGTCATCAAACTCACCCAAGCATGGGCTAGCAAACTTAGTCAATGGGATTTTAGCTTTATCATGTCTATAGAGAGAATTTACCTTTACTACCTGTGTCGGGTTATCGGGACCACGTATTTCTTCAACAGGTGGTAAATTAAGACCATGTATTTCTTCAACAGGAGGTAAATTCTTAACATCTTGAGCTTTAATACCTTTTTCTTTCATAGATTTCTTTGCCTCTTGCATATCTTCAAGACTGAGAAATAGAATACCCCTCTTCTTCGGAGTTGGCTTAGGAGTTGGTTCAGGAATTGGATCAGGAATTGGATCAGGAAGTGTCCAATTATTTTCATTAGTCAACATATTATTCAATAGAATTTCAGCTTCATCTGGTGTTCTTTCCCTGAAAACACAACCAGCACAACTATCCAGGTGGTCTCTGGAAGTATCGGTTAGTCCATTATAAAAGATATCAAGTATTACATTTTTCTTAAGAGGATGATCAGGCAAAGCATTAAGTAATTGAAGAAGCCTCCCCAAGCTTTTGGGAGACTCTCTTCTTCAATTTGCACAAAATTATATATTTCCCTTAAAGCAGCTTGTTTCTTATGAGCGGGGAAATATTTAACAGAGAAGTAATAAATCATATCCTAGGGACTACGCACACAACCAGGATCAAGAGAATTAAACCATATCTTAGCATCACTCTTTAATGAGAACGGAAATAATTTAAGGATATAAAAGTAGCAAGTCCTCTCATCATTAGTGAATAGGGTGGCTATATCATTTAATTTAGTAAGATGTGCCACAACAGTTTCAGATTCATAACCCTAGAAAGGATCAGATTCAACTAAAGTAATTATCTCAGGATCAACAGAGAAATCATAATCCTTATCAGTAACAAAGATAGGTGAAGTAGCATAAGCAGGATCATATTTCATTCTAGCATTCAAAGTTTTTTGTTTCAGCTTAGCTAATAATTTCTTAAGATCACTCCTATCATTGCATGCAAGAAAATCTCTAGCAGTTTATTCATCCATAACATAGCCTCAGGCCTAACAGGTAATTCATATCTAGGGGGAGAATGTTCAGTATCACTTTCATCAATATTATCAGTTTCAATAATTTCATTATCTCTAGCCCTAGCAAGTTGTTCATCAAAAAATTCACCAAGTGGCACAGTAGTATCAAGCATAGAAGTAGTTTCATCATAAGTATCATGCATAGAAGAAGTGGCATCACCAATAACATGCGACATATTAGAATTAATAGCAGAAGCAGGTATAGGTGTCGCAAGCTTACTCAAAACGGAAGGTGAATCAAGTGCAGAGCTAGATGGAAGTTCCTTACCTCCCCTCGTAGTTGAAGGATAAATTTTTGTTTTAGCGTCTTTCAAGTTATTCATAATGATAAGCAGATATAAATCCCAAGTGACTCAAAGAATAGAGCTATGCTCCCCGGCAACGGCGCCAGAAAATAGTCTTGATAACCCACAAGTATAGGGGATTGCAACAATTTTCGAGGGTAGAGTTTTCAACCCAAATTTATTGATTCGACACAAGGGGAGCCAAAGAATATTCTCAAGTATTAACAGCTGAGTGTTCAATTCAACCACACCTGGAAACTTAATATCTGCAGCAAAGTGTTTAGTAGCAAAGTAATATGATAGTAATGGTAATGGTGGTAAAAGGTAACAATAACAAAAGTAATATTTTTGGTGTTTTGTAGTGATGATAACAGTAGCAACGGAAAAGTAAATAAGCGAAGAACAATATATGGAAAGCTCGTAGGCAATGGATCGGTGATAGAGAATTATGCCGGATGTGGTTCATCATGTAATAGTCATAGCCTAGGGCGACACAGAACTAGCTCCAATTCATCAATGTAATGTAGGCATGTATTCCGAATATAGTCATACATGCTTATGGAAAAGAACTTGCATGACATCTTTTGTCCTACCCTCCCGTGGCAGTGGGGTCCTATTGGAAACTAAGGGATATTAAGGCCTCCTATTAATAGAGTACCGAAACAAAGCATTAACACATAGTGAATACATGAACTCCTCAAACTAAGGTCATCACCAGTAAGTATCCCGATTATTGTCACTTCGGGGTTAACGGATCATAACACATAATAGGTGACTTTAGAATTGCAATATAGGATCAAGAACTCTCATATATTGAGGAAAACATAATAGGTTCAGATCTGAAATCATGGCACTCGGGCCCTAGTGACAAGCATTAAGCATAGCAAAGTCATAGCAACATCAATCTCAGAACATAGTGGGTAGTAGGGATCAAACCCTAACAAAACAAACTCGATTAAATGATAAATCTCATCCAACCCATCACAGTCCAGCAAGCCTACGACGGAATTACTCACGCACGGCGGTGAGCATCATGAAATTGTTGATGCAGGATGGTTGATGATGATGATGGCGACAAATTCCCCTCTCCGGAGCCCTGAACGGACTCCAGATCAGCCCTCCTGAGAGAGTTTAGGGCTTGGCGGCGGCTCCGTATCGTAAAACGCGATGAATCCTTCTCCCCTGATTTTTTCTCCCCGAAAGTGAATATATGGAGTCCAGGTTGAGGTGGTGGAGCGTCAGGGGGCCCACGAGGCAGGGGGGCGCGCCCAAGGGGCAGGCACGCCCCCCACCCTCGAGGACAGGTGGGACACCGCCTGACGTGGATCTTCCTTCCAATATTCATTATATATTCCAAAATAATGCTCCGTTGATTTTCAGGTCATTCCGAGAACTTTTATTTCTGCACAAAAATAACACAATGGCAATTCTGCTGAAAACAGCGTCAGTCCGGGTTAGTACCATTCAAATCATGTAAGTTAGAGTCCAAAACAAGGGCAAAAGTGTTTGGAAAAGTAGATACGACGGAAATGTATCAGCAGGCAGAGGCGGCAGCCGCCGCCGCGTCTGCGGCGGTGAGGGAGGCCGCGGATCTGGAGGTGGCATTAGATTTTTGCAATATCACCCTAGGAGCATGCGCGGATCTGGAGGCGGCATTAAATTTTTTATTGTCTTCCTTATGAGTGGCGGTCGGGGACGAGCGATGGTCTTTTCCTACCAATCTATCCCCCTAGGAGCGTGCGCGAAGTACTTTGTTTCGATAACTAATAGATTTTTGCAATAAGTATGTGAGTTCTTTATGACTAATGTTGAGTCCATGGATTATGCGCACTCTCACCCTTCCACCATTGCTAGCCTCTCTAGTACCGCGCAGCTTTCGCCGGTAACATAAACCACCATTTACCTTCCTCAAAACAGCCACCATACCTACCTATTATGGCATTTCCATAGCCATTCCGAGATATATTGCCATGCAAATTTCCACCGTTCCGTTTATTATGACACTCTCCATCATTGTCATATTGCTTTTCATGATCATGTAGTTGACATCGTATTTGTGGCAAGGCCACCTTCATAATTCTTTCATACATGTCACTCTTGATTCATTGCACATCCCGGTACACCGCCGGAGGCATTCACATAGAGTCATATTTTGTTCTAAGTATCGAGTTGTAATTCTTGAGTTGTAAGTAAATAAAAGTGTGATGATCATCATTATTAGAGCATTGTCCCAGTGAGGAAAGGATGATGGAGACTATGATTCCCCCACAAGTCAGGATGAGACTCCGGACGAAAAAAAAGGAGGCCATAAAAAAGGAAAAGGCCCGAATAAAAAAATGAGAGAAAAAGATAGAAGGGGCAATGCTACTATAATTTTCCCACACTAGTGCTTCAAAGTAGCACCATGATCTTCATGATAGAGAGTCTCCTATTTTGTCACTTTCATATACAAGTGGGAATTTTTCATTATAGAACTTGGCTTGTATATTCCAATGATGGGCTTCCTTAAAATTGCCCTAGGCCTTCCTGAGCAAGCAAGTTGGATGGACACCCACTTAGTTTCTTGTTGAGCTTTCATACACTTCTAGCTCTAGTGCATCCGTTGCATGGCAATTCCTACTCACTCACATTGATATCTATTGATGGGAATCTCCATAGCCCGTTGATATGCCTAGTTAATGTGAGACTATCTTCTTCATTTTTCCTCCTCCACAACCACCATTCTGTTTCACCTATAGTGTTATGTCCATGGCTCACGCTCATGTATTGCGTGAAGATTGAAAAAGTTTGAGAACATCAAAAGTAGGAAACAATTGCTTGGCTTGTCATCGGAGTTGTGCATGATTTAAATATTTTGTGTGATGAAGATAGAGCATAGCCAGACTATATGATTTTGTAGGGATAGCTTTATTTGGCCATGTTATTTTGAGAAGACATAATTGCTTGGTTAGTATGCTTGAAGTATTATTATTTTTATGTCAATATTAAACTTTTGTCTTGAATCTTTCGAATCTGAATATTCATGCCACAATAAAGAAAAGTGCATTGATAATAATGCAAGGTAGCATTCCACATCAAAAAATTTGTTTGTCTCATTTACCTACTCGAGGACGAGCAGGAATTAAGCTTGGGGTGCTTGATACATCTCCAATGTATCTATAATTTTTGATTGTTCCATGCTATTATATTATCTGTTTTTGATGTTTAATGGGCTTTATTATGCACTTTTATATTATTTTTGGGACTAACCTATTAACCGAAGGCCCAGTGCAAATTGCTGTTTTTTTTGCCTATTTCAGTGTTTCGCAGAAAGGAATATCAAACGGAATGAAACCTTCGTGAGGATGTTTTTTGGAACAAACGCAATCCAGGAGACTTGGAGTGGAGGTCAAGGAAGCAACGAGGCGGCCACGAGGTAGGGAGGCGCGCCCCCCACCCTCATGGGGCCCACGAAGGTCCACCGACCTACTTCTTTCACCTATATATACTCTTATACCCTGAAAACATCCAGGGGAGCCACAAAATCGCTTTTCCACCGCCGCAACCTTCTGTACCTGTGAGATCCCATCTTGGGGCCTTTTCCTGCGATCTGCCGGAGGGGGATTCGAGCACGGAGGGCTTCTATATCAACAGCATAGCCTCTCCAATGATGTGTGAGTAGTTTAGCACATACCTTCGGGTCCATAGTTATTAGTTAGATGGCTTCTTCTCTCTCTTTGGTTCTCAATACAAAGTTCTCCTCGATGTTCTTGGAGATCTATTCGATGTAATACCTTTTGCGATGTGTTTGCAGAGATCCGATGAATTGTGGGTTTATGATCAAGTTTATCTATGAACAATATTTGATTCTTCTCTGAATTATTATATGCATGATTTGATATCTTTGCAAGTCTCTTCGAATTATCAGTTTGGTTTGGCCTACTAGATTGATCTTTCTTGCAATGGGAGAAGTGCTTAGCTATGGGTTCAATCTTGCGATGTCCTTTCCCAGTGACAGTAGGGGCAAGACACGTATTGTATTGTTTCCATTGAGGATAAAAAGATGGGCTTTATATCATATTGCTTGAGTTTATCCCTCTACATCATGTCATCTTGCCTAATGTGTTACTCTGTTCTTATGAACTTAATACTCTAGATGCATGATGGATAGCGGTCGATGTGTGGAGTAATAGTAGTAGATGCAGAATCGTTTCAGTCTACTTGACACGGACGTGATGCCTATGTTCATGAGCATGCCTAGATATTCTCATAACTATGCGCTTTTCTATCAATTGCTCGATAGTAATTTGTTCACCCACCGTAACATATGCTATCCTAAGAGAAGGCACTAGTGAAACCTATGGCACCTGGGTCTACTTTACATCATATAAGTTTCCGATCTATAATTCTAGTTTACTATTTATTTTGCAATCTTTACTTTTCAATCTATATAGCAAAAATACCAAAAATATTTATCTTATTATCTTTATCAGATCTCACTTTTGCAAGTGGCCGTGAAGGGATTGACAGCCCCTTTATCGCGTTGGTTGCAAGGTTCTTAATTGTTTGTGCAGGTACTAGGCGATTTGCGCATAGTCTCCTACTGGATTGATACCTTAGTTCTCAAAAACAGAGGGAAATACTTACGATACTTTGCTGCATCACCATTTCCTCTTCAAGGGAAAACCAACACATGGTCAAGAGGTAGCAAGAAGGATCTCTGGCGCCGTTGTCGGGGAGATCTACGCCAAGTCAAGACATACCAAGTACCCATCACAAACTCTTATCCCTCGCATTACATTATTTTCCATTTGCCTCTCGTTTTCCTCTCCCCCACTTCACCTTTGCCATTTTTCCCTTTTTTCGTTCGTCTCTTTTCGCTTGCCTCTTGTTTGCTTGTGTGTTGGGTTGATTGTTTGTCGCGATGCCTCAAGATAATACTAAATTGTGTGACTTTTCCAATACCAACAATAATGATTTTATTAGCACTCCGATTGCTCCTACTACCAATATTGAATCTTTTGAAATCAATAGCGCTTTGTTGAATCTTGATATGAAAGATCAATCTCCTAGCCTTCCATGTGAAAATGCCGCTACCCATCTAAACAACTTCGTTGATTTGTGTGATATGCAAAATAAGAAAGATGTGGATAATAATATTGTTAAATTGAAGCTATTTCTGTTTTCGCATAGAGATCGTGCTAAAACTTGGTTCTCTTCTTTGCCTAAAAATAGTATTGATTCATGGAATAAGTGCAAAGATGCTTTTATCTCTAAGTATTTTCCTCCCGCTAAGATCATCTCTCTTAGAAACGATATTATGAATTTTAAGCAACTTGAGCATGAGCATGTTGCACAAGCTTGGGAGAGGATGAAATTAATGATACGCAATTATCCTACACATGGTTTGAATTTATGGATGATTATACAAAAAAATTATGCTGGATTGTTTTGCTTCTAGAAATCTTTTAGATTCGGCCGCGGGAGGCACTTTTATGGAAATCACTTTAGGAGAAGCTACTAAACTCCTAGATAATATTATGGTCAATTATTCTCAATGGCACACCGAAAGATCCACTAGTAAAAAGGTTCATGCTATTGAAGAGATTAATGTTTTGAGTGGAAAGATGGATGAACTTATGAAATTGTTTGCTAATAAGAGTGTTTCTTCTGATCCTAATGATATGCCTTTGTGCACTTTGATTGAGAATAATAATGAATCTATGGATGTGAAGTTTGTTGGTAGGAACAATTTTGGTAACAACGCATATAGAGGAAATTTTAATGCTAGGCCATTCCCTAGTAATTCCTCTAATAATTATGGCAATTCCTACAACAACTCTTATGGAAATTTTAATAACATGCCCTCTGATTTTGAGAGTAGTGTTAAAGAATTTATGAATTCGCAAAAGAATTTCAATGCTTTAATTGAAGAAAAATTGCTTAAGATTGATGAGTTGGCTAGGAACCTGGATAGAATTTCTCTTGATGTTGATTCTTTGAAACTTAGATCTATTCCACATAAGCATGCTATCAATGAGTCTCTCAAAGCCAGGAGAATTTCCATTAACGAGTGCAAGGAAAGAACC
Organism: Triticum urartu; assembly: GCF_003073215.2. Taxonomy (NCBI): domain Eukaryota; kingdom Viridiplantae; phylum Streptophyta; class Magnoliopsida; order Poales; family Poaceae; genus Triticum; species Triticum urartu. The sequence goes on from NC_053026.1 coordinate 287,458,481, forward strand.
GCTAGGATGCGTGCTAAAAAAGATTGCTTTGTGAAAGCGTGTTCTTCTAGTTTTCATGATAATAATGATGAAGATCTAAAAGTGATTGATGTGTCTCCCATTAATTCTTTGTTTTCTAATATGAATCTTGATAAAGATGGGACTGGAGATGAGTCAACTTTAGTTAGAAGGCGTTCCAATGATTCCGAGTTTTTAGATCTTGATGCAAAAATTGGTAAAAGTGGGATTGAAGAGGTCAAAACTTTACATAGCAATGAACCCAATATTTTGGATTTCAAGTAATTTAATTATGATAATTTCTCTTTGATAGATTGTCTTTCCTTGTTGCAATCCGTGTTAAATCTCCTCATGCTTATGATCAAAACAAAGCTTTTACTAAACATATCGTTGATGCTTTAAAGCAATCTTATGAAGAAAAACTTGAATTAGAAGTTTCTATCCCTAGAAAATTTTATGATGAGTGGGAACCTACTATTAAAATTAAGATTAAAGATCATGAATGCTATGCTTTATGTGATTTGGGTGCTAGTGTTTCCACGATTCCAAAAACTATGTGCGATGTGTTAGGTTTCCGTGAATTTGATGATTGTTTTTTAAATTTTCATCTTGCAGATTCCACCATTAAGAAACCTATGGGAAGGATTAATGATGTTCTTATTGTTGCAAATAGGAATTATATGCTTGTAGATTTCATCGTTCTTGATATAGATTGCAATCCTACATGTACTATTATTCTTGGTAGACCTTTCCATAGAACGATTCGTGCAATTATTGACATGAAAGAAGGAAATATTAGATTCCAATTTCCGTTAAGGAAAGGATGGAACACTTTCCTAGAAATAAAATTAAATTGCCTTATGAATCAATTATGAGAGCGACTTATGGATTGCATACCAAAGATGGCAATACCTAGATCTATTCTTGTTGTTATGCCTAGCTAGGGGCGTTAGACGATAGCGCTTGTTGGGAGGCAACCCGATTTTATTTTTGTTCCTTGATTTTTGTTCCTGTTTAGTAATAAATAAATCATATATCCTCTGTTATCACTGTGTTTTTTATGTTTTAATTAGTGTTTGTGCCAAGTAAAGCCTTTAGGATCTTCTTGGATGATTCTTGTTTGATCTTGCTGAAAAAAACAGAAAGTATGCGCTCATCAGAATAATTTTAATTTTTTAACAGAGAGAGATAAAATACCAATTCCAACTACAGTAGATCAATATATAAATTATTTAGGAAGTCCTAATTTTTTAGGATTTTTGGAGTTACAGAAGTACTCGAAACCTACAGATTACTACAAACTGTTCTGTTTTTGACAGATTCTGTTTTTCATGTGTTGTTTGCTTATTTTGATGAATCTATGGCTAATATCGGGGGGGGGGTCTGAACCATAGAGAAGTTGGAATACAGTAGGTTTAACACCAATATAAATAAAGAATGAGTTTATTACAGTACCTTAAAGTGGTGGTTTGTTTTCTTATACTAACAGAGCTCATGAGATTTTCTGTTGAGTTTTGTGTTGTGAAGTTTTCAAGTTTTTGGGTAAAGATTTGATGCATTTTGGAACAAGGAGTGGCAAGAGCCTAAGCTTGGGGATTCCCAAGGCACCCCAAGTTAAATTTAAGGGACAACCAAAAGCCTAAGCTTGGGGATGCCCCGGAAGGCATCTCCTCTTTCGTCTTCATCTATCGGTAACTTTACTTGAGGCTATATTTTTATTCACCACATGATATGTGTTTTGCTTGGAGCGTCTTGTATGATTTGAGTCTTTGCTTTTTAGTTTTACCAATATCATCCTTGTTGTACACACCTTTTGGGAGAGACACACATGAATCGGAATTTATTTGAATACTCTATGTGCTTCACTTATATCTTTTGAGCTAGATAATTTTGCTCTAGTGCTTCACTTATACCTTTTTAGAGCACGGTGGTGGTTTTATTTTATAGAAATTATTGATCTCGCATGCTTCACTTATATTAGTTTGAGAGTCTTATATAACAGCATGGTAATTTGCTTTGGCTATAAAATTAGTCCTAATATGATAGGCATCCAAGATGGGTATAATAAAAACTTTCATATAAGGTGCATTGAATACTATGAGAAGTTTGATTCCTTAGGATTGTTTTGAGATAGGAAGATGGTGATATTAGAGTCATGCTAGTTGAGTAGTTTTGAATTTGAGATATACTTGTGTTAAAGTTTGTGATTCCCGTAACATGCACACATGGTGAACCGTCATGTGCTGAAGTCGGAGCATGATTTATTTATTTATTGTCTTCCTTACGAGTGGTGGTCGGGGACGAGCAATGGTCTTTTCCTACCAATCTATCCCCCTAGGAGCATGCGCGCCGTACTCTGTTTCAATAACTAATAGATTTTTGCAATAAGTATGTGAGTTCTTTATGACTAATGTTGAGTCCATGGATTATACGCAATCTCACCCTTCCACCATTGCTAGCCTCTCTAGTACTACGCAGCTTTCGCTGGTACCATAGACCCACCATTTACCTTACTCAAAACAGCCACCATACCTACCTTTTATGGTATTTCCATAGCCATTCCGAGATATATTGCCATGCAACTTTCCACCGTTCTGTTTATTATGACACGCTCCATCATTGTCATATTGCTTTGCATGATCATGTAGTTGACATCGTATTTGTGGCAAGGCCACCATCATAATTCTTTCATACATGTCACTCTTGATTCATTGCACATCCCGGTACACCGCCGGAGGCATTTACAAAGAGTCATATTTTGTTCTAAGTATCGAGTTGTAATTCTTGAGTTGTAAGTAAATAAAAGTGTGATGATCATCATTATTAGAGCATTGTCCCAGTGAGGAAAGGATGATGGAGACTATGATTCCCCCACAAGTCGGGATGAGACTCCGAACGAAAAAAAGAAAAAGGAGGCCATAAAAAAGGAAAAGGCTCGAATAAAACAAGAGAGAAAAAGAGAGAAGGGGCAATGCTACTATCCTTTTCCGACACACATGCTTCAAAGTAGGACCATGCTCTTCATGATAGAGAGTATCCTATTTTGTCACTTTCATATACTAGTGGGAATTTTTCATTATGGAACTTGGGTTGTATATACCAATGATGGGCTTCCTCAAAATTGCCGTAGGTCTTCGTGAGCAAGCAAGTTGGATGCACACCCACTTAGTTTCTTGTTGAGCTTTCATACACTTATAACTCTAGTGCATCCGTTGCCTGGCAATCCCTACTCACTCACACTGATATCTATTGATGGGCATCTCCATAGCCCGTTGATACGCCTAGTTGATGTGAGACTATCTTCTCCATTATGTCTCCTTCACAACCACCATTCTATTTCACCTATAGTGCTATGTCCATGGCTCACGCTCATGTATTGCGTGAAGATTGAAAAAGTTTGAGAACATCAAAAGTATGAAACAATTGCTTGGCTTGTCATCGGGGTTGTGCATGATTTAAATATTTTGTGTGATGAAGATAGAGCATAGCCAGACTATATGATTTTGTAGGGATAGATTTCTTTAGCCATGTTATTTTGACAAGACATAATTGCTTGGATAGTATGCTTGAAGTATTATTATTTTTATGTCAATATTAAACTTTTGTCTTGAATCTTTCGGATCTGAATATTCATGCCACAATAAAGAAAATTAGATTGATAATAATTCTAGGTAGCATTCCACATCAAAAATTCTATTTTTATCATTTACCTACTCAAGGACGAGCATGAATTAAGCTTGGGGATGCTTGATACGTCTGCAACGTATCTATAATTTTTGATTGTTCCATGCTATTATATTATCAGTTTTGGACGTTTAATGGGCTTTATTACGCACTTCTATATTATTTTTAGGTCTAACCTATTAACCGAAGGCCTAGTGCAAATTGTTGTTTTTTTGCCTATTTCAGTGTTTCACAGAAAAGGAATATAAAATGGAATCCAAACGGAATGAAACCTTCGCGAGGATCTTTTTTGGAACAAACGCAATCTAGGAGACTTGGAGTGGAGGTCAAGGAAGCAACGAGGCGATCACGAGGTAGGGAGGCGCGCCTAGGGGGGGTAGGCGCACCCCACAGCCTCGTGGGCCCCACGTAGCTCCACCGACCTACTTCTTTCGCCTATATATACTATTATACCCTGAAAACATCTAGGGGAGCCACAAAACCACTTTTCCACCACCACAACCTTTTGTACCCGTGAGATCCCATCTTGGGGCCTTTTTTGGCGATATGCCGGAGGGGGATTCGATCATGGAGGGCTTCTAAATCAACACCATAGCCTCTCTGATGATGTGTGAGTAGTTTACCACAGACCTTTGGGTCCATAGTTATTAGCTAGATGGATTCTTCTCTCTCTTTGGTTCTCAATACAAGGTTCTCCTTGATGTTCTTGGAGATCTATTCGATGTAATACTTTTTGCGGTGTGTTTGCCGAGATCCGATGAATTGTGGGTTTATGATCAAGTTTATCTATGAACAATATTTGATTCTTCTCTGAATTCTTTTATGCATGATTTGATATCTTTGCAAGTGTCTTCGAATTATCAGTTTGGTTTGGCCTACTAGTTGGATCTTTCTTGCAATGGGAGAAGTGCTTAGCTATGGGTTCAATCTTGCGGTGTCCTTTCCAAGTGACAGTAGGGGCAGCAAGGCACGTATTGTATTGTTGCCATCGAGGATAAAAATATGGGGTTTATATCATATTGCTTGAGTTTATCCCTCTACATCATGTCATCTTGCCTAATGTGTTACTCTGTTCTTATGAACTCAATACTCTAGATGCATGTTGGATAGCGGTCGATGTGTGGAGTAATAGTAGTAGATGCAGAATCGTTTTGGTCTACTTGACACGGACATGATGCCTATGTTCATGATAATGCCTAGATATCCTCATAACTATGCGCTTTTCTATCAATTACTCGGCAGTTATTTGTTCACCCACCGTAACATATGCTATCTTGAGAGAAGCCACTAGTGAAACCTATGGCCCCCGGGTCTACTTTACATCATATAAGTTTCCGATCTATAATTCTAGTTTACTATTTATTTTGCAATCTTTACTTTTCAAAAATACCAAAAATATTTATCTTATTATCTTTACTAGATCTCACTTTTGCAAGTGGTCGTGAAGGGATTGACAACCCCTTTATTGCACTGGTTGCAAGGTTCTTAATTGTTTGTGTAGGTACTAGGCGATTTGCGTGTAGTCTCCTACTGGATTGATACCTTAGTTCTCAAAAACTGAGGGAAATACTTACGCTACTTTGTTGCATCACCCTTTCCTCTTCAAGGAAAAACCAACGCATGCTCAAGAGGTAGAACCCACCAAACGGGTGCCTCGGTACACCGAGCCACTTGCCTACCTCATCATAGCCCACCCCTCGGGTCAGTGTTATGCACGGCCTCCAGCATGCTACAAACACCAAAAACTACTTGCAACTCCTGGACAAAGTACAGGGGGTTTAATAAGTCGAGTGGGGTCATATTTTAGGGCCCAATGTGTGGTAGTAGTTGTTCTTGGATCACAAACACACAACTCAGTTCCTGAGGATGGCTTCAATAAGACAACCCACCATGTCTCCTACATGTCCTCTCATCGCTACCTTTACCAAATCATGTTCACACTTAGCTCTCAACAATAGGACATGTTCACCTCCATTCCAATCCATCCCAGATGAATCAGACCTGACACAACTCTAAGCATAGCAGGAATAATAAGAAATCATAAATGAGTAGGCACATCATGGCTTAAACAACTCCTACTCATGCTAGTGGGTTTCAACTATTTACTATGGCAAACACAGGTCATGTAGAGAAATGGGTTTAGCTACCGCAACATGTAACAGTTGAATCGTTGTTGTCCTAATGCAGTAAAAGACAGCAGGAGCGAGCGAGCGAGAGAGAGGGATTGTATCGGAGTGATCAAGGGGGGAGGGGGGTTGCTTGCCTGGAATATCAACACGGTAGCACCGCTCCTCAGATAGGTACTTTGGAACATTCTCCGCAATAGGATCTATTGAGAAGGACGGTGCCGGCAATCAATACACAACATATGCAACAATATGATGCATGAATATGACATGGCAAGAATGCTATGGAGTGTGCTAATGCATCTAACAGCACTTTAAACGAGGTCCATTGGAACCAAGAGTTCAAATGCAAACTCCCATACTAAGCACTTTAAATGCCAATTAGTGTTTTCACTTATATATAGGTATAAGTTGGTTAAACATGCATGAAGGTAGCATAAATAGATAGATTGGATTTTTCTAATAATTTTTCATATATAAATTATTTCATTTTGAGCTATGGTTTATTTTCTATGATTTTAGAAGTTTTAAACATTTTCTGGAATTTTCAAATTTATTTCTAAACAAGAAAATCCTGGCAAATGTATTTATGGTGTCATCACTGTGTCACTATTACATCAGCAGGTCAACCAAGTTGACCAGGGTCAAACCTGACCAATGGGGTCCACTGGTCAGTGACCCAGGGTTAATCCTGGTCAAACCCGACGCTAACTGGGATTTGACCCTGCGGTGGGGCCGTTGTTAGTGTGTGTCAGAGGGCTAATTACGGGGGATTAGCCGCTCATGTCCGCGCCACGTAGCAGTCCCCGGAGTTAGGCCGGTGGTGACAAAAACACGGTTGAAGTTCGCCGGACTTGCACTATAGAGGGAGGTTGGGCGCGTAGAGAGGCTCGGCCTGGAGCTGGTGCTCTTGCGCATCCATAGGTGCCATCGGTGCAAGCCGGGGTGGCCAGAAACAACAACAGTGGTGAGCGAGGTGGCTGCCAGAATTCGGGTGCTCGGGGTTTAGGCGCTGCGGAGCACGGGAGGAGGATCTGCTGGTGCCTATGAGCTCGTGGAGATGCGCGGAGCACGCTAGTGTGCTTGGGTACGAGGTACAGTAGCTGTGGCCACGGCGGTAGCATGGCGTGGCGGAGGCGAGCTCTCGGCCTCGGTGGACACAACAGCTACGGCAAGCAATCAATGCGGGAAAGGGGCGGTTCAGTCCACAAGCTCATGGCGGTTGCAGAACGCGTCTCAGTGGGCTCGGAGGAGGTGGACGACGTCGGGGTGTTGCCGGCGATCTCAGAGTCTGGGGGTTGAAGACGACGGTGGTGACGGCATTCTAGGGCACCTAGTGATTCATGACTCGATGGAGAGGACGAGGACGTCGTCGCGTAGCTCAGGGGCACGTCCAGGGGTGTAGGGGAAGCTGGTGAATATGCGAGCGATGGACGGCGGTGATGGTGGCGCTCGGGCTCAGGCAAGAGGGCGAGGGAGGGCGAGGGGTAGGCGTGGGGAGGAGGTAGGCGCAATCTGGATGCAAGGGGGAGGTTATCCCCTCGTCCAGGCGTCGCTAGAAGCAGGAGGTGGCCGGGTACGCGTGCACGTGTGCGGCGGCCACGTGCTTTGCCTACTGGTCAGGGGAGGAAGATGACAGGAGCGCTGGTGGGCTGGGCCGCATAGTAGTGGGCCATAAGGTGAGCTCTCTCTCTCTGCTTTCTTCTTTTCTTCTATTTTTCTATTTTTGCTTCTGTTTTGAATTTGGTTTACTAAAAAATTATTTTTGCGGCTTCTGGAAACTTTTGTGGATGCAAAATGGTTTACCCCAGAGCTCCACAAAATGTTTCAGAATTATTTGAGCAATAAGAATATTTATAGGATTTATTTGCTCCAACCCAAATACAATATGATTTATTAATTCAAAAATCCATAATGTCCTAGAAATATATTCATCATTTTTGGCAGAGGTTTCAACCTTAACAAAAAATCATGAACTTCTCTTAAGGCACTTTTGGTTCATTGAAATTATTTTAAGTTGAGCCTAGTTGAGTTATTTTGGTGCTAGGGTTTTATCAGCCCCAATTCAAAAATTTCAAATAAATTTAGACATGATGCATGAATGCAAAGACACTATTTACAAACATTATTCTAGGGCTGTGACAGTATCTCCATTCTAAAAGTTTGTCTGAAGTAACGGCCCAACCTAACTATTCAACATTTTGGAAGGGTTTCATGAGGAGTAAGGTAGCTTTATTATTTAGGGGAAGGTCAGTTATTGGACATGGTTGTTGTTAGGGCATGTCTGTCTCTAAGTAGTTTTGGTGATTGATGACAATGCTTTTGCGGACTAATCGTGTGCATTGAGTATTTCAGAGATTCATTCATTGGCTTGAGACGATTCTTTCCCCTCGGAGCTTTAAGTGAAGACGGTGTAGTCTCTTTTGTTTCGGTTTTGGTGGATTTGAGTCGTAGGAGACACCATACTATCAAGAGGAGGTCTGCATTGGAAAGGCTAGGGTGGAATCAACACATACACTTCATCTTTGCAACCCCAGCTCCTTTCCTCTTCTTGGAGTTTGTCATTTCAAAGAAAGTGGAGAGTGTGAGGTGCTAGCAGTAGTACCACGCCAGAGCGGTAGTACCGCCCATGGTCCTCAAGCGATAGTACCGCTGCACTACAGTGGTAGTACCGCTTGGGTGCATCGGCGGCAGTACCGTCCTTTGTTTGGCACTACTACCACCTCGATTCGAGGGCGTCTCTCCTTGTGTTCAGTTGAGCGGCAGTAGTAGCGGTAGTAGCAGCGCAACGGTAGTACCGCTCGTGAGTGGTAGTACCGCGGCTACCACCGGTAGTAGTGCCACCCAAACCCCCTCTCTCTCTTTCGTTCCCTTCTGACGCCTCTACTCTCAGTCTCCATGGTAGTACCGCTGCTACCAGCGGTTGTACCGCCTCACTGAGCAGTACTACCGCTCTGTGCGGGCTGAAGAGGGGGGTAATGGTTGGATTGGTTCCCCCACTAGAAAAGAGGTCTTCTTCTCCAAGTTGACTCGCCTCTTCCCTCCCCAAGCTCCATTGTTGCTCAAAGCTCCATTTTCACCCGATCTATCTCCCTAGCCAATCAAACTTGTTGATTTTCTAGGGATTGGTTGAGAAGGCCCCGACCTACACTTCCACCAAGAGAAATTGGATTCCCCCACTAATCCCTTGCGGATCTTGTTACTCTTGGGTGTTTGAGCACCCTAGACGGTTGAGGTCACTACGGAGCCATATTCCATTGTGGTGAAGCTTCATGGTGCCGTTGGGAGCCTCCGATTAAGTTGTGGAGATTGACCCAACCTTGTTTGTAAAGGTTCGATCAGTCGCCACCTTCAAGGTCACCAATAGTGGAATCACGACATCTCGCATTGTGTGAGGGCGTGAGGAGAATACGGTGGCCCTAGTGGCTTCTTGGGGAGCATTGTGCCTCCACAGCGCTCCAACGGAGACGCACTTCCTCTCAAAGGGAAGGAACTTCATTAACACATCCTCGTCTCCACCGGCTCCACTCTTGGTTATCTCTTACCTTTACTTGTGCAAGCTTGTATTGTGTTGTATCCCTTGCTTTCTTGTGTGCTAGTTATTGCTGCATCATATAGGTTGCTCACCTAGTTGCATATCTAGACAACCTTTTTGATGCTAAGTTTAATTTGGTAAAGAAAAGCTAAAAATTGTTAGTTGCCTATTCACCCCCCCTCTAGTCAACCATATCGATCCATTCAATTGGTATCAGAGCCTCGTCTCTTTATTAAGGACTTTGACGTCCGAAGAGTATGGTTGACACCTCAGACGAGGTGGAGGAGCATTACGGTGCGAGTCCCCCTTTGCTTGCGGCCGATGGGGGATCCTCGATCTCTCGTGAGGAGTTCAATGTGGCCTTGCACACATTGAGAACCTCCATGACGACCGAGGTCAAAGGAATGCTTAATAATTTTCTTGATGGTCTTAAAGTTTCCACCGCACCATTAGAAGTGGTCGATCCCACTAACAAGGTGACGGATGCTAACTCCAACAAGCGGGAAGCTACTAGTGATCAAGTTCCTTTAACTAGTGGTAGAAGTGGAAATAGCATCTTTGCCCATGTTGAACCTCCACTTACTTATGGAGGACCGGTTCCCTCCATGCATATGAATCATGTTGGTCCTCCTAAGCTTGTGGAAAAAAGAGGATTTTGCTTCTTGGGTGTATCGCTTTAAACTTCATTTAAATCATATTTCTACTAACCTTTGGAGAATTATTGAGCAAGGTTTCTACCCGCATGACCCAAGCAACTTCACTCCTAGAGAAGCCACGGACCATCAATTCAACGAGTCCGCTCTCTTCATTCTCCAAGAAGCAATTCCTCCCGAAGATATTGCGCATCTCTAACCTTTCACCGTGGCTAAGGAAGCATGGCAACATGTTGTCTCCATTTACAAGGGAAGCGCAAGCATTCAATACTCCAACTTTGAAGTGGTGCAAAATGAAGCCGTTGAGTTTCCGATGAATGAAGATGAAGAACCTCATGAGCTCTACCGGAGATTAACCACTCTCGCGGTCTCACTCCGAGATCATGGGAGCAAGGATACGAATGACAATTGGATCAAGCGCAAGTTTCTCAAGGCCATGATGCCCTACCATAAGTACATGTCCTCCGACATCCATCAAAGACCGGACGCCTTGTCCTCAAGTGAAGTTTGGATGAGTTTCTTGCTATGAGGATCTTGGACAAGACCGCCGACAATGCGATGTTGCATTCTCAATGAGCAAAGAAGCCTAACCTTGCTTTGAAGGCTAAGGCTAGTGTGGAAGAAGAGGAGTCACTATTGCAAGATGCTACTAACGTGACACTACGATCAGAGACCCTTCGAGAAACTGTGTGCGATGCCATAATCGCAAACGGTGCTGCATGAAAACCGTCAGAAATGATGCAAAACGTTTGCGATGAATGATACATCAAACATGGTTCAGATTATAGTTGTGTGTGTGATGAGGGGTGAGGGAGTCCTGGATTAGGGGGTGTCCGGATGGCCGTACTATACCTTCAGCCGGACTCCTGGACTATGAAGATACAAGATTGAAGACTTCGTCCCGTGTCCGGAAGGGACTTTCCTTGGCATGGAAGGCAAGCTTGGCGATACAGATATGTAGATCTCCTACCATTGTAACCGACTTTGTGTAACCCTAACCCTCTCCGGTGTCTATATAAACTGGAGAGTTTTAGTCCGTAGGACAACATACAGAACAACAATCATACCATAGGCTAGCTTCTAGGGTTTAGCCTCTCCGATCTCGTGGTAGATCTACTCTTGTACTACCCATATCATCAATATTAATCAAGCAGGACGTAGGGTTTTACCTCCATCAAGAGGGCCCGAACCTGGGTAAAACTTCGTGTCCCTTGCCTCCTGTTACCATCCGGCCTAGACGTACAGTTCGGGACCCCCTACCTGAGATACGCCGATTTTGACACCGACATTGGTGCTTTCATTGAGAGTTCCTCTGTGTTGTCGCCGTCAGGCTTGATGGCCCCTACTATCATCGATAGTGATGCGGTCCAGGGTGAAACTTGTCTCCCCGGATAGATCTCTGTCTTTGGCGGCTTTGCACCGCGGGCTAATTTGCTTGGCCATCTGGAGCAGATCGAAAGCTACGCCCCTGGCCGTCAGGTCAGGTTTGGAAGTTTAAACTACACGGCTGACATCCGCGGGGACTTGATCTTCGACGGAGTCGAGCCACTGCGGAGCGTGCCGCACCGTCACGACGGGCATGATCTAGCTCTACCGCCGAACAGTGCCGTGGAGGCCGCACCCGCATCGGCTTCGATCCTTAATTCAAAGCCAACTGCGATCGAGGATGGGTGGTTGGACGCCGCCTCGGGGGCTGCGATCCCAATGGCGATCAAGCCGAACACCAGCCCCGCACTCCGCGAGACTCGTGACTCCAAGGAGCCGGACTCCTCTCCAGACTCCGAACCCTCCGCGCCCCTGCCGATCGAATCCGATTGGGCGCCGATCATGGAGTTTACTGCCGCAGACATCTTTCAACACTCGCCTTTCAGCGATATTCTGAAGACACTAAAGTCTCTCTCTTTATCAGGAGAGCCCTGGCCGGACTACGGTCAGCAAGGTTGGGATACGGACGATGAAGAAATTCAAAGCCCACCCACCACCCACTTTGTAGCCACTGTCGATGATTTAACCGACATGCTCGACTTCGACTCCGAAGACATCGACGGTATGGACGCCGATGAAGGAGACGATGAAGAACTAGCGCCTATTGGGCCCTGGAAATCCACCTCATCATATGACGTATACATGGTGGACGCACCAAAAGATGACGACGAGGAGCGGAAGGACGCACCGAAGGCTTGTTCCCTCGAGAAGTAGTCAAAGTGGCGACGCAAGCGCCGCCCCAAATCCCGCCTCGACAGAAATAACAATCATACATACCCAGTGGTGGAGCAGGGCGAACCGCTGCCGGACAACGGTAATCCGGATAATCAAACCGAATAAACAAATTCTATCAAGGATAATGGTCCGGACGACATAACGCCGGACAGGCACCCGGAGCAGCAGAATGCCCGTAAAAGGCTTGTTGCCACCGCGAGGAGTCTTAAAAAGCAGAAGCAAAGGCTCAAGGCTGCGCAAGACACACTCCAAATCAGATGGAGTAAAATACTCAATACAGCAGCGAGGTACGGCGACAATCGCCCCTCCAAGAGCTACCCAAAGCGGAAGCTGCTACCTAAATTCGATGAGGAGGCCTCAGACCCCCCACAACCAAATATCAAAGCAGCCACCTGGCCGGATAGACGACCCCTCTACCAACACAGAGCGGCATACAATGCCACTCACAATACAACACGCGATCCATGCGAGGGCTCGCACCCAAAGGACGGCGCAACAAGATCCATCTATGGACCACGCAAGCGCGCCCCAGCATACAATGCAACACAACAAACATCCGAACAACGCGGTACACCCAGCTACAGGGGTGCCGCACAGCCCCTATGTTTCCCCGATGAGGTGCTGGACCATGAATTTCCAGAGGGATTCAAACCCATAAACATAGAGGCATACGACGGAACAACAGACCCTGGGGTCTGGATTGAGGACTACATCCTTCATATCCATATGGCTCGAGGAGATGATCTCCACGCCATCAAGTACTTACACCTCAAGCTCAAAGGGCCAGCTCGTCACTGGCTTAAAGGCCTCCCCGAAAGCTCCATAAGAAGTTGGGAAGAGCTCGAAGACGCCTTCCGGGCAAATTTTCAAGGGACTTATGTCCGACCTCCGGATGCGGACGATTTGAGTCATATAACTCAACAGCCCGGAGAGTCAGCCCGAAAGCTTTGGAATAGGTTTCTTATTAAAAAGAACTAGATCGTCGACTGTCCGGACGCCGAAGCCTTGGCAGCTTTTAAGCATAGCGTCCGTGACGAATGGCTCACCAGACACCTCGGAAAAATAAGCCGAGAACGATGGCCGCATTAACAAACCTCATGACCCGCTTTTGCGCGGGTGAGGACAGCTGGCTAGCCAGATGCAGCACCAGCGACCCCAGTACATCTGAAGTTAGAAATGGAAATGGGAAATCACGGCGCATCAGCAATAACAAACGCCGGAATAAAGAAGACATCACGAAGGGCACGGCAGTAAACGCCGGATTCAAAAGCTCTCGGCCAGGTCAGCAAAAGCCGCCCTCTAAAGGCACCAGGGATGAACTGTCCAGCCTCAACAAAATTCTGGACCAAGTATGTCAGATCCATAGTACCCCTGGTAAACCTGCTAATCATACCCACAGAGAATGTTGGGTCTTCAAGCAGTCCGGCAAGCTCAACGCCGTACACAAGGGGGAGGATACACCAAGTGAAGACGAGGACGAGCCTCCCAAGCAAGACACTGGGGAACAAGAGAAATTTCCACCAGAAGTCAAAACAGTAAACGTGTTACACGTGATCAAGGGAAAAAACAACGCGGCACTCCCAGGAAAATATACCCAAGTGCCTGTCACCGCAAAGCTCTGCCACTGGTCGTCTCAACCGATCACTTTCGACCATCGCGATTACTCAGCAAGTATCCAACGTGCAGGATGGGCTTCCCTGGTATTAGACCCAGTAATTGGCGGATATCACTTCACACGAGTCTTGATGGACGGTGGCAGCAATTAAACCTAATATATGAGGATACAATCCGCGGGATGGGGTTAGACCCAACAAAAATTCGCCATAGCAATACTACCTTTAAAGGAGTAACGCCAGGCACAGGGGCTCGTTGTACGGGCTCCCTCCTACTACAAGTTATATTCGGCTCCCCCGATAACTTCCGTCGCGAGCATTTAACCTTCCACATCGCTCCGTTCCAAAGTGGCTATCAAGCACTGCTCGGACGCGAAGCTTTCGCTCGCTTCAATGCAATACCACACTACGCCTCCCTCACACTCAAGATGCCTGGTCCACGTGGCATCATTTCAGTGAACGGAAATATCAAGCGATCTCTGCGCGCCGAAGAGAGTGCAGCTGCCTTGGCAGCCGCACACTAAAGGCGCCCGGACCAACAAAAGCATCCAATAGGTCATCAAGACCTCAGACACAACTAATCAAGTCCGGCGCCGCTATCTATATCGAATAAATGGTCACACCCCTATTTGTCAATACAAGGGGCTCAACGCGCACAGACAAGTGGCAATTTCTTCTCATCTTGAATTATACATGGTTTCTTTAAAAACTATCTTTTTGCACGATAATTTTTTCACCTAAATTCCTCTCTTTTACAGACGATCATCGTGCTACACCCATCCAGGATACGGCACAACGGAGACACAGGCGCAGACGTGCAGCAGGGACCCGCTCCAAGGATTCTTTTTAGATTAAGACCTTGCGTAAACCTTTTTTACTGTCTCTTGTTGATACATATCCACCGTTGAGAAGGATGTTGACGTCTTGGCATGTGGCCACGCCAGAACAATGCACGTACCTGGACACAAGGGGCTTCTTACAAAGGCCATTATTTAGGCCCGGTTTATACCACAAAGACCGAATACCTTAGGGAGTGTTCGGCGTCGCGAGTTTGGCCCTATATGCATCAGCTCCGAATCATTGTCTTTGGTCAAATGTTGGGTTTTCCCGGCTCCTGTGTTTTGGTACCTTACATTCCGCTTTACCGGCTAAGGTAGCACCAGGAGAACTACTGCGATTGTGCCCTGGTTCATCCGGACGAGTGCCTCAGTAGAGAAAGCCGAAAACTGACTGTCATGATATAGCATGAGACTGGTCAACCACTCGATGACCTGTTGGAATGTTAGAATTCATCTGCCTTAACGAAGGGCCGTTTTCCGGCCAGGCATGTACGCACCCCGGGATCGGGGGAGTGCGGAGCCACCAGGGGCTATCTAGTAGCCCCACTGTCAAACTCCTATGGCTAAGTGAAAGTGCTAAAGAATTATAGTCCGGTTGCCTCGCTCGCCCCGCTATCACCTCCTTAATAGGACCAAGACGTTGGGTTAAGTGTGAACGCATGTTTTTTGCGAGCACCTCCGCATTATATGCGTGGGGGTTGAAGCCGAGGGCTGCAATCTTTCAGGTTATACACATGTATACATGAACGGCCGCCCAGGAGCCAAATCCATATACACATCCTCCGAACTCCACAGCCGATCCATAGGGGCATACCGTGGTTCTCCGAACTTCATCCACAACGTAAAGGATTTCCCAGCTACAATATCCCCGGCTTCCCGCAGCTCCTCCTTCTTCGCCCTCATAGCAGAGCGGATGTCTTTTCTCGTCGCAGCGGCCTTCTCAAGGTCCGATGCCTTGCTAGGTTTTCCTTTTCAAGAACCCGGCAACGGTCGGCGGCGGCTTTTAATTCTATGGCCATCTTGGCCATCTTATCTCGGCTCTCGGCATGCGCGGCCTTCTCAGCTTTCAACTCTTCGGCCGCCTTCAAAGCAGCCGCATTACCAAACCTCGCTTGTTCCTTGGCTCGGGCAAGTTCTGCCCGCAAGGCTTCAACAGTGGCAGCTCCATCTGCAGTCACAACATATTAAAGATACTGGCATCATGCTGCTCTTACTATGTGGCATTTACCAGATAATGACACTTACCCTGTGCCTCATCAAGCCTTTTGTTAACAAGCTCGATGTCGGCATCTGCCGCATCCAACTACCGTTTTAAATGGGGAAACTCGCTAGTCTGGCTAGCCACCGGAGCTTCCATCACCTGCACATAGAGGCAGCATGGTTATTACCTGGGAATATGATCCTCTGTTCGTCGTCGTTTCCGACGACAACCAGAGTCTCAGGGGCTACTATCTACACAGGGCACACCTAGCATGTGCAGGACTATCATACATTATTTTACGTACCTCAAAGCCTGTCAGTAGACTCATAAAAGCTTCATGCAATCCTCTTTCGGCGGACGAGATTCTCTCCATCACCGTATTCATCAGCATACGGTGTTCATTTGAGATGGCCGCTCGCCCCACCAACTCCCTCAGAACATCTGATCGCACACCAGATGGTGCCGGACTCTTTTGTCTGCTCTCTTCGGGAGCCGGACACTGGGAGCTTCGGGGGTCAATGGGATTATCTTCTGGCCTCACCGGACTCGGAGAGGCCCTCCGCGACGACACTTCGGGGTCGCCCGCTTCCGGAGCGGAGGAGTCCGGAGGAGGCGTTTCGCTCTCCGTCATCTCTGGAAGAAGATCCCCCAAAGACGAGCCCTTTTGAGAGGGGCTAAGGCCTGAACTACAAAGATATATGCGGTGGTTATTTTCTCAGAAGAAAAAGATGGCATACCTGTACTATTAAAGTATTTCGGGTCACTTACAACTCGCTGGAGAATTGATCCCCACGCGGACTTTGTGCGGCAAAAGCACCCCCCAAGGTAGGACCCTCTATGGGAGACTTCTTCTCCCGTTTGGAAGCTTCGGCTTCCGAATCCCCGGGCGCAGTCCTTTTCCTCCTCCGATCGTCTTCCTTCATGGAGACGCTCGCTCCCTCGGTTAGAATGGGCTGCGTTGGGGGCCCGCGTCCGCCCGTATTATCCTCCCCAGTATCTTCCTTCAAGGGCTTCGGGCAAGGTGCGACCTGGAGCATCTTTTCCAATACAGGATTGTCCAAACCCTCAGGGAGGGGGGCCAAACACCGAATCAACTTTGCCTTTGTTAGCCAGTGCTAGTCAAAAAGCGAACTCCCAGAAATAACTTCGTAACAAAAGAGAGATAGTATGTTCGGCCGGAAGATTCCTTACCTGTTTGGTGGCACGGTTACTGCTCAAGCCCACGTCCTCGGTGATTTCCGGACACTCTACCTGAGGTCCGAAGAATGACTTGTACATCTCCTCGTGCGTCAGGTCGAGGAAATTTTGAATGACACGCGGTCCCTCGGGATTGAACTCCCACAAGCGAAGGGGCCGGCGTTTGCAAGGCTGGACTTGACGAACTAGCATAACTTGTATTACCGCAACCAAACTAAAATCTCCATTGAAGAGATCTCGAATGTGGCTTTGCAGTATAGGCACGTCCTTGGCTGGACCCCAGCTCAGGCCTCTGCTGATCCATGACATCAGTTGTGGTGGAGGGCCCGAGCGGAAAACAGGGGCAGCCGCCCACTTGGCACTTCTAGGAGCCGTGATGTAGAAACACTCTTGTTGCCACAATTCAGACACCTCTGGAATGGAACCTTTGGGCCATGGAGCTCCCGTCATCTTGCATATTGAGGCACCTCTGCACGCTGCATGTTGCCCCTCGATCATCTTCGGCTTTACTTCAAAGGTCTTGAGCCACAGGCCAAAGTGAGGGGTAACCCGGAGGAAGGCCTCACACACGACAATAAATGTCGTGATATGAAGAAAGGAGTCCGGAGCTAAATCATGGAAATCTAGCCCGTAATAAAACATCAAACTCCTGACGAAAGGATCCAAAGCAAGGCCTAGGCCTCGGAGGAAGTGGGAGACGAACTCGACGTTCTCGTTGGGTTCGGGGGAGGGGACGGCCTGCCCTCGAGCAGGCAGCCGATGCAAAACCTCAGCGGTCAGATATCTGGCCTCCCTCAACTTTTTGATGTCTTCTTCCGTGACGGAGGAAGGCATCCATCGGCCTTGAAGGCTAGATCCGGACATGATTGAAGGTTCGGAGCACCTGACCTGAACTTTGGGTGTTTGAGCTTGAGGTGGGGGAAGGATTCGATTGAGCACGGGAGGGAAAAAATAAAAGCCTTGTCCCTTTATAAAGAGGGTGAATGTCAAGCGTCCTCTCTGTCGCGGTTTGGACTTGCCTATAGTCTAGGAGTCCTAGAAGCGATTGGGTTACCCATGCCCGTATTGATGAGAATCCCGGAATAAGGGGACACGATCTCTGCTTTAACAAGACGTGCCAAGGAAACCGCCTCGCATGACATGCGGAGGTGGGACAATAAAACGATTCAAATAAAGGCTTGGCCGTGGTGCGATGTCACACTACGGAATACGTCAGCAGATTAGATTTGTGTAAATATTATTCTCTCTATGGCATTTTGCAGAGCCGGACACTATTTTTGTGTTCAAAATCTTCTATGAAGTATTTGGAGGAGGAACCTGCCTTGAAATGCCGAAGACAAACTGCGCGCCGGACTCGTCATCATTGAAGCCTGGTTCAGGGGCTACTGAGGGAGTCCTGGATTAGGGGGTGTCTGGATGGCCGGACTATACCTTTAGCCGGACTCCTGGACTATGAAGATACAAGATTGAAGACTTCGTCCCGTGTCTGGAAGGGACTTTCCTTGGCGTGGAAGGCAAGCTTGGCGATACGGATATGTAGATATCCTACCATTGTAACCGACTTTGTGTAACCCTAACCCTCTCCGGTGTCTATGTAAACCGGAGGGTTTTAGTCCATAGGACAACATACAGAACAATAATCATACCATAGGCTAGCTTCTAGGGTTTAGTCTCTCCGATCTCGTGGTAGATCTACTCTTGTACTACCCATATCATCAATATTAATCAAGCAGGACGTATGGTTTTACCTCCATCAAGAGGGCCCGAACCTGGGTAAAACTTCGTGTCCCTTGCCTCCTATTACCATCCGGCCTAGACGCACAGTTCGGGACCCCCTACCCGAGATCCGCCGGTTTTGACACCGACAAGGGGCATACGAACTGTTTGCGATGAGACAGAACAACAGAAACGGGCAGCCAGATCAAGGTGTGTGCGATATACGGCATGCAGTTCACTCCATGAACCGTTTGTGATGAGTGAGGGGAACACAAATGATTCGGCATAACAAGATGTGTGTGATACCCGACAAACAGGTCGGTAATCAGAATTGTGTGCGATCATTATAGATAGCCCATACGGTCTTTTTTTGTGAATTGTGTGCTCGTCAGGGCACACAGTTCAACAAAGCAACCTATTGGTGATAATGTAGAAGATCTCTGCCGAATACATATTACTAACCGTCTGCGATGAGATTGATAGGATAAACAGAGATATATACATTCTGCTTAATTTAGTCCTTCTTCTTCTTGTTGTTCCTGTTGGATGGCCCCGCGACATCGTCTTGGCGAGGATGCTTCTTATACTAATGGAGCTCATGACATTTTATATTGAGTTTTGTGTTGTGAAATTTTCATGTTTTGGGTAAATATTTGATGGATTTTGGAACAAGGAGTGGAAAGAGCCTAAGCTTGGGGATGCCCAAGGCACCCCAAGGTAAAATTCAAGTACAACCAAAAGCCTAAGCTTCGGGATGCCCCGGAAGTTATCCCCTCTTTCATCTTTGTCTATCGGTAACTTTACTTGATGCTATATTTTTATTCACCACATGATATCTGTTTTGCTTGGAGCGTCTTGTATGATTCGAGTTTTTGCTTTTTAGTTAACCACATTCATCCTTGCTGTACACACCTTTTGGAGAGACACCCATAAATTAGAATTTATTAGAATACTCTATGTGCTTCACTTATATCCTTCGAGCTAGATAATTTTGCTCTAGTGCTTCACTTATACCTTTTTAAGAGCACGGTGGTGGTTTTATTTTATAGAAATTATTGGTCTCTCATGCTTCACTTATATTATTTTGAGAGTCTTATAGAACAACATAGTAATTTGCTTTGGCTATAGAATTAGTCCTAATATGATAGGCAGCCAAGATGGATATAATAAAAACTATCATAAAAAGTGCGTTGAATACTATGAGAAGTTTGATACTTGATAATTGTTTTGAGATATGAAGATGGTGATATTAGAGTGATGCTAGTTGAGTAGTTGTGAATTTGAGAAATACTTGTTCTAAAGTTTGTGATTCCCGTAGCATGCACGTATGGTGAACCGTTATGTGATGAAGTCTGAGTATGATTTATTTATTGATTGCCTTCCTTATGAGTGGCGGTCGGGGACGAGCGATGGTCTTTTCATACCAATCTATCCCCCTAGGAGCATGCGTGTAGTACTTTGTTTCGATAACTAATAGATTTTTGCAATAAGTATGTGAGTTCTTTATGACTAATGTTGAGTCCATGGATTATACGCACTCCCACCCTTCCACCATTGCAATCATCTCTAATACCGTGCACCTTTCGCCGGTATCATACACCCATCATATACCTTCCTCAAAACAGCCACCATACCTACCTATTATGGCATTTCCATAGCCATTCCGAGATATATTGCCATGCAACTTACCACCGTTGCGTTTATTATGACATGTTACGTCATTGTCATATTGCTTTGCATGATCATGTAGTTGACATCGTATTTGTGGCAAAGCCACCTTTATAATTCTTTCATACATGTCACTCTTGATTCATTGCATATCCCAGTACACCGCCAGAGGCATTCACATAGAGTCATATTTTGTTCTAGTATCGAGTTGTAAGTAAATAAAAGTGTGATGATCATCATTATTAGAGCATTGTCCCAAGTGAGGAAAGGATGATGGAGACTATGATTCCCCCACAAGTCGGGATGAGACTCCGAATGAAAAGAAAAAAAGAGAAAAGAAAAAAAGAGGCCAAAAAGGGAAAAGGCCCAAATAAAAAAATGAGAGAAAAAGAGAGAAGGGACAATGTTACTATCCTTTTACCACACTTGTGCTTCAAAGTAGCACCATGATCTTCATGATGGAGAGTCTCCTATGTTGTCACTTTCATATACTAGTGGGAATTTTACATTATAGAACTTGGCTTGTATATTCCAATGATGGGCTTCCTCAAAATTCCCTAGGTCTTCGTGAGCAAGCGAGTTGGATGCACACCCACTTAGTTTTTTTGTTGAGCTTTCATACACTTATAGCTCTAGTGCATCCGTTGCATGGAAATCCCTACTCACTCACATTGATATCTATTGATGGGAATCTCCATAGCCTGGTGATATGCCTAGTTGATGTGAGACTATCTTCTTCTTTTTTGTCTTCTCCACAGCCACCATTCTATTCCACATATAGTGCTATGTCCATGGCTCACACTCATATATTGCGTGAAGATTGAAATTTTTTGAGAACATCAAAAGTATGAAACAATTGCTTGGCTTGTCATCGGGGTTGTGCATGATTAAATACTTTTTGTGATGAAGATAGAGCATAGCGAGACTATATGATTTTGTAAGGATAACTTTCTTTGGCCATGTTATTTTGAGAAGACATGATTGCTTTGTTAGTATGCTTGAAGTATTATTATTTTTATGTCAATAGTAAACTTTTGTCTTGAATATTTCGGATCTGAAAATTCATGCCACAATAAAGAAAATTACATTGAGAATTATGCTATGTAGCATTCCACATCAAAAATTCTGTTTTTATCATTTACCTACTCGAGGACGAGCAGGAATTAAGCTTGGGGATGCTTGATATGTCTCCAACGTATCTATAATTTTTTATTGTTCCATGCTATTATATTATCTATTTTGGATGTTTAATGGGCTTTGTTATGCACTTTTATATTATTTTGGGGACTAACCTACTAACCAAAGGCCTAGTGCAAATTGCTGTTTTTTTGCCTATTTCAGTGTTTTGCAGAAAAGGAATACCAAACGAAATCCAGATGGAATGAAACCTTCAGGAGAGTTATTTTTGGAACAAATGCAATCCAGGAGACTTGGAGTGGACGTCAAGGAAGCAACGAGGCGGCCACGAGGTAGGATTGCGTGCCCAGGGGGTAGGCGCGCCCCCCACCCTTGTGGGCCCCTCGTGGCTCCATCGACCTACTTCTTTTGCCTATATATACTCATATTAAAGGAAATATTCCCTAGAGGCAATAATAAAGATATTATTTATTTCCTTATATCATGATAAATGTTTATTATTCATGCTAGAATTGTATTAACCGGAAACATAATACATATGTGAATACATGGACAAACAGAATGTCACTAGTATGCCTCTACTTGACTAGCTCGTTGGTCAAAGATGGTTATGTTTCCTAACCATAGACATGGGTTGTCATTTGATAAACAGGATCACATCATTAGGAGAATGATGTGATTGACTTGACCCATTCCGTTAGCTTAGCACTTGATCGTTTTAGTTTACTGCTATTGCTTTCTTCATGACTTATACATGTTCCTATGACTATGAGATTATGCAACTCCCAATCACCAAAGGAACACTTTGTGTGCTACCAAACAACACAACCTAACTGGGTGATTATAAAGGTGCTCTACAGGTGTCTCAGATGGTACTTGTTGAGTTGGCATAGATCCAGATTAGGATTTGTCACTCCGATTGTCGGAGAGGTATCTCTGGGCCCTCTCGGTAATGCACATCACTATAAGCCTTGCAAGCAATGCAACTAATGAGTTAGTTGCGGGATGATGCATTAAGGAATGAGTAAAGAGACTTGCCGGTAACGAGATTGAGCTAGGTATTAAGACACCGACGATCGAATCTCAGGCAAGTAACATACCGATGACAAAGGGAACAACGTATGTTGTTATGCGGTTTGACCGATAAAGATCTTCGTAGAATACGTAGGAGCCAATATGAGCATCCAGGTTCCGCTATTGGTTATTGATCATAGACGTGTCTTGGTCATGTCTACATAGTTCTCGAACCCATAGGGTCCGCATGCTTAACGTTCAGTGACGATCGGTAATATGAGTTTATGTGCTTTGATGTACCGAAGGTAGTTCAGAGTCCCGGATGAGATCGGGGACATGACGATGACTCTCAAAATGGTCGAGACATAAATATCTATATATTTGACGACTATATTCGGACATCGTAAAGTTCCGAGTGATTCGGGTATTTTTGGAGTACCGGGGAGTTACGGGAATTCGTCGGGGAGTATATGGGCCTTATTGGGCTTTAGGGGAAAGAGAGAGGGGAGGCTGCGCGCCCCCAAGGCTTAGTCCGAATTGGATTAGGGGGAGGGGCTGCGCCTCCTCCTTCCTTCTCTTCTCTTTTCCCTTTCCTTCTCTCCTACTCCTACTACATGGAAGGGGGGAATCCTACTCCCGGTGGGAGTAGGACTCCCCAGGGCGCGCCATTGTAGAGGGCCGGCCCTCCCCCTCCTCCACTCCTTTATATACAGGGGAAGGGGGCACCCTAGGACAGACAAGTTGATTGTTCCAAGCCGTGTGAGGTGCCCCCCTCCACCATAATCCACCTCGATCATATCGTAGCGGTGCTTAGGCCAAGCCCTGCGTCGGTAGCAACATCATCACTGTCATCATGCTGTCATGCTGACGGAACTCTCTCGTGAAGCTCTGCTAGATCGGAGTTTGTGGGACGTCATCGAGCTGAACATGTGCTGAACTCGGAGGTGCCGTACGTTCGGTACTTGGATCAGTTGGATCGTGAAGACATACGACTACATCAACCGCGTTCTCATAACGCTTCCGCTTACGGTCAGCGAGGGTACGTGGACGATACTCTTCCCTCTCGTTGCAATGCATCACCATGATCTTGCGTGTGCATAGGAAAATTTTGAAATTACTATGTTCCCCAACACATATACCCCCAAAACATCCGAGAGCACCACGAAACCCTATTTCCACCGCCGCAAACTTCTGTACCCGTGAGATCCCATCTTGGGCCTTTTTCGGCGCTCTGCCAGAGGGGGAATCGATCATGGAGGGCTTCTACATCAACACCATAGCCTCTCTGATGATGTGTGAGTAGTTTACCATAGACCTTCGGGTCCATAGTTATTAGCTAGATGCCTTTTTCTCCCTCTTTGGATCTCAACACAAAGTTCTCCTCGATTCTCTTGGAGATCTATTCGATGTAATTCTTTTTTGCGGTGTGTTTGTCATGATCTGATGAATTGTGGGTTTATGATCAAGATTATCTATGAACAATATTTGATTCTTCTCTGAATTATTTTATGCATGATTTAATATCTTTGCAAGTCTCTTTGAATTATCAGTTTGGTTTGGCCTACTAGATTGATCTTTCTTGCAATGGGAGAAGTGCTTAGCTTTGGGTTCAATCTTGCGGTGTCCTTTCCCAGTGACAGCAGGGGTAGCAAGGAACGTATTGTATTGTTGCCAACGAGGATAAAAAGATGGGGTTTATATCATATTGCTTGAGTTTATCCCTCTACATCACGTCATCTTGCCTAATGCGTTACTCTGTTCTTATGAACTCAATACTCTAGATGCATGCTGGATAGCGATCGATGTGTGGAGTAATAGTAATAGATGCAGAATCATTTCGGTCTACTTGTCGCGGACGTGATGCCTATATACATGATCATGCCTAGATATTCTCATAACTATTCGCTTTTCTATCAATTGCTCGACCGTAATTTGTTCACCCACCGTAGAATTTGCTATCTTGAGAGAAGCCACTAGTGAAACCTATGGCCCCCGGGTCTATCTTCCATCATATTATTTTCCTATGTACTTACTATTTCTGCCGCCTTTTATTTTGCAATCTTTATTTTCCAATCTATACAAAAAAAATACCAAAAATATTTATCTTATTATCTTTATCAGGTCTCACTTTTGCAAGTGGCCGTGAAGGGATTGACAACCCGTTTATCACGTTGGTTGCAAGGTTCTTGATTGTTTGTGCGGGTACGAGGGACTTGCGTGTAATATCCTACTAGATTGATACCTTGGTTCTCAAAAACTGAGGGAAATACTTACGCTACTTTGCTGCATCACCCTTTCCTCTTCAAGGGAAAACCAACGCATGCTCAAGAGGTAGCAAGAAGGATTTCTGGCACCGTTGCTGGGGAGATTTTCACCAAGTCAAGTCGGGATTTGATCTCCTGACAACTAGCCATTTCTGACGCCTTTGCTGGGGATATCTACGCACAATTAAAGACATACCAAGTACCCACCACAAACTCTTATCCCTCGCATTACATTATTTGCCATTTGCCTCTCGTTTTCCTCTCCCCCACTTCACCCTTTCCTTTTCTTCACCTTCTTCCCGTATGTATCTTTGTTTGTGTTTCCATGTGCCTTCTATTTGCTTGCTAAAAATCTATTGATATGGATCCACTTAAAGTGTTCTACTTGGATCATCTCCGATCCTTATGCGCTCGTGTTGAATCCCCAACTAGCCTAGTTGATGGTAAATCTTTAGATGAGCATGCTCATTTCGTGCATCACCGTTTGTCTGAAAAAGGGAGACTCTTTGGGGATCAAATAAATAGATTACTGTGTTATGCTGGAATCTTTGTGAAATTTATGATTTTACTTGTTGCTCTAAGAATCCTAAAAACACCTCCCCTACCCTTGTGAGTTTAATGACAATGAAATATTATCTTATTATGAAAAGGGTGTTTATAGTTACTACGATATCGAACAAATTGAAGAATTTGTTGCATTTAAGGGCGCTTATGAAGTTGCTTCTTTGATTAAAAAGTATGATATTACTCTCTACGAATCTGAAAATTTTGACATACTTAAATATTTCTATGAAAACTATGCTCATAATATCTATGTCAAAGAACTTATTGAAAGAATGACCGTTGCTTCAGAAGAAAATAATGATATGCACGAATCTATAGATAATTATGATTTCGATGATTTGATTGAACTGTCCCTTGATGAACATGATGCTTGCTATTATTGTGGCCATGATGCCAATATTTATGAAGATGAATTTGCTATAGTTCCTTATGTTAGACATGAGATCATTGCTATTGCACCCATACTTGATAGTTCCTTCGATGAAAAGCATGATTGCAATGATGTTATTATAAATTATATTAACGTCAATTGTGCTAATAATATACAAAACCCTAAGCTTGGGATGCTAGTTTTGCTATAACTACTATTTGTTGCAATGATCATGATTGGGGTGATTCTTCTTTTGATATTGAAAATTTATTTAAGCCCCATGATGAATATGACATTGATAATAGTGTTTGCAATATTATTGAAAGTGGGTTTGGAAGAGTGTCAACTTTAGATCCCACATATTTGGAGAATGTTCAATCTTATGAAATTTTTGATAAAAGTGGGTTTGGATAGGTCATGACTTCAGTTAATTTTAATCCCACTATTTTGGAAGAGTGTCAACTTTGCATACATGTGGATCGTGTTAAGAATATGGTTTGTGATAGCTATATTGTTGAATTTGATTATTATCCTACATGTAATTATTATGAGAGAGGAAAATATGGTTGTATAAATTTTCATGTTACTAAATTACCTCTCGTTATGTTGAGATTGCTATTGTTTCTTTCCGCTTCCTTGCATATGCTAGTTTTTGCTTGCCTTGATAAATTTTTTTCCTATAAGATGCCTATGCATAGGATGTATGTTAGACTTAGATGTGTTTGTCACGTGTTTTATGATGCTCTCTCTGTGCTTCAATTCTTGTCTTTCATGTGAGCATCATCGAAATTGTCAATGCCTAGCTAGGGGCGTTAAACGATAGCACTTGTTGGGAGGAAACCCAATTTTATTTTTGTTTCTTGATTTTGTTCCTGTTTAGTAATAAATAATTCAAATAGCTTCTGTTTAGATGTGGTTTATACTTTTAATTAGTGTTTGTGCCAAGTAGAACCTTTGGGAAGACTTGGTGGAAGTCTTTGCGATCTTGCTGTAAAAAACACAAAATATAGCGCTCACAAGATTAGCTGTCATATTTTTTGGAGAGTGAGATTAGGTTGATTCTTTTTGCATATGATTAATAGACAAATTCCTCACGTCCACCAATTTATTTCAGAATTTTTGGAGTTACAGAAGTATTCGAAACCTACAGATTACTACAGACTGTTCCATTTTTGACAGATTCTGTTTTTCGTGTGTTGTTTACTTATTTTGATGAATCTATGGCTAGTATCGAGGGGTATGAACCATAGTGAAGTTGGAATACAGTAGGTTTAACACCAATATAAATAAAGAATTAGTTCATTGTAGTACCTTGAAGTGGTGGTTTGTTTTCTTATACTAAAGGAGCTCATGAGATTTTCTGTTGAGTTTTGTGTTGTGAAGTTTTCAAGTTTTGGGTAAAGATTTGATGGATTTTGGGAACAAGGAGTGGAAAGAGCCTAAGCTTGGGAATGACCAAGGCACCCCAAGGTAAAATTCAAGTACGACCAAAATCCTAAGCTTGGGGATGCCCCGGAAGGCATCCCCTCTTTCGTCTTCGTCTATCGGTAACTTTACTTGATGCTATATTTTTATTCACCACATGATATGTGTTTTGCTTGGAGCGTCTTGTATGATTTGAGTCTTTGCTTTTTAGTTTACAACAATCATACTTGCTGTACACACCTTTTGGATAGACACACATAAATCTGAATTTATTAGAATACTATAGTGCCTCACTTATACCTTTTTAAGAGCACGGTGGTGGTTTTATTTTATAGAAATTATTGATCTCTCATGCTTCACTTATATTATCTTGAGAGTCTTATAGAACAGTATGGTAATTTTCTTTGGCTATAAAATTAGTCCTAATATGATAGGCATCCAAGATGGGTATAATAAAAACTATCATAAAAAGTGCGTTGAATACTATGAGAAGTTTGATACTTGATAATTGTTTTGAGATATGAAGATGGTGATATTAGAGTCATGCTAGTTGAGTAGTTGTGAATTTGAGAAATACTTGTTCTAAAGTTTGTAATTCCCATAGCATGCACGTATGGTGAACCGTTATGTGATGAAGTCGGAGCATGATTTATTTATTAATTGTCTTCCTTATGAGTGGCGGTCGCAGACGAGCGATGGTCTTTTCCTACCAATCTATCCCCCTAGGAGCATGCACGTAGTACTTTGTTCCGATAACTAATAGATTTTTGCAATACGTATGTGAGTTATTTATGACTAATGTTGAGTCCATGGATTATACGCACTCTCACCCTTCCACCATTGCTAGCCTCTCTAATACCGCGCACCTTTCGCCGGTATCATACACCCACCATATACCTTCCTCAAAACAGCCACCATACCTACCTATTAGGGCATTTCCATAGCCATTCCGAGATATATTTCCATGCAACTTACCACCGTTCTGTTTGTTATAACACGTTACATCATTGTCATATTGCTTTGCATGATCATGTAGTTGACATCGTATTTGTGGAAAAGCCACCTTTATAATTCTTTCATACATGTCACTCTTGATTCATTGCATATCCCGGTACACCGCCAGAGGCATTCACATAGAGTCATATTTTGTTCTAGTATCGAGTTGTAAGTAAATAAAAGTGTTGATCGTCATTATTAGAGCATTGTCCCAAGTGAGGAAAGGATGATGGAGACTATGATTCCCCCACAAGTCGGGATGAGACTCTGGAATAAAAAAAGAGAAAATAAAAAAAGGAGGCCAAAAAAGGGAAAAGTCCCAAATACAAAAAGAAATGAGAGAAAAAGAGAGAAGGGACAATGTTACTATCCTTTTACCACACTTGTGCTTCAAAGTAGCACCATGATCTTGATGATGCAGAGTCTCCTATGTTGTCACTTTCATATATTAGTGGGAATTTTACATTATAGAACTTGGCTTGTATATTCCAATGATGGGCTTCCTCAAAATGCCCTAGGTCTTCGTGAGCAAGCGAGTTGGATGCACATCCACTTAAATTTTTTTGTTGAGCTTTCATACACTTATAGCTCTAGTGCACCCGTTGCATGGCAATCCCTACTCACTCACATTGATATCTATTGATGGGCATCTCCATAGCCTGTTTATATGCCTAGTTGATGTGAGACTATCTTCTCATTTTTTGTCTTCTCCACAGCCACCATTCTATTCCACATATACTGCTATGTCCATGGCTCACGCTGATATATTGCGTGAAGATTGAAAAAGTTTGAGAACATCAAAAGTATGAAACGATTGCTTGGCTTGTCATCGGGGTTGTGCATGATTAAATACTTTGTGTGATGAAGATAGAGCATAGCCAGACTATATGATTTTGTAGGGATAACTTTCTTTGGCCATGTTATTTTGAGAAGACACGATTGCTTTGTTAGTATGCTTGAAGTATTATTATTTTTATGTCAATACTAAACTTTTGTCTTGAATCTTTCAGATCTGAAAATTCATGCCACAATAAAGAAAATTACATTGAGAATAATGCTAGGTAGCATTGCACATCAAAAATTCTGTTTTTATCATTTACCTACTTGAGGACGAACAAGAATTAAGCTTGGGGATGCTTGATACGTCTCCAAGGTATCTATAATTTATGATTGTTCCATGCTATTATATTATGTGTTTTGGATGTTTAATGGGCTTTGTTATGCACTTTTATATTATTTTTGGGACTAACCTACTAACCAAAGGCCCAGTGCAAATTGTTGTTTTT
This sequence comes from Triticum urartu, assembly GCF_003073215.2. Taxonomy (NCBI): domain Eukaryota; kingdom Viridiplantae; phylum Streptophyta; class Magnoliopsida; order Poales; family Poaceae; genus Triticum; species Triticum urartu. The sequence goes on from NC_053026.1 coordinate 287,487,986, forward strand.
TTTTCCTATTTTAGTGTTCCGCAGAAAACGAATACCAAACGGAATCCAAACGAAATGAAACCTTCGGGAGAGTTATTATTGGAACAAATGCAATCCAGGAGACTTGGAGTGGACGTCAAGGAAGCAACGAGGCAGCCACGAGGTAGGATGACGCGCCTGGGGGGTAGGCGCGCCCCCACCCTCGTGGCTCCTCCAACCTACTTATTTCGCCTATATATACTCATATACCCTGAAAACATCCGAGAGCACCACGAAACCCAATTTCCACTGCTGCAACCTTTTGTACCTGTGAGATCCCATCTTGGGGCCTTTTTGGGTGCTCTGCCGGTGGGGGAATCGATCATGGAGGGCTTGTACATAACGACCATAGCCTCTCCGATGATGTGTGAGTAGTTTACCAGAGACCTTCGAGGCCATAGTTATTAGCTCGATGGCTTCTTCTCTCTCTTTGGATCTCAATACAATGTTCTCCTCGATTCTCTTGGAGATCTATTCGATGTAATTCTTTTTTGTAGTGTGTTTGTCGAGATCCGATGAATTGTGGGTTTATGATCAAGAGTATCTATGAACAATATTTGATTGTTCTATGAATTCTTTTATTCATGATTTAATATCTTTGCAAGTCTCTTCAAATTATCAGTTTGGTTTGACCTACTAGATTGATCTTTCTTGGAATGGCAGAAGTGCTTAGTTTTGGGTTCAATCTTGCGGTGTCCTTTCCCAGTGACAGCAGGGGCAGCAAGGCACGTGTTGTATTATTGCCATCGAGGATAAAAAGATGGGGTTTATATCATATTGCTTGAGTTTATCCCTCTACATCATGTGATCTTGCCTAATGCGTTACTCTGTTCTTATGAACTTAATACTCTAGATGAATGCTGGATAGCGGTCAATGTGTGGAGTAATAGTAGTAGATGGAGAATCATTTTGGTCTACTTGTCACGGACGTGATGCCTATATACATGATGATGCCTAGATATTCTCATAAATATGTACTTTTCTATCAATTGCTTGACAGTAATTTGTTCACCCACCATAGAATTTGCTATCTTGAGAGAAGCCACTAGTGAAACCTATGGCCCCCGGGTCTATCTTCCATCATATTATTTTCCTATCTACTTGCTATTTCAGCTGCCTTTTATTTTGCAATCTTTATTTTCCAATCTATACAACAAAAATACCAAAAATATTTATCTTATTATCTTTATCAGATCTCACTTTTGCAAGTGGCCGTGAAGGGATTGACAACCCCTTTATCACGTTGGTTGCAAGGTTCTTGATTGTTTGTGCAGGTACGAGGGACTTACGTGTAATATCCTACTGGATTGATACCTTGGTTCTCAAAAACTGAGGGAAATACTTACGCTACTTTGCTGCATCACCCTTTCCTCTTCAAGGGAAAACCAACGCATATAATTGTTACGGTGAGATACCGTGTAAATAGCCGCTCCGCGGATATCCGTAAAAAAATAGCCGCTCTGCATATAGAGATGGCGGCGGCGGCCTAGGCAGCGGCTACCGGAGAAGAGGTCAATCCTCGTTCGGTGGGCGGTGGCGGCATCATAGGAGGTCAATCCTCGGTCTGCGGTGGGAGATAGGAGGAGCTCAACCATCGAGGTCGGCGGTAGCGTGATTCGAGCACATCCATCGCGGTCGATGGCAGGATAGTGGAGGTCGAACTTCAGGCAGTAGCCGCACTAAGCTTTGCTCCTCGACCCTGCTATCTTGGTGTGCCACTGCGTCGCGCTTGTCTGTCTGCTGGGTGGAGGTCACCGTGCGGCTAATTAATTAAGGTATTCTTTTCGTGAGTGGCTTAATTAAGGTATTCAATTCCTAAGTGTAGTGTTGTACTAGTACTCTGCGTGTAAATTGACTGGCCATTATTTTTTGTCATTGCATGTCTGGATAACAACATGGAGCACCCTCGGTAATTATTAAAAGAAAACCTTGTGATTTATGCACACATCTCTGGGCAGCAGTTAATCCGTGTATTAATGTTGTTGTTTTGTTTTTAATTACCATTCGTCTGCTGCAGATGGAACAATCTCGATGGATGAAGAATCGGAAAACCGCAAATTTTATCCGTGGCGTGACAGAGTTCATGAATTTGCCTGAAAGTACAAAGAGGAGAATTGGTGATGCGGATTGTCCATGTACTGATTGTGCCAATACAGAGTCACATGAAGTTGCAGATGTCCAGATGCACTTAGTCTCTAGGGGATTCATGGATGGATATACATGTTGGACCAGACACGGTGAAGAGGAGGTCATGGATGAAGATACACAGGGCAGCGAGATGCCAAACCCCAAACAGTGTCACATGGATGTTGAATCTAACATCGGGGCAGAGGCGTCAAGCTACCAATGGAACACCAGAAAGCCGAAACGCCCACTGGAAAACCAAGACGTCCACACAGATGATGACGATATTGATATGCCAGATTTTTCTGCTATGATTGCAGATTTCGAGGGCCCAGAAAAGGATATGATTGGGTACAAGGATCTGCCAACCATTGATGCGGACTCCAAGAAAGAATTGTATCTAGGTTGCAAAAAGAAATATTCCAGGTTGAGTGCCACCCTGGCGCTTCTCGTATTTAAAGCAGCAAATGGTCTATCAAACAAGGGCTTCACAAAGATGTTAGGTCTTTTGAAAGAAATTCTTCTGGAAGATAATGTGCTCCCCAGAAGCACGAATGAAGGGGCGAAGAAAATTGTTTTCCCATTGGAACTTGAAGTACAGAAGATACACGCTTGTGTTAATGATTGTATATTGTACCGTGGTGAGTACAAAGATTTTTGTGCATGTCCCACATGCAAGCATGCACGATACAAGTGCAGGAGAGCAAAGGACAAGTACAAATTGGACGATGAGATCAAGACAGGAATCCCGTTCAAGGTTGTTTGGTACTTGCCTTTAATTCCAAGGTTGAGGCGTTTGTTTGCAAACCCTAGAGAGGCAAAGAGGTTGCGGTGGCATCATGATGAGCGAATTGCGGATAGGTTTATGAGGCACCCGAAAGATGGGGCTCAGTGGGAATTAATCGACAACAAGTTTGAAAAATTTGCCAAGGATCCTAGAAGTATAAGGCTCGGGGAGTGTACTGACGGGATGAATCCTTTTGGCGATATGAGCACCAATCACAGCACATGGTCGGTGCTTCTGTGCATATATAACCTAGCCCCTTGGTTGTGTATGAAGAAAAAATACATTATGATGTCAATGATTATCCAAGGCCCGAAGCAACCTGGAAATGACATCGACATTTACTTTCAGCTACTGGTAGAAGAACTGCTGACATTGTGGATAGATGCGCCTGCTGTAAAATGTTATGATCCTTATCGAAAGGAGATTTTGGATCTACATGCGATGCTGGTGCACACCATTCAAGATATGCCGGCATTAGGCAACACATCGGGGCAGAAAACAAGGGGAGATGTAGGGTGTGTCACATGCATGGATAGAACAGCTAGCAAAAGACTTCCCAAGTAGTGCAAAATAGTATATTTGCATCATCATAGGTTCTTACAGAAAAATCACCCATACCGAGACCCTATGAAGGGGAGGTGGTCCACAACATGGCTAAAAAGATTAATGTTGTGCTTGGCAAGAACCACCCTTTGATGGTGAAACTAACACCCAAGGATCAAGTGTTTAAGAACAAATCGGTGTTCTAGAAATTACCTTACTGGGAGATTCTATGTGTATGGCACTGCATCGATGTCATGCACATAGAGAAGAACGTATGTGAAAGCATCCTTGGTACTCTGCTCAAGATTAAAGGTAAAAGAAAGGATGTTGACGGTTCATGGCTCGATATGCTTGCTGATCAATCATAACGCAAGACTGAAGCAGAAGATGATGACAAATTCATCAAAGCTCACCAGAGTTACAATTTCAGTACAAAAGAAGCAACATGGTTCTTCACCTATTTGTTGTCAGTTAAGACACCCTCTTCCTACTGCGCAAACATCAGAAGTCTTGTGGATGTGCGCTCTGGTAAAATGAAGTTGGGACACATGAAGTCACATGATTGCCACGTAATGTTGATACAAATCCTCTCAGTGGCCATCAGGAATCTGATGGACAAAGATATAAGAAACACACTCATTGACCTATGTGATTTCTTCAACCAACTATGGCAGAAAGTTGTAAATCCTGAAGAGTTGGATCATATGCAAGATGATATTGCAAGAATATTGTCCAACCTAGAGATGTTTTCCCACTGTCGTTCTTTGATGTCATGGTCCATCTCACTGTGCACCTTGTCGACGAGATAAAGTATTGTGGTCTTGTGTTTCTTCGCAACACGTATCCCTTCGAGCGGTTCATGGGAATACTGAAGTGCTTTTGTCGGAACCGAAACCATCCAGAGGCAAGCATCCTACAAGGTTATACCGCGGAGGAGGTGGTTGAGTTTTGCACCGAATACATGAAACAAAGACCTATAGGTTTTCCCCTCTCTTGCCACGAGGGAAGGCTAGAAGGTAAGCCGGTCCTTGCTAGCACGCAAATGGCTGCACCCGGAGAATTGGCAGAGAAAGCCCATTTAACGGTACTGCTTAACAGCCCAGTTCTCATCGCTTATGCCGAAGAACACTTGGCGGAGGTACGCCAAAGCTTCTTAGCAATGGTGCCTTCATCAAAAGTGGAGATGAAGGAGCACACTAAGAAGTACGCCGAATGGCTGAAGAATCGTTTGGCACAAGGATCCATCGATGACATTGCTACATGGTTGGCACAAAAGCCATCACCTATGGTGTTTACGTACAAAGCATATGACATAAATGGATACACATTCTACACTGAGGAATGTGATAAGAAGACCTCGTATCAGAAAAGATCTGTTCGAATAGAATGCATGACTGTAAATGAAGCTGATAAAAGGGTATACTATGGAACCATCAAAGAGATTTGGGAGCTTGACTATGTCAAAGTTAAGGTGGCATTATTCAGGTGCGCATGGATCCCTCTTGGTCGGGTAAGGATTGATGAGTACAGGAAGACCTGTGTTAACAGGACAACAATGGCACATCACGCGGACCCATTCATTCTTGCCAGCCATGCTACCCAGATTTTCTTTGTGGAAGACCCCTTGCATAAGAACGACCATTTAGCGATGCATGGGAAGAGAAGGGTGTTGGGTGTCGACGATGTTGCCGATGAGGACGAGTACGATGAATTTGATGATTTGCCAACCAAGGAATCACACACCCGTGCAGTAGAGCAGCGTAAAATCATCAAAAAACCCAAGTTCATTCGGGGTCAACCTAATGATCCCAGTTCCCCCATGTACATGGGGATTAAGCCGTGAGACTAGTCTTTATGCCTACCCTGCAACTTAATTCATTCAATTTAGAATTGTCATGTGTACTGAATTTGTGAGTTATGCCTGGTTTTCTGTTGATGTAAGAACCATTAATATGTTGACCTTGATATGTTGTCAGCTCAGGCAATGAATATGAATTGTTTTTTGTTATTATTATTATTATATCATAGAGGTAGCACACTCAATTGATCTCACTACAGTATGTGTGAACAAATATATGCAATCTAGTTTGTGAATAGCACACGGTTCGTTGATGAAATCTGTGTGCTGACCAAACCCCGCCACCCCGCCCATGATACGAGTCATGCTTTCTGATTGGCCAGAACCCAAACCCCACGGATCGTACGTCTGCACCGTTGGATGCTCGCAGATCGAATGGTGATCCTCATCCCTTTCGACAACACATGCAGTTCCAGTTGTAATTTTATTTTTATGCACAAAATGCATGTTAATCTCAAAAAAATGTCTTAAATATAGCTAACGATACCTCAAATGCGCCAGAAAATCAAACACGTGGTATATTGGTGATTGCGTACCGTGGGGAAATTTTTATGAGGCCAAGCGATGAAGTCATCGGCCACAAGAGTTTGAATTGACACCTCTCCTTTTGGAAAACCAAGATCCTTCATGTGAGATGCTCCGGTTTGGAAGGAGCGGTCATCAAAACTTGTGCCAAACTTTACCTTTTTTCCATGGGGTCGTGAGAGCACGCCATAGGCACACATTGATTTTGATGATGTCCGAACTCCATCTGAATTTCCTGTAATTAAAATAATTAAAATACCAACTAGGCCTACGCCAGTGGCCGCACCTGGCGGCCGAAATGTTTGAGACTTCTCCCCGCTTCTCGAACAAACGGATGAACACTCACAAAGCGATGCACAAATGATCTGTACAACTTTGCTAGGCTGATAGTAAGGGGGTATCATAACTAGTATCATGAATGCCAACTAGGCAATTTTGATGAGCTGTCATAGAATTAATTAAGTATCATGTAAATGCTATGCTACTATGTGTCATGAAACCGTGTCATAATAAATTCTATGCTACTATGTGTCATGAAACCGTATTATAATAAATGTTATGCTACTATGTGTCATGCATGGTAATATAAATAAAGTAGTACATATGATACTAGCTACTCTATGATACTATGCATTAGAGCAAGTACACAATAGAGTGACATAATTAAGACTAGCCACAATGGGTAGTAACATAGAATGTTACTAGTCTATGTTACTACCTCTATAGTGGGGAGTAACATATGTGTAGTAACATGCAACACTTCATTTATTAGGCAATGGACTCATCTTGCCTTGAGATGTGTGATGTTACTCTACGAGTAAGACTAGCCAAAATGGGTAGTAACATAGACTAGTAACATGCCCATGTTACTAGTCTATGTTACTACCTCTATAGTGGGAAGTAACATATGTGTGTGGTAACATGCAACACTTCATTTATTAGGCTATAGACATATCTTGCCTTGATATATATGTGTGATGTTACTCATACTAGTAGTAACTAGCTATGTTACCACTTTCATCTCTTTCTTCATTTATTGCATGCCGCATTGATGACCCACAAGTATAGGGGATCTATCGTAGTCCTTTTGATAAGTAAGAGTGTCGAACCAAACGAGGAGCAGGAGGAAATGATAAGCAGTTTTTAGTAAGGTATTCTCTGCAAGCACTGAAATTATTGGTAACAAATAGTTTTGTGATAAGGTAATTTGTAATGGGTAACAAGTAATAAAAGTAAATAAGGTGCAGCAAGATGTCCCAATCCTTTTTGTAGCAATGGACAAGCATGGAAAAAATCTTATATAAAGGAAAGCGCTCCCGAGGACACATGGGAATTATTGCCAAGCTAGTTTTCATCACGTTCATATGATTCACGTTTGGTACTTTGATAATTTGATATGTGGGTGGACCGGTGCTTGGGTACCGCCCTTCCTTGGACAAGAATCCCACTTATGATTAACCCCTCTTGCAAGCATCCACAACTACAAAAGAAGTATTAAGGTAAACCTAACTGAGGGAGTCCTGGATTAGGGGGTCTCCGGACAGCCGGATTATATCCTTTGGCCGGACTGTTTGACTATGAAGATACAAGATTGAAGACTTCGTCTCGTGTCCGGATGGGACTCTACATGGCGTGG